>NC_060139.1:799747573-800351543 GCF_021461385.2 Schistocerca piceifrons
AGTGTTAGTTGTTCTCCGAGCGTAAATCAGTGGCCTCCAACCCGTGGCCCAAAATAAATATCAATGCGACGCAACATGTGAGCCTGCCTCACACGACTGGTAAATAAAGGAAAAAATTCCATAAAATTCCGTTTATATAAAGTTAAGATGAAATATATATTTTCAATCTGAAACACCACCACACGATTCCATTCTCTCTCTCTTATTTTTTCTCAGCGGTTTGTGTTAGTAGTGGTAAGTATATCACGTGTATCCCAAAACTACTTGTCTTCCGCCAGTGTGGACCAAGTAATCTAAAAGTCTGAGTACCCCTGGCGTAGATGATAGCGCACGAGACTGATCAGCCTTTGGTTAGGGTTCGACTCTTACTACCGTCCTATGCCCAATTTTTGTATCCTCTCTTGTTCGGTTTTAAGAAAGCAAGCGAAGAACACATATGGAGGCACCGTCTCTGGCGGCAGCTTGAATTTGCAGGCACAGCGGCCTGACTGGCAAACTTCAATTCTCCCCTAATTCGGAAACGGCAAAACGTACCAAATTTTTTTCCTAACATTTGTTCCTCATTTTTCTTAAAGATATGACTGCCTTTTGACTATAAACATGTCAATGGCTGCTTAGACACAGTGCAGCGAAGATTGAAATCTTTGATTTGATCATCTATTTTCTTCCAAAACCGTATCAAGTGAAGAAGTCATGCTAATTGTCAGTAAACTAGCCTATTAGACAAATGTTCTCGCTTTATTTTTGACAAAATTGGTTTATATAACGGAAGATAAATACTATAGCGACGACTTGTCTTGGACTGAAGTCCAATGATTTTCGATACTTGTAGCACTTAGCAATGGCCTAAGGCCGAAATCTAGATTGTGAAATAAAACCTGTTTTGTAGTCAAATTGTGCTTGTTTCTTTCAAAAAGTTGTTTATAACGGTGGCTCCACACAGAAATATAATAATTTATTCCTCAGCACAACCTACGCTGCAACATCCTTAGAAGCCTTTTAGGCAGCTTCTGAGCATCCTGTATAAACGCAGCAAGGACGACGTGTAATCATTCTAGCAACGATACGAGCTGCAAATGGGGAAAACGCGAGTGGGCGACAAGGTGTAAGACGTCTGCGTCATAGAAAATGTATGTTGGAGGCCTGCCGCTCTGTAAAGCAGAACAGGCGGCGATCTGGGCAGAGATGAAACGAAATGTGCGTGCGGCTAGGGCCTCCCGTCAGGCACAACGGTCACCTGGTGCAGGTCTTTTCAGTTGACGCCATTTCGGCCACTTACGTGTCAATGAGGATGAGACAATATCCAGTCGCCCAGAGGAGAAAATGTCCGACAAGCCAGGTAAGGAATCGTCGAGACTGGCCAAAGCGTCGTTGGAAACGTGTTGCCTGGTCGGGCGAATTACGTTTCTTGTGACACAAGGTCGACTGTTGTACGCAGATATGCTGTTATCGACGCGAACAGCTCCTCGAAACATGCACCGTGAAGCTTGCGCAGGCCGGTGGGGGCAGTGTTGTTCAGTGGTGAAATTCAGCTGGGCTCGCACGGCGCCTGTGGTAGTAATCAAAGATACCGTGAGAGATGAGGATTACGTCAACATTACTGCGAACCACCTGCATTTCTTCGTTCGTTATGTCTTATCGGACGGCATGACATCGTCCAGTAGAAAAACTGTCAATCAAAAGGCAAGGATCGTTCTACAGTGGTTTGAGAAGCATGGTGGTGAATTTACTCCTTGACTACCAAATTCGCCTGATACGAACCCGATGGAACACACCTAGGTCGCAATCGGGTGCCATCTCCGTCCCCGCAAGCCACCGGCCCGTAATTTACGGGACTTGCGTGACTTGGTGGAATCCGGTGTCGCATACCTCGGGAAAGATATCAAGGCCTTGTCTAACCTATGTCATACCGAATCGCTCCTGTATTGCGTTCCAAAGCTTACATTGCTGTTAAGCACGTGGTCACAATGTACTGGCTGCTCAGTCTACACATACACACACACACACACACACACACACACACACACACACACACACACACACACACACACCACACACACTGTGACAAGCTACACTCAGTTGCAAGCATCTTCGATATGCTGCCAAGTCATCTTAGAAAATAAAATACTAAAATGTCCCCTAAGGGAGACATTTGCTACTCGACTGAAACCTCGGTTCATTTCAATATTTTAGTACTTTTAAGAATAAGTGACAGAATACCCAGGGTGCTTTTAACGAGGTTAATATCTACATTTCAAGCCAAATCAGCTGCACTCTGAGACAAAAACTAAAAACAAGGCACACGACGAAGGAATTATGTGAATGGGACGGAAATCGGAAGATATGATGTACTTGTGACTACAATTTCAGACAAAAATGGATGATTTATTGAAGAGAAGAAACTTCACGAACTGACCAAGTCAGTAAAGCGTAGGTCCACCTCTGTACCTTATGCAACCATTTATTCGGCTTGGAATAGACTATCTGGGTGTCATCACGGGGGATATCGTGCCAAATGCCGTCCAATAGGGGCGTTAGATCGTCAATATCCCTAGCTGACTGGAGGGCCTTGCCTATAGTTCTCCTGACATTATCAATCTGGAAAAAATCCGGTGACTTTGCCGGCGAAGGTATGGTTTAGCAAGCACAAAACCAAGCAGTAGAAACTCTTGCAGTGTGTGGGCGGACATTATCGTGGTCAAATGTAAGCCCAAGGTGGTTTCACATGAAAGCCAACAAAACGGGGCGTAGAATATCGTGAACATACCGCTGTGCTGTGAGGGTGCCGTGGATGACAACCAAAGAAGTCCTGCTATGAAATGAAATGTCAACCCAGATCATTGTTACTCCTGGTTGCCTGGCCGTATGGCGGGCGAGAGTGTTGGTGGTATTCCATCACTATCCGCGAAGTCTCCAGAAACGTCTTCGCGTGTCATCGGTACTTAATTTAGGTCAGTATAATAATTTACTCACAAACGGCATGTCTCTCCGTAGACTAGTAGACGATGTTGATTCCAAAGTCTATCGATAGGTATCCCCATCTGCTATAGGCAGACCCCGATTTTAAATGTTGAGTATGTGGCTGAATACTTACCTCGTGTTTTAGCAGTATGACGTCTGCTCGCCGGGTATGTATTGAGAATCGTAAGTATTTTCCTAGTAATATTTGTGTATTCCTTGTTCAGAACAAATAAAATAGCTTACTTATCTTTAACCGCGTAAGTACTAGCTGTGGTAAACAACAATACACAGTTTACAGCTTACGTGCCATATTTATGACGTGTCTCTCAGAAGAGTTGGCGCCACACATCGAGGCCAGCCTACGGAGCACAACGTGGTTATAGTCAGACGCCATGGAGGACGCACGCAGGACGGACTATATAGCGCTTCCGCCTTAAATCACACAAATAGTTTCCAACTGAACATCCATCCACACAGAGTGTATCGACAGTTTATTCGACAGCAATGTCAGTGTGCCTCAAGACAGGATCAGGACTTATCTACGGTCGTCACCAACTGGTGGTCATCCAACTAATTACGTTTCTCATCGCTCACTGGATCCACAACTAGATAAGTGTTCAGAAACTGATTATTATAAGTGAAAATTTTACTTCATTGCAACGCATCATCTTCACAATCAAAATTCGGCAAGTATAATTTCTGTTGATACATTACTGTTAACTGTTACTATTCTGTGCCGCCTCTAGTTTTGCTGTAGTTTGCTTATATCTGCTTGTCCCTCTGAGATGACTGTGTGGTCGCTACGAGCAGGCAAGCCTCCTCAGTAACAGCAATTACTGTCGATGGTAGGTAGTTCTGTTCCTGCCACATTTATGTTCGACTCCAGTATTTGCCTAAGGCTTACCGTATCTTTTCTGAACCGCTATAAAGGTTAACACTTGAAAGTGAGACTGAATGTCTCGAAACCGGTTGTGCGAATAAATACACAAACTTTAGTAACGATTGATGTAAAAGAATTTATTCAGTATTTTCCGGGCTATAAATTATCGGTCACAAAGATCTAGATGTAGATCTACGTTTCCATCTACACACATTCCTCCCAAGCCACAGTATGGTGCGAGGTGGAAGATATCTTGTACCAGTGTCAGTCATTTCTCGCCAGTACCACTATCAAAATAAGGGAGGGAAAATAGACTGTCTATATCCCTCCGTACGAGCCCTGATTTGCCTTAACTTCGCAGTCCTTAAGTGAAATGTAAGTTGGTGCCTGCAATATCGTTGTGCAGTCAGCTTCAAATGCCAGTCCTCTAACTAAACTTTATCAGTAGTGTTCGGCGAAAGAAGAACGTGGTCTTGCCTCCACAGATTCCTCTATGTGTTCCCGAAGCATTTCCAAAATACGTACTCGTTACTGATCGAAAATATCGGTAACAAACGCAGCGGCTTGCCTGTGAACGGCCCCGACATATTCCTTTAATCCGACCTGGCAGGGGTCGCAAACATTCTAGAAGTGCTCAAGAACGTCTCGCACCAGTGTTCTATACGTGCTCACCTTTACCGATACGCTACACCTTCATAAAAGTATTCCAATTAACCCAAGTCGACTATTCGCCCTCCTTACTACAGTCCTTAATACTAGCTTCGTGCCAGCTATTTCGCTCGCGTAGATTGTACAGCCTGCAGAGATTCTTTTTGTTTATATTTAATTGAACTTTTAAGTTGTTCAGAAACTGCAACGCCTTCTGATATTTTCACGCTGATTAAGGCCATATAAGTATGGTTTTCTTCCGAAAGTACTTCTGACCAAAAAACGATTCTGGTAGCTGGAGTCCAAAGATATCGTTAAACATGCCTTTTTCGGTCTCATGGAGGTATTTCCATTGCAGTTCCCGTCCCCTAATAAATCTTTCCCAAATTTCTAATGGTGAAGTAAAATACCCATTTTCATATATTTAGTTTTAATTTTATTAATGTAAGGAAATATTTTTTAAAACTCTTATTGCACTCCCTTAGCGGCTGAATTTCCAGAAACAACCGACAAGTCAAAAGGAGTTGTCATAGATGTTGCCTTAAAACTCCTTTTGGAGTTCTTCAGTAATTATTTATTTTCAGAAAAAGTCTTCGATTCACTATTTTACCCCTTAGAGGTTGAATTTCCAAAAATGTAATCTTTATTTTCTGACTGAGAAACCGAATACCAGGCTTTGTAGTTCTAGATTCAAAATTCTTGTAATAGCGACATAGTTTCAAAAAGCCCTTTATCCCCTATTTAATCCTCTTAGGAGTGGAATTGCGGACAATCCCTCCTCCTTAAACGATGCCTACAGTATAAGACCTACGTACTCTCCAAACTTCAACTTCCTATCCTTAGCGGTTTGGGCTGGACGATGATGAGACAGTCAGTCAATATGACCTCTTTCACCACCTTAGGGATTTCATTTCCAAGAACAGTGACTTGTGTATGTTTTATTTTTCACATAGAAGCCAAATTCAAATATTCATACATCTGGCTTCGAAGATGCTTGCACAATGAAATATTTTCATAAAAAATTTCATCCCTCGTTTCGCCTGCATAGGCGTTAAATTTCCAAAAACAGTGAAACACATTTTTTCTTTGTTTCTGAGAACACAAATTTAAATATTCGTTGGTTTAACTTTAACAATGCATTCATAATAAAATATTTTTGTAAAAAATATCCTCCCGTATCCCGCTTAGGGGTACAATTTCCATGAACACTGAAACAAGTATTTTCTTATTTGAAACTGATCTCATAGCTGTAGCTTTAAAAATAGCTTAGTAGTTCTTTAATAATGACACATTTAAAAAAAAACTTTCACCCACTATTTCACCCCCATAGAGTCAAATTTACAAAAGTCTTGGAACACGTATTGCTTTATTTCAGACCGAGAAACCCAATACCAATTGCCTTAATAGCGACTTCATCCCCTATTTCACGCCTTTAGAGCTGGAATTTCGAAAAATCCGTTCTTAAATGACTCCTACCGTAAAATATCCACACATTCTCCAAATTTATTGTATCTTTACCGCTTTGGGCTGGGCGATGATGTGAGAGTCAGTCAGTCAGTCAGTCAGTCAAGACATTGCCTCCTACGTACAGAGATTGTTGGTCTGTAGTGTTACACCTAGATACTTCAGTAGACGCGACTGTGTGTCAAGCAGGACAACACAATACTATAGCCGAAAATTAGGAGATGGTTTTTCCTACTTATCTCCACTAATTTACATTTTTCTACATTTAGAACAGGTCACCACTCATCACACCAACTAGGTATTCCGTCTAAGTCATCTTGTAGCCCCTTGCAGTAAAAACAATGATATCTTCCTGAAAAACACAGTGCAATTAATAGCTATAGATGAAACTACAGCACTGAGATTGTAAAATACAGAACAATGCGTCAAACGAATTCAAATTCCCGTGAATACACAGAAATCAAAGGTCCAAAACTGTTTGTAATATTATTATACATGATACAGCGACTATTGTGTGGACTACGAATGTGTTGTGAAGAAAAAGCAGTTCGCAATTGACAGAAACGTTGACGGCAGAGTTCTTGCACACGGTGCAATTCCTCCAATTTCTTCTTCCTTTTTTTTTTTGTCTCTGTTTATATTTGAAATTCACCGCGCCTACTGGAAAAAGAATTCCGTTTCAGCTGACCATGCGGCTGGATATATTCGCATTTTAGTGCGCGCAATAAACATTTAGCTGCGGAAGGTTTCAGCCGATTCACAGAGTTCCAGCTTTACGAGCGTCGCGGGATTGCATCCTAACGAGGGGCGTCCAGATTCCACAGCACGGCAGTCGTCTCGCCAGTGGCGGGATCGCGAAACGACCTCTCAGAGCAGCGGGCGGCAAGCTGGCCCGCGCTCAACCGCTCCAAGCTACATATTTAATGCTGGGTCGAGTAACTTTGCCTGTCGCCCGCTACCCGCTACCCACTCCCGCGGCGCGTCAAACGGTCTGCGGCTGCCACAGCGGTAAAGGTTTTACAAGCCTGTGTTCGGCTTTTTCCCAAATTAGCGGAGCACCGTGCGATGAGGTTTGGACTTTAAACTGCGGGTCGTTAGCTAGCCTACACCAGGCTGCATCATCAAGCTACAGGGCCGATAGTATGACTCTAACGACATGCTATCGCTTCAGCTTTTCGTCGCTGTTGGTGTAGATATGCTCATTATTATGTACGCGCTACATGTCCAGTGAATTTCGGTCTCCTGTCTTTAATTATTGATGTTTATTAAGTATTGGAGAAATAAGCTACGCTAAGGGATAACAACAGTCATAAGAATCCTATCGACCTTGCGGCCTGTCTAACTTGTATTGTTTGTCGACAAGCTTCTTCAGCCTCTCATGAATGCAACCATTTAGATCAAATCACTGCAGTAATTTTGTCCGACTTCCTTGTAATTGGCTCAATTATAGGTTTGGTTCAGTGTCTTAAATCATGTTCCGAGATTTGTTTGACCAATATGTAAACATAATGGTTCAAATGGCTGTAAGCACTATGGGACTTAACATCTGAGGTCATCAGTCTCCCAGACCTTAGAACTACTTAAACTTAACTAACCTAAGTACATCACACACATCCATGCCCGAGGCAGGATTCGAAGCTGCGACCGTACCGGTGGCGCGGTTCCAGACTGAAGCGCCTACAACCGCTCGGCTTCACCGGCCGGCTAAAACTTAATGATAAACATTGTGTAATAAGTTAATTTATCATTTGCAAACAGAAAAAAGTTGTTAGCACCGGCAAAGTAGGATAAACCGAATGTCACTGGTATGAATGTTGCCAACATACAACTCTGTGTCACTCAATATGTTACATTTGTGACTCACAT
The DNA here is from genome assembly GCF_021461385.2 of Schistocerca piceifrons. NCBI lineage: Eukaryota > Metazoa > Arthropoda > Insecta > Orthoptera > Acrididae > Schistocerca > Schistocerca piceifrons. The sequence goes on from NC_060139.1 coordinate 799,755,393, forward strand.
CACGCGTCTACTTGTACACGGCCCAGTCACAGGAATGTGACCACCGCATACATTCGATGCCAACCTGCAATAACCACTCACAAATGGGAGGTGGCAGTGCTAGCAGTGGGAGGTACCTAAAACCTGTCCGGGGGGGGGGGGGGGGGGGTTACGCGGAGAAAAGTGCAGACGTTGTTGTAATGCAGAAACAGTGCATATTTATCTGACATCAAAAAGGGGATGGTCGTTCGTATTCGGGCCGAGGATTGGAACATTTCCGAAACGGCTAAGTTTGTCGACCGTTCTTATGTCTCTGTGGTTAAGGTATTCCGAGCATGGCAAAATGGCCCTGTCGAAAAACGACGCTGAAGCAACTATGCTGCACCAAGAGTCCCAGATGACATAGGTGAACAACGGTTGTGGAGGCGCGTATGGGCGAATACAAGTGCAACTGTTGAGCAGCTGACAGACCAGATGAACCAAGGAGGTACTAACAGTGTCTCCCCAACGACTGTTCAGCATGGGTATGTGCAGCAGGTTTCTCTTTCATGCACCCATGGTCACTGCTGTTCATCGGCGACGAAGGCTAGAATCAGCAAGACAATACTGCTACTGGACTTTTACTGAGTGACAAGTGGCCTTTCCAGATAAATCACGTTTCGTGTACTGCTGGACAGACGGTAGTTGGCCTGCAACAGTCGTCGGATCGTTATGGTCTGGGAAATGTTTCCGTGGCATTCCCTGGGTGATGTCGTCATTCTGGAAGGCAGAACAGATCAACAAAAGTATGCCTCATTCGTTGGAGACGTTGCCCACCCTACAGACAGTCTTTTTTTCTTGGCATAATGATATCTACCAGCATGACAATGCAATGTGCGGCACAGCTCTCAGTATATGTGCATTGTTCAGAGAGCACCAGGATGAGATTTTGTTACTTTCGTGGCCACCAAACATCCAGCACTTAAACTCAATCGAGAATCCGAGGAACTACTTTTATCCGGCTGTACACACCATGGATCCTCAGGCGAGAAACCTGGAGCAGCTGGCCACAGCACTGGTGTCGTCATGACTTCATATCCCCGCCGGTACCTTCCAGTACCTCTCTGATTCTCTTCCTTCACGTCCAGCAGCAGTCCGCGGTGCTGAAGATCATTATTCAGGGTTCTAACAGGCGCTCGCAATGTGACTGGACCGTGTACATCAGCTGTTGCTAATTCTTTACCCTGTGGATCGTAACGTCTCCATTCAAGATTCGTGAAAACTATACGTCATAATAACGGTATAAAATTTGTAACTCAATTAATATGTGCTATATCGTTAATGCCAGTTTCATATGCGATTCACAATATAGATCTGAATCTGATTCTCATTCTGTATACGTGAAAATCATGTTTGTAAGATATTAACTGAACGGGGTTGAGTGAGGAAAGAGGGGCTTGAAATCCAAAAGAGTAAAATTAACCAAAATGTTCCTTATATAAGAACTGAGAGAATTGTTATCGCGATGAATTTCTAGCTATATTCTTTGCTCTAGGAATTGCCAATCTGGAAATATATTTTGTCTACTCAACTAACACATTATTTAGTGATCTTTGGAAGCGTAATATCTTTAATCGTAAGCTATCAAATACACTCCTGGAAATGGAAAAAAGAACACATTGACACCGGTGTGTCAGACCCACCATACTTGCTCCGGACACTGCGAGAGGGCTGTACAAGCAATGATCACACGCACGGCACAGCGGACACACCAGGAACCGCGGTGTTGGCCGTCGAATGGCGCTAGCTGCGCAGCATTTGTGCACCGCCGCCGTCAGTGTCAGCCAGTTTGCCGTGGCATACGGAGCTCCATCGCAGTCTTTAACACTGGTAGCATGCCGCGACAGCGTGGACGTGAACCGTATGTGCAGTTGACGGACTTTGAGCGAGGGCGTATAGTGGGCATGCGGGAGGCCGGGTGGACGTACCGCCGAATTGCTCAACACGTGGGGCGTGAGGTCTCCACAGTACATCGATGTTGTCGCCAGTGGTCGGCGGAAGGTGCACGTGCCCGTCGACCTGGGACCGGACCGCAGCGACGCACGGATGCACGCCAAGACCGTAGGATCCTACGCAGTGCCGTAGGGGACCGCACCGCCACTTCCAAGCAAATTAGGGACACTGTTGCTCCTGGGGTATCGGCGAGGACCATTCGCAACCGTCTCCATGAAGCTGGGCTACGGTCCCGCACACCGTTAGGCCGTCTTCCGCTCACGCCCCAACATCGTGCAGCCCGCCTCCAGTGGTGTCGCGACAGGCGTGAATGGAGGGACGAATGGAGACGTGTCGTCTTCAGCGATGAGAGTCGCTTCTGCCTTGGTGCCAATGATGGTCGTATGCGTGTTTGGCGCCGTGCAGGTGAGCGCCACAATCAGGACTGCATACGACCGAGGCACACAGGGCCAACACCCGGCATCATGGTGTGGGGAGCGATCTCCTACACTGGCCGTACACCACTGGTGATCGTCGAGGGGACACTGAATAGTGTACGGTACATCCAAACCGTCATCGAACCCATCGTTCTACCATTCCTAGACTGGCAAGGGAACTTGCTGTTCCAACAGGACAATGCATGTCCGCATGTATCCCGTGCCACCCAACGTGCTCTAGAAGGTGTAAGTCAACTACCCTGGCCAGCAAGATCTCCGGATCTGTCCCCCATTGAGCATGTTTGGGACTGGATGAAGCGTCGTCTCACGCGGTCTGCACATCCAACATGAACGCTGGTCCAACTGAGGCGCCAGGTGGAAATGGCATGGCAAGCCGTTCCACAGGACTACATCCAGCATCTCTACGATCGTCTCCATGGGAGAATAGCAGCCTGCATTGCTGCGAAAGGTGGATATACACTGTACTAGTGCCGACATTGTGCATGCTCTGTTGCCTGTGTCTATGTGCCTGTGGTTCTGTGAGTGTGATCATGTGATGTATCTGACCCCAGGAATGTGTCAATAAAGTTTCCCCTTCCTGGGACAATGAAATCACGGTGTTCTTATTTCAATTTCCAGGAGTGTAACTTTCAGTCTCTGTTCTCATACCTCCCTGTCTCTCGCTGACTTCTGCCAGCTGCAGCCTACGACTTCCTTCACTTCTTTATCGTATCCCAGCGGTCTGGTGGTTCACCTTGTGGTCTTCGCCTGTCAATGGGTCTCCACTACAGTACCGCCTTTGTCCATTTTTCGTCATTGTTTCGTACAGTATGACGAAATGATATCCATTTTAGAGCCTTTACGTTTTTCACATACTGATATCCTGTTACTGCTCTTAAATCAACACTTTGTTTTCTCATCTTTCTTATGGAGTCCTAGAAGTGACCCTTCAATAGAGCTTTCAGCTTGTTGAAGAGTTCTTCCGAGAATCTCTTTCAAAATCCAAGTTTTGCAGTAGGTACGGGAAGAACACATTGATTGGAAACAACCATTTGTATAGTCCCATTTTTGGACTTCCATAAGCCCTAGAACCTATCATGAGTCTTCGGAAATTAATTAACTGTCTCAGATAAATATATTAATTAACAGTTTTCGGACAGTTGGCATTCAAAATTACTGTCTCTTGTGGATGGGTACTATTGATTTGATATTCTCCTAGCAGCTATCTCCTCTTCAGATTGTTTACTTTGTGTCTCACAACATCTTTAATATGTTTGATTGTGGTTTTCTTGTTCTGTTTGCTTGAATTTAATACATTAGCAAAGATTATGCCCATTTTTGTAGGCTAGTTTCTTTGTCAACTATCATCTTCCCATCTTTACCGTCAGCCAATAGAATCTCACCTCTTCTTCCAATTTTTGCTTACTTGATATCTGGAAACATTTGTTTACTGTGGTTTCCTTCAACTACACACAAGCCCACCAGTAATATACTTTATCTTTTCTGTCATCAGTAATCTTTTCATCTGTTGTTTCACTTTCATGTATTCTTCATTATTGTTCTTATTGTTCTAGGTAACGGAAATATACAGTTGATCGTATATAGTGTGTTAGGGGTTTTTTTTTTTTTTTTTGGTCATCAGTCTACTGACTGGTTTGATGCGGCCCGCCACGAGTTCCTTTCCTGTGCTAACCTCTTCATCTCAGAGTAGCACTTGCAACCTACGTCCTCAATTATTTGCTTGACGTATTCCAATCTCTGTCTTCCTCTACAGTTTTTGCCCTCTACAGCTCCCTCTAGTACCATGGAAGTCATTCCCTCATGTCTTAGCAGATGTCCTATCATCCTATCCCTTCTCCTTATCAGTGTTTTCCACACATTCCTTTACTCTCCGATTCTGCGTAGAACCTCCTCATTCCTTACCTTACCAGTCCACCTAATTGTCAACATTCGTCTATAGCACCACATCTCAAATGCTTCGATTCTCTTCTGTTCTGGTTTACCCCCAGTCCATGTTTCACTACCATACAATGCTGTACTCCAGACGTACATCCTCAGAAATTTCTTGCTCGAATTAAGGCCGGTATTTGATATTAGTAGACTTCTCTTGGCCAGAAATGCCTTTTTTGCCATGGCGAGTCTGCTTTTGATGTCCTCCTTGCTCCGTCCGTCATTGGTTATTTTACTGCCTAGGTAGCAGAATTCCTTAACTTCATTGACTTCGTGACCATCAATCCTGATGTTAAGTTTCTCGCTGTTCTCATTTCTACTACTTCCCGTTACCTTCGTCTTTCTCCGATTTACTCTCAAACCATACTGTGTACTCATTAGACTGTTCATTCCGTTCAGCAGATCATTTAATTCTTCTTCACTTTCACTCAGGATAGCAATGTCATCAGCGAATCGTATCATTGATATCCTTTCACCTTGTATTTTAATTCCACTCCTGAACCTTTCTTTTATTTCCATCATTGCTTCCTCGATATACAGATTGAAGAGTAGGGGCGAAAGGCTACAGCCTTGTCTTACACCCTTCTTAACATGAGCACTTCGTTCTTGATCGTCCACTCTTATTATTCCCTCTTGGTTGTTGTACATATTGTATATGACCCGTCTCTCCCTATAGCTTACCCCTACTTTTTTCAGAATCTCGAACAGCTTGCACCATTTTATATTGTCGAACGCTTTTTCCAGGTCGACAAATCCTATGAAAGTGTCTTGATTTTTCTTTAGCCTTGCTTCCATTATTAGCCGTAACGTCAGAATTGCCTCTCTCGTCCCTTTACTTTTCATAAAGCCAAACTGATCGTCACCTAGCGCATTCTCAATTTTCTTTTCCATTCTTCTGTATATAATTCTTGTAAGCAGCTTCGATGCATGAGCTGTTAAGCGGATTGCGCGATAATTCTCGCACTTGTCAGCTCTTGCCGTCTTTGGAAATGTGTGGATGATGCTTTTCCGAAAGTCAGATGGTATGTCGCCAGACTCATATATTCTACACACCAACGTGAAGAGTCGTTTTGATGCCACTTACCCCAATGATTTTAGAAATTCTGATGGAATGTTATCTATCCCTTCTGCCTTATTTGACCGTAAGTCCTCCAAAGCTCTTTTAAATTCCGATACTGGATCCCCTATCTCTTCTAAATCGACTCCTGTTTCTTCTTCTATCACATCAGACAAATCTTCACCCTCATAGAGGCTTTCAATGTATTCTTTCCACCCATCTGCTCTCTCCTCTGCATTTAACAGTGGAATTCCCGTTGCACTCCTAATGTAACCACCGTTGCTTTTAATGTCACCAAAGGTTGTTTTGACTTTCCTGTATGCTGAGTCTGTCCGTCCGACAATCATATCTTTTTCGATGTCTTCACATTTTTCCTGCAGCCATTTCGTCTTAGCTTCCCTGCACTTCCTATTTATTTCATTCCTCAGCGACTTGTATTTCTGTATTTCTGATTTCCCCGGAACATGTTTGTACTTCCTCCTTTCACCAATCAACTGAAGTATTTCTTCTGTTAGCCATGGTTTCTTCGCAGCTACTTTCTTTGTACCTATGTTTTCCTTCCCAACTTCTGTGATGGCCCTTTTTAGAGATGTCCATTCCTCTTCAACTGTACTGCCTACTGCGCTATTCCTTATTGCTGTATCTATAGCGTTAGAGAACTTTAAACGTATCTCGTCATTCCTTAGTACTTCCGTATCCCACTTCTTTGCGTATTGATTCATCCTGACTAATGTCTTGAACTTCAGCCTACTCTTCATCACTACTATATTGTGATCTGAGTCTATATCTGCTCCTGTGTACGCCTTACAATCCAGTATCTGATTTCGGAATCTCTGCCTGACCATGATGTAATCTAATTGAAATCTTCCCGTATCTCCCGGCCTTTTCCAAGTATACCTCGTCCTCTTGTGATTCTTGAACAGGTTATTCGCTATTACTAGCTGAAACTTGTTACAGAACTCAATTAGTCTTTCTCCTCTTTCATTCCTTGTCCCAAACCCATATTCTCCTGTAACCTGTATAGGTACAGGTATTGAAGTAATTGGTGCCTTAATAAGTACCCACTTCAATGTATTAGTTGCTTTTCTCTGCATATAGCAGTCTTTCTGGGAGCACATCACAAAACTTACTACCTGATGTTTCCTGCAAGGTCGTAACTGCGCCTCGAAGTGGTCTGCAGTGCCTGTCACTGCAGACTTTCCGTTTCACATTATGCGTTTCCACTTCAATTCCTTTCATGCTGCCCAGGGAAAATAAACTTTAATGGCTTGCTTATGCCCCCTTACTTGGATGTACCAATCAGAAGCAAACTATTCGTAATAGCTATAATAATTAATCTGCAAACGAAGTAAATACATAACGTAAAGTAATGGAGGAACTGAAAAATGAAGAAGTATGTGCTAGATCAACCAGATTAGCGATCTAAAAACCAGAGATTAAGCAACTACAATGGGCTGAACATGTTGCGAGAATGACAGATTATGCTACTCCTAGTGTTGGTAGAAAGGCCAAAGGAAAAGTGCCCCTGCCCCTTTCTCCTGGGAGGACCACGAATAAAATGGGGGTCAATGGATTACGGAAGGACTTGCAACAACTAGAGTTCACTGGGACACTGCTTCGAACCTGCAGAGGACATGATCTACTGGTGGCAGTCTGTACGGTTGGCGCCTGATCTGTATGATCACAGATTAAGTAAGTAAAATGCTCAATATTATTTTTTTTGCAATTACCTAACTGTCCTGCATAATATTAGTTTGGACGGATTTATCTTAAGGTCTACTTTTTGCCAGCTATTGATGCCTGTCTATATAAAAAGAAATGTCCTGACTGAATGAATGAATGAATGAACGAACGACTGACACGTCATCGCCCGGCCCAAACAATTAACGACAGGCCGCGGTGGATTAGCCGAGCGGTCTGAGGCGCTGCGCTCACGGACTGTGCGGCTCGTCCCGGTGGGGTTCGAGTCCTCCCTCGGGCATAGGTGTGTGTGTTTGCCCCTAGAATAATTTAGGTTAAGTAGTGTGCAAGCTTAGGGAGTCCCATAAGATTTCACACACATTTGAACAGTTAAGGACAGAAATTTGAAATCTGGAGAGGATGTTGATCAAAATGGCTCTGAGCACTATGCGACTCAACTGCTGAGGTTATCAGTCGCCTAGAACTTAGAACTAATTAAACCTAACTAACCTAAGGACATCACACACATCCATGCCCGAGGCAGGATTCGAACCTGCGACCGTAGCGGTCACGCGGTTCCAGACTGAAGCGCCTTTAACCGCACGGCCACACCGGCCGGCTGGATGTTGATCTTATACTATTAACATCGTTTAACGAATGATTGTTTCAAATTCCACCCCTAAGGGGGTAAGTAGGGGATGAAAGATGTTTTGAAAATATATCGCTATTAAGGGCAGACGTAGGGCAACAGGCATTCTTGTACTTAAACATAAATGTATCTCCAAAAATATTACAGGTAAAATAGTAAATGCTTGATATTCTGTGCAATTTTTGTTTGAAAATACTCATCGACATACGTTAATTAACATTTTATCCATTTCTTGCAAACTCATCAAGAAATAAAACTGAAATTTCACAGCTTACATCTGCAAGAGGCTAATAAAATTTGTGGTACAGATTTTTGTTTAAGGTCATAGTTTCCTTGAAATTAATTTTTCAGTTTTGTGTTACCCAGGACCGTTCTATTTTCCTCAAATTTTAAAAGAGTACTTTTCTCAGAGTAAAGATAACGGAAAAGTGCTGCGCAGGATTATTCAGTAAGAGATTCTTAAAAACTATGTCAAATTTCAGGGTGTTAGCTATTATAGTTCCTGATAAAAGGTACATTATAGCTCAGAAAAGTCAGTTTCTGGCAATTCGCATTTAAAGTTTTTATTTTCAATTACTGAAACTATTGCTATTCCTCTAGTGACTAATATTGTCCATATCCATAATATTTATTCTCTTCCTCGTTTTCCTGAAGTTCTCTCTTCCCCTGCCTGGTTTGCCTAGCCAACTTTTCCATTTTTTATTATGCTGCCTAAGCTTTGTCCAGAGGCACTTCGTCTGTGCTTGTATCTTCAGCGAGAATGCACCTGGATGAAAACCTGATCTCTACAGGCACTTAATCGTATCTGCATTTCCACTATTGAGCATGAGACATTCACTACATGCAGCTATCTTTACAACAACTGAGGACACAAATACTGTTTATTGACTACGCATCCATGTATGGCGACTGCAGCTCTCATTTGTATTCTGTGTTTTCCCATGTATACATTTCTTCATCAGTTCAGGATTGGCTAGGTACCGGAAAGTAGATTTTGTAGCACCTACAGCAGAATGTAGTAAACCATATTTGTGGGTGTATGGCTTTCCATAGGCTTCTGCATGAAGATATTTGCACTACGATATAGAAAGGGAATGTTTGGGATTATAATGCGTAGAAAGTCTGTGGAAGAATATTGCCCACACGCCTTTCTGCATTGTTTTCGCACTATGTAACTTATCTCTCATAGCTTTTCCATAACATATTTGTAAAGCGTGAATTTTCTTGTGTGTCAGTCTATTAACATCTCCCAGTGGCTTTCCATCCTTTAATTTATTGCCTTTCATTTCTTTCTTCAATTTGAGAAGTCTACCTCCTATTCGCTTTTGAACATGCTTCAAACATTCCAGTTTTTCAGTTTTAGTTTGTGAGCCATAAGGATTGCTCTCTAAAACAGTGCTGAAAGCACTGGAATCTCTATCATCTAGATACTTCACATACCCAACACCATATCGTTCATCTGACCTTTGGAATATTAGTTTCGTCCCCGCCGCTTCCGTTCCACCACTTGACCCCTGGTAATTCTTGCTGCACATTTTCCTGCTGCCACATTTCTTCTTCACTGCTATAATTGTTTCTTCTTGAGTCACAATGGAAGCAATATTTGCTAATTACTTTGAACTTTAAGATTTTCCCTGTATCAGCACTGATGACTAATGACTAAGAGTGTCATACATCACTTCACGGTGTATCATCTGTCATACACCATAAAGCGATGTATGGCCCTCTTCATCCAGGATCCATCACAAGAGACACACAGATCTGTCTTCAGTATACAGTGTCCTCCTTCCGATTCGCTGTTAGTATCTACAGCATCCTCAAGGGCTGCTTTTAAGTCAAAAATGGTTCAAATGGCTCTGAGCACTATGGGACTTAACATCTGTGGTCATCAGTCCCCTAGAACTTAGAACTACTTAAACCTAACTAACCTAAGGACATCACACACATCCATGCCCGAGGCAGGATTCGAACCTGCGACCGCAGCGGTCACGCGGTTCCAGACTGAAGCGCCTAGAACCGCACGGCCACATCGGCCGGCGCTTTTAAATCATCCTTGCGCTCAACCTTGAGAGCACTGAGGAGTGTTCTGTTGTAATAATTGAATCTAGTCACTGGTGCAAGTATATTCATCAAGCCACAAAACAAATTTTTGCCTACACCTAAGCATCTCATGGCGTAACACAAAGTTGTATTCGCCTCATACATCTTCCCATGGAAAGCAGAAGTCGAGAAGTGAACATCATACTTACAAACTTCACACAAAAATGTATATTACTTATAATGCCAATTCTGTCACTGTCATTATCCAGTCTAAGGCCCTTTGAACCACAATTGCAACAGATGCATGAAACATTAACCATATGGGCAACTGTTTCTGAGTAAGTTAATCTAAATCCACTGGAAAACTCCTCTTTGGCACTGTACACAGAATCATCAAATGTTTCACTAATTTTCTTCTTCGATGAACTCAGTGATTTGGCGAAAATTTTTCTTCACACTTAGGAGCAGCGTCTACAATACTGTTATTTAAATTTCCTGTACCTTTTACACGTGAAATTCGACATTTCCCCCCCTTTTTTCAACATGCGTCCACTGTTACATTTCGAGCAAAACAGGTTGAACTTAAATAAGTTTGTAACGCGTGCTATTCAAAAAGACTAAGTTGTAAACAAAGTTACAAGCAAATATAATACTTTTCACTGCCTTCTAGACTCATCTGAAGTTTGTTTCGATTGTCTGAAACGAAAAATTAACTTACAAAATGTTTCTAGAGTAGGGAAGGTGTGGATCACAGCGCAGAAAGAGGTAACGTGCAGACGCATACGTCCAAACAAACTTTTTTAAAATATATCTCTAGCCAGAATTCGATTATGAAACTTTGAGATGTTATTCTTACACAATCAGTCTAATACATTACCAAATTAAAAAAATCGATTATTTTGGAATCTACATTTTCGGAAATTCAACAACCACGGAGGTAAAATAGTGGGTGAAAGACTTTCTGGAAAATAAATTGTTATTACAGCCTTAAAAAGCATTTTAAAACAATACCTATGTATACTGATATTTGACTTCTCTGTTAGAAATTAAAACAATACTCAAAGGGGTGCATAAAGGGGCGAAAATTTTTAATAAAAGATTTCTTTACATGAAACAATTTTTAACCTATATCTGTTGGAAATAATAATTTGTATGGAAATATCATCACGAGAACTAAAAGGCAGGATTAACAAAGACCTCCGACTCTAGCTACCACAATGACCTTTTGTCAGGGGTGCATTCGGAACGGATCAAATTTCTATGGCCTTAATCAGCGTGAGAAGTTTAAAGGGTATTGCACTTTGTGAACAACACAAAAATTCTATTAAAGCAAACGAAAAAAGTCCTTCCAGACCATACAGTTAACGCTAGCTAAACAGTGGGCGCGAAGCTATTCCTTTGTGCAGAATTGTAATTCTGCCATATTGTTGACTAGGATTGTTATATCGTCAGCAAATCCCAACGTAGTGAGCGTTTTCACATTTATTCCAATGCCCCTTTCCTTCGCAATAACCTGGACATAGCCATCTAAAGGACGGCTATAAATAGTTTCGGAGATATCGGATCACACAAGTAAACATCTTCTCTCGTCTGCCCTCCTAATACAGACAAAAGCAATCGAGGTATCATAGATGTTACATAGTACGTTTATTTACTGTTTGCCACACCTTTTCCGGTCAGTGATTATGTAACTGTATTGTCTTTATCACTGCAGAACCAAAAGCCCGTTCAGAATGTATAAAAGCTGTGCATTTCGGCATTTATATTTTCTCACAGTTATGATGATTACGAAAAAGTGATACAGACCTCTGTGGATGAGAGTTCATAAGAAACGACTGACGACCGACGGTTGCGTTTTGAAAGTCCAGGTGTAATCACACCTTGTGCAGTCGTTCCTCATTGCTGAGGCTGCAACACAGCCATCGGGTCTCTGATAAACACAACCTTATTCACTGTTGGCACTGCATTCGGGTCTCAGATACACACAGCCTTATTCACTGTTGGCACTGCATTCGTACCGACAACCCACATAAGCAAGATGTGTGTAATACCAAATGTTGTAATCCTAACATACCATTGTCGGTGGAATTAGCTCCTCCACAAAAACCGTTATCTCACTAGGAGTGAAGATGGGAACGGACGACAACGAAAAAAATCGCGAATTTATCGTGTGGAAAATATGTGTGAAACATTAAGTACGAAAAGAAGCTTTTCATGCAATATTACGTTTTAGTCGAAAATGTATCTCACGCTACGTAAGAGCTCCACTTACCACAGTGGGACCGAATTCTGAAATGATGTTTCCGCCTTCGACTGTTATTGTGTAATTTCTACTATTCAGGTTTTGCTACCAACTGTTCGTCGTAGTTTGATGTTTGCCTGCTACATGCTGTGACTGGACGGCTTGGTTGGCTGATCTAGTGCACAATCGTGAATGAAAAAATAGCTCAAACTGGTCGACAGTGGAAAATAAATAGAAATTAATGTTTAAAGCGGAAATGTCACTTCAGCTAGTTTTAAAACGTGAAGATAAAGAACCAAAGAGCTTTTGTAAATAATCGTAAAGCATTAATCTTTGAATTTTGAGAGCGGTGATGATATATATACTACTAATAAAAAATACTGAAACCCATAAGTAAAGAGAAGTTAACTCCTAAATGTCGCTTGAAGCGGACTCGCCAGTTTGAAATCAGGCGGCGAATGTTGTGCTGTCAGCAAAGAAGCGGTAACGGCAGAGTGGGTCGGTGAGGATAGCACTGTGACTCCGAACGTGGACTAAACACTGGACTTAACACTGAGTAACAAATCCATCAGGGTCATTTCGAAACTTCTAAGGCTGCCCAAATTGACTGTTGGCGATATGATTGTGAAGTGGAGACGCGAAGGGACAACCACTGCTAAATCAAGATCGAACAGACCCCATATACTGACGGAAAAGGGCACGAGCATTGTGGAGGGTAGATGTAAAAACTTGCATTATGAGCTGAAGGATGACTCGTGAGTTTCAAACTGCTACCCAGCAGTTCAGCTAGCAGAACTACTGCGCGGAATTAATTAAAAAGACTGAGGTACAACGCTCGAGCAGTTCCTCATTAGTCGCATATTTACGTAATCAATACCAAAAGACGCTAGAGGTGGTACAAAGAACGAAGCCCTTGGAGAGCGGATGACTGGAAACGAATGATTTGCAGGGATGAGCCCTGCTATATCTTGTAGAAGTCCGATGGAAGGGTTTTGGTTTCTCACATGCCTGGAGTACACTACCTGCCATCTCGTGTAGTGTCAGCAGTGAAGTATTTATGAAGTTGTGTTGGGCGATTTCCGTGGTTACGGTATGGTCTCCGGAATGCACTTAATAAAGCGCTAAATGAGGAAGAACATGATCATATTTTAGAGAATTGCGTACTGCATTCAGTAGAAGAACATTTCGGAGACGATTATTGATTGCGTAAACAATACGGTGCAGCCTGTCATAGATCAGCATATGTAAGCAGTGGTTTGTCGACAATAACATCCGCTAAATAGACGAGGCTGCCCAGAGTCACGAACTGAACCCAGTGGAACACCTTTGTGACGAGCTAGAACGTCGACTTCGCTCCAGATCTCAGCTCCCAGTACCATGATCTTCTTTGGTTTCGACTCTCGCTAAAGAATGTTTTCCTGTTCTTCCACAGGCATTCAGACACCTCACTGAAAGTGTCCCAAACAGAGTTGAACCCATCATGTCTACTAGTAGCTGTCCGGATAATTTTGAACAAATAGTCTAGTTCCCAAACTTAGTAAAATGAAAACCGTAAATTAGAAAAAAGCGAAAAATGGCATCATTAGTCTGATAAGTTGGGAAGAATGTTTGTAACAGCGTGTTACATGTTTACTAGATTTTGTGACGTTATCTGAACACCTAAACAAGAACGGGAGTGCAGATAGCCTACTAGTGTCTAGAATGAGATTTTCACTCTGCACCGTAGTGTGCACTGATATGAAAGTTTGAGGCAGATTAAAATAATGTACCCGACCGAGACCGGAATTCGGGACCTTCTGCTTTCGCGGACAATTGGTCTACCAACTGAGCTACCCAAGCATGACTGACTATCTGTCCTCACACCCTTACTTCCGCCAGTACCTCGTCTTCTACCTTCCAGACTTCACAGAAGCTCTCCTGCGCAAGAGATGAGGTACTTGCGGAAGTAAGGCTGTGAGGAGGGGTCGGGAATCGTGCATGGGTAGTTCAGTTGGTAGAGCACCTGCCCGCGAAAGGCAAAGGTCCCGAGTTCCAGTCTCGCTCTGGCACACAGTTTAAATCTGCCAAGAAGTTTCAGCCTAGGTGTGAAACTCACTAAAATTTATCACAGAATCAATTTTCATTGTAGTGACAAGTGTTAGTCACAGAAGTCGCCTGAATCAGCTGTCAGTGGTCACCTGATGACGAAGCTCGCTGACGGCCGCTGTGACCGAGCGGTTCTAGGCGCTTCAGTAAGGAACAGCGCGACTGCTACGGTCGCAGGTTCGGATCTTGCCTCGGGCATGGTTGTGTGTGATGTCCTTAGGTTAGTTAGGTTTAAGTAGTTCTAAGTTCTAGGGGACTGATGACTCAGATGTTAAGTCCCACAGTGCTCAGAGCCATTTGAACCATTTGAACGAAGCTTGCTGTCGAATAGCGCTCACTGTAGCTACGGATAAGTGGCTCAAGATTAGTCACTACGTCAATACCTCACAACATTCAGAACCACCTTCTGGCGGAGAAGTCACCGCCCCACCCCAATACCTCTGCTTGTTGTACGTCACCGACATCTGTATGGGTCGTTGAAAGCATGGGAAAACAGCGGCCTGTGTTATCGCTGAGTCACGTTGATGCAAGTCAGTGACAGGGTACGTCGAAATCCCGCCCCATAAGCCAACAGGACATCATTCGGAATGACGGTAGGGCTAGAGTCATGTGTGGCTTTTGTGAAGTGATGTAAGGATCCCGATATTCATACTATCGGTTATAACCAAAAAACTGGATCTATCATCGATCATACGCGTCCTGTTTTTCCTTTACATACACCATGCGCGATCAGCACTTCCAGAAGACAAGTTAGCACATAGTTGCTCCAGAATTGTGTAAAGTGTTTAGGGGACTCAATATGGACACGAAGGTAAGCTTGTAGAGACCCCCACATCACTTGACCTCAATCGCATTGAGCACATGTGACGTGAAATATCTGCATGCTGAAACCCTCACTGAATAATTTCTTTGAGCTGAGGGCAACGGTTCAGCGGATGAACTTTAGTTCAGGGTGTTTTCTGTAGCTCGTGCAATCTAGACCAGAAGACGCCAGTATCATGGGAATTAGTATATTACACTCTACAAAGTGGTTAAATGTAATGTAACTGATCATGAGCGTAGTTAAATCTTCATGTTTGCCTAATCCTAAACAGCATGCGCAAAATCCATCCTATATCGACTCTTTCATACATTGGAATAAGTCAACGGCAGTATAGCAACCAAACTTCAAATTTTGTTTCTCACAATGTAAGCTGTTTGAATCACTGTAGTTGAATGACTAAATAAGAATGTTTAGTTGATATTTTTCAGGAATAAACAAATGGAAAGATATTCAGTATCTATAGCTATAGACAGCCGTCCAAGCACTTAGGTTACCAAAAAGTGACGACACATGAGAAAAAACCAACAGTGAAATCTGGGTTTCAACTTTTCTCTACAGGATATTTTTCCACTCTTTATGCACCGAGACAAATATCATCTGTTGTAATAACGTTATGGATTTCTCTTCTGAGCCTGCAGAATGTAGACAGCTAGTACGGAAACACATAACTTGACTTTCATGGAAATGACGTGAACTTTCGTAATGATGCAATAAAGAACCGCAGAAATTCGATGTAGCGTTTTACGTATTTTATGGAACTGTGAAATCTTACTTGTAAAAGGGCAAATAAAAATTTAGAACATTGGTGTATAGTAAGCAGTAACGGCTACGTCTACGAGATTAACTGTCATTTCGAAGAATGAGACTTATCATTGAACATTTTGTTCTACTCCACGTTGTTGATGAATCGTTGTTCGAAAACTCTACATTTCTTCTGAAATAACAAAAAACCATTAACCTGTTTCATCTCTTAAGTTTAGCCGATCTAAGTTAACTTATAATCCAGATGGATCAGAATGAAATGACTGCCTCTCGTATTCAAACATAACAGAAGAACGCCCCTTTTGATCTTCGAGTCTTACGTGCAGTTGATGACCAACCCAAATAGATATTCGATCTAAATTCCAGCAGTCGTGCCCGTAAGCATCGCGTGATCACTTCTGAAAGCCCATTTATTTTAGAAGTCCCAAGTTCATTATAACTTCGCTGCTGAATTAGTGAAACAGCGTATAATTAGGTTGCTACGTTGCTCTAAAATTGGACGGCATTCATATGCAGTGTCTTAGGAGGTACAAAAACTGATTTTTGATTCTATTCACTGAAACTCTTCTATTAATTATTGAAAGGATAAGTCGAACATGGCAGCATGATAATGAAACGCAAGTATGATCAGATGCTCATGGCTCGAAACCCAGTACAACGACACTGAATCGGTTTTCCTGTCGTAGGCCTACTGATAGCGAACCTAGTTTTTCTACTACTATTTAAAGACAGCGACAGCTTCTAAAATTACTTTAGTAACAGATTATCAGCGATGAACATAAATATTTGTTAAACATAAATAAGTTGTCTGGCTTGATTGCTGTACTCCGTTTCCTTTCGGTTTTGATTCGTATCTTACTATAACAATTAAAATCGTTGACACTTAGTTCTACACGTTGTAGTCTGTGTCAACGCATGTAAGTTGTCTCTTGTTGTACTGTATCCAATAGGTACTTACATAAGTATCCATTGGCGCACTACCCAAATTTCACTCCCTTCTTTTGAAGTCTATGTTGTGGAGATAACAACCGCGACACCCACAATCGACACGAAAAACCCTTAGGGCAGAGGTAATCAACATTTTTCACCTATCGCCCACTTTTGCATATCTGTTAGTAGTAGTAAAATTTTCTGACCAGCAATGGTGATTTAAAAAGTAGGGAATTAACTTTACTTTATAAAATTCACACATCAGGGTTGCAACAAGTTCAAGCGTATAATAATAATAATTACTTACTAAATACTGTATGTAAATTTTTTTAAAAAACATAATGAAAATATCCTTTACACTCGGCAGCCTACCGCCCATCATGAAAGCTGGAACGCCCACTAGTGGGGGGGGGGGGGGGGGTAGGCACCAAGTTGACTACCGCTGTCTTTAGGGAATGGAATAAAAGGCGTCTTTCAAACCATTCCTTCCCTTAGGGGGTTGATTCCTACAAATTTGGGGGTCGTAAAAGGCAGTTTTCATTGAGATAGGCAACACGACGCCCTGCTGACACTTCCGGACGCTTCAGCCCTGTTCTAAGGACACCGTGCCGCTGCATCCCATTGAACTCAACCCTTTGGTGGAAAGCACGACGGCAATTTTTGTTCTCGTGTATACGCTGAGATCACTAGAGACCATACAAAACCTTTCAATGAAATCTTTATGGTTGGATATTGGCACACCCATGAATAAAAGCGGCGATGACCCTCTATCATCCACCAGTTCAGCCCATCACAGTTGACCAGTGTGACCGAGCTGTTCTAGGCGCTTCAGTCTGGAACCGCGCTACCGCTACGGTCACAAGTTCGAATCCTGCATCGGGCATGGACGTGTGTGATGTCCTTAGGTTAGTTAGGTTTAAGTAGTTCTAAATTCTGGGGGACTGATGACCTCAAATGTTAAGTCTGATAGTGCTCAGAGCCATTCTCATTCGCTCTCCCCCTCATTTATTGAAAGTTTTAAAACGTACCTGTACACAGGCAACCTGTGAAGTCTTCGAGAAAATAAATACCGACATCCTTAATCTTATTAATAATTTTATTTGACCAACGGTTTCGGTGTCTCATTGGCAACGTCTTCTGGCTCCTATAACGTAGCTATATGAGTCATCTAAACGTCCACGCTATTGTAGGGATTACTAACTTCGAACGGCTACCGTAAATTTCTGAAACTTCTCTGTAGACATGGACTCTCCACATCTGGGATGACAACTGTTGTTGCATGCAGCGTGCCGTGGTTCGATTCCCGGGCATATCGGAGACCGCGGACTGAGTGTTGTGTTCTACTCCTCATCATTTCGCCATCATCGATATGAAGCTCACCTAGTGTTGCGTCAACAGAAAATACTTGTAACTTGGCGGTCGAACTCGCCCAGGTGAGGACTCCCGACCATCAGTGGCGTACCATCATTTTATTTCATCCTACCGGATATGAGAGAGGCAACACGCTTCGGGATGGTCAAGTGGAATACGATGACGACAATTATTCGTCGCAGGCAACAGTGTCCCGGAAAACGTTTGCGTATAACTCACTACAGGTTTTAAATTAGATGGTTCAAATGGCTCTGAGTACTATGGGACTTAACATCTGAGGTCATCAGTCCCCTAGAACGTAGAACTACTTAAACCTAAATAACCAAAGGACATCACATCCATCCTTGCCCTAGGCAGGATTCGAATCTGCGACCGCAAAAGTCGCGCGGTTCCAGACTGTAGCGCCTAGAACCGCACGGCCACTACGGCCGGCCGCGGAATTTGATTCAATGAATGACAACAATCAGGCTCTTAATTGTGTTCTTTTATTACCGCTAAATTTTAGTGGAATCCTATGTTTGATAACATTATTTCATGTCGCTGGATTTTATCTCACACCGCTGCTTCAATTTAGTCTCTACCGCCCACTATTTACTACAATTTGGTGTTTTCACGTCGAATCATGCTCCTACATGGATGAGAAGCCGAAGAGACGAATCCTACGAGACAACTTTACGCAGGTGCGAGGTCAGCAAACCAAGTTCAGTGAAACTAAAGAAAGTAAAAAGACGTACCTTCGGAAACTATAATGTTTATAGAATCAGGCATGTCTGCAGGATAAGTAGGGCAGTTTACGAAACTCACAATATAACGGGTAGGGAGGCGACCATGATAATAATTCTCCGTCGCCATTCTTCTGGTTTCTTTCTCTTTCTTTTCTTTTCAAGCTCACCTTTCAAAATAGTCAAAGAATGCCTAGCGTCTGTTCTACAGCGCACCACATTTGCGTAGGCCGCTCTCGCCTGAAAGAATTTCAGTAGACACACTCCTGAAGCAGACGCTGCAGCGAAAGCCGATCAGTGGGGTCAGAGAAAAGAGCAAAGGTTGCTCACGGATAATCGATGCGGAATAAACTGAACTTGTGGAATCTGGAAAATATGCAAATGTAACAGACAAAGTTCAAAATGAAATTTTATGCTTTTAATGCCCATTACGCGATAAAAATCTTCGCAAAGTTTCATAAACATCGTATTGGCGCTTTTACGGTGTACCATTTCCAATTTCAGCCCCATTTTCGTCCATCCCCGACGCAGCCGGATATTTTCTACCGCAAACTAGCACATTCGTTAATTTCTTTCCAGTAGGGATGGGGGTAATTACTGAAACAACCGGTTTTCGGTTACATAGTTTCTTACCATGCCAGTTTACGCAACTGTTAAAATCGTTAAAAAACCGCTTTTTGCTTTTTGTATTCCTATACAAACCTGTACTAAACGTAGAAATCGAATAAAGACTGAAAAATTTTGACTCACTCTGTTTCAAGATACATAGAATCAAAATATTAAATTAAATAGGCAAACAAAAGAAATTCACCATTTATTGTCTTTGTAGAGAAGTGGTAAGTGGTTGAATAATACACAAGATCTCCTGTATCATCCTACTGATACTAATTTTTCGAAACTCTGCCCAATAATCGTGTTATAGCCAGGAATCATACCACTTTTTGCGAACACTCAGCGCTAAAGGATGAAAACAGGGCCGAAGAACTATTTTTAGTGTTAATTTGTCCGTTTTCAACGGCTACAAGAAGATCAAGAAGACAGAGGCATAGACACAAGAAGCAGATCGGCTGCTTTCTGTTTTTATTGTGTTCTATAGATGAATTGTTGCTAAGTTTGTAACTGAATGAATTGTTGTTAGGTTTTTAATTTATTACTGCTACCATAATTTCCTTCGTTTCATTATGCATGGAAATGACAGAGAAACCTTTAATCTTGTAAAGAAAGCGAAGCACTGTACTTTATTTGCTACGTCACTTCGTAAAAATACGTCCAGACTCGCGTTCGTTCCATTCTGCAATGCTACGGATGTCCGGTGGCGACACCGAGAAACTACGGTATAGAATGAGTACGGGCAAGTCTTGCACACAGCACATGTGCTCGTACCTTAAGCCACGACACACAGCAACGGGCACTCTGTTTCCTCAGCATTGTATCAACTCTTATGCCGCGTGTTTCTTGCTTCTTTCTGTAGGCGTTGTCATTAAAGCAGCATTGATCGCTTTCCCGATTTTCTACAATAACGCAATTTTTCAAACCAATTCAAAGTTCACGAATAAAAATTACATCTATTTCAAAACAGGCTTATTTAAAACGAGAAATTTCAGCACTTACTTGGTTATTAGTAAAAACTACACCTTTTATAACCGGGACCAAACGAATACCTAAAAGTACCTGTTATTCGGAACTAAAATACCAGTATCGGTTTTCCAGGTCGGTTTTTCCCAGCCCTACTTTCTGTTATACTGTGCCGCACATTTCTCATAGAGCGCGGAATTTCGTAACTGCTTAATCCATTAACAGAACATTTCTGCCGCCACTGCCGGTACTCTGTGTAGAACAGAGGAGCAGAACGGAGTTCTGTGGTGGAAACAGCGGCGGCGAGAAGGAATCAGATGAGCAGGGAGGGCGATAAAAGAGAGTAGTGCGTGCGGGCTGCGGCACGCATCGTGCAGTCCTGCGTGCGGGCGTATGCATATTTTGGCGGTCCGTGGATGGGGCACGTGTGTGTGTGTGTGGGGGGGGGGGGGGGGGTATTTGCGGGCAATGCGGGAGGCACGTTTGCGTTCGCCGCGCCACACAGGTAACCATTACGCTAATGAAAGTTCTCGCCAGGGGCGGTGGCTCACCTGCTGTTCGTGACGTCACAGCTGTTACGTGGCGACGCGCCGCCGGTGAAACCTACCCTCGGTGGCCAGACCGCTCTCGAAATTTAACGGTCACCGCTAAAGTCCGGCTTGGCAGAATCAGGTTGTCCTGAGCTGAACAATAGTGTAATTGCGGCGGTTTCCACTGTGATGCGACTTCCTTCTTGATGTCAATTCTCCACAAACGTGTTTTACTTACACAATACGTGATAAAAAAATATTTTTTTCACGTTCTTTTGTAATAAGCAGATTGCGTTTCCGTGCTGGTGCGAATCTGAAGTCTTAGTTACATGGAATCACCGGTTTCATTAAACCAGTTCTCAGTCGTTTCATTGGCTACTGCCACAGGCATGCAAGGTACAGCTGAAAAATTCGGCGAATGGCCTCAGAAAATAAAGGAGATAAGAGTCACAACGAAATACCTTTGCTGGCCTTCAGAATATTCACGATTAGTTACAACACACTTCTGACACCGGTGGTAAAGCTGTTGGAAACTGTAACAAAACGCTTCTTATGGAATCAAATGGTTCAAATGGTTCTGAGCATTATGGGACTTATCATCTGAGGTCTTCAGTCCCCTAGAACTTAGAACAACTTAAACCTACCTAACCTAAGGACATTACACACAGCCGCGCGGGATTAGGCGAGTGGTCTAAAGCGCTGGAGTCATGGACTGTGCGGCTGGTCCCGGCGGAGGTTCGAGTCCTCCTTCGGGTGTGTGTGTGTTTGTCCTTAGGATAATTTAGGTTAAGCAGTGTGTAATCATAGGTACTGAAGACCTTAGCAGTTACATCCCATAAGATTTCACACACATTTAAACATTTGAACATTACACACTTCCATGTCCGAGGCTGGATTCGAACGTGCGTCCGTAGCAGTCGCGCGGTCCCGGACTGAAGCGCCTAGAGCCGCTCGGCCACCGCGGCCGGTTCTTGTGGAATCGCTCGAAGCACCGTACCCACGTGCTGTTGAAGAATGTTCGTGAAAAATAGTGCACTTTGTCTTTGCTTATCTCCAACTTTTCTGTTTTCAGTTTCAAACACAGCTGCCTATCATTCGCAAGCATTAATCGCACTCGTCGATGTTCTCTGGGATTTTACCTCTCGGCCAGAACTCAGTTCATTCTCGACACGTTACTTCGCGTCTCTAACGCGTTGAAACCACTCAGACAAACGTTTCAGTCACCACTTCTACACTGTACCCTTGCACTAACATTCCATGAATCTTCGTCGCCATTTTCCCTAATTTGAATCAAAATTTCATGTTAATGCGTTACTCCACTACGTCCTGACTTTAGTACGCCGAATTCTTGCGGATGGCCGACTGCTGTCTTTGAGAATGAAAGCAGGTGAGTTGAAGATAAGCAGCAGTGTAAGTACCGTCGTGCATCAATATTTGTAGACGTTTCGGATATTCAAAATCGCGTGACTAAGGTGCTTCGTGCGGTTCCACAAGAATCATCTGCTCACAGTTCCCAAAAACTTTACAGCCAATGTTAGATGTATGTTGTAGCTCATCGTGATTACTTGGAAGAGCAGTAAAGATATTTTGTTTGTAACTGTTGTTTCATTTATTTTGTGAGACAATTCGACAAACTATTCAGACGCAGCTTGTGTATACAGTGCTTCAGTCAATAAAAAACCATTGGAAATGTAGGTCAAAGACAGAAGATATCTTTTTCTTCTTAAGGTACGACATATTTTCAGTAAGAGCGTTATTGTTTAGGTACACGAAATTCACTTGGAGTACTTAGCATGTGTAATAATAATTATGTAAAATAGTGTTTCATTAAAGGTGTATTTGAAGAAACTTACAGCAACTGTTCAGCCTCTCACGAATCTTCTATTTCCTACCGTTTATTCCTTAGTCTGTAATATTGGCTCCTGTCCTACAAGATGTGGCAAGTTCGTTTTTATTAATTAACTTGGCAGCTGGATACACTTCCTTATGACACACTCGTCAAGGGTACCTAATTGGGGAAGTACTGAGCACCATCAGTAAGTGAGCCAGTAAGCTTTCTTCATTGTATTATCGTTCTTGTTTGGGTGTCGTATTCTCTGACGTGAAATTCGGAGACCAGTCCAGGCCAGCGCGTGTAACCAGCCCACGGTCGTTAGCTTTCCGCGCAGATACAGTCAGCCTCTGGCCCACCTCCTGGTCTCACAAGCTAACGCTTCGCGCGCTACGCTACACAAGCAGCTCAGTCTGCCATGGATATCGTTCCGTAATAGAGATCCTTTTGAAGCAGTGAAGTAGCACGACAGAAATCTATGTTTGTTATCCGAAACTGCGAGCAACCGCAGCAAAATGTCCACATTTTTATTCGAAGGGAACAAATACCGCTCTGCGCTGTAGAAAGTTTATTAAAACCATGACCGATTACACGCCAGTTTAAACGCATCATCAGGCGATACAATTGTGTCCACAAGATTATTTAAGGATTTTCTTGAAGCCTCTCCCCGTCCTTCATTATTTAACGCTTTCTTGAAGCTTCTCACCATCCTTCACGTCACTGATAAAACTGAAACTAACGGTAAACATATTAGTTACGATCTGGAAGAAAATACTGTGGGTTAAGAACCACCAGCGCTCTATTGAGGTGAGAGTGATAATGTGGAGACAGCATTGGGGGGTTGGAGAAGATAGACTCCGATATTTGTGTGGATTAGAGAAAGGACGGAGAAGGACATGGTCTAGAGAAAGGAAAGAGGAAGAGATGGACACAGACAGGGGGAGGAAGAGGTGTACGGAAAGAGGGGGAAAGGAGGAGGAGATGGAAAGAAAGAGACACATAGGAGGAGGAGAAAGAAGGAAGAGTGAGAAGGGAGGAGGAGATGGAAAGAAAGAGGGGGAAAGGACGAGAAGATGGAAAGAAAGAGACACATAGGAGGAGGAGAAAGAAGGAAGAGTGGGAAGGGAGGAGGAGATGGAGAGAAAGAGGGGGTTAGGAGGAGAAGATGGAAAGAAAGAGAGACATAGGAGGAGGAGAAAGAAGGAAGAGGGGGAAGGGAGGAGGAGATCGAGAGAAAGAGGGGGAAGGGAGGAGGAGATCGAGAGAAAGAGGGGGAAGGGAGGAGGAGATCAAGAGGGGGAAAGAAGGAGAAGATGGAGAGAAAGAGGAAAAAGGACGAGGGGATGAAGAGAAAGAGGGAGAAGTTAGGAGGAGATGGGGAATGGAGGAGGAGATGAAGAGAAAGAGGAAGAAGGTAGGAGGAGATGGAGAGAAAGAGGGTAAAGGAGGAAAGGATGGAGAGAAAGACAGGGAATGGAGGAGAAGATGGAGAGAAAGAGGGGGAAAGGAGGAAGAGATGGAGAGAAAGATGCAGGAAGGAGGAGGAGGTGAAGAGGTACAGTGAGGAGGAGGAGATGGAGAAAAAGAGGGGGAAGGAGGAAATGGACTGATAGAAGATTAGAATAAATACGTACCCGAGCAACGCCGGATACTCAGCAAATAAATATTTGACGAAGAAATGGAGCAACGCTAACCACAGCTGAGCAAATGTGAAATAAATTCCTGTCGAGGAAAATTACACAACAACAAATCACAGAGAGTGATAAATCCTGAGACCCTGCTGTTATTCCCTTAATAACAGCTAACACCAGCAGAAAAGCACATCCTCATTAGACTAGCAAACACAGACAGCCAGAAGCTAATAGAGGTAATCAATAGTCTCTAACTACACAATTCTTCAAAGAATATCGAAAAAAAAAGCAGAACCACAAGTAGCAACTCTCAAAGGCAGCACTGTGTCAATGACCACTGCACGTACCATCTTGCAAGCTCCTTACGGCTCATTGCCCGTTCGCCGGATCGCCACCTGTGCTGTCCTGGCTGACGCTAGAGGGCATTGCCCGCTTACACAGTACGCCTCAGTTTGATGTTAAATTAACACTGTAGTTCACAACAGCCGAAGACAAAAGGAAAACTGGTTTGAATTTGCATACAACGCAACACACTTGCAGTATATTGTTAATTAATCAGTTACAGTATTTTATGGCAATGAAAATTCTATGCACGATGGGTGTTCAATAAATAATGCAACACATTTATTTTCTGAAAACGGGATGGTTTTGTTTAAGATTCAATACACCGTATTGACAGCTGTCTGCTTGGACAGCAACTCCTTAACAGATGCCATTTTGTACGCTACGTAATGCACCGCCACCTATCGGAACTTCATGGAACTAATGGGACTGAAACGGGAATGATCCACGAGGACCTACAAAAATTCCACGTTTTTCTCAATGGAAATCTGACAAGAGAAAGAATGTGGTGCATTACTTACTGAAACCAGTTATATAATATGTGAACGGTAAAGCCATAATTCGTCGATTGTGTACGTGGATCACCGAGTGTTTGCAAATTAACTGAGTTCCGTCGATATCCTAACAATTAAATCTGTCTCGATAATAGATTTTTTGTTAGTTTAAACCTTGAATTAAAAAATGTATTTCATCTGCAACTGGTTTTTGATAATATTTAGCGCTTAATTTGACGTCACTTACTGATCATTGGTTTGTAGGAGAGTGATAATGTAACAAATAGCCGACTAAAAACAGTACTGACAAGACTTCCTCAAGTGCAAAGCTTTTAGAATTCAATAGAATATTTGTCCCTAGGTATATGAACATGATGCATCTTGAAACCTGCCTTTTCCTTTGAAGAAACCTTAATGTTTCAGCTGCAGTGGGTAAGGAGTGAATATCTTAATTTAAAATGAAATAGGAAAATACATCAAACTTGAGTTCTGGTTTGATGTTTGTCGTGTGGCTCGTTGGTATTACTAGTTTGGTGCATAAGTTCGTTGCGTTCTTCGTTAATAATCAAAACAGATACGCATAACAAAGACTTCCATCATCAATAATATATTCTAATTCAGTGCAACAGTCTGCCAGAGCTGCAGTAACTTTTCGATTCCCCGACTGTAGAAATCACGTAGGTTTGAAGCGTTCGGAGCGCATTTTACTCTGGAAAGAAAGTTCCTTTAAGATTTTTCGACAGAGAGCGGTACAGGTGAAAATCTGAGGGAACAAGTTCAGGTGAATAAGGTGGGTGCGAAATGACTTCCAATCTAACTCCTATAGTGTCTTCCGTCACTCTAGCAGTATGTGGTCGAGCGTTATCGTTGAGAAGCATCACTTCACACAGTCTTCCTTGTCGTTATTCTTGGACTGGTTCTGAAAATCGTCTCAGTTGTTGGTAATTAATGTCAACAGTGATGGTTACAGATCGGGGAAGCAATTCGTAGTACATCACACCGTCGCTGTTCTACCAGATGCAGAATATTATCTTTTTTGGATGCGGACAAATCCTCGTACGTGCAGTTGCTGCTTTGTTTAGTCTCAATCCTACCTTTGTTTCACTTTGTTAGCATAAAGATACCGTTTGTCGTTGCCAGTAACGACACAGGACTGGAATGGTTGGTGATTTTCATGAGCCAATTGATGGCAAACGATCGGAGGTGCACATATGGCAATCAACGATTTTGTGATTTTTGCTTAGACCATGCAGTACCTATACATTCGATTTTCGAACCTTCCGCATTGCATGGAAAAGTCGCACGATGGTGGAATTATCACATTCATCACATTTGACAGTTCTGGAGTACAGCTACGTGGATCGTTATGAATTAATGCGTTTAAATGATCTTCATAAAATCCAAAATTGTCTTCCTGTACATGAAGAGTCACTAATGTCAAAACGAACCTCCTTAAATCGAGAAAACCATTTTCTTTTCGTGCTTTGTCCAGTGGCATTTCTAGTTGCTTCCGCTGCTGTCACCCCTCCACTGAAATCAAAACAGAAGAATATGTCGGAAATGATCATATATCTCCTCTTCGTACTCCATTTTCTAGCGTCCACAGCTGCGCTCACAATTTTCAAACGGCAAAATGACAATGCTCAAAATCAAATAACAGCAGTAAACTACAAATAAAAAAATGACAATCGATAAATAGACCTATAGCAACCGGGATACCAACATGCAAAACAAAAGCACTACAAACTAATGCACCAAACCAATAATTAACGAATAACGGGAGAGATGGGTGTTCCCAGATTAAATACTGGATGATCAGGGCCCGTGTGGACGAAGTCATGAGATGGCGCCTTCAACTCATTATTTTTTTCTTCGAGCCCTTAGTAGGATGTGTTACGTGTAAAGCCATGTAGGAACGTTAATGCGTAACATGTTGTCGGCACATGTTTAATGATGCAATACCGCTTACATATCCTCCCCACTTCTGTAGCAACAAACAGGGGGCCGCACCTATCTTAATTGGCTTCATTTGTCTGGTGCGGTCAATAAAAACATTTCCTGATAGAGCGCGTCCGAGAGCAAACACGAGGCGCAGCGAGGCGCGGTGCGAGCCAGAGATTAGATTAGCGGCCACAATTAGGGCTGTGCTGCGCGGACCAGCGATATTAGTGCGAGCAGTCGGTGCGGCGTTAACTCAAATATGAAGTCTCCCGGCTTCCGGCAGACCGCAGGTCTCGGATATTGCAGCCCCTGCTACATCGCCCTGTACACACCGCACTCGCCTCTCGGCGTCTACCGCGGCCACAGGCAAAACTGCTGATTCGTACTCCACCACGAGGGCTCATTTATAGGCCATAGAATCGCAATGCGGGTGTGGTGTCAGCATCCAACCTTATTCTAACTCCGGTATTCACTTGCAGATGAGTAATCCGAGCTGTATGGCCATGGTTTAAAAAACTTCTCAGTTCCTGATTTTTAGTCAAGAGCTGCGCTGGACGTCTCTGGAGGTGCTCCTGGCGACGTTGAATTTCGCTGACTAACGAGCCGGACATAAATACTTGTAAAGACGGCGAGGTCGAGTTTACACGTGATCAGCGGGGAGAAACGTTGTCAGTGATGTAACTTAACTATCGATTGTCGCCTGTGAAGGATAAAAATATCTATCGATCCTGCGGAGCCACTGTGCAGATATCATTGCGTTTCACAGCTTCTTCTTTTCTGTTAAAATTATACTATTCTTACGTATTTCGATGGTTCCTCTATACAGTCGTGTATAATGGTTTGTCATAATAGATAAAATTCTGGTTTCGGAAAACTTCATGATTCTCTGACCGAAGAGTATGCTCTGTTACAGCTGATGTTTCTGTTTTCCCGTCGGCAAATACTTTTATCTTCTTTCAGTCTTGTACTCACTCTTCTCTTTGTGCCTCCTTTCCACACGTAACTCTGAATCTTATATACTCCAATTGCTGACAGAAGAGGGTGTTTGTCCTTTACAGATCGGAGTGCTTGACACAGTTTCTTAGTTGGTCCACAAAACCAATCTTATATTACGTTTATGTAAAATTTTGCCTACCCAATCAACTACTTTTTTGGTAAAAGGGAGAGAAACCATGTCTTCCGTCTCTGTGTTTTATAGTTGTCATATTCGCTCGCACAACAATATTTACTTCTTTAACTAAATAGCCATTCTTCTCGAAATGCTACTTCAGATGTTTTAATTCGGCATCCAGCTGTTCCGCCGTGCAAATTCTTTTGGTTCTGTCAATCAGACTTTTAACGGCACCTCTTTTTTGTTGCAGATTTTGGTTGGAGTTTTTATGCAGATGTCTATCCGTATTTGTGACTTTCCGAAAAACTTTCGTTTCAAACTTCCATCACCCTGTCTC
Source organism: Schistocerca piceifrons (assembly GCF_021461385.2). Taxonomy (NCBI): domain Eukaryota; kingdom Metazoa; phylum Arthropoda; class Insecta; order Orthoptera; family Acrididae; genus Schistocerca; species Schistocerca piceifrons. The sequence continues at coordinate 799,783,883 of NC_060139.1, forward strand.
ATAACTAAAACACCCAAAACGGTTATTGCATTGTCTTCTTCCATCTCCATAGTAAACTGGATATTTGGATTTATACCATCAGGTGTAAACTCCACCAATGCCCACTTTACACGATATTTATGTCGCTTTCCGATGTCCGACTCGTCAATCCATAAGACTCAGCGTCGTCAGGAGCGCCTCCGAAGATGTCTAATATAGTCATGGACAAAACGTCAGGAACCGGAAAGTTTCATCGACCACAGCCATACAGCCAGGAAGACTCAAGAGCAAGTACGACATCCGGTTGTGAAAGCCTTTACTGCATGTCTAGTAGTTAATCTGTTGTTTCTCTCTCCTCGTATAGTCACCTCCTTAATTTCGCTCATATTTTCTCAGTTTCTACTGTTCTGTCACGGAATCAGTTTCAATAGTCACGTGCCCTCGTTTAGTACCATTTCTGTTTGGCATTATTTATTTTTGAATAACTTATTCTGTATTACAAAGCCTTCTGGTTATCGATATTGGGTACTCAATGGCTGATCAAACAATATCCACCTGTCAAAGGTGTAGGGGAAACATGTCGTTGACACTCAACAATGGCCTGCTGAGAAGCAGTGTTACAACTGTCCCTGGTCACAGTCATTACTTGTGAGCAATGGAGATACGTAGTCATCGATAAAGATAAATCTGCGATGACTTGATTTCCTGAAAAACGTTTTAATAGCACCTCATGGCAGAGCTGGTAGAACGTGGGATGTGACCCTAGCGTTAATGAAATCCAGGAATACGTACTATTATTTTCTAAATGTTCACTTTACATGAGTATCGTAGGTGGGGTGTCTGTTGAGGGGCCAGACAAATGTGTGGTTTCTGAAGAAGGGGAGAAGCCTGTTCAGTACTTGCAGGTACAAGAGTATTCATGACTGACTGACCTCACCTTGTAGCACAAGCAAAACGACCATGCCGTGCTGATATTACGAATGGCTGAAAGCAAGAGGAAACTACAGCTGTAATTTTTCCTGATGGCATGAAGCTCTACTGTATGGCGTAACGATGATGGCATCGTACTGGATATGATATTCAGGAGTCCCCCATTCGGATCTCCGTGAGGGGACTGCTCATGGGGATGTCGTCATCAGGACAAACAAAACTGGTGTTCTACGGATCAAAGCGTAGCATTTTAGATCCCTTAATAGGGCAGGTACCTCAGAAAATTTGAAAAAGGAAATTAATAGGTTGACGTTAGGTATAATGGGAAGTTTTTGGTAAGAGAGGTAGGACTTCTGTTCAGGTGAGTACAGCGCAATAAGTACAAAATCAAACATGGGTAATGAAGGAGTAGGTTTAATAATGATTAAGAAAGTAGCAATACATGTAAGCTACTATGAACAGCATAGTCAATGCATTATCTTGTCCTAGATAGTCACGAACCCACACCAACCGTGGCAGTACAAGTTTATATGACAGATAGCTTCGTAGATGAAGAGACTGAAGAAATGTACGATGTAATAAAGGAAAATATTCAGAGAGTTTTAGTAAGACGAAAATTTAGTAGTGATGGGAGACTGTAATCCGATAGTAGGAATAGGAGGTAAAGGAAAAGTAGTATGTGAATAGGGAATGGAGGAAAGGAATGAAAGAGGAAGCTGTCTGGATAAGTTGAAACAACCAAAAGTTGTTGAGAGTTTCAGGAGCAATAGGCGACAGTTGACTATAACAGGGCAAAATACAGTAGAAGACGAATGGGTAGCTTTCAGAGACGAAATAATGAAGACATCAGAGAATCAAATAGATAAAAATGCAAGAACAAATTCAACAAACAATAACGAACAAAATGAGACAAAAATAAAAAAGAGGTGGTTAGCACACTGTACTTGCATTGGTGAGTGCGAGGGTTCAAATCCGCACCCGGTCGTCCAGATTTAGTTTTCCATGATTTCCTTAAATAGGTCCAGGAAAGTGACGGGATGGTTTCTTTCAAAGGGCACGACGGATTTCCTTCTCTGTCCTTTACACACTCTGTGCTGTACTCCGTCTGTAACGACTTCGATATCGACGTGACATAAAACAAAATGTTTCTTCTTTTCTTTTTATTTGATATTGCTTCCACAAACATCATTTAGCATGATTGATTTTTACGAAATCCTTGTTAATTGGCGTGGAGGGGCTCAGTCTGTTTAGGTTATCTCATTACGTTTGAGCATATAATCGTGGTCAGAGACACATCAATATGAAATGATGTATTTATTTGTGTTATAAAAATCAAGGGTGTGTCGTACGAGTGATTCTATGAAATCTTCTCTGGAGAGTCAGTGAAGTCAATTTTACCTACGATTCAACCCACGTAATGATTCCATTTCGTATCTACACTATGATATTTGTGTACGGTGTCCGATTCGCGTTTTTGAATGTGCATAAATTTACGACGATTGGAACCTTAACGGTGGCATTTATTTACAACATTTACAAATAGATACGTGTTTCGAAGTCTTATTGTCCTTCGAAGTAGTCACCAACACAGTGTATAACACGTTATCAGGCAATTCTATTGTTAGTTCGAGTGCAACAGTCTATTGCCCAACACGTCCCTTCAACACTAGGCGAATACCATGAAATGCTTCCTTAACTCAGAAATCAAGCTGAAATCACAAGGGTTTAAGTCTGGCATGTGTAGTGGATGGTACGGCGCTTCCTTCCCATCGATCGAAGAAATCAGTCACAGCTTGCGCCATATACGGCCGTGCACCATAATGCTAAATGATGGGTGGGTTCTGAAGAAAGCGTCGCCGCTTCTTCATTTCCACTGTTCAATCGTCCAATGTTTATCTCTTTACACCGAGCGAGGCGTCGTTTGACATTTACCGACGTGATGTGTGGATTATGAGCAGCTGCTCGACCATGAACTCGAAGTTTCCTCACCTCCTGCCTAACTGTCATAGTACTTGCAGTGGATCCTGATGCAGTTTGGAATTCTTGTGTGATGTTCTGGATAGATGTCTGCCTATTACACATTACGACCCTCCTCAACTGCCGGTAGTCTCTGTCAGTCAACAGACGAGGTCGGCATGTACGCCTTTGTGCTGTATGTGTCCCTTCACGTTTCCACTTCACTATCTCATCGGAAACAGTGGACCTAGGGATGTTTAGGAGTGCGGAAATTTTGCGTACAGATATCCAATCAGACGTCCAATCACCTGACGACGTTCAAAGTCCTTGAGTTCCGCGGAGCGCCCCATTCTGCTCCCTCACGATGTCTTATGACTAATGAGGTAGCTGATACGGAGTACCTGGCGGTAGGTGGCAGCACAATGCACCTAATATGAAAAACGTATGTTTTTCGGGGTGTCCGGATACTTTTGACCACATACTGTACTGGTCTCTACCAGTAGATAAACAGATGCCGCAGTAAGGTTGAGGACATGTTGTACAAGGATATCGTTGTGAGAAAGTTTGTTTTCAGGAAGTGAAATAACTAAACATTACTTACCGATAGAGACATTCTCGGTTAAGACACCAGAAAGTTTTGATGGGGAACTGACCTGGAACAGAGCGAAAAGATGTAGTTACATCTAACATTCTTGCATTGCTAAAGAAGAAACATGAGAAATTTAAATTTAACCTACTTTTAAATGCCCATGAATGTTTAAATTATGGAAAACAATTAGAAGGAAGGTCAGCGATGGCCGTACTTTTGATGATTTATTAACAGCAAACTCGATTTTCGATCTCATAATGATCATCTTCAGTGCTGGAAGTTAAAAATTTTCAAATAGCGATCGGTGAATAAGAAAAAAAAGACCACAAATACACCTGAGTATAAACCAGCTGTTGGTAAGAACATACCTTTAGCGTACAAATTAAAGCTCGTATGCACTGGTGTCTAGTTATCATCAGAAACAGAAGCTATGAAACGATCACAAAACTGAAGCCGCTGTTTACATTCACCTACACAGCTGACCTCGGTGTGACAGGGGCTTGTAACGCCCTCTATATGACATGTGTCACGTGAAGACTTAACATTAATTTATTTGGCAAGAGGTTACCACAAAATACCCAATGTGCACTTGCAAATCATTATATGAATTTTTCAAATTCCAAATTGTACATTAAAAAGGCATAGCAAAAAGGAAGGGGGGAATGCCATCTTGCCAACATACACTGGCGTGTTATTTTCAAACCAACTTAAAATGAGATGCAAGAATAAAAATCAATAGGTAAAATTTTAAGGTGTCAGATTACAGGAATAGTAAAAAAGAAAAATATACAAGTAACATGACGTCAGATATATCAGAATTTGTTGTAGCACGATAACCGCCATCTGGCGTGGGAAGTCAGAGGCGCAAAGTTCTTAATTTACGTAAAATATTACGTTGAAACCAAGAAGTCAAATACATAAAAATTGGTGATAGTACAATATATGTCACGATTTAACCGGTCAAAATGTCATGCAACACATGCTTTATAAAAATCTTTTAGGGTCCAGACTAACAGTTTTTTAACGTATTTAACGACATGATGATACACACATCACATTCATCCCGTTGTGACATGTTAACACATTATAACAATTTCTGAGGCTTAATTGCAAAAAATCATCTTCATTATGAGAAGCAGAATGATATAAAAGCACATTATGGATGCAGAGATAGTTCTCATGAATAAAAACTAGTGTTATAAATTGCAAATAATTAGTGATTTGTTTGCTAGAGACACAAGTGTATGAAACACGCTAGCCTAGTAGAATCTTTCACTACCACACCTATTATTTATAAAACAAATTTCTCTATATGATACAGACAGAGTTGGGTAAAAGGAATTTCACCAATTATATGGTCGTTGTGCACACAGCACTCTATGGAGTCGCCAATCAATGATGTAAAATAAGTGTAAGGATTATTTTGAAGCATACTGGCATTACAGTTTCTGTCTCGAGTCCGCGCGTCCTGCAGACAACCCTGCAAGAGGTAGAGTGTGTGTGTGTGTGTGTGTGTGTGTGTGTGTGTGTGTGTTTGTATTCAAAATGCAATTTTTTTTGCACATTGCTAAATTTAACTAATGCCTTTGTACCACCAAATATATGAAAAATATACAAAATGACGTAGTGCATACATAAATAAAAAATTGTCACACAAAAAGAGGCTCATACATTTCTTATGCTATCATTAAACATTGTAATGCGGCTGGGAAAGTACTATACTGATATCCTTTAGGTAAGAAGTATTGCGTTCCGCGACAAATACGGAAATTACTACATCGGAAATGGAATCACACATCTTAACATGAGGCATATTCAAACACTAGGAACTACCTGAACTATCTGTAGCTATACAGCAGACAGATAGTGGTTGTGATATGAACGCAGAGAATTGAACGTGGATTAGTGTATACTAGCTGTGTGTTTCTTTGAAAGAACATGTTTCGTTGGGCTGACACGTTTGTCTTCGGTTGTACGAATCACTGGTTTATAATGCTTCTGGAGGTGGACCCTCCACCATAATCGTCTACGACGCAGAGTACCCGTCAGCAAATATCTCGTGCCTGACATTATTTAACTTGAAATTATAATTTCAGATTCCTTGTACCATATCTGCAGCAGCTGACAAATGTAGAGGTTTGATTTGTCCTTTTAGGTTGTTCTCTTTCAACAGCATAACCTAAGAGTATATCAGTAAATAGTACAGTCATATTTTTGTGATAAGGGATTAACGAGGACTACAAAAAATGTTGCGTAATAAAGAAGCAAAGGTGAATAAAGTGTGTTAACATGGATGCGATAATTTGGTAGTTATTATCGTAGCATGAAGTGATCTCACTCACATACGCTACAGTGAACATGAACCAAGACATTTATTTCAATATTCTTGGTAATGTAGTGTTGCACTTCCTTCTACAGGGCGTGGATAAAAGTACGCAAACATTAAAAACTCAACACGTTACCGTGCCTAATATGGAATAGGAAAACAGTCTTCATTGGAAACAGCATTCAGCCGTCTCGGAATGGATAATACAAGCACGGGTTGATTTCAAGGGAATCGTATGCCAATCTTCCTGCAAAATAGTGGCAAGTTCAGGTAACACTGATGGAGGTGGATAACAACCACGAACCCTTCTCTCAAAAGTAGACCACAAAGGCTCAGCAACTATTGCGGTATGGTAGCCAGAGGAGATACGAAAATTCATCCTCGAGCTCACATAGGCAGTCCTGGACGAAGAACACAGCATCACCATTGAGTAACAAACATTGTACCATGGGATGGACCTGATCAGCCAAAATAGTCATATAGACCTTGCTAGTGTTACCTTGCAGAGTATCCATGGGGCCCATGGAATACCAAGATATGACTGCCGAAATCATCACCAAACCCACGCCCTGTTTGACCCTTGCGAGCCGGCTGGAGTGGCCGTGCGGTTCTGGGCGCTACAGTCTGGAACCGAGCGACCGCTACGGTCGCAGGTTCGAATCCTGCCTCGGGCATGGATGTGTGTGACGTCCTTAGGTTAGTCAGGTTCAATTATTTCTAAGTTCTAGGCGACTGATGGCCACAGAAGTTGAGTCGCATAGTGCTCAGAGCCATTTGAACCACTTTGACTCTTGCGACCTAAACAGGCCAGAAGTTGGAAATAATGTGAAAAAAGACTATCCGACCAGGTGACATTACTCAATATTCAGGTTTTATGGCTTCGGGACTGCGTTTTCGTGTTAAGGGCACTTGCATCACTGAGATGTGATTGTGGAATTCCAGCTCGCCCTGTAGTTCCCTGGTTATGGAACTCACTGCGTTTTGGTGCTGACGGGTTCGTGAGTGAGAAATTCAGCAAATATTGTCCTTTTATTTTTGGTTACAATTTTCTTCAATGAGCGCCAATGACGATTATTTAACACACACTTTCATCCGCTTTCCGTAGTAGCGGATGATGTTTTTCGACTTTCTCTATACGCTGTAATAATCTGCGAGAAGGTGCCTCTTGGAACAACCAAAGACTTCGATTACATTGGTTACGAAAGCATCCAACATAGGAGCACAAACAATTCTCCAACTTCGAATGCACTATGTGCCGACATAATTGGCTCAAAACTGCACAGAACACTGTTCTGGCAATGATTGATACTTGAATCGTGTTGAGGAAATTACACAGCTGCCGTTCTTCCTCACTCACAACAATAAAAAGGGGGGGGGGGCAGGCTTGCCTAGCTTCTACATTTATGTTCCAGCACGCATTTCCGACGGTGTTTCCATATTATTGTCAACACCTGTAAGTGTTTATGATGGACATGCTGTGGACAGTCCCGTCTTCCGAGACGGCAATAGCAGTGTTCATAGGGCTACGTGCGTATGTGTCTGGTTTACAGACATTCAGGAGTTACATCACACCTCGACTGGCCAGCTAATCATCCGATGTTAATCAAGCAGAAAATATCTGAGGCAGTGGGTGAAATGTAGGAATCAGCATTCTTGGATCTAATGATCAGTAAGTGTCTTCAGGGGAAACGTGTGGACTATCTTCTTCGCCTGATGTTTATATTGTTGGAATTAATTGTAACCGGCCGAAGTGGCCGAGCGGATCTAGGCGCTACAGTCCGGACCGCTACGGTCGCAGGTTCGAATCCTGCCTCGGGCATGGATGTTGTGTGATGTCCTTAGGTCAGTTAGGTTTATGTAGTTCTAAGTTCTAGGGGACTGATGACCTCAGAAGTTAAGTCCCATAGTGCTCAGAGCGATTTTGAATTAATTGTAGCAGGACTTCTGCAGTTGGTTTACCATAGGGAAGGTAAAGAAGATCCTTCCATCCACAACCTGTTGCTTTTAGAAACTGCATCCATACTTGCACGGAAAATAAGAACGAGAATGGTTTCAAGTTTCCATGTGAGTGAAGCTTACCTAGCTCATACAAAAGAAACAAATCCTATGAGAGATTTTATGATGCCGTGAAAGAAGCAAGGGAAATAGAAAATTTTATTGCATCTGAAACAAAGAGTACTGATGAAATTGCAAGAGATATAGATTTTCTTCGTGTTCTGTTTATATCAAAAGAATGCATACAAGTAGAAGGCTAGCCAAACACTGCTGGATTTTACAAAAGAAAAGATAAAACATCTTGAAAATGGCGAAGTCATTGCCATTATACGAAAGACAAATATTTCAGAGTTATTTGTGTGGATGCGTGTGGCAGGGAAGTTCAAACACAGTTGGTAAGAAGACAATCCTCACAATAAAAACCATATAGCTAGTGGGGCTTCACATGGAGAGGCCTGTTTTCAAGTTGTAGCAACCTCCCCAGTTGGCTTAGGTTCTGATAATGGAGGTTCAATAAGGATGCCTTGCTTTTTCGACAGCATATTTGGCGACAAGCTTTTCTGATGTATAGAATCAAGGAGAATACCCTGTGCCTTATTATGAAGAACAAAATACATGCTTCGAAACTGTTGCTGTGCATCGTTATGCGGTAAACTTCCTGCCTACCTTGAAAGTGATAGCTAGGAGAAACGCAATTCACTTGAAGTTGGATGCAAAAGTAAATGTCCATAAAACAAAACTGTCTTATGTGGAAAACGACGGCGGTTCACATGTGACTTCTCCTGTACATCCAGAAATAAAAGATGTTTTACTAAAAGAGCGTATAACATAAAAGCAAGAAAGAACGTGTCATACCCACTTCGACGTAGCCCTTGCACTCACTAGAATTATTACATATAGTGGTAATTATTGCGAGTAGAGGCAGTGTAAGAGGATTTAGTTCTTTGTTTGATGTGATGTACAAATAATCCCGAGTTGTGAGAAACGTCATCTACGATCTCAGAATTGGATGCGTACTTCCTTCGTCGCGGTGGACCAGCGAACGCACGTTGTTCGGATACGACGTGAAAGTTTGCAGCTAAGGCGATTTTCCTCGCGAGAGCCATGACGCCCGCACTCAAGTTTGCCCGTAAAGGCAGCGTCGCCGCTCTAGTGCACCCCCACCGCCATACTGCTGCAACTCTGCGCCCTGCGCGGCGTCACTTTCGCGCCTGCGGCGCTACAGCCCTAGAAGCTGGACCGTGAGGCGGGTTGCCGCCGGAACATGCCGCAGGCGGAGGGACGACTTTTTGCCCGCTCCATCCGGCGGCGCACCGCAAGTTTCCGGGGACTCGCAGTTTGGCGAGCTCCGCGTGTCGGCCGCCTCTCCCGGCGGAGTGCCGAAAGTGGGAGACGGAGCGGCCGAATGAAGTTGCGGAACTCGGCGGGGGCGGCAGGCGGTGATTGATAATTTCCCAGCTGTTTGGCTTTTCCACTCTTGGGAAGCCTGCAAAGTGACGCCTGGGAGGAGGCGGCGTGGCGTGTGGAGACGACGGCTCCAGTACTCGCATTGGAGGTGGATTCGATCTGCGGCCGGGGTGGATATCGTGAGGCTGACACTCCGAAAATATTCCATTTCACAATGCTGCATTGGTAAAAAACATTTTTGTATTGGTTTATTGTCAATACTGGACATGATAGGAAACAAAACAGATTTATTTTACAATGATGATGGTTGACAGCCGTTCGAAATTATATCGAAATAAATTCGCAGTATGTGAATAACTTGGCGTCTGCTGGATTAGGTACAGATTTTCTACCTGTTGGTGTCATAACAAAATATATTTCGTAACGCGAGTCGAATTCGAATTTCCCGCTTATAGCGAGCGGTCGCCTTACCATTAGGCTATCCGTGCGTGCCTATCGGGGCGACCCAAGCTCCCGTATGTCGCACCGTCTACGTCTTACTGATACTGGAAGCACTACAGTCCCTTCTCAGTCTCATCTTGGATAACATACTTTTTATGGATCAATTGGACTTCCTCGTCACTACAGGTGGTTAAAAATACTCCCTAACCAGTTGCCCAGATAAGCCTGTTGTATACTGTACCACTTCTTCAAAGAGGTATCTATGATGCCCTGCAAGGTTTCTGGTGGGACAGGACGATTGTTAACCGCCCGTATTACCGTGGCCTACGCATTCTCAACGCAGATGAGGTCTGAAGAACATGGAGGCCATCCTATCCGAGTGATTCTATGCGCAAATAGGAAGACATGTCACAAAATTAAGAAGATGAGGGAGCTCATTGTGGCTGATCAGCGTGAATACCTCTACAGTATGTTCTAAAATCACTGGGGAACGCACAACAAAACGATTATTCACGTTGGTGTCTAGAATGTGACAGACTGGCGATATACTATCAGACTTTCGGAGAAACATAACCTGCGCATATCCCAATGTAGCAAAAGCCGACAAGGGCGAGAATTATCTACGAGCAGTTTAACAGCTCGTGCATCCAAGTTGCTCAAAAGAATAATATACAGAAGAATGGAAAAACAAATTGAGGATGTGTCAGATGACGATAATTTTGGCCTTAGGAAAGGTAAAGGGACCAGAGAGCCATTTACGACGTTGAGATTGATAATGGAAACCAAACTGAGGAAAAATCAAGAAAAGTTCATAGGATTTGTCTACCTGCATAAAACGTTCGAAAATGTCATATACAGCAAGATGTTCGAAAGCCTCTGGAAAATAAGGGTAAGCTATAGGGAAAGACGGGGTAGTATACAATATGTGCGAGAGCCAAGAAGGAGTAATAAAACTAGAAGACCAAGAACGAAGAGTACGGATTAAAAAGGGTGTATAACGGGAATGTAGTCTTTACCTCCTACTGTTCAATCTACACATCGAAGAAGCAATGACTGAAATAAAAGAAAGGTTGGAGAGTGGAATTAAAATTCAGGTTGAAAGACAATCAATTACAAGATGCGATGATGACATTCATATCCTCAGTGAAAGTGAAGAAGAATTACATGATCTCTGAAAGAAATGAACAGTCTAATAAATACAGAATACGGATTGAGAGTGAATCAAAGAAAGACGAAAGTAATGAGAAGTAGTGGAAACGAGAACAGCGAGAAACTTAACATCAGGATTGACGGTCAGGAAGTAAATGAAGCTAAGGAATTCTACTACCTAGGGAGCAAAATAACCAATGACTGACGGGGCAAGGAGGGCATCAAAAGCAGACTAGTAGAAGCAAAAAGGGCATTCCTGGCCAAGAGATATCTACTAGTATCAAATGTAGGCCTTAAACTGAGGAAGAAATTTCTGGGAATGTTTGGAGCACTGCATTGTGTGGTAGTGAAAAAAAGGATAGTGGGAAAACCGGAACACAAGAGAACCGAAGCATTTGGAATGTGGTGATACAGAAGTATGAATTAGGTCGATTTATAAGGTAAGGGCCGAGGAGGTTCTCCGGAGAATCGGCGAGTAAGGGAAAATATGGAAAACAGTGATTAAGAGGAACGGACAGGATGATAGGAAGTCTGCTAAGACATCAGGAAAAAACTTACACAGTTCTAGATGGCGCAGTGGAGGGTAGAAACTGTACAGTAAGACAGAGATTGGAATACATCCATCAAAAAACCTAGTACCTAGGTTACAAGCGCGACTGAGGAGAAAAAATGCGCGCAAAAGGGGAATTCGTGGCGGCGTCGTGCGGTTCCAGACTGTAGCGCCTTTAACCGCTCGGCCACTCCGACCGGCCCGTGAGCTGTTTTACATAATTTTGGATCTCGTGGTTTGCACTGTAGTTGTCACAGGTTTAACGTGCCTATTTAGAGCACGGCCTGGCACAATTATAGCTAGTAGAAGTCTGTAGATATTTCCTCTTGCTGTCTCGTATTTGCTGGCAGAGAGCTGTCGATCAGTCGGTTATTAATAAGACACTGTGTGTACCATTTTTATTCCGCCAAATTCATGTTGGGTGACAGCTGGTATGGGTCGTGTGTATGTTGTTGTTCCTGTGTACTCTGTATACAACGTACGTGACTTTTTGTCAGAGGCTCTGTTCAGATCTTGCTATTTGTCTGGCTCTCTTCGTGTTTCGTAGAGGCCGGCCGAAGTGGCCGAGCGGTTCTAGGCGCTACGGTCTGGAACCGCGAGACCGCTGCGGTCGCAGGTTCGAATCCTGCCTCGGGCATTGATGTGTGTGATGTCCTTAGGTTAGTTAGGTTTCAGTAGTACTAAGTTCTAGGGGACTGATGACCTAAGAAGTTAAGTCCCATAGTGCTCAGAGCCATTTTTTTTTGTTTTACAATCACTTTGCCAATAAAAGCGAAGAATGAGTTATTTAAAAAATAGATGCTGAGGATTTTGTTTTTTTTTTGGGATGTGTTCTCATCAGATTATAGGCCTGCACGTCGTGGGTTGGGACTGGGTTGTTTGGGGAAAGAGACCAAAGAGCGAGGTCATCGGTCTCATGGATTAGGAAAGGATGGAGAAGGAAGTCGGCCGTGCCCTTTCAAAGGAACCATCCCATCATTTGCCTGGAGCGATTTAGGGAAATCACGGAAAACCTAAATCAGGATGGCTGGACGCGGGATTGAACCGTCGTCCTCCCGAATGCGAGTCCAGTGTTGAACCACTGCGCCACCTCGCTCGGTTACGTCGTGGGGAACTGTCAGAAGGGCTGTTGTTGTACCATGACAGCTTATTCTAAACAGGACGCATTGACGCATGATGCTTCTTTGGGTTATCAAATTTTGTAACACCTGCCCACAAACTCTTGAAGTGACACTGAGTTTGTTCTACCTTCGTACCCACACATTTCTACAACACAGACGAAGTGATTTTTAGGGTTGAATGTTCCTTTGACATCAAAAATTCAGACCCTTAAAAGCAAAGTTTCCATCCTTCAAGAAAAATTTCTGGATTTAATGTTTTATACTTAGAGAATTCCCACCATCAGAATGAATTTTCAATCTGCACTGCAATGCATGCCTGGCAGATTAACACTGTGTGCAGGACTTGAGGCTGAGTGCTCCTTGTCTTGAACACAGTCTTAATACACAGTGCAGTCACATTACTGGACAACGATCTTTTGCAGCAAGGACTGCTGTGAGATGAGCAAGAAGCGAGTCAACGTGATTCTGGAAGGTACTAACTGGGATGTGAAGCCATGCTGACTGCAGTGCCGTGGCCAGCTGCTCTAGATTTCTCCGTTTAGACCCAAGGCGCAAACAACCCAATTGAGTTGGTCCCACAAATTCTCGATTAGGTTTAAATCCAGGGAATGGCCAGGGGAGTGTGGTAAACTCATCACGGTGCTTTTCAAACCATTCACGTAGACTGTGAGCTGTTAGACACGTAGCATTGTCCTGTTGGTAGATGTCATCGCATCAGGGAAAACAAAATGCGTGTATGGATGGTCACGGTCCCAGAGGATGGATGTAAAGTCGTGATCATCCATTGTAGCTTCCAGTATGACGAGATCACCCAGGGAATGCAACAGATCTTAAAGCTACCTCCTGCGGCCTGGACCTCCTGCGGCCTGGACCTTCCCGACCATCTATAAATGGTGCATAAGACGTGATTCATCTGAGAATACCACCTGTCGCCACTCAGTGGACGTTCATCTGCGGTATTAGCGTGAAGTTTTCAGCCGTCGTTGAAGATGAACAGCAGTCAGTTTGCGTGCATGACCTAGGATCCTGCTGCAGGGGCCCATACACCTCACCGTTAGCTGAATGGTCATTGAAGAGATGTTGACAGTCCCTTAGTTCTGGGTGGCCAGTTGACCAACAGCTGCACTTCTATTCGCGCTTACACATCTGCACGTCTGTCGTTCACCCGTGTCGTCTATGGTCCATTGTGCACCACTGTTACTTTGGCCTCACTTTTGGATACGGCAGTTTTGTCAGACACAGTATACTCTAAGCACGCCGGGATGCGAACTGTTTATAAATTTAGCCGTTTCGGAAATGCTTTCACTCTTGGCTCGAAAACAAATGATTATGACCTTTTGGATGTCAAATACACTACTGGCCATTAAAGTTGCTACACCAAGAAGAAATGCAGATGATAAACGGGTATTCATTGGACAAGTATATTGTACTAGAACTGACGTGTGATTACATTTTTACGCAATTTGGATGCATAGATACTGAGAAATCAGTACCCAGAACAACCACCTCTGGCCGTAATAACGGCCTTGATACACCCGGTCATTGAGTCAAACAGAGCTCGGATGGCGTGTACAGGTACAGCTGCCCATGCAGCTTCAACACGATACCACAATTCATCAAGAGTAGTGACTGGCGTATTGTGACGAGCCAGTTGCTCGGCCACCATTGACCAGACGTTTTCACTTGGTGAGAGATCTGGAGAATGTGCTGGCCAGGGCAGCAGTCGAACATTTTCGGTATCCAGAAAGGCCCGTACAGGACCTGCAACATGCGGTCGTGCATTATCCTGCTGACCTGTAGGGTTTCGCGGGGATCGAATGAAGGGTAGAGCCACGGGTCGTAATACATCTGAAATGTAACGTCCACTGTTCAAAGTGCCGTCAATGCGAACAAGAGGTGACCGAGACGTGTAACCAATGGCACCTCAAACCATCACGATGGGTGATATGCCCGTATGCCGATGACGAATACACGCTTCCAATTGTGCGTTCACTTCGATGACGCAAAACACGGATGCGACCATTATAATGCTGTAAACAGAACCTGGATTCATCCGAAATAATGACGTTTTGCCATTCGTGCACCCAGGTTCGTCGTTGAGTACACCATCGCAGGTGCTCCTGTCTGTGATGCAGCGTCCAGGGTAACCGCAGCCAAGGTCTACGAGTTGACAGTCCATGCTGCTGCAAACGTCGTCGAACTGTTCGTGCAGATGGTTGTTGTCATGCAAACGTCCCCATCTGCTGTATCAGGAATCGAGACGTGGCTGCACGATCCGTTATAGCTATGCGGATAAGATGCCTGTCATCTCGACTGCTAGTGATACGAGGCCATTGGGATCCAGCACGGCGCTCCGTATTACCCTCCTGAACCCACCGATTCCATATTCTGCTAACAGTCATTGGATCTCGACCAACGCGAGCAGCAATGTCGCGATACGACAAACCGCAATCGCGATAGGCTACAGTCCGACCTTTATCAAAGTCGGAAACGTGATGGTATCCATTTCTCCTCCTCACACGAGGCATCACAACAACGTTTCACCAGGCAACGCCGGCCAACTGCTGTTTGTGTATGAGAAATCGGTTGGAAATTTTCCTCATGGCAGCACCTTGTAGGTGTCGCCACCGGTGCCAACCTTACGTGAATGCTCTGAAAAGCTTATCATTTGCATATCACAGCATCTTCTTCGTGTCGGTTAAATTTCGCGTCTGTAGCCCGTCATCTTCGTGGTGTAGCAATTTTAATGGCCAGTAGTTTAAATAGTTCCATTTCTGCATTACGACAGTGACTACAATGTGGTATCTCCATTCCCCCCGACACGCCAGTGCTGCAACTTGCCGTCTCTGGGTGGCTGTCCCAAGCTGATATCGAACATAATTGGTGGTTATATTAAAATGACTCGACTCTGTACGCTAAGATGTTTCAAAGGACTACGGTGACCGCAAATTTTGGTGGTTCAAAAAAATGGTTCAAATGGCTCTGAGCACTATGGAACTTAACATCTGTGGTCATCAGTCCCCTAGAACTTAGAACTACTTAAACCTAACTAATCTAAGGACATCACACACATCCTTGCCCGAAATTTTGGTGGTCACGGCTTTTTTTTCTGGGATGATAATTGTGACTACCTCACCTACTGCCTCTTTCTTGCCCAAACCACAACGGTGCAGCCACAGTAGCCAAGGCTTCAGTTCACTTCGTCGTATAATACATTTCCAGTAGGGTACGAGCAGTCCATAAGAAGAGTTCATAAACATTAGCGGCAAAAATTTCCGGGTCGAAGCAGGGTGGGAACGTGACTCTGCGCGCCTCGGCAGAAATACGACTCCGGCGCCTCCTAACGACGCCCATTAGCGGTCTGCGCCTGGGTCCCGGCCGGCCCATTCACCCGACACCCCCGCACCCAGCGGCGCGCTGCGTGCATAAGGCGACCTGGCCCACCTGCAGCGCTGCGCTCACCCCTCCTCCCCACCCCTTCACCCCTACTATCCGCGTCTCCCTCCCCTCCTTCACCCCTTCTCGCCATCTGCGTCGCTCCCTGGGCCATCGAGTCCTGCTTGGCTGGCGTCCACCTGAGATACGATCTTCGCGGCCGGAGAGCCTTGCCATTCCGCGCGATGGACCGCCGAGCGCCGAGGCCAGCAGGTGCGGGTGCCGCCGGAGTGCTTCGAACCCGCAAGCAATCGATCGCGCGCCGCCGCGGCACGCAACTGGAAATTCGCCTCCGCGGATAAAACTCTAAAAATACTTTACGGCCGAGCGCCGGCGTGCCTGCATTTCTGGGTCGCTGGCTAAATTCTCACGGGCCCTTAAATGTAGTCTTCGTATCTGGAAACCGGGACAAAACAAAGAGGTAGAGTAACGTGATACTTTATCTGAAAAAATACAGCCACTGCTGCTTTTACAGCCTTTTATTTCTTTTCGCTGGTAATACAGAGTTTTCAGAAATTACTTCCTACGTCAGAACCAAGTAACTCGCAACTGGTGTGAACCAGTGATCTTTGCTTTATCCGAAAATCAGCCCAGAAGTTTTATCTTTCTTCAGTCCACTTCAGTTTGCGCAATATTTAAGTATTCAAATTCTATAAAAGGGAACAGTCAGTCACTCGGCTGCAGTTTATATAGAGTGATTCAGTTGCTCCTACCTATAAGTTGTATGCAACGGCTTCAAAAGCGTCGCACGAACAAGCTGTTAGTCCTACTGTAGAAATTAACAGAACCTTTTTGGAGGAAATTTAGTGACGTTAATTTTTCTACTGTGATTCGTTTTCGCTGGAGGCCACGATTTTCGTGTTAATTCTAGAGAAACGCGTTTGAAAACCACTTTTGTATTCTTTTTCTTCAATAATTCACAAATTGCGGCGTGCAGCGAAAACGTGTCCGGGTACAAAATTTACCTACACCAAATTTCCAAGAAAATGGTCCCGTTCAGTTTTTCCGCAGGACTAGTAGTTTGTGCATAACAAGAGAATATGAAAATCTCGCGTTTGGTTTTCAAGGGAGTTGCTGGTTCCGTAAAATCCGTTTGTTGGGGCAGCTGAATCACTCGGTATATACAGTATAATCACGAGGTGAAGTCAACTTTTGTAGTAGACATTGCTTAAAACTATCATTAAAGAGACATAAACAAAATAGACAAATGCTTAGCCATTTGTTTAGCAATCACAGACTTGGTCGCATATAAATTGTTACTTCCTATTTTGGATGATTGGTTTCGACCTACTGCTGAGATCATCATTAGGACCACATTTCTTGGTGACAGTAGGAATCACTGGTGTGGAGCAGGTCCGTCCGACCTGGCAGTATTCCCAATGGCAACACGGACGGGTCTGCTCCACGCTAGCGATTCATGTTCTCAACAAGAAATGTGGACCTGATGATGATCTCTGCAGTAGATCGAAAAAGGTCATCTAAAAATAAAGAGTAACAAATTATATGCGACGACTATTTATACTAAATAAATTATATTATTATTAGACCGTTGTTTCTCTGGAACAAGGTTCCAAAACGATTTAAGTGCTTAACCGTTGTTGATCAGTTATTTGACGACGGTGATGAACGACTGTCGACGTCGTGAGCTTAAGGTGGCAAGAATACAATTTGAAGATCTGTACTGATGAGACAAAAGTAATTGCATTTGAAGGACTCGAATGAACGAGGTCTGGAATTGTCATTTATGGCAAGATAATAGAACTAATAAACAATTTTCATTATCGTCGACAATAATGAATTATCTAGAAGATCAATATCTAGATATAAAACTGTAAACAGAATTTTAAAGACTGAGACTTTGACATTTATCAGACCGACATAAAATAAGATTGAAGATTTTCACTTTGGATTTCCTAAGAGGAGTGAAAAAATATACCAAGGCATATAAAACGAAAACAGAAAAGTGTTTAGAACAGAGTTAAAAGTTGAACCAATAACAATGCAACAGTGAATATAGGGCAAAATGGAACGACCATGTAGAAATCTTGTCAGCCGGCGATTACAAGCATGGGCCAAATAAGAAAATAAAACCCACGAAAAGATGGCATGAACAAGGCTGGCCAACGAAGTATTCCTGACAGCTGTTAAGTGACGTCAGTCAGTTACGTGAGCTGAAAATGGGCGTATTTAATGGAAGGAGGGCCAATGAAAATCTTACGTCAGATTTTCAATTCAGAGAATATATATTCTTGTATAGGTTAAAAATATGTTTTATAAAATTAATACCGAGAATAGACAGTATTTAGGTGCCCACCAATTTTAAAGGCTCTTAGGGCCTTTCTGAACTGAGCCGAATGCCTTGCACGTGTGCATGCTCTGATTCCCAGATTTGAAACAAATGTCGTACAGGTGTCAGATTTCTTTCAGGGAGTTACCGGTACCAAGTGTGAGTGATTGTGTCAGACCTGTTATTATGCAGCGCATGTCGGGCAAGTGTTAATGTGTTCAGCATGAATTTGTATCAAAACTTTTGCACTACGTATGTTAAGCACCATGGCGACAAGTCGAAACAAAAGAGGCAGCAAGAAGTAATCGTTTGATTAAGGAAGCTGAGCCGAAGTCCAATGACAAGTTTCGTCCCAGTGATCATAAAAATGAAAAATAATGGAAATCTACGTAAGCATACGGCTTAAAGGAAGATACGAACAATGTTGTCTTTCATCCGCAAATTAAATTAAGCGCTCAATGACGTTTACTGTACATAACATGTCAACAGAGGATCAATTTTTATGGATCCTTCAAAACGGTTAATATTACTTCCGCGGAGCCTTTTTATCCGTCAGTCTCTCTCCGTCTGTCCTTCCGAGTGCTACTCACGGTTGGCCTGGTTAAAACAAACTGTTTTTAATCACGGGTTAAAACACAGTTAAATACTTTTTCTAAATAAATATATTTTTACTTACATGTTTTCATCAATGTTTAAAACAGATCAAAAACTTTTCACTTTTATGTATTTTTAGCACTATAGCAAGCGATTTCTGCGTGAGTATGTTACAATGTTCATCGGTTCCCTCAATAAACTCCATTCAGCAACTTTAACATCGTATTTTGGTAATACATATCATTTGATACGACACTCCCTGCTCCACAGGGTGTATAACAACGTTGCACGAAATTCAGTTTGCCAGATTTTATAAACTAAATTTCACGTCCCTAAAAATACAAATTAAAAAAAAAGAAAAGGAAGGTAAATTGTATCAAATGAAAGGTCTAATAATCTGCACATTCCAAATATGTATATTATCTATGTGAATATGTTTAATATTTACAAATAAAATCGTGACTAGTAATTCGTGTGTGTCCCGCGGTAACACGGAAACAACCTTACAGAAATGGTTTTTCTTTTATTTATTGATAACGGTTCAGTGATCAGTTTACGCCGTATTTAATGACGATGAGGGAAATAATTTAAATACTAATATAAAGTTAAAGTTTGCCGTCAGCTCTCTCACTTGTTGTGCAAACTACAAAAGCTACGTCATTTTTATTTTATTTTGTTTTTTTTGTAGACAGTCTACTGACTCGTTTGATGCGGCCCGCCACGAATTCCTTTCCTGTGGTAACCTCTTCATCTCAGAGTAGCACTTGCAACCTACGTCCTCAATTATTTGCTTGACGTATTCCAATCTCTGTCTTCCTCTACAGTTTTTGCCCTCTAGTACCATGGAAGTCATTCGCTCATGTCTTAGCAGATATCCTATCATCCTGTCCCTTCTCCTTATCTGCGTTTTCCACATATTCCTTTCCTCTCCGATTCTGCGTAGAACCTCCTCATTCCTTACCTTATCAGACCACCTAATTTTCAACATTCGTCTATAGCACCACATCTCAAATCCTTTGATTCTCTTCTGTTCCGGTTTTCCCACAGACCATATTTCACTACCATACAATGCTGTTCTCCAGACGTACATCCTCAGAAATTTCTTCCTTAAATTAAGGCCGGTATTTGATATTAGTAGACTTCTCTTGGGCAGAAATGCCTTTTTTGCCATAGCGAGTCTGCTTTTGATGTCCTCCTTGCTCCGTCCGTCACTGGTTATTTTACTGCCTAGGTAGCAGAATTCCTTAACTTCAATGACTTCGTGACCATCAACCCTGATCTTAAGTTTCTCGCTGTTCTCATTTCTACTACTTCTCATTACCTTCGTCTTTCTCCGATTTACTCTCAAACCATACTGTGTACTCATTAGACTGTTCATTCCGTTCATCAGACCATTCAATTCTTCTTCACTTTCACTCAGGATAGCAATGTCATCAGCGAATCGTATCATTGATCTTTCACCTTGTATTTTAATTCCACTCCTGAAGCTTTCTTTTATTTCCATCATTGCTTCCTCGATGTACAGATTGAAGAGTAGGGGCGAAACGCTACAGCCTTGTCTTACACCCTTCTTAATACGAGCACTTCGTTCTTGATCGTCCACTCTTATTATTCCCTCTTGGTTGTTGTACATATTGTATATGACCCGTCTCTCCCTATAGCTTACCCCTACTTTTTTCAGAATCTCGAACTGCTTGCACCATTTTATATTGTCGAACGCTTTTTCCAGGTCGGCAAATCCTATGAAAGTGTCTCGATTTTTCTTTAGCCTTGCTTCCATTATTAGCCGTAACGTCAGAATTGCCTCTCTGGTCCCTTTACTTTTCCTAAAGCCAAACTGATCGTCACCTAGCGCATTCTCAATCTTCTTTTCCATTCTTCTGTATATTATTCTTGTAAGCAGCTTCGATGCATGAGCTGCTAAGCTGATTGTGCGATAATTCTCGCACTTGTCAGCTCTTGCCGTCTTCGGAATTGTGTGGATGATGCTTTTCCGAAAGTCAGATGGTATATCGCCAGACTCATGTATTCTACACACCAACGTGAATAGTCGTTTTGATGCCACTTCCACCAATTATTTTAGAAATTCTGATGGGATGTTATCCATCCCTTCTGCCTTATTATACCGTAAGTCCTCCAAAGCTCTTTTAAATTCCGATTCAAATACTGGATCCCCTATCTCTTCTAAATCGACTCCTGTTTCTTCTTCTATCACATCCGCCAAATCTTCTCCCTCATAGAAGCTTTCAATGTATTCTTTCCACCTATCTGCTATCTCTTCTGCATTTAACAGTGGAATTCCCGTTGCACTCTTAATGTTGCCACCGTTGCTTTTAATGTCACCAAAGGTTGTTTTGACTTTCCTGTATGCTGAGTCTGTCCTTCCGACCATCATATATTTTTCGATGTCTTCACATTTTTCCGGCAGCCACTTCGTCTTAGCTTCCCTGCCCTTCCTATTTATGTCATTCCTCAGCGACTTGTATTTCTGTATTCCTGGTTTTCCCGGAACATGTTTGTACTTCCTCCTTTCATTAATCAACTGAAGTATTTCTTCTGTTACCCATGGTTTCTACGCAGCTACCTTCTTTGTACCTATGTTTTCCATCCCAACTTCTGTGATGGCCCTTTTTAGCGATGTCCATTCCTCTTCAACTGTACTGCTTACTGCGTACTGCGCTATTCCTTATTTCTGTATCTATAGCGTTAGAGAACTTCAAACGTATCTCGTCATTCCTTAGTACTTCCGTATCCCACTTCTTTGCGTATTGCTTCTCCCTGACTAATGTCTTGAACTTCACCCTACTCTTCATCACTACTATATTGTGATCTGAGTCTATATCTGCTCCTGGGTACGCCTTACAATCCAGTATCTGATTTCGGAATCTCTGTCTCACCATGATGTAATCTAATTGAAATCTTCCCGTATCTCCCGGCCTCCTCTTGTGATTCTTGAACAGGGTATTCGCTATTACTAGCAGAAACTTGTTACAGAAGTCAGTTAGTCTTTCTGCTCTTTCATTCCTCGTCCCAAGCCCATATTCTCCTGTAACCTTTTCTTCTACTCCTTCCCCTACAACTCATTCCAGTCGCCCATGACTATTACATTTTCGTCCCCCTTTACATACTGCATTACCCTTTCAATATCCTCATACACTTTCTCTATCTGTTCAGCTTGCGACGTCGGCATGTATACCTGAACTATCGTTGTCGGTGTTGGTCTGCTGTCGATTCTGATTAGAACAACCCGGTCACTGAACTGTTCACAGTAACACACCCTCTGCCTTACCTTGCTATTCATAACGAATCCTACACCTGTTATACCATTTTCTGCTGCTGTTGATATTACCCGATACTCATCTGACCAGAAATCCTTGTCTTCCTTCCACTTCACTTCACTGGCCCCTACTATATCTAGATTGAGCCTTTGCATTTCCGTTTCCAGATTTTCTAGTTTCCCTACCACGTTCAAGCTTCTGGCATTCCACGCACCGACTCGTAGTACGTTATCTTTTAGTTGATTATTCAATCTTTTTCTCATGGTAACCTCCCCCTTGGCAGTCCCCTCCCGGAGATCCGAATGGGGGACTATTCCGGAATCTTTTGCCAATGGAAAGATCATCATGACACTTCTTCAATTACAGGTCACATGTCCTGTGGATACACGTTACGTGTCTTTAATGCAGTGGTTTCCATTGCCTTCTGCGTCCATATGTCGTTGATCATTGCTGATTCTTCCGCCTTTAGGGGCAATTTCCCACCCCTAGGACAAGAGAGTGCCCAGTGCCCTGAACCTGTATCCGCTCCTCCGTCCTCTTTGACAAGGCTGTTGGCAGAATGAGGCTGACTTTTTATGCCGGAAGTCTTCGGCCGCCAATGCTGATTATTTATCAAAATTTAGGCAGCGGCGGGGATCGAACCCGGGACCGAAGACGTTTTTGATTATGAATCAAAGACGCTACCCCTTTTTTTTATTTTTTTTTAATTACTAATGAACCGCTGCAGGGGCAGGACGACGGGTAGGGCAGAGGTCGACACCCGAAGCCTGGCCATCCCGCCGCCACGCCCAAGCAACGTGTTCGAGTTCGAGGATCGAAGGATCAGGAAGGGGATGGAGTGGGTTTGTCGATGTTGTTCTTTTTATTTATTTATTTCTTTAATTTTTATAACATTTTTTTTATTATAGATTTATTTTTGTTTCATTACAAAGAAAGATCCTACAACTGCCGTAGCCGAGCGTCCAAGTCGTCTTCTCGTCTGTTGGGATGGATTCCCCCCTATTCCGTCCGTAGAGGATCAATATGCTCCAGGATTCTTCTTCATTTTCAGCGTCTCATACCCGGAACGCCGCAGTGAGCAGGAGGATCCGCAAATAATGAACCTAAATAATTTGCGAAACGAGTTCTGTACTTCGGGTGGCGGCTGAAAGCTGCATGTGTCGTCATCAATAGGGACCAAAAGTCGAGTGTGCCTTTGGGAGCATCGCAAAATATATAGTAAACGGCCATGCCTTTTAGCCAGTTAACGGCGTTCGTTCTGGTTGATGGAAAGTATACGACGTCGGGGCGCAATACGTCATCAGGGGAGACTGACTTCGGCAATCGCCGCAAGAGCAATGCCAGCATGCGCTGCGTCAGTAGCCAGCACTCGCTGGTCGCGGCACACATCAGACGGTGTGCATCCGAGTCAGCGACTGAGCATGTCGGACACAAGGGGTCGTCCGTCAGATGTATGGAATGTAACCTCTGACGAGTAGCGAACTTCCCATTCACAACCACGTACCACAATGAACGCACCGTCGTAGGTAGAAAAGGCGTGTGTACCGCTCGCCACACCGTGTTCCAGGCAACTTCAGGATGTCTGTGGGTGACCGTATTTACAGGTTGACGCTGCTGATAGAGGCGATAATAGTCTTTTGTGCTGGGCTTCCGTGTCGTCGGAAGTTCTGACCGTAAGTAGCTGAAGTCAATAAAGAAGTCTCTGATGTGGGTGAGTGCCGGTGAAATGTGTCCTACAGAAACCGGGGGATGCAGAGAGTGTGGTGCCACTTCCGCTATCAGGGTGCCCGTCAGATTGGCGTGGGCAGAGGTCCACGTGCGACGCATAGTGTTGAGATAAAGCGATCGCGCACGGTTAAATACGTGAATTAAACCGATACCGCCCGCCCGCTGCGGCAGTGTCAGGGTGGCGTATCGGACTTTAAAAACCAGACCGGTGCTTACGAAATGTCCACATGCTGCTTGAAATCTATCGGCCATCGTAGCTGTCAAGGGAAGGATATGCGCAAAATAGTTCAGTTTTGAGGCAAGATAGGTGTTGACATAACGTGTTCTGAGGAGCATATCCAAGCGACGCAGTTTGTTGTCCTGCAGCAGAGCACGTGTCTGGTGTAGGAGCCGGCGGTACGTAGCCGCCGCCGTGCGGCGGATATTGCTATAGAATTGCACTCCTAAACACTTGAGTACGGGCACCTTGTCAAAGGGCACCGCCGTTGTGTGGGAAATCCCCCCTCCGACATCCATGTATTTTGTCTTCTTCACGTTGATGACGCTCCCAGGGACCGTCCCGTACTGGCGTAGCCACTGTAGCGCCATATGCATTTCATCCTCTGATCTGGCCAGGAACACCACGTCATCGGCGAATGCACCACAACAAAAGGTCACGTTCCGCAAGGAGATACCAGTTAATCGCTGCCGTAGACCATGTAAAGCTGGTTCAAGCGCTGCAGCAATTAATATGCCCGACAGGAGGCACCCTTGTCGCACTGACCGTCCAACAACAATGTGACCAGACTGATAACCGTTGACATCATGCGGGAGCGCGCTCCGTGGACCAGTCGAAGGACCACCTGTGCAGACTCCGTAGAGAGGCCCATGTGTTGCAAAACTGCGCGTAAGAAGCCGTGATCGACGCGGTCGAATGCGTGGTCAAAATCTACGGCGACAAGGGCGCCTCGTATTTTGCAGGCCGCCGTCAAAGCAATTACGTCGCGGTATGCTCCCAACGCCGTATGAATGTTGCTGACACCACCTAAACATGTCTGATCGGTGTGGATGGCTTTCCCGATAGCGGTGTGGAGACGCGCGCGGAGGATACGGGCGAGGATCTTGTAATCGTTGTTGAGGAGTGTGAGTGGGCGAAAATCCTGCCACCTACAACCACCATTCGGTTTCGGAACTGGGATCAAGATGCCTTCTGTGGGGACAGTGAAATCAGGGCGGATCAGGTCTTGAAACATTTGGAGCCACTTGTCACCCATAGGGTGGTAAAAAGTGCGGTAGAATTCCAGGGGTAAACCGTCCGGTCCAGGCGACTTGTTCGGTGCTCCACGTGCCAAGGCCGATGCCAGCTCGTCGGGTGTAATGGGCAACAGAAGACTATCATCGGGTGCCACGTCCCTAGGGGCGGGAAAACCGTGCAACAGCTGGTCATAATCACGTACATTTCGCGGATCTTACATGTACAAGGTCCCATAGTGTCTGGCGAACGTGTGCGCGATGTCCGTTTGTGTCACTGCGCGCCCGCCGTCCTCCGTGTTTACCGCCGTAATGAGCTGACGTTTGCGGTGGCGCCTCTCGCGCACAATATGATAAACTGACGCTGTTTCGTTGGGGATAAAGTCTTGCACTCGCGCACGGATGCGGACACCGTCTAGCTGCTCTGTCATGATGCGAAGTAGACGAGCTTTGATGCGTTGTACG
Organism: Schistocerca piceifrons; assembly: GCF_021461385.2. Classification (NCBI taxonomy): domain Eukaryota; kingdom Metazoa; phylum Arthropoda; class Insecta; order Orthoptera; family Acrididae; genus Schistocerca; species Schistocerca piceifrons. The sequence continues at coordinate 799,809,343 of NC_060139.1, forward strand.
GACATCTGACGTTCGGGAGACGGCGGTTGCGTCGCCAGCTCACGTAACGCTGTATAGTAAAATTCCGTTGTTGCCCTTTGCCAGTTCGATCTGTCACGCCCGTAGGCCATCAAGGTCTTTCGGAGGGCAGGTTTGACACATCCCAGCCACCACAGCAACGTGGAAGCATACATAGGCAGGCGCCTGATACATCGACGCCACGTGTCAGTGACTGCTCGCCGACACGCTTCCTCGCGAAGGAGGGAGACGTTCAGCGTCCACGGGCCCCTGCTGCGTCTTGTGAGTTGTCGGGGCAAGGTGACAGTGCAGATGTACGCGAGATGGTCCGTGAAGGCCGTCGGCCAGAGTTCTGCATCACGGGTTGCTGTTCGGAGGGCACGCGAGACGTATATCCGGTCCAGACGACTGGCAGAGTGGCTGGTAAAGTGCGTATATCCACTCTGGGTCCCATGATGTAAGAGCCATGTGTCGTGGAGCGCGAGGTCACGTATCAATGCTTGTAGAGCCGGGCATGGGACGTAATGCGGTATCTGGTCCTCGGGCCGCAGAACACTGTTAAAATCGCCGCCCACTATGTGATGGTCCATATTTCCTTGCAAAAGTGGGGCCAACTCCTCCGTATAGAAGACATGATTGTCACCACGGTGCGAATTACCGGAGGGAGCGTAGACGTTAATGAGGCGCACTGCGCCAAGTGTGAGTGCGATGCCTCGCCCGTTCGGCAAGTACGTCGCGTCCGTCGCGTCTATGCCATCTCGGAGAAGGATGGCCGTTCCTCCTGCGCCATCACCTACGGGTAGGCTGTACGTGGTGTAGCCATATAGGTCTAAACACAGCTCGGGACGGACCTCCTGGAGAAGGGCAATGTCCAAGTCTGCCGCTCTGATCATGTCGTGTAACATGCGGGTCTTGACAGTGGAGTGGACAACATTTACGTTGACTGTCCCCACACGGTATGACTGAGACATATCAAGTGGCGGGGGCAGTGTGTCGGTGCAATCCCACAGTGATCTCACACACCACACAGCCATCCATCTGCATGCTGTGCATTACTGTGCCGTAGGAGTCCCTGACTGGCAGAGCCCTCCGGGCTCAATGTCAGCCACGGGCTCTGGTGGAGATATCGATGTTGGCTGTGCATCATCTGCCTCCATATCGTCTGCCCAATCACCAAGAGACGATTGTGATATCATTGGGGGCTGGACGCTTTCACAGGAGCCCACATTTTGGGAGTCGACGCAGTGCGCCTCGTTTTCTGGGCCACCAGGTTTAGGAGAGTGTTCCTTGTCTTCAGGCACCTTCTGGTGAATGATGCCACTGGAGTCCGTTGCAATTGTGGGCGAGTCAACGAAGTCGATGTCTTCCGCCGGCTTCACATTCCTGTCCTGTTCGTCAGCTGACAATCGCCTCATCTTGTGTCGCTTGGGTGATTTTTGCTTTCGGGTCCGAGATTCGACATCCACTGGAGGGCGGGGCTCGACACAGTCTCGGTCGCTAGGAACCCCTGTGTCTGATCCCGACAGTGACGGTGACTGGGTGCCCACGACGCTGCGGTGGGCGGAGGCTGTAGGAACCTCTGCACCGTTGGGCTGCGGCGTCGTCGACGGCGCTGACTCTCCAACGGAGCTGGCAGCGGCTTGAGGAGGTATCAGGTTTTGATCATCCATCACATCATGTCGTGCCGCCTCCACATATGTGAGCGGGAGAGAGGTCATAGTGGATCGTTGGGGAAGTTCATTGCGGGGCACCTGAACGAGGCGGCGCTGCAGACACTCAGTTCTAACATGGCCCTCCTGGCCGCAGCCCGAGCAGGTCCTCGGTTGTCCATCATATATAACAATTGCGCGGCAGCCACCAACGAAAACATACGATGGAACGTGCTTCTTAAGTTCTATGCGCACTTGTCGTACCCCGTTAAGGACAGGGTACGTTTCGAATGTGTTCCATTTCTCCTCTGTGTGGCTCAGAACTGTGCCGTATGGCCGCAGCGCATCAACGACTAGGTTGGCAGGAACTTCGAACGGTAGTTCAAAGATGCGCACCGTACGCACCCCAAGACCAGCATGGTCAACTCCTACCACGCTCACGTTACCGTCTGCGTGACAGAAGCGAAAGCCGTTTGCAGATCGTTGGAGTAACCTGTCGCAGGCCGCTTCGTCAATCAGTTTGAGGTACACTGTGCTGGTTACAATAGACAGATGAATTCCTATCAGTTCTTGTGGTTCGATGTGCATGATGTCTCGTAGAAACCGTTCAATTTCATGGGCCTTCGGTCTCGTGTACGATGCGTTGAACGTTAGTTTGATTGGAGCTTTTCGATATGAGAACGCCATGTCGGGTCGGTACAGGTACTATACGGCAAGACAACGCCGCGACCGCGCGCTAGCGGGTAAACAACAACACCTGCGGAGCACTGCCCGGCGCGCCGAGCCCGTCCGCACGGTAACACGGCTGAAAGCCGACTGTATTTCATGTCGGCATTCTCCGGAGACTGCCGCTAGGCCACCGGTATGTCATTGTATCTGTACTAAATTGTACCTCTCTAAAAAGATTTGCAAAAATGTCAGTGAGAGCATGTGTTTGCCTTCTTTATTTCACCCATAAACACAATATTTTTGTTTTGTACTCGCTGTGCCTGGTGATTTCAGAAGTAAATTAAAAATGGTTATTGTAGATCAACCACAAAAGATGTGGGATGAGTTCGTAAAAAAATCCCATGAGACAAACCTTCCGTTACATAGTCGATGAAACACCTCGTTGCTATAACAACCATTGCTCATAGTTCCGCAGTACACGCTCGAACAGACCCAGCGTTAACAATGTTAGAGGCTGCGTGATGGCTAGCCATTTATCTCGTCCTCGAACTTTCCACGCAGCCTTAACAAGAAATAGGGCTGAGTCCACTCAGTGGACGGCCAGTTCCGGTACAGGCTTGCAAATACCAGCCTTCGTCGCCGATGAGCAGCAGTCGGCATGGGTGTATGTACCAGGGGCCAGCTGCAGAAGCCCATACGCAGCAACGTTCACTGAACGGTCGTTGAGGAAACGCCGCTGGTGGCCTCTCGGTTCATCTGGGCGGCCAGTTGCTCAACCGTTGCACATTTACTCCCCAGTACACGTCTCCGCAGCCGTCGTTCACTCCTGTCGTCTATGGCCAGTGCTGCACCACAGATCCCTCGGCCCCCGTTTTGGCCAGCTCCAGTTTGCCATGCACGGTATTCTTTCACCACGCTGGCACACTAACAGTTTACAGGCTTAGCCATTTCGGAAATGTTTCCCCACTTGGCCCAGAAGCCAACGATCATTGCCTTCTGGACGTCAGACAAAGCGCTCCGTTTCTGCATTAAAGCAACGACTTTTAAACGTCCGCCTGCGACGCCTTATATACTCTTCACTGCTAGCGCTGCCACGCGCCATCTGTGAGTGGTTATTGTTCGCTGGCGTTGAACATAGCTGGTGGTCACATTAATTTGATTAGACGATGCATATTAGTGACCTTGCAGACATTTCGCATATGGTGTGGTTGTCTATAACGAAATGCCGTCTGGGAAAAAGCTACGCAAATATTTAGCCAGATAGTGGCGAGATTTCAAAGAGGTGCAAACACTGACAAATAGTTGTAAATGGGCAGGTAAGCAAAAGTTTTTCATTTCACGTAACGGAAAAGACTTATAATACCATTACTTCAATATCAACTATCTAGTTGGATTCAGTCAAGTCACACAAATACCAGAGTGTAACAATTTGTAGGGATACAAAATTGACCAGGTACCAATAGGACTCGAGCACTAAGGATTCCGTAAAAACTATTATGTATATAGACACTTCATCCATCCCGGGAATCGAGAATCTCGTTGATTTTTGCCTGTTATGGGCAGTGATTCTGGCAAGATATCGGTTCCGGGAATTCCAAGACTTTCGAGAATCTCCTAATTTTAAGTTTGCAGTCGGATAAAAATGTTAAAAGAAATATTCTTTTTCGTCGAAAATAATTACAGATTTACAAGTTTCTGAATTTTTCCTTTACTTGTACCGTGAATCTTTGCTTCCTGTCACATTTCACGGCTCTAGGTTAGCGGCTAGAACGCTACAGGTTTTAATGAGCGAGTTTTCAAGTATCAAAATATGTGACATAAGCGGTCATATCTTGTTGTTACATGGACTTAGTTTACTTTTGCTACACCGCGAAGGGGCTTCGCACCTTAGTATGTGGCACACATTTCAGCTTGATAAGTCTACCCATTCCTGAGAAGAAAGTATCTTAACAGATGACAAATGAAAAATTTTGTTCGTGTGAGATGGTTAAAAATTAACAGTTTTCGGATATTTTCCTTTACTTGTACTGCGGAACATTACTTCTTGTCAAATGTCACGATTGCAGGCCAACGAGAAGTACCCTATAGGTTTTGATGATTGAGTTTGCGAGTATCAAAATATGTTGTAATAATGGTCCTATCTTTTCACTCCATTTACAACGCCAAAGGACCATCGACCTTACTATGTGACAGAAATTTCAACATGGTATATCTACTCGTTCCTGAGAAAAAGGGCTTTTAACAATCGGTCAGACAGGCACACAGACAGACAGACAGACAGACGGACAACGAAATGACGCTATAAGGGTTCCGCTTTTACCAGCTGAGTTACAGAACCTTAAAAATGAAGTATCACATAGACTCAGTCGTAGGCAAAACAGATGTTAGACTACTAGAAACATACAATGTCTGCAAAGAAGACTACTGACGCAACACTCGTGTGACTCATCTTAGAATATTGCTCAACTGTGTGGGACCCACACCAAATGGAATCCACTGGAGATAAAAGCCACTTATAGGGCCTGACGAAATTTTCGATCCAAAACTGTGTTGATAGGCCAGCCGGGGCGGCCAAGCGGTTGTAGGCGCTACAGTATGGAACCACACGACCGCTACGGTCGCAGGTTCTAATCCTGCCTCGGGCATGGATGTGTGTGATGTCCTTAGGTTAGTTACGTTTAAGTAGTTCTAAGTTGTAGGGGCTGATTACCTCAGAAGTTAAGTCCCTCAGTGCTCAGGACCATTTGAACCATTTTTTTGTGTTGCTAGCTCAACGCAACTATAGCAGGTCCCCCATAGGAACTGACTGGGGAAAATAGAGTGTATTTCGGCTCGGGCAGAAGCAAATGTTATCCGAGGAAAGTATATACACAGATACGGATCTACAACACAGCGCTGCAGCACCCATAACAACAATGTAATACGACGTGTGAAGTAAGCAAGAATTAATGTTTTCACCTTCCGTGAATGGATGCGATGTCACTGCTGGTCCCCCATTACTTTCGATACACTGCTGTGTTGTCTCAGACAAGCATGTCAGTGGTCAGCGTATTTTCACTTAAGAAGCCTATTTTAATTTTAAAATACAAGGTCATGCTGAAACGCAAATCCTATGATTTTTTATGTGCAAACTCTTAAAGGTTTCCAAGTAAAACAAACGTTATTAACATCCTACATCTTTATTCTTCATCTCTGCATATTTGCAACCCTATGCCGCTAGAGAGCTCCAGATTCTAGCCTGTAATAAGGCGGTGTGTAACGGAAGTATGTCGGTGCGTGAGGAACAGCGTATGTAATCGAGTTTTGAATTCGAACTGTTTGTTCACACATGGACCTCCTTCTTCTGCATCATAACAATACCAGACCACACATGAGCGCTGCGACAACTGCAACAGTCCGACACCTTGCGTTCACTGTCATCGATCATTCTCCATACAGTCCCTACTTTGACCCATCCGCTTTTCATCTGTTTCTAAAATTTAAAGAATACCTTCGTGGACTTCACTTCGATTGTAACGCAGCGGTGAAAACAGAGCTGAGGTTGTGATTCCATCAACAGAGTCGAACATTTTGCAAAAAAAAAAAAAAAAAAAATGGCTCAAATTGCTCTTAGCACTATGGGACTTAACATCTGATGTCATTAGTCCCCTAGACTTAGAACTACTTAAACCTAACTAACCTAAGGACATCACACACATCCATGCCCGAGGCAGGATTCAAACCCGTTACCGTAGCAGCAGCGCGATTCCGGATTGAAGCACCTAGAACCTCTCGGCCACAACGGCTGGCGAACATTTTGCAGTGATGCCATGAGAAAACTGGTCTCTTGTTGGGCGAAATGTGTTCGTCGCCACGATGACTACTTTGAGAAATAAATATGTATACGCGAAGAATAAAGACGTACAACATTAATAACGTTTGTTTTATCTGATAAGCTTTAAGAGTTCGCAAACAAAAATTTCAAAAATGGTTCAAATGGCTCTGAGCACTATGGGACTTAACTTCTAAGGTCATCAGTCCCCTAGAACTTAGAACTACTTAAACCTAACTATCATAAGGACATCACACACATCCATGCCCGAGGCAGGATACGAACCTGCGACCGTAGCCGTCACGCGGTTCCAGACTATAGCGCCTAGAACCGCTCGGCCATCCTTGCCGGCAACAAAAATTTCAAAGACATTACTTTTCAGTACGCTCTTCCTTAGAGAGAGAGAGAGAGAGAGAGAGAGAGAGAGAGAGAAAGAGAGAGAGAGAAAGATCACTATATGTTTAAAAAACCGCCACTAAAGAGAATCATGAGAGTGTTAAGTCTATTTGCAACAAGAAACAATGTTATGATTTTGAAACTAACTCGTTTCGTACCATCATAGCTAGAGGTCGCAGTTGTGTTCCACAGGAAGGACATGCGTCTACCCTCTCCTACAAACACTGTCACATCCAATGGATCCTGAAGGGACACGGGACAAGACAAAAGAAAAGGAGAGAAACAAAGTATACAAAGAACCGCATGTGCTCATAGGCAACCTTAAAAGATATCCTGTAACACATTTGGTTTCATAACATTCGTCTCAGTTATTTCCCGAAGATGATACGTTATTCAAAACGATGAATTTCAGTTTTCGAATGTACTTTAGAATTTGTTTGATCATTACAGCAAAACCACGGAACATTTGCGGGGTGGCTAAGAAATCCCATTCTAAATGGTGTTTTCAACAACTACGCTCACAGCTGGTAATACTGTTGTTTAACAAAATACGACCAGTTTCGCCGCTGTAAGCCGCATAATCAGGTGAACCTAAGTGGTAAAAAGCAAAGTACAGTGTCACGACTTTTTACGGATACTAAATTAATAAAGTAATGTCTGAAATACGCTTACAATGTTAAAAGGTCATAGGCATACCCATCGCTCCTAGTCAAAAGTTCAGAGAATATCGTCACTATTACGGCGAGCAAGAGATAAGAAGAAGTGCACCAATCTTTAAAATTTGCCCGCAAAGAGAGAAAAGAATATATTTTATAGTTAGCAGACGATAAATTTGAAAAATGCCGGATTGGCGATAAAAAATTGTCACTACTAACATGATTAGTCGCGACGCACCCGAATTACAATGTGGAAAGAATCAGGTGGCATTGTCTTACCAGTACGACAGCAGGGCAGCTCACTGCAGAGTAAGGCAAAAGCGGCCCGCCGAACGACAGACACTTGCTGACTGGCGGAACGGAAACTAGCAGAGTGGACAGTGTGACGTCATATACTTATGACTAGCAGGGTTGGCTCGCTATCATTACAACGAGAATAGTACAGAATCTTATTATCTACTAGCATCTAATTATACAAACAATCAAAATTAGCGAGAATACTATGGTGCTTTAATTCCTACTTTTTAATCAACGTGAACTGTACGTTTTCCATTTTATATCTAGACTTTCCGCTTTCTCTAATATATTCAAAATAAATCCTGTTTTCTTTTATGAAGTACTTTTAAATTTTCTGAACGGCTTGTTACGTAGCGACCCTCTTTGCGTAAGAGCGCTATCAATGCAGCACAGGGATTATTTAAGTTATGGAGTTCCTGAAATCTTATTCGGAATGACCTACCGGTTTGCCCTACATATTTATTAGGTCAATCATTGCATTTAATGCAGTATACAACAGTTTCATTATATTTATTCTACCTTGTGCCTGAGTTTTCTACCTAGATCTGAAAATGTAATATATGCTGGAATAATGTTTTTGGATCTCATACATCTGCCAATTTTTTTCGGATATTGCATCCAGATATGGTATTCTACAGAAAACAGATCGTTCTTTCGTCTGTTCGGCTGGTCTAAGCGTCATAAAATCAACCCCTAATAAGCTATGGAAAGGAAGATTTCTCTTTTTAATATACTTCTATTAATTGCGTTAACAAATTCTGGACCGTAACCGTTTTGATATGCTATATACCCCCTAACTTCATATTCAGCCACTTGAGCTTCTCTGGTAAGAGGCATTTCATACATACGGTTTAACATGGCTCGGAATGCTGCGGATTTATATTTCATTGGGTGACGTGACTGCCTGTACGTGACAAGATCTGTAGTGGTTGGCGTTCGGTAAATATCGAACCCTATATTTCCATTTTTTACGGTCACTTGCATTTACAAAACCTTTTGCTCGCCATAATGTTGACGATATTCATATTTAATACATCTGTAGACAGAAAGTGTTTACATTAGTAAATGTACTAAATTTTATTTCATAATACCAATGCTACAGCGCAACTAGAAAATAGATATCAAATAAGATAAACGAATATGTACAAGGCAAAGCAAAAAAAATCATCCACTACTCATATGCCGTTTCATAATTCAGTAAAAATTCTGTCAACTCTCGTAGAAAGATACTTGTCATAATCAGGTGTGTAGACGTACAAATATTTCTCACCACTTCATTAATAATTCTATAAGTAGCTCAAAGTACGAGCTCCACAGTGTAATCATATGTTGTAAGTGGGCTGCTTCTGTGTTGGCAGCGCTGTGTAGCGATTTGCATTGGATCTCTGACTGTGCTTGCTTTGTAAGAGACTCTGCGGCTGGTCGAACTCTTTGTTGAAAGTCAATCGCCAGTAGTGTTGGGCAATTGGAAATTAGTCGCCAGCGGTGATGGAAGTACTGCTGGGCAGTTGGAGGCGAACGGCCAGTAGTGATAGATGTTAGATGTGAGAAGTTAGCATTGATGGAGGGTAGAGGTCTGAAGTGTTAGCGTAGGCTAACGATCTGTACATGTTCGACCTGAAGATTAAAGGTTATTCGTGATTATATACCTTTGTACTACTGTAGATGTCAATGAGGATTTATGTTTGTGTCTGAACTGGATGTCACATTATTAAGGTGAAAAACACATTACTTGGTTTGCCACAAAATGTTTCCTTTGCTAACCACATGCCTATAGCAGTTAGTGGCTTTAGCAGCTAGAATCTTTTATTTAGCTGGCTTCACTGACGCTCGCTGTATTGCAGTATTTCGCGTAATGAAGATTTTCGTGAGGTAATTGCTTAATGGAATGTATAGGTTGTTGTCAAGATTTCTTTTTAGTTCAAATGGCTCTGAGCACTATGGGACTTAACTTCTGAGGTCATCAGTCCTCTAGAACGTAGAACTACTTAACCCTAACTAACCTAAGGACATCACACGCATCCACACCCGAGGTAGGATTCGAACCTGCGACATTAGCGGTCGCGCGGTTCCAGACTGAAGCGCCTAGAACCGCTCGGCCATTCCCGCCGGCTTAATTTTTAGTGAGGACCATTTTTTTGAATTAATTATTTTAAGTCAGGTTATCCTTTTTTTGAGCAGTCAGAATGCGTTGCGCTAGAGTATAGTGGGTCTGTGTCGACATGATAGGAATAAGTAAAGAGAAAGTAAGTTCACTTGCATTCAATTTCACTCAGCAGTTTAAGTAAAATATTTAATAAAGAAATTCCATCATTTACTAATTTTAATATCCGCAAAAACTGGTGACACTGTAGTTTGCTTTTTACCACGTAGGTTCACCTGATGATGCGGCTTAAAGCCGCGAAACCGGTCGTGTTTTAATAAACAACAACTTTACCATCTGTGAACGGAGTTCTTCTTAACATCATACCCTTTAACAGTTGCGGTTGCCCAGAATACAAAATAGTTTGTCCTATTATAAATGTTGAAGTTTTCCTAAACGAACACTTAATTTGCAAGATCGCAATGGTTTGTAGTCTGCCCCCGGTAGCTGAATGGTCAGCATGACGGACTGTCAATGCTCTGGGCCTGCGTTCGATTCCCGGCTGGGTCGAGGAATTTTCTCCGCCCAGGGATTGGGTGTTGTGCTGTCCTCATCCTATCATCCTCATCAACTGCACGTCGCCGAAGTGGCGTTAAATCGACAGACCGGCATCCGGCGGACTGTCTGCCCGACGTGGAGCCCTACCCATACGAGTAAATAAATGGTTTTGTACAATTGTGACCAGTTCCGGCAAATTTGAATTCCCAGTTTCAAATTGTGATATCGATTACGACGGAGTGTCTCCATAGGATGGTCGTTGTAGGCGCTACTGCTTGAACTAAAGTGATTTGGAAATGGCTGTTTGCTGATACTAGTCATCACTGTACAAACAACTGCGATATTAGCAAATGAAGTGTTTGTATAAGAAGACTTCAACATTTACAGTTACAGATGGCCTCCTACAAGACTGTGTCAAGTCCCACTGTGCCCCCAGAGGGCCGTCAGATGTGCGGGAAGGCGATAACACTTGCTAACTCGCTAAGCCATCCGCCGCCGGTTGCCGCCCGCTTTGTCCGCGATGTCGGCGAGTGCCGCCGTAAGCGGTCATCCGGAGCCGGCGCGGTAATTAATGGCGGAGACGGCGGCGCTAAGTCTGCGCGGGACGAGAATTGATAACCGCAGCAGCGGCCGCGGGCCCTGAGTAATGCGGGCCCTGGCGCAGTGAGCGGTAGCTGGACCGCCGCTCTGTGTGCCCATCAATAAAAGCGGACGGGGATCTGCGGCCACGTGGCTCCGCATAAATTCTGACAGCCCGTCGCTGCCGCGTCCACAAATCTTACTGCCTGGCTGGCCACGTCGCCGGCTGCGCAAGCGTGGAGCAGGCCGAGGAAGAGCATCTCGTGCGCTTACGCTGAAGCTTACGACGGGATACTCCCCACACCGTCGTGATTCATAGAGACAAGATGTATAGGTCTCGATTGGGGCTTCAACATTTACAGTTACAGAAAAAAAGCAACTCTTAACCGTTTTCGAGAAAATCGAGTTTTAAAATTTTAAGCATGCTTATACAGGGTGTTACAAAAAGGTACGGTCAAACTTTCAGGAAACATTCCTCACACACAAATAAAGAAAAGATGTTATGTGCACATGTGTCCGGAAACGCTTAATTTCCATGTTGGAGCTCATTTTAATTTCGTCAGTATGTACTGTACTTCCTCGATTCACCGCCAGTTGGCCCAATTGAAGGAAGGTAATGTTGACTTCGGTGCTTGTGTTGACATGCAACTCATTGCTCTACAGTACTAGCTTCAAGCACATCAGTACGTAGCATCAACAGGATAGTGTTCATCACGAACGTGGTTTTGCAGTCAGTGCAATGTTTAAAAATGCGGAGTAGGCAGATGCCCATTTGATGTATGGATTAGCACGGGGCAATAGCCGTGACGCGGTAACGTTTGTATCGAGACAGATTTACAGAACGGAGGTGTCTCGACAGGAAGACGTTCGAAGCAATCGATCGGCGTCTTAGGGAGCACGGAACATTCCAGCCCAAGACTCGCAACTGGGGAAGACCTAGAACGACGAGGACACCTGCAATGGACGAGGCAATTCTTCGTGCAGTTGACGATAACCCTAATGTCAGCGTCAGAGAAGTTGCTGCTGTACAAGGTAACGTTGACCACGTCACTGTATGGAGAGTGCTACGGGAGAATCAGTTGTTTCCGTACCATGTACAGCGTGTGCAGGCACTATCAGCAGCCGATTGGCCTCCACGGGTACACATCTGCGAATGGTTCATCCAACAATGTGTCGATCCTCATTTCAGTGAAAATGTTCTCCTTACGGATGAGGCTTCATTCCAATGTGATAAAATTGTACATTTTCACAATCAACATGTGTGGGCTGACGAGAATCCACACGCAATTGTGCAATCAAGTCATCAACACAGATTTTCTGTGAACGTTTGGGCACGCATTGTTGGTGATGTCTTGATTGGGTCCCATGTTCTTCCACCTACGCTCAGTGGGGCACGTTATCATGACCACGATTAATGTTATTTGAAGAGAAGTAATAAAATGAGCTCTAACATGGAAAGTAAGCGTTTCCGGAGACATGTACACACAACATATTTTCTTTCTTTGAGTGTGAGGAATGTTTCCTGAAAGTTTGGCCGTACCTTTTTGTAACACCCTGTATACTCTGTCCAGGTCTGGCGAATATTTTGGAGTCAATCTCTGGGTGGTCTTGGCACTCTGGAAGGCTCAAAGGATCAACACGAGTATGGATACACCCTTGAGGGCCTTGTCCACCACTACACGCAGTTTGTTTCTCCTCGGCTCAATGGCATCCATATCATCCGAGGCTTGGTTTAGGTTTCAAAGCAGTATATATCTGCTCAGCTGCTGACTTGCTAGGCCAACACTGGTGAAGCTTTTCTTATAGGTTTTACTCTCTTAGCCTGTGAAGATCCCTCTTCTTCAAAAGGCAGTGGTGTCCTCTTTTAATCGCCCCCAGGGAGAAGGGGTTGCCTCATCCGCCATCTCCGCCATTCCGAAACATACGAAGGTGCCGTTAAGGTCTTCGTCCGTAACCCGGGGCATGGTTTCCACGTTATAGCCTGTGAACCTGGGTCCCTCCCTGAACTTAGCCATCCACAAAATCAGGAATGAGGTGAACAGAAAATGAGCTGGTATTGAAGTTCCTGTTACCAGTGTCATAAGGTAAGGCCGGCTTCAGTGGTTTGGGCACATAACGAGAATGAACTGCCAAAAACCTACCAAAAGGTATTTCAACCTGAGACTTTTAGGAAGAAGACCTCGGGGAAGACCAACCAACGCCTGATAGAGACTGTAAAATCAGATGTGGAAGAGGTAGGACGCAAAGGGGAAGCTGCCTGGAACAGAAGATGTATGAAGACAGAAAGAGATGGCGAGCGCTTGTACACTACACCGAGGAAACGATTATGATGATGCCGATGGCATCCAGCAGTAGGACAATGCAACGGCATGGGTGGTTCGAGAAGCACCAGGATGAGCTTACCGTACTCCCACTGCAACCAAACTCGCCGGATATAAACGCCATCGGGACCACCTGAAACCAGCACGATCGGGATATTCGCGCCATGGATCCTCGACGGAGAAACATTGGGCAGCTGGAAAGAGCACTAGAGTCGGTATGGACCCACATCCCTAACGGTACCTACCAGAACCTCACTGGCTCTCTTTCTGCACGTCTCGCAAAGGTCTGCGGTGCAAAAGTGACTATTCTCGCTTGTGAGAGATGGTCACTTAATGTGGCTGGACATTGTGTCTGCAGAATCAGCGGAGAAAAGGAAATGTGATTAATTTTGCCTGCTGGGATAAATGACGGTGATAATAACACTCTTTGCTTTCGAAGAGCATGTCTATTAAACTTCCTGGCAGTTTCTGTAAAGTTTGGTAGGTAGGAGACGAGATACTGGCAGAAGAAAAGCTGTGAGGACCGGGCGTGAGTCGTGCTTCGGTAGCTCAGATGGTAGAGCACTTGCCCGCGAAAGGCAAAGGTCCCGAGTTCGAGTCTCGGTCGGGCACACAGTTTTAATCTGCCAAGAAGTTTCATATCAGCGCACACTCCGCTGCAGAGTGAGAATCTCAATCCGGAAACATCCCCCACGCTGTGGCTAAGCCATGTCTCCGCAATATCCTTTCTTTCAGGAGCGCTAGTTCTACAAGTTTCGCAGGAGAGCTTCTGTAAAGTTTGGAAGGTAGGAGACGAGATACTGGCAGAAGTAAAGCTGTGAGGACCGGGAGTGAGTCGTGCTTCGGTAGCTCAGATGGTAGAGCACTGGCCCGCGAAAAGCAAAGGTCCCGAGTTCGAGTCTCGGTCGGGCACACAGTTTTAATCTGCCAGGAAGTTTCATATCAACGCACACTCCACTGCAGAGAGAAAATCTCATTCTGGAAGCATGTCTATTGTATGGACCTATCTATACATCATATGTTAAAACATGGTAGAATTTGGGAAAAAGTTAAACATAGGTTCATTTGGAAACAAGCATGTGGCGTCCGCTGTGTCTGCATCAGCACTGAAGTCATTGTCTGTCTCTACCAGCAATAATATTTTTCTGTTTAATTTGTTAATAGCAATTAATGTAATATTACATCTGCCTATTGGGGAACTGGTCAAAACTGCACTCTCGCCAACTTTAGGTTTCCCAGTTGGTTTCTTACACTTTTGGCTAATCGTTATAAAACCAGTATGTTTGTCGGCCGGAAATTTTTAGGAAAAATTCTCTTGGTCTGCAGTGAATAATATAAGATGGCGAAATTTGAAAGCTAGTTCATTTTACTTGATCTCCTAAATTATTGGCCATAAAAACAACTGCGGCACGAAACAACTAATAGCCTGGGCATATATCTATTCTAGGCTAAAACGAAGGACAATTCATACTGCAGGTGTCCTGTGATTACAAGCCCCTACATTCCCTCAACTTTCTGGTCATCGTAAACAGATTGAACGTCAGATTCGATGCGTGAAATTTGCAGGCAGCTAAAATCCCACGTTGGTACCGAGCGAGGTGGCGCAGTGGTTAGACATTGGACTCGCATTCGGGAGGACGACGGTTCAATCCCGCGTCCGGCCATCCTGATTTAGGTTTTCCGTGATTTCCCTAAATCACTCCAGGCAAATGCCGGGATGGTTCCTCTGAAAGGGCACGGCCGACTTCCTTCCCTAATCCTATGAGACCAATGACCACGCTGTCTGGTCTCCTTCCCCAAAACAACAACCAACCAACCAACCCACGTTGGTGGTGGTGGGAGGTTGCACTGCAGTACTCTTCCTCTGAGAGATTTAAAAATAGCAGTGGGCTTTGTTTTATTGTTAAAATCCGTATCTAAGTATGTAAATGCAGACGATTACTCTTCACTCATAAAAACAGATAAAAATGAGAAGTAGGCAAACTAGTCAGCGATTAACGGTCGCGTCTAAACCCGTTAATGGCACATTGATGTAACTAACTCGTTAGATAATATGATGTATGCTTGAATTTCACGTTGTAATCAGCTAACTGACTAACTAGACTTTAAATCAAGAAAGAAATTTGAAATACACAAAGGCTCACAGTAGTGCTAGTAAAGCTACTTCTGTGACTGCAGGAGAACTCGTATAGCTCTTTCGTCACCACGAAGGGAAATAAGCGTATATATATATATATATATATATATATATATATATATTGTGCCAGTGGTAAATGGCCTTCCTTCTTGGTGGCTTCTTACCGTACTTGGTTCTAAATATTCGTTGAACAGCTGTAGCACACTTGTTTTTCTGGAGCTCCAACACACAGAAAACTCGCTCCACACTTGAACTCGCCATGTTGCGACTAGCGCTGACTATCGGCAAATTACCAAACTACTCTGTGGCGGTATACATAAAAAATACTTTTAGGGTTCCTCTTCAAAATGACATATGTATGGTATCTATTCAGTGTTTGGTTCTATTTGTACGTCCAATAAGACGACGTGGATCCAAAACTTGACTTGTGCCACTGACAGCAACAACATTAAATGGTTATTTGATTTCAGTGCGCTAGACATTTTAATGTTGTTGCTGTCAACGGGGCAAGTCCAATTTTGGATGTACGCCACTTTATTGGACGTTCAAATAGGTCTGATTGGTCTGATTGCACCTCAGTGTTACTGTACATATATTGGCCTTTCAATGATGAATGGATAAATATAAAAATAAACATGATTTTTTTGAAATGTAAGAATTTGTCACCGGCACAGCACTACACCATAAATAATTTCAGAACAGAATTTACAGAATTTCAAAAGAAGAAAGCTGATGATTATATGGGTAGATCGGGTAACTAGTGAAGAGCTGCTGAGTTCATTTTAGGAGATATCTTTAAAGCATAACTTGACTATAAAAGTTTAAGTTGACCGGATACATCGAAAGAAAAAATGGTATTGGAGGGAAGTGTGGAAGACAAAGACTGTAGAGGAAGACTGAAACCTGAATACAGAAAGCAGATTCAGATTGACGTTGGTTGCAGCAGTTATGCAAATATGGAAATATAGAAATAAGCGGGAATGGAAAACTACTACATGAATCCAGTCTTTCCATAGACGATAAGACAAAAAAAAATATAGCAGCAACAGTAACATGTAGGTATACAATAGTTTATTTGATCGACGGAGGATGTGATTCAAGTACTAATTTTGTCAGAACAAATTTCTCCCATTCTGCCGAGCATGAAACGATCAGTTCTTGTGTTAGAGGCAGATATTGTATTAAATGTGTTATCCTTGGTTTCTGAATGTTGAATTTCCGCAACCAGTAATGTGGCTCAATACATAAGAGGAAATATTGCATTACCCTCTGACATATCTGTTCTCGGCGTCATGCTTTTATCTTATCCGGATGTCGAAGCTATTATCTTATCCAGCGCTGGAGAAGCTAAGTTATTGTACTGATCGATACCTTTACTTTTTCTGACGTAATGGGTTTTCCCTGAGTGACCAGTGTAAATACTGATATTCGTGGTCCTGACAGTTTCTGTTCTGAAACCACCAGCAATCTCTCACAAAGCAGTTTGAACCGGAACTACGGCTGATAACGCTGAAAATTTGTTTTAGTACCCTCTGTGCTGTAGATACAGAAAACGCCTTTGATGAGCACCAATTTGGCAAGCACTGTTTAGAAAGATCTCGCCGTATCTTCCTGAAATCCTACGTGTTCATTTGTGAGTAAAGGACAAACTAGCCTCGATTTATTGTCTCTCTGGTACTCCACAGTTGAATAGCAATACCGACTAATCCCGTTCACAGTTCATGACTTACGATTCACAGTTAGAGTTGCAGGTTTTCTAAGTAATGGCTTCCAGGAACAACAAAAATTTAATATTTCTGATGATTGTTGATGAATTTAAAATTTATCATAAGCTGCTAATCAAGAGCTGTAGTCTTGTGTCAATGGATTTGCACAGTAAGGCAAGTATTAAAAACTGACTATACTCATCTAGTATTTGAGAATGAGAGCATTAAGCGGCTTCCAATAAACTTTAAACGTAATTTAACACCTATATTAAGCTTTTTCTCGCTGACACCTTATACAAAATGATGAAATGAATAAAAGTTTGTTTACTGTTCGCTGTTCTTGAAGTAAAACTTCAGCATCAGGCATAACGTTTTAATTTATTGCTTCTCCATCAGAAGCTATGTTCGGAACACATTTGGCAGACGGTATATACCACTGAACGTACCTGAAAGATTGTATCATTGTACTACAGTTCGTAGGGAGATGTGACGTTATAAACATTGAGATGCGCGAAAAACTAGCTTTTGCTTAAAAGGGAGAACACATTACTCAGACTATATTCATCCAGTCCATTTGAAACACAATTTCTTACCTTTCCTCAGTTTCTTCTCGTTTATACGCTTAATGTGAAATATTTGATACATTATTTGGTACGTAAAATTATCAAAAGTTTGAATCTCTTTCATATACGAGACTTCGATTGTGTAAAGAATCGGGATTTACTGACTGAGAGCTAACCCACTGCTCGCTGTGATTTTACATTATTATATTTCTTACATTTCTTTTCTTCTACACCTTGCGTTTTCCTACAATTAAACCTAGCAACATGAACCAATATTTAGAAATATTCTTTACTAATCACTGGGCAGAGAGGACGGTTCTTTGGAGATCCTAAATAGTTTTCTGCTGTTACGTAATCAACACAATTTACCTTGTGAATAATAAAGGAAAGTAGTGAATTTAAAGAACAAAAAACATTGGTGAAGTAGAAAAATTTTTCCTCATCGATATGAAATTTCGTTTTGACGGCTACTCATAATTACTTGAATGATTATTTCTTGAATTTCCCATATGTACATGAAACAAATATTTACGTCTTTTGAGGAATGAATCAAAAGAAAACCTATCGAACACGTTGAAAAAGTGCTGGGTCGTTTTGAACCATTGCAGCAGTTATAGCATCTTCGATGTTACACTTACTAATTTGGTAATGGAACTCTAAGTTAAGAACACAGAACAGTTTTCATGTTAGAACCGTCTGTGTTGGAACAATGACCCATGTCCTCATTCCATGTAAATTATTAGTTCGATTATCAATGTAAGAGCAACTTAGCTACAGACCTATATTGCAGGATATGGAATTAGTGCCGAAACCTGGGTCGTAATTAAATAAACAACAATACAGTCAAATGGCGGTGTGTTCATTTAAAAATTATTGTATCACATCACATAACGTCAAAAACTGATTATATTCGTTTCATCTTTCTTTTTGTGATCATTTCTGACAATACCTTCTATGTGCTCAGCTGAGAGCAAAGAAGCAGTCATTTTTGTTTCTCACTCACTATAATCGGCACAAGAATAACTGGCAGCCCTGAGATTAGAACAGTAAATCGAAAAACTGACCCAATTATTCCAGCTGCAGACTACAAGCCCTCAAAAACATTTCTTGTAATAAGTTTCCTTTAATTTACATCTATGGCCACAAACTTTTTGTTAACACATTACCGGTTTCGTTCTTTAATGATCATCATCAGATCTGTTTCATAAAAAGAAAGTTTTATGAAACAGATCTGATAAATGGTCATTAAAGATCGAAACCGGTAATCTGTTAACAAAATGTTTGTGACCGTAGACGTAAATTAAAGGAAACTTATTACATATACGGGTCGCTGTTGTTTCGCTACGATGTCGCAGCTTGTGAAAATATTTCTTGTGTGTGACTAGCGTCTCAACAAATGTAAAGTGGAGGTCTGTGAAGACTATTTCTGCCAGCTCTACTCATGTCTAGAATCAGTATGCAGCCAGGAAATCGGAATAGGCTTCATCAGTCTCTTCACAACTTCCACCTGTCCAATCTGTTGAAATTCACTTCTTACTAATCTGTACAAATAATGCATCACGTCACTGAATAGGATATCACAATTATCAGTCCTTCATACTTCTCCGGTTGTCTTTGATATGCGATGAAATCATTTCATAGGTGATGGCGTTAAGACGATAAAGAAAATCTTGGGATAAATTTTACTGACTTGCTGAAACAAGTCCTTTGGTGGAGCAATACCATGCTTGACTTTCTAATGCGATCTTGTCAGGAAATCTAACAACGCTTGCTATTCAACGAAACATGTTCGATGCACGTCCATATCGTATTTTTCAATCATACAGAAGTCATCTTTGTTCCAGAAATGGTACACGTACGTCGCACTTTGATCACGTAGCACAGAATGATGCAAAAATAGCAAAATAACTCGTTCTCTTCTTTTGGCTCAATGCCTAAAGAAGACGTTTCTTCGTGAACTTTATGACACTCATGGTCTATGAAGTAAAGAGCAGTACTGCAACTTTTGTGATAGTACGTATTTTGTCCTCTTGTTGAAGTATGACAAGATCCATCTATTTCTGCATCGTCTTCCGCTTCACCGGTCCTTATATCTAATCGTTCACATTCATTTAAAATTTCGTTTATTTTTCTTTCAAGATAGCGTTCAAGAATATAGTTTTCTGTAATGAGAAAATGGGAACATCACTAACAGCAACAATCATTTATAACTAATTAGTTCTATAACATTTCGAATCTGACATAGTTCATAGCATTAGAAACAAAATAAGTTAAAAGTAAGAAATGACTCGTCCTTATACAACCTAACAGTAGGTGAGAAGGGAGCCTTGGGTGGGGGGGGGTCTTCAGAAGCCCATAAAAAGTTTTTGTATTTGTTACTTTCCAGGACAGTAAATTATAAAATCCTTCCAACATGTGTGAAACAAAACACAGCATGAAAAGTACCACATCTAGACTTTTTATAATTTCATATTTATATCCTAATCATTGCTGGCGAATGTGCTATAAAATATATAAATAATATGAAATAATACCATCACGACAACAATCAGGATGAAGTTCATCTTCTGCGTTTTTTGGGGGGGGGGGAGGGGGAAATAACACTTCGAAGAAATAGTTGATCATATTTCCCTAGGTTCTTAAACAAACACACAGAAACCTGCCGACGTTTGCTGGATTGTCACTTGAAACGAACAAAGCATTAGATGATAGGAGTAGTATGACCAGACTGTTATGCCCTTACAGCCTTTTTAGGTAATGTTTCATAGCCGTACAGAGCTCCAAAGAATACTCAACTGCTAATCGTTTATCTTTTCCGAGAAACAAATGTAGAAAAATCTGGATATTGTTTTCAAATTACAGAAAAAAGCCGAAAGGAATAACAACCAAAAACAATAGTCAGTCTTATTGTAATTTTTTATAAGATGTTGAGTATTATGTTTGGCCAGTCTGAGAAAATCTAGCAATCCATTCTGCTCCATGAACATGTCTCTACGTATTCATTGTACAAGGTCCAGAAGTAACTTCAGTCGTAAGCATTATGTGCAAGCTTCTTGTGGAGATTTCAGGCATTGTTGATCCCACTGAGAATATCATATACACGATTAGAGACAAGATTTTATGGACCTTATGGTCCTCAGGCCTGCTTGGTTCGATAATTTGTGTTTCATTGTGGATAATCTATCAGAGAGAATCTGCTGTATGTTATACATAAAGCCGGCTGAAATTACTAGTGCCTACAGTTTCTTCTATAATGGTAGTAAATATTTTAATGTGTTTGCTAACATTAAAGCAACGCAGGACGTAAAATTGTATACGACACGAACAGTATGAAATGTAACCCCTGCATATGATTTTCTCTCAAACTTTATAACGAGACGTATCGTTTATACATACAGTTAAATAGATATGAACTACAGTATTTTGACAACATTATGAACATACGTCTGACATGTACTGCGGTCTTTCCCTGTTTCACTTGATTCAAAAGCCGAATATGCGACACTGAAAATTGTGAAAATTTAGGGCCAAATAACTGCAGTGTTTCCAATTTATAACTTCACTACGACTATGGTCCCCAACACAGGAAAGATCTTCAAATGTTAACGACTTTCCCCCTACACTACTCAACAAAGATGTATGGTAATACTGGAAATATTTGGACTGATTCGAAATGTTGGACGCTGAAGATGCTGCTACTATAGTGATTGCTCTAATGTGTACAAGCAAACTAAGAAGCATCAAAAAATTCACGCATAAAAAACAATAGAGACTGAACAAGACGAATGATTACCAGAAGTTTCTTGGTTATTATCATAAGTTTTTTGGTGTTGATGGTCCAGCTGGATAAGACTGACGCCTATGGTCAAAATTCAAAACGCAATATTTGAGTCTCCTGTTCGTTCAGCTTCCTTCCTGAAGTCTGTTCTTCAGGAAATAATTTTTAAAATGGTCTTCCCAACTCATTAGAGGCATTCCTAAATTTCTAGTTTTCAAATTCATCTGTCCTAATACCTCATAGTGCCGACAATGATAAGTAACATACAACGCTTGCTAATATAACAAGACAGTGAACACAAAAAAGCGAGGAGACTGTGCGTGAATTAATGTGAACACAGCGTGTATTCGACGTCAACGTGCAATTACAACTTAAAACCGCAAGTAGCAACACTGACTGTGGCAGGTCTTTGAAGCTGGTCGCGGTCACAGAGAAAACAATGCAGCCGTTGTCGTAATGCGGAAACGGATCAATTAATCTGATGTCCAAAAGGGCATGGTTATTGGCTTTCGGGCCAAGGTGGAAGCATTTCCGAAACGGCTAAGTTTGTAAATTGTTCGCGTGCATGGCAAAACTGCGCCATCCAAAATCGCCGCGCCACAGCCCATAGATGAGCCGATTGAAGGACGGCTGCGGAGATGTGTACGGCTGAACAGACGTGGAACTGTTGAGCAACTTACCAGTAAGTTTAGTGAACGCTGCTGCGTAGGATAATCCGCAGCAGTCGCCTGGCTCATGCACCCATGCTGACTGCTGTTCATCGTAGACGAAATCTGAAATTCGCACATGTCCACTGAGTGGTGACATGTGGCCTTTTAAGATGCTCCATTGCACAAATAGCCCTTGGTGTTTACGGCGTGAAACCTCTGAAAGCAAACACCACGCAACTATCGAGGGAGCATTACGGCATGGGGAACGTTTCCGAGGCATTCCCTGGAGCTCTAAGACATTTTTGCTAAAACACCACTCCAGTTTTGAGAACACAGCCTCTGCAGGTTATGTCCCGCAATCTACGCAAAATAGAGGGGGATAGATAGAACATTGAGCATTTTTCATCAACATACACTGAAGTGCCAAAGGAACTGATATAGGCACGTGTTATGCCGGAGCCAAGGTAGCCCCTGGAGGCCGGCAACCCATGTGACACCACAGAGGACGAGGTTGTCTATGCCCAAAGGCGTACCCAAAAGCACCATGGTAAACACCGGCTATTTACACACAAGAAATGGAAGCGACATTCCGAGCACTACTTCCACTTCCTGAAGGAGGAGCTCGAGCCACGGCCTGCAGGAAGTATTACGTCGAAATCTGGTTGGTTGGAGACAGCTATTTAGGGGCTAGAACCAGGCCCGAAGTTCAATTCACGTATAATGCCGACCTCGTGTACTGCAACCGTCGAAGATTACGGCTTGGTCTCGGAATTGGACTGTTACTAGTGTTTGTGTGTTATCACGAACCTTTGTGGAAAATAAGAAGTGAACTTTCGTTTGCCTCAATTAGGAGACTTTTTCTTCGTTATTGTTACCTTTACTTTGTATGTTCAGGCATCAACCTTGTGAACTTACATCAATAAAAGTTGTGTCGTGAAAAACTGCGAATTGTCAGTCACAAAAGCATGCATGTTCAAATACAGAGATATGTAAACAGACACAATACGAGGCTGCGGTCGGCAACGCCTATATAAGACACTAAGTTTCTGCTGCAATTGTTAGAGCGGTTACTGCAGCTACAATAGCAGCTTATCAAGGTTTGTGTGAGTTTCAACTAGTTGATATGGCCGGCGCACAAGAAATGGGACACAGCATTGCCGACGTAGCGATGAACTGGGAATTTACCCGTACGACTGTATCACGAGTGTACCGTGAGTACCAGGAAGCCGGCAAAACACCAAATTTCAGACATCGCTGTGGCCGGATTAAGATCCTGTAAGAACGGGACCAACGGCGACTGAAGAGAATCGCTCAACGTGGAAGAAGTGTAACTTTTCCTCAAATTCCTCCAGATTTCAATGCTGGGCTATCATCAAGTGTCAGCGTGAACCATTCAACGTAACATCATCAATACGGGCTTTCGGAGCCGAAGGCCCACTCTTGTACCGTTGATGACTGCACGACACAAACCTTTATGCGTCGCCTTGGACCTACAACACCGACGCTGGACTGTCGATGAGTGAAAACATGTTGCAGGGTCGGATAAGTTTCGTCTCAAATTGTATCAAGCGAATCGACATGTATGGGTAACTAGGCAACCTGTTGAATCCATGGACTCTTCATGTGAGCAAGGGACTGTCCAAGCTATTGGAGGCCTGTAACGATGTGGGGCGTGTGCACCTGGAGTGGTATGGGGCCCCTGATAAGTCTAGATACGACTCTGACAGGTGACACGTACGTAAGCATCATGTCTGATCACCTGCATTCATTCGTGTCAATTGTACATTCCGACGACCTTGGGCAATTCCAGCAGGACAATGCGACACCCTGCACGCCCGGAGTTTCTACTGAGTGGCTCCAGAAATACTTTCCTGAGTTTAAACACATTTCTGCTCGCCACCGAAATCCCCAGACATAAACATTATTGAGCATATCTGGGATGCCTTGCAACGTATTTTTCAGAAGAGATCTCCGCCCGCTTGTACTCTTACGGATTTATGGACAGCCGTATAGGATTCATTTTGTCAGATCCCTTCATTAGTACTTCAGACATACTGGAGTTCATGCCACGTCGTGTAGCGGCACTTTGCATCGTACGTTTATACGAAAAGTAACGTCCACGTAATTATTCGATGGAAACTTTGCTCGATTCTGACATCCATTATGCAGTTTTTTCGTTTTTTTCCGCATCAAATGTGATACGAATAGAAGGTGAATGAAGTAATTAATAACGAACAGTAACGAGGTAAGCACATAAATTTCTCAAATAACTTGGATTGGCAAATAATTAAAATTTTAGTCGTTGTATGAAACAATTAGGAGTTTTGTTTTACAGCTGGACGCGGTGCAAAACTCTTTTGGAGAATTGCAATTTGGTCGTGGAAATCTAGAGTGAACAACGGTTCGTAGCATTATTCATGATCAACTTTCAGAACCGTTTTTCAGGCGATCTTTCCGTTTGCATAGTATGCATTAAAAACTATTCCCAGGAAACAAATATTTTTAAATGTATACCATGTCCGCTTTTTGTCAAATTTTCGGAATGAACGATGTAGCGGTACGTACGTTACATTCACTACATGTTCCTCTTCCTGCCATTTAATTTGCATCGTACGTTTATATGAAAAGTATCGTCCATCTGATTGTTCGACGGAAACGCAGGACATGCAGTAGTGTGAGAGAAAGAGCCATTGTGAGGAAACCATTATTAAAATTTTAATTCTCTACTAATCCACATTGTTTTAGTAATTTATTTGTCTGCCTTGTTAATTATTTTTATTGATTGCTGTATTAATCCTCCCAATCCTACCAATTTATGAACGGAAAAAATACACATGAAAAAATTGCATAGTGGATGTCAGAAGCTGATACTGAGTGTCTGCTCCGCAGCCAGATGCCTTGGTCGTTGAGCCATCGGTGCTTTCATTGAACAGCGCTTACCTTAGCGACAGTAGAAGCAGTTTCTTTCCTCAATTTCTTGGAAAGTATGCGTTTCCATCCACCATATATGACGACGAAAAATGCTCAGTTTCCGGTTACATATCGATCGTGTCACTGTTGAGTCGATTGAGCATCATGAACTTTAGAGATGTTTCTCCGTAAAGTTAAAGGACGTTTAGGTTGCAGACAAGCGATTTTCCAGATAAAAGCCTAATCGCTTTACAGGGTCTGAGGCCTTCCTCTCGTCAGGTTTCGGAAAAATATCTCAGATCGTTTCCATTCAAGAAGTATCGTCAATAAACGCTCATAATTGTGGGACTATACCACTGACGTTAATCTTTTGTAGAGTTATGGAACATGTTTTACGCTCACGAATTATGACATTCTTGGAGAAAGAAAATCTCCTCTGCAGAAATCAACATGGATTCTGGAAACGGAAGCCTTGCAAAAATCAGCTCCCTCTGTCGCTGATTGTATTCAATGGCGCTTAGGTAGATTGTGTTCCTTAAGTTACGGAAAACGTTCGGCACAGTGCCACATTATCGTTTAGTAACAAAATGCGAGCATACCAAGTATCGGAACAGATTTTGGATTCAGTTCAGAACTTCCTTGCAGATGGGACTCAATACGTCGTTCTTAACGAAAGAAAATCGACAAAGTAAACATAATTTCGGAAGTAAGACAAGGAAGTATTATCGGACCAGTACCATTTTTAAGCTATATTAACGATGTAATAGAGAACGCTGGTGGCTTCTTGAGGCTACTCGTGAATGTTGATCTCAACAGGAAGTTATCAGCGTCAGACTGGAGGTTGAATCTCAACGTAAATAAATGTAACGTACTGTGCACAAATACGCGAAGACACGCACTAATGTTCTATTACACTACTGGTGAAAAATCACTGGAAACAGTAACTGAAGTAAAGATTCTAGCAGCAATCATTTGGAGCGATCTAAAGTTGAAGGACCACATAAAACAGTTGAGTTAAAATTTTAACAGCTGCGTAGTCTGAGAAGTGGAAATCACTTAGGGTTGTGGGGGTATAAACCATTCTATTAAAAAAACACAATTTATTTACAGTAAAATCACTACAAACAATTTGCGACAAGTAATACAATTTACAACAAATATAGACCCTACAGGGAAGTCTTTAAGTTACAAGCCAGAATAGCAGTTACATCTTAACCTTTCGTAACAGCATTAACGGCTTGTCTATTTATGGCAGAATAATAAGACCCGCTCTTGGTACAACTAAAATCTAAAGGATGACAGAATCTAAAGAATAAGAGGACAAGGAAAATGGTTTTATACTCGGATGTACCACAGAATGAAAATGCGCAAGCATAAACGAAGTTTTAGAACAAATCTCAGTTGAAATTGTAGCACACATCCCAATTAATTAACACTAAATCCGAGCCACAAAATACACAAAAACTGGGCTCACTTTGTCGTGTTCACAACACCAGCAAAATGAGACAATAAAATTAATTAAAAGACCACAGATTAATTCACACCACAAAATATTATTAGATTCGCATGTATCATCTATTTACTTATTTGTTTTATGCCCTACATTAGAGCATTTTAGTCAATATTACGAACTAGGTTTTTCTGTTTTTTGTTGAACTGATTCTTTTTCGATCTTTCAGATCGTGCCCTTCTCTCCTCATCCGAAATCACCCTTCCCACTCTCTATTTGTTAATTTTTATTGGTAGTGTACTACGTTTGTCCTGAATTATCTTGAGTGCGTCTGTCTTGCCTTTCAAATTCTCCATCTGAAATTTGATCATGTCCACCTTGGTCTCTGCGATCCATCTAATGCCGCTCTTACTATTCCATAACTTCTCATTTATTCTCCTACTAATTTTATTTCCTGTTGTCCTCATCAAATGTCCTAGGAAAGAGATCCGTTTCTTTCTCATTGTACTTGTCGCTGGTTCTGTTTCTTTATTAACTGTTTCATTTGAAGTTATTCTCCAGATTCCATCTTTAGCGTATACTTTATTTATACGTGTTCTGACTATCCTCCTTTCTGTTTTGATCTGCCTACTGCTACAATGTTGGTTGTTTTAAATATAATTTCGCTAGCTTATGTTATTTGCGGCTGTGTGACAATTTTGTAGTGTTTCAGTTTTGTGGCTATTGAGAGGCATTTTTTGTTATATGTGTTATGGTAACATGATGTGTTTTAATCAATTTGTTTATTATAATCCGCCACGATGGTTTCTCATTCAGGCTGCCCGTTATTATATCCCCAAATATTTAAAATTTTCAATAATTCTTATGTCGTTTTCTCCAGTTCTAATTTTGTTCGCCAGTGGCGGTTCCGTTGGCATTATTTCTGTTTTTTCAAAAGATATTTTACGGCCGATATTCTAGGCTATTTCCTGTAACGATTGTATTGGTTTTGTTGAATGTTGTTGGCGAGAAGTGCGAGGTCATCTGCAAATCCTAAACAGTTAAACCTTATATCGCCGTTTTGCGTTCCCATCTTAATGTCCTTTGGATTGGACTTGTACCAGTCCTTCATTATGTATACAACGGCACAATTAAAGAGAACTGGTGACAGGCCATCTCCCTTCCTTAAACCATATTTAACCAAGAATGATTTAGAAAGTTCCCCTCTGAACTTAATTTTCGAATTTGTATTTGTTAAGGTAAGCTCTATCAGTATAATTAATTTTGGATAGAGTCCAAAATGTCTCGAAAATTTAACACTATATGAAATATATAAAATTTGGTTCACTCAGTGCTGGTACAATAGCTGATCGAAATAATGTTAGCCTGTAACCCCATAACGAGACATAATAACCTCACACTAACTCAGTTAAAGCAGTGTAACAAGATGATCAGCTTTGCACAGAACTACTGCCCATATACGTTACGTAGCACCAGTGTCTGCTCTGTTTCCTGTAAATACAAGGCAGGTTTTATATCGGGGTAAGCTAGAGGGAAAAATGCGTAATACAGAACATGTACATGAACCAAGGGAAATAAATGAAAGGTTCAATAGTGATAGCTGATGAAATTGCTATACTCAACGAAAGTGAAGAAGAATTACAGGATCTGCCTAATGAAATGAGCAGTCTAAATCGTACAGAATGTGGATTGAGTGTAAACGGAAGAAAGACGAACGTAGTGAGAGGTAACTGAAGTGAGAGCAGCGAAATACTTAACATCAGATTTGGGGATCACGAAGTAAATGAAGTTAAGGAATACTGCTGCTTAGGCAACAAAATAACCCATGACGGACGGAACAAGAAGGACGTAAAAAGAAAACTAGCATTGGCAAAATGGGGATTCCTGGTCAAGAGAAGTCTGCTAGTATCAAACAGAGGTCTTAATTTGAGGAAGAAATTCCTGGGAATATTCATTTGGAGCACAGCATTGTATGGTTGTGAAACATGGACTGTGGAAAAACCAGGAAAGAAAAGAGTAGAAACATTTGAGATGTAGTGCTTCAGAAGAATGTTGAAAATTAGATTGGCTGACATGGTAAGGAATGGGGAGGTTCTCTGCAGAATCGGCGATGGAAGGAGCATATGGAAAACACTGACAAGAAGAAGGGACAGGATGATAGGACATATGTTAAGACATCAGTGAGTAGCTCCTGTGGTAGTAGAGGGAGCCGTAGAAGGTATAAACTGTAGAGAAAAACGGATAATGGAGTACATCTAGCAAATAACTGAAGGTTAGTACAGGAAAGGAATTTGTAGCGGGCCGCACCAAACCAGTCAGAAGACTGACGACTTAAAAAAAAAGGAGCCATACTCTGGCCAAGAAAAACACCCCCATACCACATAACACGTAACACCACCTCCTTCCTACATCACTGTTGGTACTCTGCACGATGGCAGGTATGTTCTTCAGGGGTTCGCAAAACCATTCCATGGGATTGGCACAGGAAATAACGTGGTTTGTCACCCGTGAGTTGTCCGCGGCTGGCTTGTAGCAAATCGTTTTTTCGATGGTTTTGCTGCACCGTGTCCCTCCGCGGTCGTTTCATTGCTCTTTCGGAACTTCCCGTCAGACGATTGAATGTGCTGACAGGAAACGCTATTCGCGTGCTTGCGCATTGGCGCTGCAGAAACTCGAATTGCGGCGCCTGCATTGTTTGGCGGCTTCCTGCGAGATGCCGCGAGTGTCGTGGAGTGTAGCGACAGGCCTGACGGCGCAGCAGTCGGCCGTGGTGTGTTCAGTGTGCCAGTCACTTGGGGAACACTGTGGGCAGCTTTGCGATTACCAGAGGCACGTGTGTCTCGAAGGAGGTCTCTGTCCGCATCTTGAAGAACAACTCCAAGTTGCTGCATGGTATTCTGGAATACCGTGGGACGGAGTCTTGCTGAGCGCGCAGTGAGTTGCTGGCATTGAGGCGGACTATCACTGGAGTCTTGTCAGTCCTCCTTCACTCTAGCAGCCTACACCCAAGACGTTATTTTCAGCCGGTGCTGAGGGTTAAGCCATGGTGCGGTGGCCTTATTCTTCCGGGTTCTCAAGGAAACGCACAGAATAATTGCGCTTATAATATTGTTCCCGCGACCTAGTTACGTCTGAAAATAATGTGTGCTCTCTCTTGTCCAGTTTTGAAGTGTCGTGACGTCAAGTCGGTCACTTGTTGTTATGTTTTAAATCAGTGGCTATTGTGCGCAACAGATGCGTATAAGCGCCTGCCTTTATCGTTTATGTACACTGAAGAGCGAAATTAACTGGTACACCTACATGATATCGTGTAGGGCCCCCGTAAGCACGCAGAAGTGCCTTAACACGCCGTGCCATGGAGAGTGCTGGAGGGAACTGACAACATGAATCCTGCAGAGCTGTCCATAAATTCGTAAGAGGAGACCTCTTCTGAACAGCATGTTGCACGGCATCCCAGACATGCTCAATAATGTTCATGCCTGGGGAATCTGATGGCCAGTGGAAGTGTTTCAACTCAGAAGAGTGTTCCCGGACCCACTCTGTGGCAATTCTGGACGTGTGGGATGTCGCATTGTTCTGCTGGAAATACCCAAGTCCGTCGGAATGCACACGAGTTGATGCAGGTGATCTGACAGAATCCTTACATGCATGTTACCTGTCAGAGTCGTATCTGGACGTATCAGAAGTCCCATATTGCTCCAACTGCACACTCATCAACCATTACAGAGACCTTACGAGCACTAATAGTCCCCTGCTGATACGCAGGGCCCATGAATTCATGAGGTTGTCTCCATACCGTACACGTCCATCCGCTCCACAAAATTTGAAACGAGATTCGTCCGACCAGGCAACTTGTTTCCAGTCGTCAACAGTCCAATGCCAATGTCGGTACTGACTGGCTCAGGAGAGGCGTAAAGCTTTGTATCCTGCAGTCATCAAGGGTACACGAGTGGGCCTTCGGCTCCGAAAGCCCATATCGATAATGTTTCGTTGAATGGTTAGGACTCTGACACTTGTTGATGGCGCAATATTGATGTCTGCAGCAATATGAGGAAGGGCTGCAATTCTGTCACGATTATCTTCAGCCGTCGGTCCCGTTCTTGCAGGATCTTCTTCCGGCCGCAGCACTGTCGGAGATTTGATGCTTTACGGGATTTCTGGTATTCACGGTACACTTGTGACATGGTCGTACGGGAAATTTCCCACTTCACCGCTATCTCGAAGATGCTGTGTCCCATCGCCCGTGCGCCAACTATATTACCACGATCAAACTCACTTAAATCTTGGTAACCTGTCATTGTAGCAGCAGTAACCGACCTAACAACTGTGCGAGACACTTCTTGTCTTATACAGACGTTGCCGACCGCAGGCCCGTATTCTTCTTGCTTACATGTCTCTATAATTGAATACACACGCCTGTACCAATCTCTTCGGAGCTTCGGTGTACTTGGCCCGAAGTAATATACAGCTACCTCTGTATAGCAAATATCTGTGTTTTTTTGATGATGGGTGTAATAGTGAAGAGTCTGTAAGCGCTGAAAACATAATCTCTTCTACGGGCAGGGCATGTTCTTGGTCGTATTTAGGCGAAATGTCGGAACAAGAATTCTGGTGGCGGCTTGCAAGCGCAAGGACGCTAGGGCGCTGCCGCGCACGGAGTATGTCTGAAGTAAATTTCCTTCAAATGGTTCTAATGGCTCTGAGAATTATGGGACTTAACATTTGAGGTCATCAGTCCCCTAGAACTTAGAACTAATTAAACCTAACTAACCTAAGGACATCACACACATCCATGCCCGAGGCAGGATTCGAACTTGCGACCGTAGGAGTCGCGCGGTTCCAGACTGTAGCGCCTAAAACCGCTCGGCCACACCGGCCGGCATCCTTCAAAGGTGACACTATTCAGTAATAGTGCCTCAGATGTTATTAAAAATTAATTCTTAATATCCTTGAACACCTTTTCTCTGGAAGTTTATGTGATGTCCAACACAATGCAAATTCATCAGGGACGATAGCTTTTGTTGCACTGACGAAAAACTTTCACAACTCTTACAATTTTTTTCCTCTGAATACGTTTATGTTTTCACGATAGAATAGGTACCACAAGCATTTACAAACTTCGAGCATAATCATGCACCTTTCCAGTCGGAATACGTTCGTGTTTCTGGCTATTTTCAAAGAAAAAATGTAAATATATACGAGGGGTTCAGAAGCAAAGGTGTAGTTTTGAGAAAACTGACGTTAAAATTTACAAGGTTTCAAAATTCTCTTGAAAGTGCAAAATAGAACTTCGGTTTACTTCCAAAAATTAGACACAAAAGTATTTTTTAGCGTTTCAAACTGTTTCGTGTATATTAGAGATAACAACACTTTGTACATTTTCTGTAAGCACACTGTAATAATGACAGGTTAAATAAAATGATCAGTTTTATATCACAGTTCATAAAAATCCACATGGGCATACGTCCCTTTGCTTCCAGAATATTGTGAATGAAGCAGGTGATATATGTTTTCTGTATAATGCTTTACTATTAGTTGTTATCAGTTCAGTTATCATAAAATTGTTATTGAGAGAGATAACAAAATATTTATGTAGTGCTGCATGAACATCATGTTTTCCGTGGTTAGAAATAGTGGTACAAAATAAGAAAGAATACTGCTTAATGCATTATTCAATTACTAAAAATATTTCGCCCCACCTTGGTCACTTCCCTTTCCCCACGTATCATGACAAGGTTATTTGGATACATATAACATAAAAAATCAGTATAACTCTACATGAACGTAGCTTTTTAGTGACGTCTTGTAACTATTTTCCTTATATACGAAGACAGTAACTTGTTCTCGAAAGAACAGTTACTGTTAATGACCGTGCAGCTTCACCCTGGAATAAATGATGACTAACAGAAAACCTCAGCTGCCGACAGGTGTTGTTGATATACCTCGATGTGGACAGATGAAAATGTGTGCCCCGACCGGGACTCGAACCCGGGATCTCCTGCTTACATGGCAGACTCTCTATCCATCTTAGCCATCGAGACAGGTGAACAGCGGGAATGCAGGGACTTATCCCTTGCACGCTTCCCGTGAGACTCACATTCCCAACTCTCCACAATTCTACATTGTATTGTACCTTATTTGCCCACCCACTCGCAGTCGCGCTATTCATCTGCAGGGACTTATCTTGCACGCTTCCCGTGAGACTCACATTCCCAACTGTCCACAATTCTATATTGTATATGGGTAGCTTTGAGGGATGAAGTAGTGAAGGCAGCAGAGGATCAAGTAGGTAAAAAGACGAGGGCTAGTAGAAATCCTTGGGTGACAGAAGAAATATTGAATTTATTTGACGAAAGGAGAAAATATAAAAATGCAGTAAATGAAGCAGGCAAAAAGGAATACAAACGTCTCAAAAATGAGATCGACAGGAAGTGCAAAATGGCTAAGCAGGGATGGCTAGAGGACAAATGTAAGGATGTAGAGGCTTATCTCACTAGGGTAAGACAGATACTGCCTACAGGAAAATTAAAGAGACCTTTGGAGAAAAGAGAACGACTTGTAAGAATATCAAGAGCTCAGATGGGAACCCAGTTCTAAGCAAAGAAGGGAAAGCAGAAAGGTGGAAGGAGTATATAGAGGGTCTATACAAGGGCGATGTACTTGAGGGCAATGTTATAGAAATGGAAAAGGATGTAGATGAAGATGAAAAGGGAGATATGATACTGCGTGAAGAGTTTGATAGATCACTGAAAGACCTAAGTCGAAACAAGGCCCCGGGAGTAGACAACATTCCATCAGAACTACTGACAGCCTCGAGAGAGCCAGCCCTGACAAAACTCTACCATCTGGTGAGCAAGATGTATGAGACAGGCGAAATACCCTCAGACATCAAGAAGAATATAATAATTCCAATCCCAAAGAAAGCAGACGTTGACAGATGTGAAAATTACCGAACTATCAGTTTAATAAGTCACGGCTGCAAAATACTAACACGAATTATTTACAGACGAATGGAAAAACTGGTAGAAGTCGACCTTGGGGAAGATCAGTTTGGATTCCGTAGAAATATGGGAACACGTGAGGCAATACTGACCCTACGACTTATTTTAGAAGCTAGATTAAGAAAAGGCAAACCTACGTTTCTAGTATTTGTAGACTTAGAGAAAGATTTTGACAATGTTGACTGGAATACTCTCTTTCAAATTCTGAAGGTGGCAGGGGTAAAATATAGGGAGCGAAACGCTATTTCAATTTGTACAGAAACCAGATGGCAGTTATAAGAGTCGAGGGACATGAAAGGGTAGCAGTGGTAGGGAAAGGAGTGAGACAGGGTTGTAGCCTCTCCCCGATGTTGTTCAATCTGTATAATGATCAAGCAGTAAAGGAAACAAAAGAAAAATTCGGAGTAGGTATTAAAATTCAGGGAGAAGAAATAAAAACTTTCAGGTTCGCCGATGACATTGTAATTCTGTCAGAGACAGCAAAGGACTTGGAAGAGCAGTTGAACAGAATGGACAGTGTCTTGAAAGGAGGATATAAGATGAACATCAACAAAAGCAAAACGAGGATAATGGAATGTAGTCGAATTAAGTCGGGTGATGCTGATGGAATTAGATTAGAAAATGAGACACTTAAAGTAGTAAAGGAGTTTTGCTATTTGGGGAGCAAAATAACTGATGATGGTCGAAGTAGAGAGGATATAAAATGTAGACTGGCAATGGCAAGGAAAGAGTTTCTGAAGAAGAGAAATTTGTTAATATCGAGTATGGATTTAAGTGTCAGGAAGTTGTTTCTGAAAGTATATGTATAGGGTGTCGCCATGTATGGAAGTGAAACATGGACGATAACTAGTTTGGACGAGAAGAGAATAGAAGCTTTCGAAATGTGGTGCTACAGAAGAATGCTGAAGATTAGATGGATAGATCACATTACTAATGAGGAGGTACTGAATAGGATTGGGGAGAAGAGGAGTTTGTGGCACAACTTGACTAGAAGAAGGGATCGGTTGGTAGGACATGTTCTGAGGCATCAAGGGATCACCAATTTAGTATTGGAGGGCAGCGTGGAGGGTAAAAACCGTAGAGGGAGACCAAGAGATGAATACACTAAGCAGATTCAGAGGGATGTAGGCTGCCGTACGTACTGGGAGATGAAGAAACTTGCACAGGATAGAGTAGCGTGGAGAGCTGCATCAAACCAGTCACAGGACTGAAGACCACAACAACAACATTGTACCTTATAGACATTTGCCCACCCACTCGCAGTCACGCTATTCATCAGTGTCCTCGATGGCTCAGATGGATAGAGCGTCTGCCATGTAAGCAGGAGATCCCGGATTCGAGTCCCGGTCGGGGCACACATTTTCAGCTGTCCACATCGAGGTATATGAACACCACCTGTCGGCAGCTGAGGTTGTCAGTTAGTCATCAACTATTTTCCTTTTCGTTCATCACGTAGCAGCACAGAGAGGGATTTCACTTGTATCTCGTTGAAAAAACTATTTTGTATACCTTGCCATGCTCTAGATGCACATGCCTCATTTTTTTCGGAAATGTCACTGAGCCAGTTTTGCGCTGGCTCGATCTCGAGTACGATAGCTCTATTTAATATTACGTCTGCTATCATTCCCCTGAAGTTTTCAGCGGCCGCTGTGGTGGCGCCGCCTTGGGTTTTGGCAAGGCTTTTTCTAGCGGTGATCGGAGGCGCTCGTGGGGATTTGGCTCGGGAAGCGGAACAGTGAACTACTGCATCATGGCTGTAACTTGTTGTCGGCATCAGTCAATTTTTTATCTGTGGAGTGGCACGCAGGCGCAGTAAGTATTGTAGGCGCAGTCGTAGTAACGCTGATGTCCGAGCCTGCTAGGCGTAACGGACAAACCTCATTCTAACCTAGTTGTGGGCAACCTGTGTATCCTCGTGCTCGGCATCGCCGCCAAATTACGTGATGCGACGGTTACTTGGTAGACGCAAGTCTTTATCTGGACGCTGGACGTCGGACGTTCTTACTTGTTTCGGGACGACGTGTGACCTGGTACACTTTGCATTATGGTACTCACAGATGAGAGGGTCGTTTGCGGAACCACTGGACGGATCTTTGGTAGGGTGCTGTTTGGAAAAGGGAAGCATCGCGTCTGTTCGATGCGTGAACTGTTCCCTCGAGAACGAGCTGTTTGCCTTGTCCACTTTCTTCGCGTCTTATTGTTTTAAGGATCATCTTGAATGCCATTAGTATATTTTACTCTGATTGTAATTTTCAGTTTCTGATGGCTCTCTGCTTTCCGCTCAACTTGTAAGTTGTTGAAATCTTACCAAGAACTGTAAGTTCTGGAACTCAAATTTCTTGTGTATCTTATTATGAATTTGGAAATTTGTGGTAAGTTCTATGGGACTAAACTGCTGAGGTGATCGGTCTCTAGTCTTATACACTACTTAATATAACTTAAACTAACTTACACTGAGGACAACACACACACCCATGCCCACAGGAGGACTCGAACCTCCGACGGGGGGACGGGGGGAAGCCCCGCGAACCGTGGCAAGGCGCCCCATAGACCGAACTACTACTCCACGCGGCTATAGTGAATTGTTGTGCACTATCACAAATACGAGTCTGTTTGCTATAAATCATTTGCGTCCTGTGGTGCAGCAACAGAGTTATTGAGTTTGCTGTCACATATAGCTGAAGTGTTCCAGTAGTTCAGTGTTATTTAAATGTCATTAAAGATTTTATTATGTACAGTTAAAATTTCAATTCTTAAATTTTACTTGTTGCTTGTTTTTTTTTTTTCAGGTTCATTGTTCTAAAGGATTTTTAGTTATCTAGAGCTAAATTTAAAGGTTTCATTATTTAAGGTCTTGCTGCTCAGTTGTTATGACGAATCTTTAGAATTTGTCTAGGTTATTTGAGGCCGAGTCTGTCTGGTCTTACGTTTTCATGTTTTGCATCATTTACACTGTACTTTCTCTATGTTTTAATTGTGCCTTAGCAGTACAAGGGGCCAATCTGCGAATGCGTCGCTGTGGGTCGGAACTGCATCACAGTAAAATTAAATTTGAGGTGTTCTTCCTATTATGAAATGATACATTTGGTAATGAAATTTTGACCTCTTTGTTCACTGATTGACTCTCGCTCGGTATGTTCAATATTATCAAGGATCTATGAAAAGACAGTTTAGTTCTGTTAGACAGTTTCGTGGCCTAGGTGCTTACCACTCAATCTAAATACTTGTTCCGTACCAGTAGGTTGTACCCCTTTACTTTCAACTCTCTCCTATAAATTTGTTTTGAAAATTTTTTGAAACGTTATTTTTCTGTTTTTTTTTTCTAACGACTGGCAAATAATTTTCTTTTCGGATGTGCTGCATCATATTTTAGAACAAAAATGGAGACGTACTACACTTTTTCAGGTAATTTTTCTAATGTATGTAACTATTGATAACTGACGGTACCGTAAGATGGCGAGACGCCCTTGATCAGCCTATTTTCGTGACGACCACAATGGTCCACATTCAAAGTCACCTCTCTCCTGACCTATCCATTTTGTCTCTGTTGATCAATCATGAACAGGAGATATCAGCTGGTTAAGTAATAGTCAATATCGATGAAATTCTCCAACAGCCGCGTAACTAAGATATTATTTTATGTTGGCGACAACCACTTGAGCCGGCCGATGTGGCCGTGCGGTTCTTGGCGCTTCAGTCTAGAACGGCGTGACCGCTATGGTCGGAGGTTCGAATCCTGCCTCGGGCATGGATGTGTGTGATGTCCTTTGGTTAGTTAGGTTTAAGTAGTTCTAAGTTCTAGAGCACTGATGACAACATGGTGCTCAGAGTCATTTGAACCATTTTTCGACAATCAGTTGTGGCATTCCACTATGTTATCTTCAGGTCCCATACGCACCTCTCAAAATAAACGATAGTGCCTTACAGTGCCATACATCCTGGATTTCGTGAATTAAAACAGTTTCACAAGCGCTTCATTCGAAACTTGACAGAAACTGAGCAGACCTGCAGTCCAAGAACGTGGTCAAAGAACTCTTGGACTGCAGGTGTGCCCAGCTGCTGTTAAGTTTTCGAATGAAGCGCTTGTGAAACCGTTTGAATTCACGAAATCGAAGATAGATGGCACTATATGGCACTAACGTTTATTTTGAGAGGTGCATATCGGGCCTGAAGATGAAATAGTGGAATGGCGGAACTAGTTGTCAAAATAAAATATGACCTTAGTTACACGGCTGGTGGAGAATTTCATTGATACTGACAATTATTGATTCTGTTGTCACTCTTTCGGTTCTTACGACACTCGCCGCCTCATTTTATGCAGCCTGTTGTGACGTCAAGCGGTTGTAATGGTTCTTTATTTACGTGACCATTACGGCACTCCAACCCCAGTTCTCCATACCAGTAACATCGTACTACTTTTCTGCGAAGTAACAGACATATTTTTTGTGACAATATTTACATTTGATGAGAGGGTCGTTTGCGGAACCACTGGACGGATCTTTGGAAGGGTGCTGTTTGGGAAAGGTAAGCATCGCGTCTGTTCCATGTGTGAACTGCTCCCTTGAACTGTTCACCGCTTCGGTCGCAGGTTCGAATCCTGCCTCGGGCATGGATGTGTGTGATGTCCTTAGGTTAGTTAGGATTACGTAGTTCCAAGTTCTAGGGGACTGATGACCTCAGAAGTTAAGTCCCACAGTGCTCAGAGCCATTTGAACCAAGTATATGTGAATTTACAAAGAAGTTTAATAAAAATGTGGATCGTGAACACAAAAATTATTTCTGCCATCCATTGTTCTGATCTGGGATTGTTTGATCATTAAGAATTTCCTGGCAAACGCATTTGTTTTGTCTTCAAATATTGCTAAAATACAGATCTGGACCTTATAGCAGTCAAAGTGGAATCACTCTAGAATCAACAAGATGAGCCATAACAACATCGACGAAATCTACGTGGGAATCCATTCAAGATAAGTGACAAAATTAATGACTTTTTTTTACAGTGACTTCATTATTTCCATTCTGACAATACCATCCACAGTCAGTAACTTCGTTGTTGCCCGATAAAGCGAACACATGCTGCCTGGGCAACATTATTAATCTGCAGAATGAGATTTTCACTCTGCAGCGGAGTGTGCACTGATATGAAACTTCCTGGGAGATTAAAACTGTGTGCCGGACCGAGGCTTGAACTCGGGACCTTTGCCTTTCGCGGGCAAGTGCTCTACCAACTTTGCTACCCAAGCACGACTCACGCACTGTCCTCACAGCTCTACTCCTGCCAGTATCTCATCTCCTACCTTCCAAACTTTACAGAAGCTCTCCTGCGAACCTTGCAGAACTGGAGACGAATAAGGAAGTGGTGCAGCTGGTCCCGGCGGAGTTTCGAGTCTTCCTTCGGGCAAGGGTGGGTGTGTTTGTCCTTCGGATAATTTAGGTTAAGTAGTATGCAAGCTTAGGGACTGATGACCTTAGCAGTTAAGTCACATAAGATTTCACGCACATTTGAACATTTTCTTTAAGGAAGTAGTGCAGACTAGTCCGCATTGTACGCAGACTCTAGTCGCACATGTGCCTCGGTCTGAGCTCAGGAGGAGCAAAACAGGTGGGGGAGCCCCCGAAGTCGGTGGAGGCCGGCAGTAAGCGGGTCGCGGTGGCAGGTGGTGGTCGCCGTGCCGCGTCCGGCCCGAGAGCTTCCCGCGGCCGTGTATCGACCGCCACGCTGCGAGTTTTAATCGATGCCGCGGCGAGGTGCGGCGCGACGCCTCGCGGCCCGCCCGTCGCGTATGCACTGGGGAGCGACTCGCACGGCGCGGACTCATGCACGAGTAATGCGCCGAGCCGCGCCGCACAGCACGGCACGGCACAGCTGTGGGCCGGAAACGTCGCTGCCGCCACTGCCGCCACCGCCGCCACCGGCACGTTTTAACCTGATTAAATTTTACCAAGATTAATGTG
Organism: Schistocerca piceifrons; assembly: GCF_021461385.2. Taxonomy (NCBI): domain Eukaryota; kingdom Metazoa; phylum Arthropoda; class Insecta; order Orthoptera; family Acrididae; genus Schistocerca; species Schistocerca piceifrons. The sequence goes on from NC_060139.1 coordinate 799,848,509, forward strand.
ACGTATTTTCCGGAATTGTGCCCCGCAGGTGAGGCGCGGTGCGGTGTGTGTGCTCGGCGGGGCCGACGTGGTTTCCGCGGCTTCCGGCTGTTGCCGCGTCTGCATGTGTGTTTCCGGCTGCACCCCCGTCCTCTCTTCCAAGCCGTGCTTCAGTGGAGACACAGTGCACTTCCTTTGCACTTTTCTACAGTGGCTGTTTAACTACCAGTGAGACAAATTCAGTCGTGGAAGAAGGAGCTCGGGGAATGCGTTCCGCAATGTTAAGGGGGGCAGGACGTCAAGCGGGCCGACTTGGAGCAGGAGAGGCCCCGCAGGACATTTTAATTTCCACTGGGCATACATTTACAACTAAATTCATTAAACTTTGTCAGCATGACCAGGAAGGATTCAGGATTCACATTCATAGTAGTTATTTTTTTACATCTGATATTTCATCTTTTTTCACTTATCATTGGTTTCATTTGTTGCTACAGGTACACTTTTCTTCATAAGTAAAAGAGGTCCTTCGATGAATTTTGCACAGCATACACACCATACTTACAGCTGTATGAAACTCTAGAATTTATTAGTTATTGAAAAACTGAACGAGCTGTTGCATTTTAAATTTCATGTTTCGAAAAAACTCAAATTTTATACTTAATTATCTCAGTTTTTACCACAGTTTTTAATAGATTTGGAAAATTCTAGAGTTTCATACACCTCTTGGTATGGTTTGTATGCTGTACATCATTCATAGAAGAATCTCTCTTACTTATGAAGAAAACTGTACCTATAGCAACAAATGAAGCCAATAGTAAGTGAAACAAAGATGAAGTTTCACATGTGAAAACAAAAAATTATTTTATTCTGTTTTTGAACTTCCACTGGTATGAGTGTGAGTCCCGAATCCTTCCTGGTCATGCTGACAAAGTGTTATGAGTTTCCAGAATGAGATTTTCACTCTGCAGCGGAGTGTGCGCTGATATGAAACTTCCTGGCAAATTAAAACTGTGTGCCCGACCGAGACTCGAACTCGGGACCTTTGCCTTTCGCGGGCAAGTGCTCTACCAACTGAGCTACCGAAGCACGACTCACGCCCGGTACCCACAGCTTTACTTCTGCCAGTATCTCGTCTCCTACCTTTGTTATGAGTTTGCTTGTAAAAGTATACACAGTGGAAATTAAAATGTCCTGTGGTGCCTCTCCTGCTCCAAGTTGGCCCGTTTGACGTCCTACCCCCCCTAAGTCGGTCAGATGCACAGAATAATGTTGCGCCCAAAATGCCGTGGCCGCTATATGTGCAGTCTACTGTGGAAACGTGGGGAGAGGGGCAATGGTGGGGAATCGCTCAGAGTGCTGTAGGGGAAACGCCGAGTACTGGAGGAGAAATGCCGTTCTGAACTGAAGCTTACGCTCAAATTCTTTTGTAGGTATTGAATGGGACCGCTCCAAGCCCGCACTTGAATGGTGACCATTAAAAAAGATCTACTGTCACCTCTGCTTTCGTTAGTAACTAAAAATAATTCCACCGAAAATGCAGTGATTTACTTTCGTCTGGCTAGTTACCCATTTACAACTTTCAGAGAAGCGCCTTGAGCGGCGAATTGTGACTAAAACCTACACATTTCTGTGGTTTCCATGCCAAAATTTGATTGGTTGGTTGATTTGGGGGAGGGGACCAACCAGCGAGGTCATGGTCCCATTGGATTTGCAAAGCATGGAGAAGTAAATCGGCCGCGCCCTTTCCAAGGAACCATCCCAGCATTTACCTGAAGAGAGTTAGGGAAAAACACGGAAAACCTGAATCAGGATGGCCAGAAGCGGGTCTGAACTGTCGTCCTCCCGAATGCGAGTTCAGTGTGCTAACCATTCCGCCACCTTGCTCGGTGTGAAAATTTGTTTATTTTGCGAAAACACAATGGAGTTTACACCATCTGACCTCACTAACATGTTGTGCGGACACGATTGCGACATAATGCTGAAACAGTGATTTATTACGTGAGAAATTGTGGCAAACTAAAGGCAGCAACTTATGAAAAAGCACATCCTCGGTACAAAATAATGTGTAGTGGCTTCACATATGTTGTTCTGAAACCTATAGCATTTCTCATGTTACCAGCTATCGATGGCCCTTAAAAATTACAGTCTTTCACTGGAAAAGTTTGTAGTTATTGGAATAACACCGTAGATAATGACGTTTTACATAATAACAATATGTTAAAATACTCTCCTCTTGGCGTTCTATCATTTGCCAAAATCTCATTTCGATATTTCAAACCGTTTACGAAACATGAGGAGTGTTGTGGATACGTCATCTGGCTTTAACGCTGGCGCGGTGCGATCGCAAATGAGTGTGCTGCATCAGATCAATTTTCCCGAGAATGGTGACAGATAAATACCTCTACCCAAGTCTAAAGAAAAATTCGATATGTTGGCTAAATTTCTTACGCAGCAACATATTATGTAATATCCACTAAATGCAAAATCATAGCGACCTCTGTTTTTCATTGCACAAACTTCCGAATTTTGCGCAGTGTCTCACTTTCACGTAAGTGTCGCAAAAACTATGACCGTTAACGAAATGATGGGCACTTTATCATGAACATGAGATGTAAAGCTACAAGTAAAGCAAAACCTAAAGTTTTTTACTGAACAGTTTTCGTAAAATCGTTTCAGAAAGGTTGCAGGGTGCATGTCTCGATTCTGTCAAAGCTGACCGGCCGATCACTACGCATCGACCTCCGTATCCTGCTGGAGCTATAGAGACCAGTTATCACTGAAGCCCGTTGTTTCAAGGACACTACATCGCATCTAAGTTCAAAATTTAATAAGTTCGTGCGTGAAGGCAACATTCTCTCATAGAATTGCAACAAACCAGTTGTGTAAAATTTAGCTTCTTACATCCATGTAAGATATTCTGCAAACAAGAGATACAGGCGGAGAGGTACACTCCGTCAACCTGGAGCACTAAGGGCTTTGGTATCGTGTGCTTTCACGAAGATATCATCATTGGCACCATCAATAACGTCAACCGTCTTGCCGGGTCTGCGAAAGGCGCTCGACACTGTACCACATCGTTGACCACTGGTCCACATGCCACCTTTTAAAATATATTTCATGAATAATGGATTCCAGTGCGTTATACTGGATGGCGATGTTCAGTACAATCGAAAGCAATACCAGGTTATTCAAACAGAAAGAACAGGTATGAATTGTTTATTATATACATTCAGTTCCACAAGTAAGTGTACGCCATAATTTTAAATGTAAAGTGCGCAGCGACATCTCTGGTAGTTGTCTCGAATCTGCAATCAGTGCGCTTTAGCACAGTGTATAGACGAACAGTGTGAGGTTGAATCTTTTGTTTTGTCGGTTGCAGTTTAAAAGGAGTGCAAAATATCTGAAGCTTTCTTATGAATCTGCTACTAAAATGCTTAGAAAGTCAAAGAAATTCGTTGCAAACTGAGTCAAACGATATTGAGAGGTTGGAGAGAGGGCTAAGGAGCCAATCTATAATCCATAATGGCAGCGATTGGATTAACTATTAGGTAATTGTGTAATTAGTAATATATATTTTCATGTAAACATATATTTATAATACTGACTTTTATTTCATACAGATAACGGCGTACACTTTCTTTGGAACTGACTGTACGAATTACAGAAGATAGAAATACATTGCCCGTACCACTAGATAGAGGAAAGTTCAAAGTTTTGACACAGCTTTTCTGTTACAGCAACGTGGCGGCTACACCACTAGAGAAATCTGCTATGTCGTCCAAACAAGACACAGCCAGGTCAAAAGCAGCACAGGCGCAAAGATTGAGCTGGTGGTAATGCCGTAGAAACTCGCCACATGGGCGAGTTCCACCAGCACCACGACGGCTCAGAGGATGAATATATCGATTCGCCTCGGCCAATGGCCGGTTGAGTGCAATCCGCCAATGACTGGACGACAACGGACAGACGCTTACTCAGAAGTCAGAAGAGCTGCTCTCGCCCTCTTTGTTATAGATCGTCGCCCAACGCTGACTTAGACAGGGAAGCTCGTTTAGTAAACAGACAGTTGTTGTAAATTGCGTTTCCTATGTACTGTGAAGTTTACCCAAGATAATTTGCTCATAGCCATTGAGAGCCTTTTTGTGTTATATTACCAGCAGTCCTGCAGACTTAATTATTCGACAAGTCACAAACATAAGTAAACCTTTTAACTCATTTGTGTAACTTTGTTACTAATTTGCTGGAGTGTTGTGGAGACTTCGTTCCTCTATCCTGTTACTTGACTCTGGGGCGTGGCTGTGTAATTGTGGCAGGGAGAAATTGTCGTAGTGGTGTACTGCACCAGAAGCCGTTTCACGAACTCACGAACTCGGCCTACCGTAACAGCAGTATCAACTCGGCCTCCACAGCAGTAGCGACGAAGCCTTTACAAAAAAATAGTAATTTTTTGTGTTGGAATTGGCGCAGAGTTAGTCCATTGTCCAAGCGCAACTTGTATTCCACCTCTCTTCAGAAAGAGCCGCCTTTTCAGAAGCAGATTTACGACTGCGATACAAAATTACTGGAAGCTGGTTGTGTACGCCCAGAGAACAGCACTGGTCGGCTACGCACGTCTGGTAAAAATGTGGAGCATATTCGGGATGCTTTCACACGATGCGCTCGGAAGTCCACAGAACGGGATGCCATTTCGATGTTTCTCAGGCAACGCATGGTGCTCAAGTTGAGTGCATCATATAGTGTCTGTGCGAACATAAGACTTTGAACATTCCTCTATCCATTCACATGCGTAATTTTTAACTACCTTTCATAGTTTGTCGGTCATAAATAATTGAAATATGGTATTTCTTTCTTTCTTCTTCAATCGCTCTGTTTTTGGTATGACCCGAAAATCTCTAACATGTCCAGTATACATAAACGATTTATCGGAAGGAATCAGCAGCACGATGAAATTGTTGTCCGACGATGTTGCTGTGTGCAGGAAAGAACCGTCGTCGGACGATCGTAAGGAATTTCAGAAAGACTTAAACAAAAATCCCCCTCATTAAATTTGGATAAAGTAAAATGAAGCCTGTAACTAAGAGAAACAATGTGATAAAATTCGAGTGCTAGATGATAAGTGATTCAGTGGGTCAGAAGTTATAAGTACACATATCAAAAAAGGTTTTGCATAACCCCGGTTTCCAGAACTCCTGAAGATAGACGTTGGCTGTGGATATTGAATCACCGGCACAGTCCCTTTCACTGTTCGTAGATGTCACGAAACCCATCCAAAGATGTAAGCAACCATGCATGAGTAGTGCCTATTAGGCGGAGGGGGTGCGACAGCCGATTAGTTCCAGTTATTCCACCAGGAAGGCACGGCCGTGTTGTCTGTAGTTCAGCCATGCCTACACGGTCAGCACCACGGTTCGATCGCGTCCGCATTGTCATTTTGTGCCAGCAAGGGCTTTCAACAAGGGAAATGTCCAGGCGTCTCGGAGTGAACCAAAGCGATGTTGTTCGGTCATGGAGGAGTAACAGAGAGACAGGAACTGTAGATGTCATCCCTCGCTCAGTCCGCCCAAGGGTTACTACTGCAGTGGATGACAGCTACCAACGGATTACGGCTCGGAGGAAACCTGACAGTAACGCGACGATGTTGTATAATGCTTTTAGTGCAGTCACAGGACGTCGTATTACGACTCAGTGTGCAATAGGTTGCATGATGCGCAACTTCATTCCCTACGTCCACGACGAGGTCCATCTCTGCAACCACGGCACCTTGCAGCGCGGTACAGATGGGCCCAACAACATGGACCGCTCAGGATTGGCATCACGTTCTCTTCACTGATGAATGTCGCATATTCCTTCAACCTCACAATCGTCGGAGACTTGTTTGGAGGCATCCTGGGTCAGACTGAGCGCCTTAGACACACAGACCAGCGAATGCAGCAAAGTGAAAGTTCCCTGCTGTTTTGGGTGGCATTATGTGGGGTCGACGTACGCTGCTGGTGGTTATGGAAGGCGCCATAGCTGCTGTACGATACGTGAATACCATCCTCTGACCGATAGTGCAACCATATTGGCAGCATATTGGCGAAGCATTCGTCTTCGTGGACGACAATTCGCGCCCCCATCATGCACATCTTGTGAATGACGTACTTCAGGATAACGACATCGCTCAAAGAATGTGGCCAGCGAGTTCTCGAGACATGAACCCTATCGAGCATAGATAGATTCAAAAGGGGATGTTTATGGCCGACGTGACCCACCAACCACTCTCAGGGATCTACGCCAAATCGAAGTTGAGGAGTGAGACCAACAATGCCTTGATGAACTTGTGGATTGTGTGCCACGACGTATACAGGCGTGTATCAATGAGAGAGCACGTGCTACTGAGTATTAGAGGTACCGGTGTGTACAGCAATCTGGACGATCACCTCTGAAGGTCTCGCTGTAGGGTGATACAACATGCAATGTGTGGTTTTCATGAGCAATAAAAAGTTCGGAAATGATGTTTATGTTGATCCCTATTAAAATTTTCTGTACAGGTTCCGGAACTCTCGGAACCGAGGTGATGAAAGATTTTTTAGGTGCGTGTATTTAGGAGTAATACTAAGAAGGGCACCCCGCCTGCTCGTCATTACCGATTTCTTCCGAATTTAAGATACATGCAGGGCATGGCCAGAAATGAAACTGACAGGAGTGTTAGAGTCAGATGGCCAAACATATAGAAGTAAAAATCCGGAAAAAAGCAAGTAGAAAACGCGCACCGAGGATTCCATGCAAACTTTAAATAGCCGCAACTTTTGACCGCATTGAGTTAGAAGGTCAAATTCCTTAGGCCACCAAGGGACCATAGGCCTTAATATGTGATATAAATTTCAATTAGATACGTCTATCCGTCCCTGATAAAAAGTGTTCTGAACAGTCGAACAGACAAAGAGTCAATTAACAAATGATAAAAAAAATCTTTTTGTGTTATATAATTACCTATCAGATTTTCGGGGATTTTTTTTTTACCTGTACCTGAAAATTTGCTGCTTGCCTGATTTCATGATTCTAAGTCAACAGGAAGTACCATACAGGTTTTGATAAGTGAGTTTGCGAGTGTAAAAATATGCGACAGAAATGGCCAAATCTTTTGACTGTACTGGCTTAGGAGGATCAAGTATTTTTCTGAGTATTGCTGGTGAATTAGATAAAAGTTTAGTTTGTACAGGGAATCATATAACTTTCTTGGCAAATGCCTTTCAGAGATTGATATCTGAAATACTCCTCTGTGATACAGACCAGGGAGAGATTGAGTCAATAATTAAATGACTGAAGACAAAGGACTCTCATGGATATGATAGAGTGCCTAGCAGAACGTTAAAGTACTGTGCTGCACATGTTAGCTCTGTATTTACCAATATTTGTAATTTTTCCTTTAGGAATGGTCAAATTCCTGAACGATTTAAGTACTCGGTAGACAACTTTAGACCTATTTCCATGCCATTAGTGACTGCTAAATTTATTGAAAAGGCTGTGTATGTAAGGATAATTGATCATTTTATATCACACGATTTGCTGTCAAATGTACAGTTCAGCTTTAGAAGTCGTTCAACAACTTAAAATGCTATATTCTCTTTTCTCTGTGAGGTACTGCACGGGTTAAACGAAAGGTTTCGAACGCCAGGCTTATTTTTTGATTTAACTAAGGTGTTTGATTGTGTTGATCACAAAATATTGTTCCAGAAGTTCCACAATTACGGAATACGGGGAGTAGCTTACAATTGGTTCACTTCTTACTTCATCAACAGACACCAAAAGGTCATTCTCACAGTGTTCAGAAAGTCTGTGATGTGCAGTCTGAGTGGGGTACAGTCAAGCGTGAGGTTCCCCAGAGATCAGTTTTGGGGCCACATTATTTATATAAATGATATGCTCTCTAGTATTACTCGTAACTCTAAAATATTTCTGTTTGCTGACGACACTAGTTTGGTAGTAAATGATGGCTTGTGCAACACTAACTCGGATTCAACTAATGCAGTTCATGACATAAGTTAATGGCTTGTGCAACATAAACTTACGCTAATTCACAGTAAGACTTAGTTTTTACAGTTTCTAACACACAATATAACAAAACCCGACGTTTTAATTTCACAGATGGGCATATGATTAGTAAAATTGAACAGTCCGAATTTCTAGGTGTTCAGATAGATAGTGAACTGTCGTGGAAAGCCCACGTTCAGGACCTTCTTCAAAGACTTAATGCTGCAATTTTTACTGTTCGAACGGTATCTGAAGTGGGTGATCGTTCCACACATACATTAGTCTGCTTTGCTCATTTTCATTCTCTTATGTCGTATGGTGCTATATTTTGGGGAAACTTCCCATTCTAAAAGGATGTTTTTGGCTTAGAGACTAGCGGTTCGGGCAATAAGCGGCATAAGTTCACGAACCTCTTGTCGACCCATGTTCAAGAGTATGAGTACTTTGACATTGGCCTCTTAATATATACATTCCTTACTGTCACTTCTTGTTAACAATATTAGTTTATTCCCAAGAATAAGCAGCTTTCACTCAGTTAATACTCGGCAGAAATCAAACCTGCATTTGGTCTGGACTTCCTTAACACTTGTGCAGAAAGGTGTGCAGTGTACTGCTGCATCCATTTTTAGTAAGCTACCACCAGAATTCAAAAATCTTAGCAGTAATCCACGCGCTCTCAAATCGAAACTGAAGAGTTTCCTCATGGGTCACTCCTTATATTGTCGAGGAGTTTCTTGAAAAATTAAGCTGATTCTTGTTGTATTTTTGATTGCATTTCCTTAAACTTATATCTTGACTTTTTCGGGTTCATAAACAATTTATTTTTATCAATTATTACTTTTACGTTGTAATTTCATGTCCTGACACGTTCCATGACCTTGCAGATTTGCTCCTCAATTTGGTCCTAAGAAACTTGAAGTGTAAATAAAAATAAATAAATAAAATAAATAAAACGTCAATGAGGAACCGTAGACTTTACAAAGTTATGTAAATTTGAACTTAATGCGTCTATCTGTTCCTGAGAAAAAATGATTATTAAGAGTCGAACAGACAGACAGATTCAAGGCCAACAAAGTGACTTTATAATGATTTCGCTTTGTACTGTTCAGGTATCTAAATTTATACACGATGTTCTCGTATACATTCTGAAATTCATTCCTGAAGAATTATTTGCAATCCCAAAGTTCCCTTTTTTTTGTTTCCATGCCTTTTATGAATATAATGATAAATACAATATACGAGGGCTGTCCAGAAAATAATGCACCGGATTTTTTCCTCAGCGGGAAATAATGCTATGAATGCGAAACGTTACGTACCTATTATTTGAAGTCTCCTGAATGAGCGCACCAAGTTTTCGTCACTTCCGACACATAGCGTACCTGCAGGACAGTTTCAAACTTCCTTCTGTAGGTGATGTACGTTACAAGCAACGTGGCACCATTGAATTAAAAAAAAAAAAATGCGTGTGAAATCTGATGGGACTTAACTGCTAAGGACATCAGTCCCTAAGCAAACACACTACTTAACGTAAATTATCCTAAGGACAAACACACACACCCATTCCCGAGGGAGGACTCGAACCTCCGCCGGGACCAGCCGCACAGTCCATGACCGCTCGGCTAATCCCGCGCGGCCCATTGAATTTCCCACAGGGAAAGAAACTGGGGGAAATATTCAAAAACGTTTGTGCAACGTCTATGGAGCATCTGCTGTCGACAGAAGTACCGTTTGTCGTTGGGCGCGGAGGATGTGGTCATCAGAAGGTGGTTCGGCGGAGCTCCCACGGCTATCACACCTGACATGTTGCAGCGAGCTGATGTCATTCACGAGGACAGACGCATTACGACTCGGCAGATGGCGCTGCATCAGTCAATCAGCAAAGGAAGTGTGGATGCAATTATACACACTCTTGAATATTCAAATCTATGTGCAAGATGGGTCCCGTGGTGTCCATCGGTGGTTCAAAAATCACACGGAAAAATCATTCGTTTTGATTTGGCAATTGTAGGATGCCATTGGAGGAAGACAGTTTGAGGACGATGAGGAAGTTATTCACACGGTGAAGCACTTGATCGGCCACCACGACAAGGATTGGTACCGAGAGGGCACACATGCCCTTGTTTCTGGCTGGGGGAAGGCCACAGAACGGGATGCAGATAACATGGAAAAATAGGGTGTGTAGACAGAACACGGCTCTTTCGTGTGTGTGATTCTCAGTCCGCTCAATAAGGAATTACTCAAGAAAAAAAAGCGGTGCAATACTTATTGGGCAAATCTTGTACTGAGCGTTATTTTGGTTTATATTAGATAAGTAACGTAAAAACTGCAAATAAAAAGAAATTAAATGTTCTCACATGGAGAATCGACTGAACGACCCACATCTTGGCTTTCTGCAGTCTTTCCGCTGCGCCAAGCGCTAGGGACTTCGATACGTTAAATGGCTCATGGTTCCTCCGGTCCACGCGAAGAAAGTAATTCTTCCTAAACGTTCGACTATCTGGACCTCCCATTCCTGTCGCTTTCATTTCCAGACGAGACGTTCCTCCACCAAAAATGTCGACGAATCGATATTGAGAAATAGACGTGGTGGACTTGTAAGATAAAAAAGGAGTCGAATGATCGCGTAACATCAATATTAGGAAAGACGAATGAAGAACTTAGATTTGTTGCGAGGTTTCTGGAAAAATGGAATGCATAGGATAGTAAAAAGTAGCTGTAGCCCATACCGAAGTGTGACAAAAATGCTCGAGAAGTTCTTGGGAGAAAGGCAATATAGTTCTCTAGATCGATAAACTGAGAAAACCTGTATATGAAGGAGACTTTGCGACAGTTATGCTGCCACCACCGGATGTGGAAAGTATAAGTAATAATAGTTTATTCGGTATTCGGACAAAACTGAATGATATTTATAGGCGACTAGCTGAGTACCCAGCGATACCCGAATGTACATTATTCCAATTCTATTAGTCCAGCTTCTTTCCCGTCTCAGTCCATGTCCTCTGCCATCCTTTCTGGCTCAAAATGGTTCAAATGGCTCTGAGCAATATGGGACCTGAATTCTGAGGTCATCACTCTCCTCGCGCCTAGAGCCGCTCGGTCACTGCGGCCGGCCATCCTTTCTGTGCATCTCCTTTTCCCCCCTCTCTCGAAACTCCTCAACGCCCCATTCTCTGTCTATCTTCTTCTGTTCTTTCTCTGTCTGTCTGCTACTCTCCCCTCTCTCTGTCCTTCTATTCCTCCCTCTCTCTCTCTTTCCACCTCCTCCTCTACACTTTCTCCGTCCATTTCTCCTTCCCCCTCTCTCTGTCCACGTCCTCCTGCCCTTCTATTTGACCTTCTGCTATTCCCCCTCTCTCTGTCCATCTTTTCCTCCCCCTTCCCCACCCAAAAAGCAGGTTGATGGTCATTATCTTACAGTACTCCTTTCGGGATAGTCAAGTAATATGTGTACCAAGTATGGTTAAAATCGATCCAGGGAACTAGAAGGAGTTTCTTACATATACGCACATGTCACGTATATTTCACTTACATTTTATACATTTCATAGATATTTGTACACATATTTCAGCTGTATCGCTAGGAATCTTGCCGTGCAGAATGCGTTTTAAGCAGGTCAGTGCCTAAGCCGTCATGTCTCCTGAAATATGTTTCGCACAATGATGCAATGTTGTACGTATATTCATCGGCGTATACGATTATATCTGCGAAATGTGTTGTGATTAGAACTGGTAGCAAAGGAGTAATAAATTTAGACGTCGTACATGATTAAGCAGATTTTCACGCATCTCAATGTTTATGACGTTGTATCTCCTGAAGTCGGCAACGGCCTTGCCGCAGTGGCTACACCGGTTCTCGTGAGATCGAAGTTAAGCGCTGTCGGGACTGGTCGGCACTTGGATGGGTGACCATCCAGGCCGCCATGCGCTGTTGCCATTTTTCGGGGTGCGCTCAGCCTCGTGATGCTAATAAAGGAGCTACTCGACCCAATAGAAGCGGGTTCGGTCAAGAATACCATCATAACGACCGGGAGAGCGGTGTGCTGACCCCACGCACCTCTTATCCACATCCTCCACTGAGGATGACACGGCGGTCGGATGGTCCCGGTAGGCTACTCGTTGCCTGAAGACGGAGCGCGTTTTAACTCCTGAAGTGGGTACTACACATGATATAATTTTGCAGGTACATTTCACGAATACTGTATGCAAAGTTTGTTGCGAATACTGTTAGTAGCAAAGAAGTAATAAATACCAACGTAATGTACTATGCGACAGCTCTTCACACATCTCAGTGTTTACGGCACCGTATCTCTTGAAATATGTGTCTTACAACGAGAAAAAAAATGCAAGTACACGCAGCGGTGTATTCAACACCGCCTGAAAAATTTGACGGGAATATAGTTAATAGTAAAAAACTAATCAATTAAAGTTTCATGCCCGATGCAAGGGTAATGCAGAAAGATACTGCAAGGGTAATGTTCTACATGCGACATTGCCCTTCCGGTCAAAAGCAATAAAGAAAGGGAAAAAAAAGACATGTTGGTGGCTCAATATGTGATTATCTATCAGTGGGACAGTAATTGATATGAGTTCAGAGAAGCCTACTGGAATTTATGAAATATTAGCAGGTCCATTGGGCTGGACAGGAAGCGTAATATTATTGCAGTTGGTGTCCTAACATATGCGAAACAAAAGCCTGCCTTATGGCCAATCCTTTCTTTTCATCACTGTAAGTCTGTTTCTCTGTAGTCTCCGTGGCTTCCTCGGTAGCACGTCCATTAGCTGTGTTGAAGCTGAGTATTTGTGGTTTTTGCTAGGAAAAAATATAGTCAACACGACAGTTCAAGTTGCACTTTTCCTCGGTTTATTAGCTTCAAGATTATATTCCTCAGACGATGACTAGTGAACAGGATGAGGTTAAAGGTTATAGCTGAGAACATACGGGATTTCAGCGAGTCAAGTCGACAACACAAGCAGTATTTATAATTAAACAAATAATCGAAAAACAGAGAGAGTGCAACATAGAACCGCATTTAGCATTCATTGATTTTATTAAGGCATTCGATGATGTTGACAGAAAAAAGACTGTGCATGATTATGAGGAAAAGGGTATCTGCTGCACTGTTGACGGAGAATGAGGATGACGCACAAAGGAGAATGTATTTATTAGGTAAGATTTACAAACAGTACCATTTGATGATATCAGAAAAGAAGACAAAATCAGAGGCTTTCAAAACGAAACATCCTCTACGCAAAAAATTGTAGTTAAAATAGAAGAACAGAACAGGTCAAACATTTTAGCTATTTCAGTTGTGACGTCACATATGAGTATTACGAGGAAATTGACGTCACATATGAGTATTACGAAGAAATACAGAATAAAGTAGCAAATTTTGGGAATATATGAGGAAAAATAAACATAAGTCTAAAAAATAGAACCAGGAAAGAAACAAGATTGGAATTTTGTGAGACGATGGCAGTTACTGCACAATGCTTGTTTACGAAAGTGAATCGTGGGTTGTAAGTACACCTCAAGATAGTCCCATACGAGCAACAGAGATGAGATCTCTAAGAGCCTTAAAGGGATACACAGCAGCCGATAGATTTCGAAATTCAGAAGTTAGGGAAGCATTAAATATATTTAATGTTCTGAATAAAATACAAGAAAATAGGAGAAACTGGAATGAACATCTCGAAAGAATGAGTGGAGAAAGATTATCTCCCCACGTAAGAAGATTTTAACTAGTTGGTGGAACAAGTCAAAGAAGACCTAATAAGGATGGGTACCATAATGCGCAAAAAACAATGCCTAATGCTTGAAGTGAGGATGATGATAATGATGATGATGATGATGATGATGATGATGATGTTAACCAGTCTTTTACCTTCGTGAGACTATTAGGACCTACTGTCAGGTCGGTGCTCACAAATAACTGAAAGGTACAGTGGCGGAAGTATTCGTACGAACTGAAAAGTTTTTAGAACATACGTTAACGAAGCACTGGCCCATAATCAATAACAGTCCTAGCATGTCATTGATCAGAGTAATTAAGTACAAAACACTGTCCATTTTTACGAGAAACGTCTTAATTCACAGGTAGTAATGTCGTGTAGAAAGTCATCGGATGAGACTGCAATAAAATGGCTGATTTATTCTACTCATTAGTTACTAGTCACAACGTTTAACAATACCTTGTACACGTGACAATGATAGGCCATCCCTCTTATCAATCACGACACTATTCAGTCGAAACATTCATCGACTCTTGAAAGTTATTAGACGTGAACAATACTTAGTGTCCGCGAGTGAAGGTGTACGTGTTATCGCGAATGAACTGTGCATACCCGTAGCATGAGCAAAAATTGGGACCATAGATATCATATGTTTTTTAGATTGATCGATACGGGGCGTAGACACTTTCACTTTGAGTGACGTCCGACTGTTTAAAAACTGGTGTAGGAACAATTACACTATAATTCAACAAACGGCTACGTAAAATATTGATACGGAGGACTGACTATAAGTACTGACAAAAATTTGGTTCACAAGAATGTGGTAATTTAGAAATTTAGGAAAGGTTATGGAATCACTTTAAGCACCCGTACTAAGAATATCAGGCTCATGCTTACTGGCGCTGTATTAAAAAATATTTTCCATAATAATAAATTAATCAAAATCTTAAATAGTGGCTTAATTAATTAGTAAGGTGTAACATATGATTCGGAAAAATAAAGAAACAAAACTACAATGTTAATGTTCAGAATCTAACCCAAAGGTAAAGTCGTGAACAGAAATTATATTATGGACCTTTCAAAGTTAGTTATCTCTCAAGTTAACGGGGTTTCATGCAAACTAAAACATATTACTGTGAAGTTGAAATGCCAGATTTTATAATGAATGGTCTTGCTATATTTACCAACATGTATTAGCTCACATCATGTTAGCGAATTCGTATGATAGTAAGAAGTTCAATTACCAATATTTTCCGATTAATATGCCTTTAGTGAAAACAAATTGTACTGTTGGATGCAGCACAATGAAAGTAAATTATTGACTGAAACTTAAGGTGGAGCAGGGTCTAATACAAATTTCCAAGTATTTAGTTATGTGTCACATACGTACAGTATTCATAATAGTATGAGAATTTCCACAATTACTGGGAAGAAAAATTATTAACAATGAGATGCGCAGTCATCGCAAGTGGGGTTGTTCAGCCATACTGACGAAAAGACGAGCGAAGCAAAGCAGTGAAAATTGATGGTCTGTATTGTAAGTCAAAATTGTTACAAAAATCATAAAGACAGTGTGCCACCGGATGTAGAATTGGTAGGTGTCTTGAAATTGGTCGTGGTAAAGTTAAAAGGTGGTTGTGGATATTTCTGAAACCTCTGTGTTTCAGCTTCATCCTAGAATTATTTTACTCATCAGGAACAACTCAAATTTTGCGTTCCGTACCTCATTTGGTGCACATTTTGAATCTGCCAGTAACATTAATTCCTCCATAGAAACTCGTGTAAAGAATATTTTAGTCCCCTTTCATTAATTTACAGACGCTGCCAACGGTTAGACATTCTTTCTTTCGGTAACATTCACACTAACAAGGCCTGGCAACGTGATTCTGTGTTATTTTTTAGGTTTGCGGAACTGCATGCTTCTGACGATATCTGTTTAATATACTTGCACATTCTTGGTTCCCAGCGATGTCTATTTAATACAGTACAAATTCTTTCAGTTTATTGGGCTTGATAAAAATTCGAAGCGAGACGATACAGAGATAAAACGTAGACCACATTGCAGGAGGGTGCCGTCCTCAAATTACATTCCAACTAAGATTATTTTCCAATCTCCTCACGTGTAAACTCTTCTCAGGTTGCTGCCTGGATTAACATTAATTTTCTTCTCCTCTTTTATAACTGAAGTAGTGCATGTTTTGCGTTACACACGCTGACATGAAATGTGTACATAAACAACCACGCTATTTGTTATATCGTTAAGAGTACCCTACTGAATTAATGTGCGGAGAGACAAGTACGTTGTGGCAGTAGAGAAAGTTTGGATGCAGTTGCGTACTATTTTTATCGTGTGTTGAACATTGTGGAAAATATAACTGTAAGAATATAACGAGTCTTAAAAACAGTTATTAAAAGGTATTTTTAAAAATTTAAAAAGAATGAAATGTGAACTTTCGTGCCTGTGCGGCGTATTGTCCACTGCCACACAAATATCGCCCAACGGAGAGGAAACTACAGGAGCTGCAATGTTTGTCGACATGTTCTGCATATTTTCACCCAGTTTGACACAAAGTTTTAAAGTAAAAATTTACATTCTCAGCGGAGCTCTGCTTCAGAAAGCTCATACCAGTTGTCAGGAGGAAGCGTTTCTTAGATGCCCACAATATCGTCCAATGGTGACTTCGAGGGATGTGTCGCTCGCTCACAGGCCAGTAGGTCACAGTGTCGCTGACCCTCCTGCCTTCCCCCCCCCCCCCCCCCCCTCTCTCTATCTCTCTCTCTCTCTCTCACTCCCCTTAACTTCAGAAGGAGTGATTTGCTTCTAGACTTCAGCCTAGGTTCCAGCGTAAATTGAAACGGGAGTTCTCACCCCCTGATGAGTGAATTAATGGCCAATTCTCTGACAAGTAAAGTCCTCTCTTATCTATTTACTGAACATGTGTCACATCTGCTTCGCATCGGAAACTGAGACGGTGCCGATATTTTAATCCTTAACCGCACAGTAGAGGCTTTTAGCTGCGGTCATATACAAGCGCCACTGTGCAGTTTACCGAGGTGAGGGGACCGAATACACGGCGAGTCGCGCTGATAAATGTATTAGCGGGCCTATCGCGGTCGGTTGCCCGCAGATAAACGGTTTCCGCAATGTCCGACCGAGCAGTAGTGATTCACGCGCCGGCAAAGTTTTCCCGTAATTATAGAGGCTCCTATTTTTGAGGGGGCCGCAGTATTTTATCGGGAGTCAGCGGGTTAAATCCGGCCTGGATAAACAACTTGTGCCCGTGCGAACGCAAACAAGCAGGCCAGCAGACACGCTACTCCAGCGGCTACCATTCAGCTCCTCCGTGGCGCCACGCAGTCGCAGACGATCACAACTGAGGCTAACCTGCGGGACACAACGGAATTACAGACGGATACTGACAGAAATCAATGGGGAAAGTTGAAAAGTTATGCCGCATTGAGATTCGATGCTGTCTTACCAGGCAGAATGAGAATAATGGGCATGGGGCTCTACAGTACTAGCGTGTGCTTCTGTTGAGAATTAGGGTCTGACATGAGTCGTGCTAAGGTATTCCGTGCTGTTACAACGGCTACTGTGTCCGTGTGGCTCGGTGGTCAGAGCATCTTCTTGCAAGCAAGAGACTCTGCTTCGAATCCCAGTCCGGCATAAATTTTCAAATTTCCCCGTCGGTATCAATCAATGCCCGCTTGTAGCCAATGTCTTGAAGGATGATACAGAGCTGGCAGGCTTCAGTCTAATTGGGAAACAAATCAAGTTTTTTTTACCTTAAACTGAAAAAGTTGTACAAGGCTTCCTTTGGTTATCCATAAATTGTTGTTGACTTAGATGAGAATCTGCTCAGAATGTGACCTATTTTTTTTTAAACTACATTGACATTCATCAATTTTAGGGTCAAGTTGTTGTTCTGCCCTAATTAATTATATTTGTGATAAAATTTTGTAGGTAACCGTTAGGAGTGAAATGCCTCTGTGCAGTACTTGTTCACATCGGTTTTATCACCTGGTTTGAGCATTTGGTGGACTAAGACTGACTTCCGATCTTTAGGAATCTCTTCTGTTAGACAAATATTTCGATTAACTTGTCCAGAAATTTTTTATTCGAATGTTTCCAAAGTTATGCAGTTATTATTACTGTTGTTATTATCACTATCATGCTACTCTTCGCGCCAAACGGTAGGTCAATAACTATCTTTCTTTTGAAAGAGAGTAGACGGATTATTATCCCTTTCATAAAAGATGTAATAATACAAACGTAATTTTCATGTAGTCAGTGAAAAATGTGACCATAAACATATTACATGAGGACAAAAATCTGTCTACACGATAATATTCTTCTAAGTGACACGAATATTCGTCGACAATCACTGTTAGCAAAGAACTGAATGTCACATTCAGATTACCTCTGACATTCGATGTGAAAGAAATGGCGAGTGTTTCACATGCCGCCAAACGTGTAAATTACCTGGTGCTTGGATTCAGGTGCACTACCTATCTGGCTATCGTCTCACTGTGTTTGTTGACTTCTTACCTCACTTACTGCGCTGAGGGAAAACTTTTTCTATTTCAGTGAACTTAATTTCTATTTCCTGTTCGCCAGCCGTTGCAGTAAAAAATGCCAAACATCAGAATTTACGGTCGGTTTCCTCGCATAACAAGGCCCGCTCAAGCAGATATGAAAAGGGTGCTCTACGTTAATAAAGAAGTGACTTGACGACTACGCTGGTAACAAGAAATTATATGCAGAAGACAAAAGGGATTTAGAAAGACTACGATAAAAATCAGTTCACTTGATACTGTGTTACCGAAGTGGAAAGAGATGTGGAGGCATCATTTAACAAAATAAGAAGAGGGAAGGAAAATAAAAAAAGATCTAGGGAAAAGGATGTATGGAGAACGTGCTCAATAACTTTACTTGCAAATGCCAGTATGTTTTCTCATATGCATGAACCGAAAGACAGTTCTCTTCAATTTAAATACCCTCGATGCCTCTGGCACACAAGACCCTATCTCCAAGTACAAAGAACCAGGAACAGTGCCTCACAGTCAAACTGTACTCAATTTGGCAAACATGTTGTTCACTGTTTCTTTAGTTGGAAATTTGGAAATTTGTGGTAAGTTCTATGGGAACTAACTGCTTAGGTCATCGGTCCCTCGGCTTACACACTACTTAATCTAACATAAACTAACCTTCGATAAGGACAACACACACAGACACACCCATGCTCGAGGGAGGAATCGAACCTCCGACGGGAGGAGCCGCGCGAACCGTGGCATGGCGTCTGAGATCGCACGGCTATCTCGTGCGGCTTTCTTTAGTTCTGTTAGGCACGAGTATAGACAAGGAAGAATAGGGATGAAAGGCCTGGAGAAAAGCTGTCGGATTACTGTTCAACTGTTTCATGCAAGAAAATATGACGGAAAACCTCGAAAGGTGCAGGAGTGGAATTAAAATTCAGGACGTAAGGAAATTAATGATTATATTCGATGATGACACAGATATTCTAAGTAAAGGAGATGAAGAATTGCCGGACCTTTTGCATGGAAAGGAGTCTAATGAGCAAAGAATATGGATTGAAAATAAACCAAAGAATGGTGAAAATAATGAGGAATAGTAGAAATGAGATTATCGATAAACTTTACATCAAAATTGAGGTCCACGCAGTAGACAAAAAGAAGGAACATTGCAATTTTGGAAGAAAAGTTAAAAGTGACAAAAAAAGAAAAAGGGGTATAAAAAGGCAGAGTGTGTTCATCGCTAGCTGAAGTCTATTAATATTAATGACAGGACTTAATCTGAGAAAAAAATGTACATCTGCAACACATCAGTTTATGGAAATGAATCGTGAGCTGTACTAGAACGGGGAAAGAAGAGGATCGAATAAAGTGTTACAGTCTACAGAAAGATGTTATGGAGACTCTCCACGGAATCGACGAGGATTGAAATATATGGAGAACTAACTAGAAGTGGGCAGAAGATGATAAAACTTTTATTAACGCATCAGGGAATGACTTCCATGATACTGGAAAGAGCTGTATCGAGCAAGACATTAGGATAACGGGAAGATTTGAATATATCCAACTAGAAATCGAGAACGTTGGGTGTAAGTAATACTCCATTGTTAGAGAAAGTTGATGTTTCCACAAACTTACATACTTCTACGCTAACTCTTTTTCCATAGGGGCCATCTAAAGCAGCGAAAACTTTATTACATCCACCCTGTGTATCTGACAGATGCAGATTATAGTAGCGGATTATATTTTATGATTAGTACTTACAAAGTAACGATCGGCTTTATACTTTTTTTTTAGTGTAAGGATTTCCCGCGCAACGGCTCAATGCAATGCTCTATTAGTTGCTCGTCTCATAATTTCAATTCTTATCTGAAGAAGGCCTAAGAAAGAATACCAAGAAAATGTTTCCATTTCTGTTTCTAACAATTAATTCTGCAATAATTAAAGAAGTACTTAATGTCATTCGCAGTCTTGTTACATTATGCCTTCGACCTGAATTGACGTACTCTGTCATCTAAATTAAACCGCTGATGTACTATATGCGTGGAGAATTGCAATTCTGTAGGGCGAATTCACCCTGTACTACGGTGACAGTATTAGGAGAAACAGTTAGCAAGGTGCGAGGTTGGTGTAATTCTACGTTTCGCTGTAATACTGTTCTTGAGCGTCGTGTTGAAGTACGCCATTACATCACCAACTCAAACACGATGCCGGTGCTTCCGACACTGCACTTCGCTCAGCTGAAGTACCGCGCCGGCTTGGAGAGGCAGAGACCTTGGAATGCCCATGATTTACGACGGGCATCACGGAGGCGCGCGAAAAACTTACGCGGTAACTGCGAGAACAGAGAGGAGGCATTAAGGAGAAGTATCCTCGGCAGTTAAACTGGAGTAGCGAAGTCAGTCCGTAAGTTAAACAGAAAGTTCGTTAGAGATGCTGCTAATCGATTACGTCGTTAACGTCTCTTGTAATTTCCAGAACTCAAACGCTTAGGGACTTCCACGCAGTATGCCACCACGTCCGCTCTTGAAGCTTCGATGTGGTCGTGAGTCGTCAGTGGCAAGTCTACTGTAAAACACGGCTAGTTGGCAGTAACGTTATTCAAATCTAGTAATTAGTGCTTGTTCAACTTCTCTAGTGAAACTACATTTAGGAGAGTCACTGCTTTAAACCTCTGTTTTTCCACATCTAACTACGTAAATACCCGGCTGGTATCCATGTCCCGTCTCAGATACATGGTAAACAAACCCTCAGAAAGCGTTCTCACCCATAAACACGTGATTTACTCTACACGCAGAATTTCGTTCCGGTGGAAGAGGTGTTGTCAGGAAGTGTATCCGACCATCAAATGTCACTAACACTACTCAATACATACGACAGTGTCGACCCCGTAGAGCGTGTCGCCCACGGCTTGTAAAACAGCACGTGAGCACATTGTGCTGCACGCGTGGGGACCAAGGCTCAGCCCTTCTCGGCTACGTTCGGTTCTCCTCGGAAGTACTCGGTACAGCGCTATTTACCCTTTGATAATTGTTGGTAGCATACTGAAAGGTTACAGGTCCAGTGCCTGATTGCACAAAAAAGAGACAGTCTACTGATCTATCATACGAAGCCTTTAAGAATATAAGAAATGTCCAAACGAAAAGATAATCATAACAACCAAACCGGTTGAAATTTACATACGCCGGTCTGCGATAACGTAGTGAGACATCTAGGGACGCGAATATAAAGTCATCACCTACTCCTAAAAAGTCAGATATATGCCCTCAGCACATTAGGTGATTCTCACCGTGTTTTTCGATGTCCCAGGTTAGAGCTCTTAAGACCGCATGGCCGGCACGCGACTGCGGCGTGCGAGTGAGACTGCTGATACACTTCGCGAACATTGTCGGAAGTTACCGAAGATTACCGATGATAATGACAACCCCGTGAGCGCATGTACACGCGGCTGGCACATACACGTGAGCCACAGGGATTTCACATGCCCGCAGTCTGTTGCACACAGGCAGCGAATTTACGCTGCGATGCATTCGCTTACCACCAGACTTGGGCGAAATTTATGCGAATGACGAATAACAAATGACGAATAACGAGTATAGCCACAAATTACTATTCTTTATTCGCGAATAACAAACAATATTTGAAAACTATTCACTTACACGAATAAAAACACTAGTTCGTCACCTGTGAAAAAAAATTTGAGAATAATAGATAAATTAGAGATACAATTCCATTTATAGAGCCAGTTCTTTGTCATATATTAAATGAATGTACTTCTCGTTTGTTTTAAATTGGTTTTCAGAACAATTCTACTTTTGAAACGTCTCATCGGAACCAATATTTGATTTACGGAGGTCTGCCATTGTGACACTTAAGAAAATACTTTCTCCACATGAAATGAACTCCTAAATTCATCTTTAATCATGGCTCCGATGTATCACTTACAGCTCATAATCTCCTTCGGCAAAAATTGAGAAATCATCAATTCCGTTGTAGGTTTTGGCAAACAATTCGTTTGGATTCTATTTTAACTTCACTTCTCAAATTAGATTCCTAGTAAAATTTTGTTTTTACGTTATAACGTCTTTCGAAACTCGTTACCCGATTTCTGACACTTCTTTGTGTATTACAAGTCTGAAGTTTGTTGTGAGTTTACTCGGTCATGAACAGCAATGGTGGTGAACAACTCGTATTTAAATCATGGGTAATGCTTTGCTGCAATAATTGAATATGGCATAGAAAGGCGAAAAAGGTCATACGGTCGTCTCTTGACGATTTCATGACACGCAAAATGAAAGTGTACAGTAATATTACGAACTCTTTTTATATACACGAACTCAGTGTTTCTTCTGAAATTTTTGAATCTCGAAGCTCTACTAATCGCGTAGAAGGATGTCGGATCGAGAAACTATTGAATATTTTAACGCCGAGCTCAATTTGCGTTGATCCTAAAACACTTAGGATGATTCTGATCATCCAGCTCTATGCATTAAACCTTTTAGGAGACTTTAGATTAAAAATTTGATACTTTTATTTGTTGGGAGAGAGTGAGTTCTTGCTTGCTTCACTCATTTCGTAGCACTGCAACTATGAATTGTGTAACTATGCTAATGTTTCATCCCGTACGACCTGCAGACGCAGCAGAAATGAGGCCAGCACTATAGACACAATGGTAACATTTGTACTGGGAAGTTATTATAATGACGTAACAAACCATCCGACACGCCGCGGGTTCGATATTAATCGAAAGTGTTCTTGTTTGTGCAGGTAAGCAACCGCCTCCTACGCTTCCGCCAGGGGGCATTGCGGTCTCTATCGTGAAAACTCAACGTCGACGCGAGTGAATTCGCTTTCTCTTGCCAGTGATATGTGCAGGACGGCCATCCAGGGGCAAGTGTGCGCAGCTTTGTGGGATATGTACGTTATGAGTATTTTCCAAGAGTGTACATCATTTTTAGCAGCTGTATGACTGTCTACTGCTTCACCTTACATGCACAAGAACCACGTCGTTCGGATTTGGGGGAAGATGCCCCTGTAACGTGATTACCTGTTTGTTGCTACAGAGTTCACGGGCAAAGTGGGATTACTGAGCCTTTGTCATCCGCGCTGGTTGAAGTTATTTAGAGGAAGAAGAGGAACAGGAAGAGGGGGAGGAGGAGGAGGACGTGGAGGTTAGTGCTTAAACATACCGTCGACAATGAGGTTATTAGAGATGGGGTGCAAGCTGTGAGTAGGGAAGGATGGAAATGGAAAGCGGACGTTCCCTTTCGAAGGAACCATCCTGGCATTCGCCTGTAGCGATTTAGGGAAATTGTAGAAAACCTAAATAAGGCTGACAGGAGGCGGGTTTGAGCCGTCGACCTCCCGAATGCGAGTCCAGTGTGCTACCGCTACCGCGCTCGATGACTTGTTTGGTGAGCACTTGGAGTGTTGACTTTGTAAACAATTATTCGGGGCTGTCCGGTGTGTCGCAGGGTTCTTCGTATTATGTGTTTTCGGTATGAGCTAAACTCGATTTTATTCAGAGAGCTTACCGGTTCCAGTTTGGCTAACTCACATTACAGGTTCATTTCACAGTAATTCATGTATTTTATGTACGTCAATTGTTCTCGCCTTGTTTAGTTTATATTTGTACTAAGGATTAATTTTACTCCTTTCAGTTTTAATCGAAGCCCTGTGTGTGATATTGTTAAAATTGTATTCTACATTCTTTTGTAGGACAAACTTGAGTCATTTGGATCCAACTAGCACATGAAGTGTCAAAATATCATTTTTGAAATTTTGTTATCATATAAATTGTCTGTAGTTTTCTGAACAAGATACAGTTTACTTGGAGAAAATTGTACCGAAGAAAGTCGCAAAATTACAGGAATTTGAAAGTATTGCCACACATGACGACGTCCACACGTCGCGCAGATAGCTCTGTTAAAAACAGAACTTTGTTCTCACTTGTTCGTTGTTAAAGATTTTTTAGTCCCGATTATAACAGAATTAATTGCGTGGTAGGACGAAAAACCCAAATGAAAGTATTAACAACTGTAAATATATATGAAAGGATACCAAAAAGTGATAGGACTACACACTTTGAAAATAGCAGTGCTGAACGCTCTGCTATGTTTCAGTGATGGTGGAGTGCCGAGGTATAAGGTTATGAAATTGGTAGAAGTGCATGGTAGACTAAATATGCAAAGATGTTTTATCGCCATTGACCGCAGGTGACTCATGGAACCAGAGAAACCAGTGCTGTAAGCCATAAACGAAGCAAGAATAAGATGACGTCTTAAAAAGAAAAGGGAAGGAGAACAACACCAGAAACAAGATGAATATGGAGGTGGGATGCATTAGTGCTATGCAATATAGGTAGAAAAAATGTTATTAACTTTAATATTCCAGATGTTCACGTTTTTGATGTTCTGGTACACGTTAGTTAAAAACTATTAAGGAAGGAAGCTGAAACGTAACTAAGAAGCATTCTATTCTTACGGCTTAAATTTGAAAATTAAAAGAGTTTTTAAGGAAAAACTATGAGTAAACTACTGAAACTTCTGGTAGTACATATTAAATGTTTTGAAGTCTTATTCATGACATCAACATTACAAAAAATCTACTTTAAAGATAATAGTGTAAAGAAATTTCAGAAAGGAAACAAGCTTTTAATTTGTTTTCTTTTAGAAAAATGTATACTTATGCTATGCATAAATAATTAACATACATTATTTCACTTACAACACAAAATACAGTTCATAGATGACTGTGCGAGGAAAGCCTGTGGTTCGTACACCAAAATGTTTCCAAAAGATCTGTTAAAAGGTGGTAATATTACTCGAACGTGCAGGTCTTATTCTGTGAGCTACGGTATTTGGAAACTGACTAATGTTTCGAGAGTTCCTTTGTGTTCACGAACCAGTTCCCTTGAAGAGATGAAGTATATTTCCCTGAATCTTATATTTCTCATTATTTTATAACTGCATATTGATTCTTTTGATTTTCTGGGTTTACAGGTGCCAGTTGACATGTTGATTGAATTTTTAGTGAGGACTGATGCATTTTTTCTTTGATAGACGTGGTTAACTGAACTATTTTCTATTTGTTTCATGAACATCAGAATCCATACCGTGCTTTCCTCAAATAAACTGAATTATATGTAATGTTTCTAGCTTAATCCTCAACTGAAAGTTTGTCAGTTGGTAAATATTGAATCTTTTGTTTGTTTTCTTAAATTCATTTGGTATTGTCAATATACACCTGTTGAAAGGAAAAAAAAAATTTTGTATAATTTTATTTAATAAAGTCTTTCGTGGGTGACGTCTTATATTTTCCTGTTCTGGGACCTTACCACTCCCAGATCCTCCGTCGCCAAAACATTCCACTGTATTAAGAGCAGAGATGGTTAGTTGCCAGTCAATAACAGTCATTGTCGTTAATGGCAAACATCAAAAACAACAATTATAAGACGCATCTCTGCGAGGTGTCTGATGCCTGGCGCATTTTCGCCTAACAGCGGCAAACACGCCGACGTAACGACTACACCACTGAGATCCAGCGGGAGCCAGTATTCCCGCGGGAGCCGTGATGGGCAGTAGCAAGCGGCTGCACTCACCCACCCCCGCCCCCCACCCACACCACCGACTGCAGTTCCGCCGCCCCTCCCCCACACCACCAGGCCCTCGTTTCCTGTCATCAATATCTCTGGCGCCCCAGCGGCAGCTTTTCTTCGATAGAGAAGTCGCGGAGGCGGTTGAATCATGCCCGAGGCACGTAACGGAGCGAAGAGGCGGGGCCTCGATCTTTCTGGCATTCACGGTTAACAAGATACTCTGTGCACGTCGAAAATGATGGCCGCATTACTAGAGGCATAGCTCCCGTGAGTCGCTGAGATGTTGGAACTGAAGACAACAGACAAAAACCTGAAATATTAAATCCTACATATCAAAATGCTATTCCGTTCCAAGGTAGCTATATGGCGCTCATTTGTGGTTCAAATGGCTCTGAGCACTATGGGACTTAGCTTCTGAGGACATCAGTCCCTTAGAACTTAGAACTACTTAAACCAAACTAAACTAAGGACATCACACACATCCATGCTCGAGGCAGGATTCGAACCTGTGACCGTAGCGGTCACGCGGTTCCAGATTGAAGCGCCTAGAACGGCACGGCCACACTGTGATCTAGAGAAAGTGGAGCAGGAATGGAGCAGGAATGCAGGGTGAAAGAAAGGAAAAACAAGAAGCTGACTTTTGACAGCGAAAACGGTATTCGGTTCTAAAAAGAGAACCCATAGGCCAATGTGAGAAAGAAATTTATGAGATTGTTCAGCTCTTTATGTAAGTAAATCATTGAGAAAATTGGGAGAGAAGAGAACAAACAGTTCGAGGTATGGTGTTACAGGAGGATCCTGAAAATTAAGTGGTTTGATCAGGTAAGAAATGAGAGGGCCCCTAGTAGAATTCCACAGTACGAACAGTGCATGCTGGTAAGCCTTTTCGCTTTGTGGAATCTATATTATTTAGACGTCAGCGCCTGTCAGAGCGCAGCCGCGTGCGTGACCTGTTCGCGTTCGCGCATAATGCTGTCCAGGCGACACCTAGCGCTCCCGTCGTTTCTAGTGCGCTGTCGGCGGCTTCCCGGAACGCTCATGCATAATGAAAGGGCCCGAGGGGCCGGTATAGGGCCTGTCAGTTTCGCGATCGACTTTTGCTTCCATACCAAAACTGCGAGGCTGTGTGCCAGGAAGGCCATCAGCTCGCTGCACGAGCTGCATTACATTACCCAGCGGTTCTCTGGTGAGGTAGAACACTTTGTACCCCGAATCGTGTCCGATGAAATGTCCGAATGTGAGGATGGCAGCTCTATAGGAAACTTTACAGAACTAGCAGCATATACTTTTGTTTGAATTTTTCTCATCTTGAGCAGACAGGAGTGATCTGTTATGTTTACTAAAAACATTCTAAAGACAAGATCCATAAATATTTCCTTATTTAAAACAACCGATTTCGACAGACTTTTCTGTCATCTACTGATCTTAAAATTTTTTGTAACTGCTTGCTTTAAATAAAGAAATTTTTATTTGAACTTGGCTTTAGAGTGATTGTTTTCTCGCTAGCAGCGTACAGTTTTCTGGGAGAGGACGTTGGAGCGATCCTCCTGACCGTCGCTGGTCGCTCTTTACTGAACCCTGTTCTGGAACAGAGTAAGTGAATAAGTCAGCTACTTTAGTGTCAGCTGCTGGAGTTGTTCTGCAGGATGTCGAGGTAGTGGAGTGTTAAAGAGACAAAATAACCCAGAATGAGATCTTCACTCTGCAGCGGAGTGTGCGCTGATAAGAAATTTCCTGGCAGATTTAAACCGTGTGCCTGACCGAGACTCACACTGCAGTTCTGCAAGGTTCGCAGAAGAGCTTCTGTGAAGTTTGGAAGGTAAGAGACGAGGTACTGTCAGAACTCAAGCTATGAGAACGGGTCGTGAGTCATACTTGGATAGCTCAGATGGTAGAGCACTTGTCCGCGGAAGGCAAAGGTCCCGAGTTCGAGTCTCGGTTCGGCACACAGTTTTAATCTGTCAGGAAGATTCAGACACAATAGTCCTTTTTGAAAGGATTAGGTGAAATGCGACACATCGGATTTCGTCTCGGGGCGCCACCGGGCTAAAAATGATCTCGTCAGTCTTGTGCACCTAATAACTACTGGAGTTCGTCAACAAAGTCAACGAGATACAATACTACATTTAAACTGTTATGTCCTAGATACTATAAAAACTAATTTCAGAGTCCAAGACATATGGGAAAAGAATCGCTGTCTTCCACCAGGTCATCTGCGAAGATTAATTACTTTTTAAAAACTGCAGTTACAATAAAATTACATTAAAAGCCGAAGTAGCGTGGGGGAAGGCAAGGACTCCGGATTGGCTGTCACCATCATTGTTTGTACCAGCCAGTCGCTTGGTACTTCCGAGCGTGTCATTAATATGTGACTAATACTCACTCTTTTACTTTTGTGGTGAACCTTTTATGCAACGGTACCATCTTGATCCACATGTCCTCCCTTCTACATGCCTGGAGGAATCAACCATTTTATTTCAAAACTTCCTCGAGGAACTGGAGAGGTGAAACTTGTACGCATGAGCTATAGCAACATTGCAATATTCTAGTAGTTGTGGGTTAGCATCTAAAACCAGGGCAAGTCAGAGATGTCCCGTTCCCATTTAAACATTTCTGACATTTAGCTGATAGTAGAGTCTCGGTTGTGATCCTCCCCAACAGTTGGAGAGGACGAAACAGCTAAAATTTTGCGCATTTTCTCGTAAACTGTCATTTTATGGGATGAGCTCCAACCTATGGTTATCTGGAAAATCTTATTCTATTCGACGACCTCTAACCTCATCTATACTAGGCGTCCCACTACGACTAGTCATTATTCATGGATACGACCAGAACGATCATTCGAAGGAAAAATGTTTATTAAACATGGGCTCTATAATACATACCTCAAGAACCAGGAGAACTTGTTCAATAGAAGAGATGTGTTTCACAGTAGCGAAGATTAATAAATGTTTATAGTTCTTCAGGTATGCGCTTTACAGCCCATGTTTGCTGGATACCATTTCCTTGTTCCAAACTACTACCTCTCAAAATATGGAAAGCAAAGAGCTTTCCTTGGAAGAAATTTGTTTCACAGCATTGAGGATGAAAATGTGTTCATAGGTCTCAAAGGGCACGTTTTAGATCCCATGTTTACTAGACATTTTTGGTGCCAATGACCGTTCCTGTCACATCCCTGAATTCTGACCATTCCTCCTGGGATATGGAGAGGGGAAATGGAAGAGAGAGGGTGAAGGAAGAGATGGACAGAGAGAAGGGTAGGGATGGACACAGAGAGAGGAGGGCAGGAAAATGACAGGCAGAGGAGGTGATGGGTAGGGAGAGCGAGGGACAGGTCGGATGGACAGAGAGAGGGGAGTAGGAAATGTGTGCAATATATGTGACATACGAGTAAGCGCGCGAAGCTGCATGTGAATGCACGTGCGTGTTATTCTAGACGTGAATTGTGTGTGATATGAGTAGCTGTTGACCGTTAAATCAAAAACGCTATGAGTGAATTAGTTTGTGAAGGTAAACGTTACTGAAGAAACTATACAACAATAAAATTGTCGTATTACTGTAAAGTCGAATGTTTTCAATGCCGAAATCATAAGACCATATTTTTTTTTTTTTTTAGTTTTCGCTAATGTACAAAGAGCATGAATGATGTTTTGTTCTAACAAGTACAGTATATCAGTAAGTATGAAGTAAAAATACTGAATAAATCACGTTTTTTTTCTTTAAAGCAAGTGCTCGGAATGCCTGCACCCAACAACGCTAGTAAGATGACATCATTCAGCGTATCACATCAGCAGCTGAGTCGGTAAAACTCCACTCTTAGACTCACCTAAACACGGTCGCTTACCGAAGAAACGTCCTTGCGGTCGGTGCTGATTGGCTGTTTTTCTAATGACATAACTCTGCAACGAATTTCCTCGAGTCTAGGTCCACTACCCTGGTTTGACCATAATATCAGCTTCTTTATTATCACTCTGTGTATCGGGGAAACTAATTAGATGAGAAGAAAATCAGCTTGAAATTGTGACTAACAGTCGTCGGCAGTTCAGGGTTGAGAAAGAGAGAGAGAGAGAGAGAGAGAGACGAGACGAGAGAGACGTAACCAGGAAAGACTCCAGACAGACGCGAGACCCTGGGGCCATCACTTTGCCAAATTGCTTTTATGACGGCAGTAAAACCGCAGTAAAACATATCGCGGCCCATGGGTCTGCTCTGAGCCGGAAATCGAAATTAAATTTACGACACCCACGTTGCTAGTTTCCCTTCACGACAGTGTTACTGCTAAAAGGATATGCCACTTCTTGTCTTCCTTACATTTGTGTACCGACTGCTATTCGATACCTTGCAATCACGATTGCAAGCTTAATTCAGCAATAATGAGAGCTTTTGAACATAGATATGACCAACTGAATGATCTTAACTTTTCTCACGTGTTTCGTTAATTCTTTTCTCAAAATTCTCCTTGGCTTCCGACAAAATACATCCTGACCTTCTTCTTCTTTCATGAGAAAATTCTTGATAATTTCATAAAACAGAGACTACCAATAAGAATTTCTATTTTTGTATTGTCTTGTACAATACTCTCTGTATTGAGATGTCACTGATAGAGAAAGTTTCAAAATCTTTTTATTTAGACTGGCATAGTTCACGTGGTAATGTGGCATTACAATTTCTGTCAGGTCTTCTGAAAAATATTATACGTTACGTTACAATAATATCTGTAAGACTAGATTTTCAAACGATCTAAATCACGCCAGATTGTGCATTCCGGAAAACGAATGTGAGTTAACCGAGCGGGCCAGGAGCACAATTCCTGACACGTGCTGTCAGATGTGGATGTGGAACATAGCATAAGCTTTTGGATTTTGTGGATATTTTCCATTTCATCCCTGTTGTGTACCACGCTTCTACCATGAAATTTACAAATTGAAATTATTTCCCAAAATGTAGGTATAGCTCGTTAGATTACAGTACGTAAGTTCTCTGTTGTTCATATTCTAAAAATTTTCTTTGCTTCACATTTTCTCCAATTAAGTGCTTGCCAACATCACTTCATCCACTGCATTATTAATTAAGCCACTATAGCGTCTAAATAATATGTTCTGGAATACTGAAAATTTCATCGTGTTCCTTTCTTCCGATTCCATAGGCTTTTCGATATAATGAAATGCGGCATTGATCATATACTATCCCCTCATTTTCCTCTATGGAAACAACGTGTGTGTGTGTGTGTAAAGTTGGCTGCCTCATGTGGTGGGTTAATGGAACTTCTGATGCGGCTGTAAGAAATGTACGGCAAATCACACACTCCACTGCCTCTGACTGTACGGGAAAACCGATAGCTTCTGTATAAATTTAATCTGTATTCTATCGGAGAACCTGCTGCTACGATGGCTGACGTATGACCTTTAGGAGGCAGCACTCTCATTGATCGACCTTACTGTTGGGTGGTTCGAGAAAGATGCATTTCATTTCGCGAGGGGTTTACTGTGCATTTCATCAATTCGTTTTTACTTAGGATGCAAACTATTACCGTCAGAGAGTGGTTCTGGTATACAGTATTGCAGTTATGTGTGAGATTCACGCAACAGACGCAACTACAAACTGAAGAACAATATTCTTGCCTCTTATACGTAAAACGTTATGTTTACACACCAAGAGATATTAGAAATTAACTGTCTTTTCTGTATGAGACATACTTCCAATAAGTGGGTAGTGTAAGATGTTTTTGTGTCTCCGACTCTGTGACCAAGAACAACCGACCAAAGTAAGTGATTTAAAGAAGTAATTGCTGTACAAAGAAATAACGCTGCTGAGCGATGAATGAGAAACATCGGTTTAAGTGATGCTCCGGATCTGACCCATAATGTTTACAGAATAGCACTAAAAGCAATATCTCACTGAATTCCCTCAGTTTCTTCTTGCAGGCTTTCCTCATGTTCCAAGGCGTTCGATGGCTTCTTACGAATAAACGATATTGTCAAGCTATTCTTGCTTTTCAGATAAGGAACTGTTTCACAATATGTTCACAATAGACCTACGCTCACAGTTCTGCGTATCTGGAAATTGAACTCCTGTTTGTTCCACTTCACACTGTGTCGTAAAGCTACCCATAAAGATAATACCGCTGTTATTCTGCGTGTCTTTTGATGCGCTGTTTAGAACTCGAATGGTAAATTTCACACCTGTCTCCATAGAACTTTACCATTAATTTCGATAATAAGGTTCGCCGATGACGTTGTAATTCTGTCATTACAATTACATCGAGTATAGATTTAAGTAAGTCGTTTCTGAGAGTATTTGTATGGAGTGTAGCCATGTATGGAAGTGAAATATGGACGATAAATAGTTCGGACAAGAAGAGAATAGAAGCTTTAGAAATGTGGTGCTACAGAAGCATGCTGAAGATTAGATGGGTAGATCACATAACTAATAAGGAGGTATTGAATAGAATTGGGGAGAAGAGGAGTTTGTGATATAACTTGACTAGAAGAGTGGATCGGTTGGTAGGACGTGTTCTGAGGCAACAAGGGGTCATCAATTTAGGATTGGAGGCCAACGTGGAGGGTAAAAATCGTAGAGGGAGACCAAGAGATGAATACACTAAACAGATTCAGAATGATGTAGGTTGTAGTAGGTACTGGGAGATGAAGGAGCTTGCACAGGATAGATTAGCATGGAGAGCTGCATCAAACCAGTCTCAGGACTGAAGACCACAACAACAACATGGCAAATGTAATTGACAGCGCCCAAGCAGTGTGCAAAAAGAAAGTTCGAATCCTGGCATATTGATAGTGATGACATAAACAAAATATTGTATATGCTACGTAATATCGTAGGACAGGTATTAATTTCATCTGGGGCTCGATTTTATTTAGACGAATTTCAAAGTAGTTGTGTGACTTTATTTAGATGACTAAAAGGATATACAGTACCGTCCTGACATTGTTCGCTTACAACGACATATCATGAGCGAAAATTTATTCAAAGTAATTGCTTCTAATGCTCTTCTATTTCCGATAGCTAAGACCAGAGTAACTGAATTGAAATGTACCGTAGTACCTTCCTAGATGATCTAACTTAAGGGCAATTTAAAACGGAACGACAACATAAAAATATTAACAGGGAAGGTAGATGCCACACCGAGTATCATTGGAAGAATCTTCAGAAAATGCAGTCCGTCAACAGAGGAGGTAGCACACAAACCCATGTCCGGTCATTAGATGAATTCTGCTCGTCAGTTTGAAATCCGTACCAGATAGGATTGGTAGAGGAAGCAGACGGGATCCAAAGAAGAGAAGCGCGTTTCGTTACAGGTTCATTTAATAAACAATAAATCGTAACGGAGAAGATCAAGGAAGTCCAGTGGCAGACGCTGCAAGGGGAGAATTCTGCATCGCGGTGATGTTTACTATTCAAGTTCAGGGAGCGTACATTTCGAGAGGAGTCAACAATTCGCTGCTGCAAAAGTAAATTTAGTACACCCTTTCAGAAGTTTGAAGTTCACTGAAGATATGTTGTTGTAACAGTGCATACGGAGTACATGAAATGATTTCATTTACAAATCAGTCGCACAAGCGGTTCTGCGGTATCAGCTATCGACCCATGCTGAAAAACCCTTGTCAATACGTGATGTAGTCTCCAAGGGAGGAAATGTAGGTGCTGAATTTAGCATCTACTCCATGGCACAGATGGCGTATACCCTCGTGGGATACGTCATGTCCCACCTGCTCTGCCTACTCACGTAGTTCTGAAAGAGTTGTTGGTTGACAAGTCAGAGGAGTTACCATCAGATCTCACACGTGCTCGACTGGAGACAAGTCCAGAGTTGGCGCTGGTCAGGGAAGTTTCCGCACGTCTTGCAAACCACGTTGAGTTTCACGGGCACAGTGTGAGTGACCATTATACTGTTGGAACAACGCATCACCTTCCTGTTGTAAGAAAGGCAAGAGAACGGGTCTCACGACGCCCTGCACGTAGCGAGCTCTGGTTAGCGTCCCTTTCAGAAACACCAGGACGAACGAGCATTGTAGCTTACCGCACCTCAGACCGTAAGACGTAGGATGGGGCCAGCGTGACGTCGACGAGTTCACTCTACGAGAAAGGGCTCAGCAGTGTACGTCGTACGTGCAAACGTCTATCATTCAAGTGCAGGCAGAATCTGCTGTCATTGCTTAAGACCACGGTGCGCCATTGCATCTTCCAAGTGATCCATTGACGGCAGCAGTCAAGCCGTGTACGTGGATGCTGTGATGTGAGTGGAAGACGGGCTAGAGGTGTGCGTGCTTGTGGAACCACTGTTAATAACTATTTCGCAAAAGGTCGTGTTGAAACGTCATGGCTCAGAAGCTCAAAAAAAAAAAAAAAAAAAAAAAAAAAAAAAAAAAAAAAAAAAAAAGGCTCTAAGCACTATGGGACATCTGAGGTCATCAGTCCCCTACACTTAAACCTAACGAACCTAAGGACATCAAACACATCCATGGCCGAGGCAGGATTCGAACCTGCGACCGTAGCAGCAGCGCGGTTCCGGACTGAAGCGCCTAGAACCGCTCGGCCAAAGCGGCCGGCGGCTCAGACACCCTTTTATTTGTAGAAAACGTTGTAGGTAAGGCAACCACAGCTATGAGTAATCATCTTGAGCATTAATAAACCACTTTAGCTGTATTTAGTGACTTGTTTTTACCTCACTACCGATTTCATGGCACAAAAGGCCACATCATCTGGTGAACGTATAACTAGAACTTTAGAGCTAGAAAGTTCGGAACTTTTGTACATTCGTTGTCTGTCAGATCAAACCACCGCTAAAAGGCAGTATGTCACTGAATAAAGCAGCCGGACGAAAGGATTCCAATCCATTGTGGTGGATGGGACCGCTTCTCCAGTGCACACGCAGTCGCGAAGAGGGGCGGCCGCATCCAGGATAATGGATTGGAATTCTTTTTATTTAGTGATACACCACATTTTAGCAATGTTTTGATCTGATGGACAACGAATATTGCGTAAAAAGTTCCGAGCTTTTTGGCTCTAATATTATATGTTCATCTGAAGATGTGGATGTTAGTATCATGAAATTCGTAGTCATCTAAAAATACAGAACTAAATACAGCTGAAGGGGTTTATTAATACGTGGTAGCTGCACGGTCTGCCACTGCTGCCTTCAGAATACGACGATCCTGGCGGGCGTCTGTGCTGTGTGAAAGTCCAGAACACCGTCTACTGCTGTGTGAATGTTCACGTGACCACTGACGTCAGCACCGTTGCACAA
This sequence comes from Schistocerca piceifrons, assembly GCF_021461385.2. Classification (NCBI taxonomy): domain Eukaryota; kingdom Metazoa; phylum Arthropoda; class Insecta; order Orthoptera; family Acrididae; genus Schistocerca; species Schistocerca piceifrons. The sequence goes on from NC_060139.1 coordinate 799,883,622, forward strand.
CCGACGCAACACGAGCAACCGGTGTAGGAATCTTCCAGCAAGACAATCCCGGCTCTCGGTAGGCCACATATTACCCCCTTCAAACTCGCTCAATCGTCTGTAGGAAGCACGAGTCGCCTCTGCGGCATGGTCGCCTGCCTGATTCACACGTTTGCACCTCACTGAGCCTTCTCGCTGTGAGCATTCCCTGTTAAATGGTAGACACAAACGGCGCTCTGGTAGCTAAGAAGCTTCTCTATCTGGTGGTCGACGACGTTAAAACCATTATTAGAACATCTGCTATTCCCCAGATGGTATATGCCATCAACAGATCAAAATCGATTTCGTCTTTTCAGCTGTACTAATTCATTGCATGGCCATGTGTATGTATTGAGTTATTTACACTGAAGAGAGAGAGTGTACAAAGTTCTTTCTCGGCCGTGTACGTGTATTGAGTATGTGACACGGAAGAGGGAGTAGCTGACTGACATGGCACGTGTCACGTAGGTACTTGGTTATGGAAGTTCTTAGAGTGATACATATACCTCGGAAGTAAGTTATTTGGTAATTCTGCCTACAAATCGCCAGATCCCGAATCAATACAACAGTAAATAATAGTTAAAAGAGTCATTCTCAACTAATGATCAGTTTATAAAAATGTAAATGGCCATTCAACTTAGAAACTTAATCTCTGTCAGTTTTCGTTTTTAATATTGACACTCTGTAGCAAAAGATTGTAGCAAGGTTTTACATTCTAGAGAAAAAGAAACTCGTACACCTGCCTAATATCGTGCAGGGCCCTCGCGAGACGCAGAAGCGATGCAAGACGACTTGGCATGGACTTGGCTAATGTCTGAAGTAGTGCTGGAGGGAACTGACACCATGAGTCCTGCATGGCTATCGATAAATCCGTGAGATTACGAGGGGTTTGAGATCTCTTCTCAACAACACGTTGCAAGGCATCCCAGGTATGCTCAAAAACATTCATGTCTGGGGAGTTTCGTGGCCAGCGGAAGTGCTTAAACCCAGAAGAGTGTTCCTGGAGCCACTCTGTAGTAATTCTGGACGTGTGGGATGTCTCACTGTCCTGCTGGAATTGCCCAACCCGTCAGAATGAACAATGGACGTGAATGGATGCAGATTCTTACTTACGTTTCACCTACCAGAGTCGTATGGACTTATAAGGGGTCCCATATCACTCAAACTGCACACGCCCCACACCATGGCGGGCCGGAGTGGCCGTGCGGTTCTAGGCGCTACAGTCTGCAGCCGAGCGATCGCTACGGTCGCAGGTTCGGATCCTGCCTCGGGTATGGATGTGTGTGATCTCCTTAGGTTAGTTAGGTTTAATTAGTTCTAAGTTCAAGGCGACTGATGACCTCAGAAGTTAAGTCGCATAGTGCTCAGAGCCATTTGAACGAACCCACACCGTGACAGAGTCTCCACTAGCTTAAACATTCCCTTCTCTCCATACCCGTCCACTACATCCTCTCGATACAATTTGAAACGAGACCCGTCCGACCAGGGACATGTTTCCAGTCAACAGTCCGATGTCGGTGTTGACGCGTCCAAGCGAGACGTAAAGCTTTGTGTCGTACATTTATCAAGCGTACATGAATGGGCCTTCGGCTCCGAGACCCCGTATGGGTGATATTTCGTTGAATGGTTTGCATGCTGATACTTGATGGCCCAGCATTGAAATCTGGAGCAATTTGCGAAAGAGCTGCACTTGCGTCACGTTGAACGATTCCCTTAAGTCGTTCTTGATCCCGTTCTTGCTGGATCGGTTTCCGGCCTCAGCGATGTCGCAAATTTGATGTTTTACCGGATTCCTTATATTCACGGTACACCCGTGAAATGGTCGTACATGAAAATCCCCACCTCATCGCTACCTCGGAGATGCTGTGTACCATCGCTCATGCGGCGACTATAACACCACGTTCAGACTCATTTGAACCTTGATAACCCACGATTGTAGCAGCTTTAACTGACCTTGTTGTCTTACATAGGTGTTGCCAACCGCAGCGCCATATTCTGCCTGTTTATATCACTGTATTTCAATATGCATGCCTGTACCACTTTCTTTGGCGCTTCAGTGAATAGTCTGCGTTTCTCAGATTCGATCGAAGAGCCAGAATACGCGCAGCACCACGATACATTTTAGATAGCTCGTATGAGGGTGTCACTCGGTTAGAAATACACCATTCCTTAGGGTGTTCACGCTGTGCTCGATGGCGAGAATGGTGACCGCTTTGGCCACGAGCGCCCACCGCTCGCCGCCTCTCCAGTGTCACACAGTACGGAGCAGGCAGCGGGCCAGGCGGCGAGTGTCGGCTTACATCTGCTCCCGGGCGGGCAAGTTTGTCTTCCCCTTCCGGCGCACCAGCTGTGGCCGCTTTGTTTTTGGCCAGTCTCCCAGAGTAGCGAAACGGATACGCCCTCTTCCCTCCGTTGGCAACAACAGCCCACGCAAACTGCTACAGCTTACCGCCTTAACGACAGATAAGTTGTCTCCGATTCCTTCGGAACAACCAGCTGATCGACACGCTTATCGCTTTTCGAGTCAAACGTTACTCGCTACCGAGCTAAGTGGCGCAGCACACCTGATTAGCGTTTGGGAGGACGGCAGTTAAAATCGGACCATCCATATTTAGCTTTTCCACTCTTTCTGTAAGTCCTTTAAGGCAAATGCATAAGGGTTCATTTCGGAAAAGAACACAGCCATATTTCTCCCGTGTCCTTTATATCAGTTTTGACCTATTTCTAATGTTATCGTCGACGATGAGGCGAAAAAATCCTTATCATTTGTTCACTCCCTCCTGCTTCTCCTCATATTTACAGCGTCCCAGAAAACTTGCATCTCATCTAAGAGCAGATTTCTAGTCGAAACTTCATGGCAGATTAAAACTGTGTGCCGGACCTGGACTAGAATTTGAGATCTTTGCCTTTCGCTACTCAGAGCTCTACCGACTGAGTTGCCTATACACTACCTATGTTTTGTAAAATAGGTCTGAAAATGATCATTATAGACCGAAACCGGTATGGCATAAAAATTTGTGACCATAGACGTGAAGTAATGGAAATTTATTCATGATCGCTCGTCACAGCTCTACTTCCACCAATACCTAACCACCTACCAAACTCGATAGAGGATTTTCACACGAAAGGCAAACGTCCCAGGTTCGAGTCCTGGTACGGCACACAGTTTTAATCTACGAGAAAGTTTCATATCAGCGCACTCTCCACAGCACAGTGAAAAATTCATTCGAGATTTTTATAGTTTCTCACCAAGGTTTTTCAGTGTGTATAGTAAGCAACAAGAAATGAAATGAAGGAGAAATTTCGTATTATTGCAGTTCTGTCAGGGCTGATAGTGGCCATGTAAGAGTAATTGAACAAACTGATAGTGGCTTGAAAAAGGTTGGAAGATGAAGATCAACAAAGGCAAAGCAACGATAATGGAATGTTGTCGAATTAAATCAGGTGACATATAATTTGATTAGGGCGTGAGATACGACAAGGAGTCAAGTTTTGCTATCTGAACAGAAAAGTACGAATAACTGAGAATGACCGAAGTACAGACGAAATAAAATTCAGGGTGGCAGTATCAAGGTAAGCGTTTATTGAAAAGAAAAATTTGTTAACATTAAATGAACTGTATGCAGTGTAGTCATGTAGGACGTGAAACGTAAACGATAACAGTTCTAACGAGAACGCGGTACAGCCCGCCACGAATTCTTCTCCGGTGACAACCTCTTCATCTTAGAGTAGCACCTACATTCTTAATTATTTGCTGGATGTATTCCAATCTCTTTCCTCTACAGATTTTGCCCTCTACAGCTCCCTCTAGTTCCACGGAAATCATTCCCTGATGTCTTAACAGATGTCCTATCATCCTGACTCCTTATCAGTCTTTTCCACACATTCGTTTCCTCTCTGTGCAGAACCTCCTTATTCCTTACTTTATCTGTCCACCTGACATTCGACTGTTAACCTCAGCAGTTGGTCCGTCTGGAATTAAAACACTCGACCTAATGTTCAACGTTCGTCTGTAGCACCACATCTCAAATGCTTCGATTCTCTTCTGTTCCGGTTTTCCCTCAGTCCATTTCTCACTACCATACAAAACTGTGGTCCTAACGTAAATTCTCAGAAGTGTCCTCCACAAATTGAGGCCTATGTATGATAGTCGTAGACTTCTCTGGGCCAGGAATGCCGTTTTTGCCGGTGTTAGTCTGCTTTTGATGTCCTCCTTGCTCCTTCCGTCATTGCTTTCGTAATTCCTTAACTTCACCTACTTTGTTATCACCAATCCTGATGTTAAGTTTCTCGATGTTCTCATTTCTGCTACGTCTCATTAATTTCGTCTTTCATCAATTTACTCTCAGTCCATATTCTGCACGCGTTAGACAGCTCATTCTATTTAGCGGATCGTGTAATTCTTCTTCACTTTCACTCAGAATAGCAATGTCATTAACGAATCCTATCATTGCTATCATTTTACCTTGAATTTTAATTCCACTCCTGACGTTTCTTTTATTTCTGTCATTCCTGCTTCGATCTACTAGATGCACCTGAGTACAGTAGACAGTTCCAAAATGACATAGGTAGTTTCCCGTAGTTAAGCAGAGATGAAGAGGCTTGAACAAATTAGATCAGGTTTGACAGCAGCTCCAGATCAGTCGTACGACCACGACAATAACAATAACAGCAACATCTCAAAAGATTTGATGTGAATCAAATTGTTCAAATGGCTCTGAGCACTATGGGACTTAACATCTCCGGTCACCAGTCCCCTAGAACTTAGAACTACTTAAACCTAACTAACCTAAGGACATCATACACATCCATGTCCGAGGCAGGATTCGAACCTGCGACCGTAGCGGTCGCGCAGTTCCAGACTGAAGCGCCTAGAACCGCTTGACGTGAATCGTATATGCATTTAGAATAAAGGTGTATGGCCCGTTAGTCTAAGATTACCGAAGCGATTTTGCTACTGCTGCTTAGGGATTACATTAATGAAAGAGGCGGCGCAGACTGTAATGCACTGAAAGACTGAAAGCCTCATTCAGCTATCCTGCTTCAGATATTTCGTCAATTTCAGGCGATTGATACAGTAGTTCCTATAACTATCTTTCCGAGATGCTTCCTCATCTAAATTTAAGTAACCCCTTTCTTTATCAGCTTTCTATCATAACACTTTCAACATCAACATTACATCTACATTTACATGACTACTCTGCTTTTCACTCGAAAGTACATGGTAGAGGATTCGGAGAACCACTTTCAGATTATTTCTCGAACGTTCCACTATGGAATAGCGAGTAGGGAAAATGAACACCTTAAGCTTTCTGTGTGATTGTTCTTGTTTAATACGATGGTCATCTCTCCCTGTATAGGTGAAAGTCAAAAACTATTTTCCCTTTCGGAGCAGAAAGCTGGAGATTGAAATACCATGAAGAGAACTCGGATATGAAAAGCGCCATTGTGTTACTTATCGTCATCCAAACTTGCTTATCATATCCGCGACCCACCACCCGCTATTTCACGATAATGCTGCCCTTCTTTGAACATTTTGGATTTCCTCCGTCAATCGTATTTGGTAAGGATCCCACACTGCGCAGCAATACACCAGATGACAAAGGACAAACGTAGTGTAGGCAGTCTCTTTGGTAGATTTGTTGCATCCTTTAAATATTCTGCCAAAAACTGCAGTCTTTGGTTCGCCTTTCCCACAACATTTTCTATATGAGGGTTCCAGTTTGAGCAGTTCGCAACTGTAACCCCTAGGCATTTAGTAGAATCAATAATCTTTAAATTTGTGTAATTTATCGTGTAACTGAAACCAAACAGTTCTTTTGGTACTCATGTGGATGATGTTACCGTTTTTCTTGTCTAAACAGCTTTGCCATTTGTTGGAATCCAGTCTTTCTTTTCTCAGCCATTATAGAACATCTTCAAGGGATCGGGTATTAATTTTCGAATTTGCAATGTTTGTGATAGGTGGGCTGATCCCCTTCTTCTAACCACAACATTCTCCGAGGGAGGAATTTTTTGTACCCAGCTGTTTGCTTCTGGTGATACACCGGTGAAAGTGCGGGAATGTTTTCCGCTTGCGATTCGTGTAACTCAGGTGGAACGTAGGATCCAGCCCATTATTCAACTACTCTACTGTGGGAAATCGCCTAAAAACGAAATCTAGGCTGGCTAATACAGTGGCTCTGGTCGTTAATCCGGCGGGTGGATTCGATATGGGGCCGTAGAGCCTCCCTGAATCAGAAAGCGGAGTGCTAACGTGCGTGGCTATCGGGGCGTATAAGTGGTTTGAATCTAGTGTCCTCTACGAATTAAATTCTTATGTTTTAAGAGCAGAAACAGAAGACTGTATATTTAAACATCGAACATGCACCCAATAAAGAATTCTGTTCGCTTCTTGACTTCCAGATATTCACTGTCTCAATTAGACGATTCCCAACAGTTGCTTAATACAGAAAAACGTGCACTGAGTAGCAGTTGTAGTAATTAAACAATCACTAATGGAAATTGCCTACACCATCCTTCTCCGTGCATTGCAGTACTCAGCTGTACGCATTCATTACACTATTTTCAAAGCAGCCTACTCAGCTACCGGAAAATCGTATTCCCAGAATTTTCCTCCCTTCTTTAATCTACTAATCAACTTCTTTCACTCTTAGAGCATCCATTCGCCTTTCTACATCTCCTGCCCATCTCCAGTTAATCTTAATTGTGACGATAATTACTCATTCCACTTAGACTGTCACCTGAAACATTTGCTTGATTTGTTATTTTAGTAATTTTCTTCATGTATCTCTCCACTGAATGACCGAATTTTTAATGACATCGCGGTAAAACTCTTTGTGTCACTGGAAACGTCAAAATTTGTAGTATCCTCTGCCTTTCCATTTCAGATACAACTGATGAAAAATTTGAATTTTTTTTTATCTTACCAAGAGTACTCGAGGTCTCTGTCGAACACGCAGTTGATTCAAATGTCCTAGCTATAAAGGTTCGTTGTGTGGTTCTACTATGTCACCATTAATTTATACAATTTTCATTTCGATAATTACTTTGCACATTATTTTAGTGATGTATAATGAAATTGTTAATTAGTCTTGCGTATTTTGAATGAGTCCGCAGCGCTCTACTGCCGTCTAGTACTTCGCGTGTGGAGTAATTGTCATATTAGAGACAAGTATTTTAATATGGCGTGTCACATATATGCAATCAATTCCGTTTTGAATAAGGACCCCATGGTACGGCAACGATCATAGTCACATAAGTTCAAGCCATAATTAACTGCCGGAAAAATAGTGTACTTGCAAAGATGGCGATCTCATGACGTTACATGCCATTTGGGGGATAGCAGACGTATTGATAATGGTCCATCGACGGATAGCGTAGTGGCATAGTTACCAGAGCAACATCTGTGTCTACACGTTATTAGGAAATGCTGAGTGTGGTGCAAATGTGTGAACCAAGTAGCAATGCCATGGAGACGTACTCATGCTTCCCACAGCCAAATGAGCTAGTTTGAATGGGGTCAAATTGTGGCCTTCCGAGTGGCGGGCTGGTCCTTTCGGAGAACTGCCACGCAAACAGGACGTGCTGCGTCAGTTGTGAAACGATGCTCGTATCAGTGTTCAAAACATTCTGACACCCGCGGATGAGGTTCTGGACGTCCATGCAGCACAGATGCCAGCCAGGATCGTCGTATTGTAAAGGCAGCAAAGACAGATCGTACAACTACCACAGCACAGATAGTAGGGCTCGTGTGACCACATCAGCTGCGAACCAGTTATTAGCAGTGGGACTACGGGCACACAAGCCTGTAGCCTGTTTTCGACTCACGCCACTGCCTCGATGTGACGAACTCGACTGGTGGCGTCAGAGGGTCACATGGACGTTGGAATGACGCACAGTACTCTACACTGACGGAAGCAGATACTGGCTGCGCACGAATGATGCACGTTTGCGTGTACGACGGAGACCTGGTGAGGGCTCTCTTGTAACGTGCTTTCGTCCAAGACACACTGGCCCCATTCTAGGCATTGCTGTCTGCGGTGCGATAAGCTACAGCTCCTATTCCCCTTCCGTGTGTCTGGAGATGACGCTAATCAGGGCTCATTGCGTCAAGAATGTCCACGCAAGGTAGTGATTTGTACCAGCGCGATAATGTTCGTGCACACACTGCCCGTGAAACTCGACGTGCTCTGCAAGACATGCAGCAACTTGCCTGGCCAACACCATCTCCGGACTTGTCTCAGTCAAGCACGTGTGGGACGCAAATGGCTCCTTCTCCTCCTCTGAAGAACTCCTCTCGATACTTTCCTGCTGTGAAACACACTGCAATTCCATAAACTCTTCAGTGGTCATTTCTTGGCTGTGAACTTCCACAAGCTCATCGATATCATTGTTATCCATTTCTAGTCCCATACACTTGGCCAAAGCCACAATCTCGTTGACTATAGGCTCCATAGGTAGTGGAGAAAACGCCTCAGAGTTACATTCGACAACGCACTCTGGCCAAAGCTTCTTCAAATCAGGAGTGAGAGTTCTCTTGATAAACCCTTTCCACACCTTTCCGATTATCTTGACGCAGGCACCGATGTTGAAGTGATATTTCCAAAACTCTCTAAGAGTGAGATTGGTAGCATCAGTCAACTAATAGTATTTCTCGAAGAGTACTTTAGTGTAATGCTTCGTGAAGTTAGATATAATCTGCTGATCCATATGGCTCTGAGCAGTATGGGACTTAACATCTGAGGTCATTAGTCCCGTAGATCTTAGAACTACTTAAACCTAATGACATCACATACATCCATGCCCGAGGCAGGATTCGAACCTGCGACCGTAGCGGTCGCGCGGTTCCAGACTGAAGCGCCTAGAACTGCTCCGCCACACTGGCCGACTGCCGATCCATAGGCTGGAGTAACGAAGTGGTGTTGGAAAACAAAAATCTGATCTCGATGAACTGAAATTCTGCAATGAGGTGGCCATGTAGCCTGGAAAACGGGCAGGAGCGTTGTCCATAACAAGCAAGACATGGAGTGGCATATTCATCTTAAACAAACATCTTTTCACTAAAGTACCAAACACTTCATTGATCCTATCACAAAAAACGTCAGGTGTCACCCAAGCCTAATTTTTGGACCTTCACAACACATTCACATTTAAACTCCTCTTCTAGATTTGACACTTCTTGAAGGCCCATGGAGTTTCTGAACGGTAAACAAGCAGCGGTTTAGTTTTCAGATCGTCACTTGCATTGGTACAGAATAGCAGTGTGAGACGGTCTTTCATTAACTTGTGACGTGGGAAAACGTTCTCCTGTGCCGTCATAAAGGTACGCTCCAGTATCTTGTTGCAGTATAGAGCCGCCTCGTCACAATCAGAAACGTGATGTGGCAGATAACCCTTAGAATCTACGAGCATCTTGAGGTTGCTGTTGAAGATCCCTGCTGCCTTTGCGTCGCAGTTGGCTGCTTCACCGTGCCTCACAACGCTGTGGATGCCGGTTCTTTTCTTAAACTTCTCGAACCAGCTACTTCTTCCCTTAAGAACTTCTTCTGTCGCAGATTATCCTCGCACCTTCTTAACGTGGTCGACCTAAACCATTGTTGTTACCACAAATGATGTTTTGTTTAATAGTGTTGCCTTGCAGTTGTTTTTCATATATCCATATAAGGAGCAACCTTTCTACACAGTTCAGAATACGAACCCGCTGTTTAGATAATCTCGTCACTCTCTTTGGAGCATCTGTCTGCTTAATCTTGCCCTTGTTTTTGAGTATTGTGCAAATAGTTGATGTACACCGATTGTCTGTGCGTGCTGAATCAGCAACGCTCGTACCACTTTCGCATTTTTCAGTCGTTTTACGTTTCATTTCTATCATTTTCTACCACTTACGGTCGTCTTCTTGCGGCTTTATTTCGGGGTGATTTCTACGATCGTTATTAAAATTTTCGTACGCAAAAAAACTCTATATGAACACAAGTTAGAAAAAGTGCGATCACAAGGTGAACTAAGATAGTAGCAGAAACGCAGACTGCAGTACGTACTATAGACATTGTTCACATGCCGCTGCCGACAGTGAAAGGTGTTCATGTTGTTGAACGTTTCGCCAGCCGCGGGCGAACGGCTGGTGACGCCACACTAAATCGTTTTGCGAAACATCACTCGTTAAGCGAGTCACCTTTTTAGAATTTGTTTTGCTCGCTAAGCGAACAGCGCGCTATGGTAGGTGCACGTTAAACGAGGTCCCACAATATACACAAACCGTAGGTGGTCAAAGGGTTAACAAAGAACTGATTACCTGTCGTTGCCCTATTACTTACTAAACGTACATTTTCTTTATTTACTTAAACCTGTAAAATTAGTATAGAGCCTTTTGTTCCGGTTTTCATAATTGCAATATTCCAGATGATGGTTTTCCAAGTTTTTGCAATCCTCCTTAAGTTAGCAAATCATTCCAGCTCATAATGTCATCATTATTACGCGATCTGCCTCACCTTCTCATGTCCACCTCCCACAATGAACCGAGCCCTATGTATCAGTTCCCAGGACTAACGCAACTAACCATAAATAAACCAATGGGAAAAAAATTAACACACCTTTTCATAGGCATCCAATTGAATCCAGATTAATTGCTGCAACAGGGGGTCTGGACTACATGAAATGATTACACAAGCGGTCCTGAAGTATCAGGTACGAGCTCATTCTGAAACACCCATATTAGTATGTGGTGTAGCTTCGATGGGCAGCAATGTAGGTGCTGCCTCTGGCATCCAGTGTACCGGACAAACTGTCCTAGGATACGTTATACCACGCCTATTCACGTAGTTCTGTAAAAGTTGTCGGTTGGTAAGTTAGACATCTCTTATCCGATGTAGTGCACCATCTCGACGTGGCATGGACTCAACTCGTCTCTGGAAGTCTCCTGCAGAAATCTTGAGCAGCGCTGCCCCTATAGCCGTCCGTAATTCTGGAAGTGTTGCCGGTGGAGGATTTTGTGTACAAACTGATCGCCCCATCAAGTCCCATAAACGTCCGATGGGTTTCATGTCGGGCGATGTGGACGGCCAAATCATTCGCTCGAACTGTACACAATGTTATTGAAACCTGTCGGCACCAATAGTGTGGCGGTGACGAGGTGCAATGTCATCCACACACATGAGGTCCGTGAATGGCTGCAAGTGGTTTGTAAATGGTTGAACATTAACATTTCTAGTCAATGATCCATTCAGTTGGACTAGAGGACCCAGTTCACTCCATATGAACACAGCCCGATCACTGTGGAGCCACCACCAGCTTGTAGAGTACCCTGTTGACGACTTGGGTCCATGGCATGATGTCTGCGCCGCAATCTGACCTTACCATCAGGTCTCACCAATTGCAATGGTGACTCATCTGACAAACCAAAAAAAAAAAAAAAAAAATGGTTCAAATGGCTCTGAGCACTACGGGACTTAACTTCTGAGGTCATCAGTCCCCTAGAACTTAAAACTACTTAAACCGAACTAACCTAAGGACATCACACACATCCATGCCCGAGGCAGGATTGGAACCTGCGACCGTTGTGGTCGGGCGGTTCCAGACTGTAGCGCCTATAACCGCTCGTCCACCCAGGCCGGCTCTGACCATCCACAGTTTTCCCTTCGTCTAACGTTTTGTATGGTCACGAGCGCAGGAGAGGCGCTGTAGGCGATGTCGTACAGTTGGAATTGACAATCGTGTGGGTCGTGTGTTGCCACAGCCCATTAACGCCAAAATTTAACCGCATTATGCTAAGGATACTTTGTCGTACGTTCCCCATTGACTTCTGCGGCTGTTTAACATAGTGTTACTTGTCTGTTAGCACTAAAAAGTCTAAGCAAATTGCGTTGCTCTCGATCGTTAAGGGAAGGCCGTCGGCTTCTGTGTTGTACGTGGTGAGAGATAAAGTCTGAAACTTGGTGTTATCGGCGTACTCTTGACACTGTGGATCTCGGAGCATTGAATACCCTAACGATTTCCGAAATGGAATGTCTCACGCGTCTGGCTCCAACTACCACAGCGCGTTCAAAGTCTGTTCAATCTCGTCGTGCGACCATAATCACGTCGCAAACTTTTCCACATGAAGCACCAGGATATAAACGACAGCTCTGTCAATGCACTGCCCTATTATACCGTATGTGCGCGATACTATCGCCGTACATATATATATGCATATCGCTATCCCATGACTTTCTTCACCTCAGTGTATTCTTTTAATAATGTTACTTCTGACTGCGACGTTAATTAAAATAACCATCCACTAATGTCTTTGGAAGAGAAATTGGTAGCGAATGGGTTAATAAGATATTGCGACTAGTTTCTGGTTACTTTCTCAAGGTCTAATTTACAGCGGTTACTAGCTTGGCACGGCAGAAGACGCAGGACAGGTGATGAGCATTGTCTTTGCCGGAGCAGGTGGCGTACAGTGGAACGGTGTCGGTGCGAGGTGTGGGACGTGGGGGGAGGGGCCGGCGTGTGGTGTTGTCGGGCGCGTGTCGAGAGGCTGGCTCAGCAGCGGCTAATTGGGGTCTCGCGGTGTCTGGCCGCCTGCCCGCGCTTAATTGGAGATAGGCCCCGCCACGCTGACGATAACGCTTGTTGTGGCCCGCCGAGAGCGTGTTCCGCTCCGACCCAGGCCGGCGAGCTGCGGCAACGGAGGGCGGCCGCGCGGGAGCCCAGCGGCAAGTGTTGACGCTGTTCCAGTAAGTTCCCGCACAGCTGCTCAGAGTGCGAACGGTTTTCTATGCGGGAGCTGCTGGAAATCTACCAGACGGGTGTGTAACTTTGCCTTCAAACCAGAAATTAATTCACAACCCAGACAAACTTGTAGGTACGGCAAACACAGCTATGAGTATTCACCTTTGGTGTTTAGTTCTTTATTTTTAGATTACTACCGGTTTCGTATCACTAAAAGGCGCACCTTCAGGTGAACATACACTGAAGAGCCAAAGAAACTGGTACACCTGCCTAACATCGTGTGGGGCCCCCGCAAGTGCACAGGCGTGCCGCAGCACGACGTGGCATCGATTCGACTAATGTCTGAAGTAGTGCTGGAGGGAACTGACGTCATGGATCCTGCAGGACGTCCATAAATCCGTAAGAGTAGGACGGGGTGGAGATCTCTTCTGAAAAGTACGTTGCAAGGCATCCTACAAGTGCTCAATAATGTTCATGTCTGGGGAGCTTGGTGGCCAGAGGAAGTGTTTAAACTCAGAAGAGTGTCCTGGAGCCACTCTGTAACAATTTTCGACGTGTGAGATGTCGCATTGTCCTGCTGCAATTGCCCAAGTCCGTCGCAATGCACAATGGACAAGAGCGGATGCAGGTGATGGACAGGATTCTTACGTACGTGTCACCTGTCAAAATCGTATCTAGAAGTATCAAGGGTTCCGTATCACTCCAACTGCACGCGCTCCACACCATTAGAGAACCTCCACCAGCTTGAACAGTCCCCTGCTGACATGCAGAGTCCATGGATTAATGACTTCAGTCCGTAACTACGCGGCTACTACGGTCGCAGGTTCGAATCCTGCCTCGGGCATGGCTGTGTGTGATCTCATTAGGTTAGTTAGGTTTAAGTAGTTCTAAGTTCTAGGGGACTGATTACCTTAGATGTTAAGTCCCGTAGTGCTTAGAGACATTTGATTTGGATTCGTGAGTTCGTATACGTACACATCCATCCGCTCGATACAATTTGAAACGAGACTCGTCGGACCAGGCAACATGTTTTCAGTCATCAACAGTCCAATGTCAGTGTTGACGGGCCCAGACGACATGTAAAGCTTTGTGTCGGGCAGTCATCGACGTTACACCAGTGGGTCTTAGGCTCTGAAAGCTCATACCTATGATGTTTTGTTGAATGGTTCGCACGCTGACAGTTGTTGATGGCCCAGCATTGAAATATGGAGCAATTTGCGGAAAGATTGTACTTCCGTCACGCTGAACGACTCTCTTAGGCGTCGTTGGTCCCGTTCTTGCAGGATCTCTTTCCGGCCTCAGCGATTTCTGAGATCTGATGTTTTACAAGATTCGTGATATCCACCATACACTCGTGAAGTAGTCGTACGAGAAAATCCCCACTTCATCGCTACCTCGGAAATACTGTGTCCGTTTGCTCGTACGACGACTATAACACCAGGTTGCAACTCACTCACATCTTGATAACCTGCCATTGTAGCGGCAGTAATCAGTCTAACAACTGCGATAGACACTTGTTGTCTTCTATAGGCGTTGCCGACCGCAGCTCCATATTCTGCCTGTTTGCATATCTCTGCATTTGAATACTAGTTTCTTTGCCGCTTCAGTGTAGTAAACGCGAGGCCGTTGAGAAAAATTTCTTCAGTCCCCGATTGGCGTTAAAATACTAGAAACTTTGTACCCAACATTCGTTGTCCGTCAGAACAAGAAACCTCTAAAAGGCAGTATGTCATTTAATAAAAAGACGGATTCCAATCCAGTATGGTGGATGGTTCTGGACCAAACCCGCGAAGAAAACATATTCCCCTGGAATTCGGCTGTTTTATTGAATTGACAAACCCATTTTCAGTGGTATTTTGTTCCGACGGGCAACGTCCGGATATTTTTAGGTCTAATGTTTTCGTTAAATGTTCATCAGGAAAAGTGGCTCTCAGTGCCATGCACCAGGTAGTGATCTAAAGACTGAAGACTTAATGTAGCTGAAACGGTTTACCAATACCCAAAATATATTGTTAGGGGTATTGTCCGTTGTTTGACATAGCTCCATTGGAAAATAGTTTAATCGGTCACATAATGACAATTCATCGTGATTTTAGCACAAGCCGGTCCCGCTTTTGCCAGTTCTTCCACGTTACGTGGGACTGTCCCCATTTCTTATTTTATTTTAGTTACTGCTTCACTGCTTTTAGACAAGAGTCAACTGATGTTTCCTAATTCTATTCCTTTGCTTTTATAGACTGAACATTCATCACTGATAATGGTTTTTACCAACTAAAGACGGCTGAGAACGTTATCTAACCACACCCACGGTATCTCTGCGGCACTCTATAGCAGCTCCCTATAGGCATATTACATAGCATTGCAAGTAACCAACTTCTGATATGAAATTAGAAATCTTATTTATTCCATAGGAGCAGGCTCTTTCTTTGTGGTGCGTATGTTATCCAGACATGGTTTCCTAACCAGATGCATAATAATTTCTTCCTTACTTAAATCTTTTCACTCAGTATTTTGGAAATATCTCTGGTAACTTCATTTCCTTATCAGCCAAGAATTAATTTATAAAACTTTATCAAAAGTTACGAACTGGTTGTATAAATCTCTAATCGGCTTCAATAAGTACAGCTACTGCGGACTATTGGATTTTTCACCTACAATTGTTAACACCTATGCACAAACACCTGCGATATGGTGAGTGAATATTCAATCAATTATGCAGAAAGTA
Source organism: Schistocerca piceifrons (assembly GCF_021461385.2). Classification (NCBI taxonomy): domain Eukaryota; kingdom Metazoa; phylum Arthropoda; class Insecta; order Orthoptera; family Acrididae; genus Schistocerca; species Schistocerca piceifrons. The sequence goes on from NC_060139.1 coordinate 799,899,076, forward strand.
GAAGTGCTTGAGAGAGAATTTATATTCGTATCTACTACTCCAGACGACAACCTCATACAAAGGGTGAATTACCTAAAACTTGCACCACAAATACTGTGGAAACAAAAATTGGTATTGATGTGCAGTTTTCACAGAATGGATTATTTAATCATGGTCATCCCCCCACCCCCCCCCCCCCCTTGGCAGTCCCCTCGAGGAAACCCAAATGGCGGACTAGTAAGGAATCTTTTGTCAATGGAGATATCATCATGACACTTTTTCAATGAGAGGTCACATGTCCCGTGAATACACATTTTGTATCTTTAATGTAGTTGTCTCCACGGCCTTCTGCATCCTCATCATTACTGCTTATTCCACCTTTTAGGGACAGTTTCCCACACGAAGGCCAAGAAACTAGCGCGAACCTCTGTCTGCTCCTCTGTTCTCTTTGACAAGGCCTTTGGCTGTATGAGGGTGACTTCATACGTCGGAAGTCTTCGGACACCATTGTCGATGATTTTTATTCAAAATTTAAGTCGTGGGAGGGTCTAAACACGTGACCACTCTGATTAGTAATCATGGACGCTACCCCTAGATCACAAAAAATACGAAAATGTTCCTGTTAATTCTTAAGACTCTGACTGAAAGGTGGGCATCATCTGTCTCATTCTACCCTCCTCAGCACCTTTAAAAATATTACCAAAAAGTTGGCCATACGAACATATTAGAGCTTTTTTTATGTAAAAGAGAAGAAGAGCGTGGCAATAGCAAAGATGTGGGATAGTAATAAGTACTGGAAGATAGTAGACAGTTGGCTCTGAGCACTATGGGACATCAGCTATGGTCATCAGTCGTAGTAGACAGTGTTTATGTTACATAAAGAACGAAGGATACGGATGTAGTGAATGTGGAAGATAGTTGATAGTGAAAGAATAGTGCCAGAAAAAGAGTGAAGGTGACTGCCCGTGGGGGTTTGGAGCGGGGAGGGGGGGGGGGTTCGTGGAAGGGGGAAGAATAAAGTGAAGGACAAACTGGAAGAGGATGAGAGCTATTGATAATGAGAGACAGAGTATATAAAAATGATGACGAGAAAGAGAGAGGTAGTGGCAGTGTGAAGAGAGAGCAGTAGTAGGAAAGAAGGAATAGGATATAAGCAGTAAGAAAGAGCAAGTGGGAGATCGTGACAATGAGAGATGACTATAGTAGTACGACAGAACTAAGAGGACAGTGACTGTGTCACAGGAGATAACAACAGAGGGGGATAGAGTGATAACGACAATGAGTGAGAAAGGGCAACTTGGAGTGTATGGTTATGAGTGATATACAGCGATCGACAAGCGCGTATAAGTGAGATACTGTTAGGGGAGCTTGTGGAGTTTGAGGTGAGTTGCACGTCAAAAAGAGCGCTAATAAGTTCACGTGCCAAACTTTTTGGGAACATTTCTAGAGGCGGTGAGGAATGTGGAATGAGACAGCTGGTACTCCAGTTTTCAGTCAGTCTTTTAAATAAACAGGAGTGTATTCCCATTCTTTGTGGCCCGATAGGAGCATTTTTCCACGCTTTGTAAAATGTTGCTCTGATCTAGGGAGTGGAGACCTGCGGTTATCTATCGTTTCTTGCGTTGTGAGCGATAATTGATAGTCATCGACGAATGAGTCGTGTGTTCTTGTTTTCCTTCTGCTGGACGCAGACCGCACAGCAGTAGCTCTCTCACCTCGTGTTGTTCATGTGACAAGTTCGATTGGCTGCCAGGGTAGGACAAGTCTGTGTCCATACGCTCTCTTCATTTTGTTAGTGTGTTTCAGTATTTCAGTGGCTTCTCTGATCTTAAGTTTTACCAAATCTGATGATAATGTCTTGTTTGTGGGGCGCTCAATTGCGTGGACATCAGCGCCTGTACAAAGTCCCAATCCTTACACAGCCCAATCTCGCCACGTTCCCGAGTTATGATGAAATGATGAGGACAACACAAACATCCAGCCCCCGGGCAGAGCGCTCAACCCGGCCGCGAATCGAACCCGGGCCGCCCTGATCCAGAGACAGCAGCCCTAGCCACTAGACCACTAGACCACGAGCTGTGGACCTACCAAATCTGGCTGCTTGGTAAGCACACAGGTGTGGTTAAATATTATCGTCTTGGCGCAGTCTTACTGGTGCTGCAGAACTGCTGTGCTGCCCCAGTCGAATGTAGTGCTCGTGATCCGGCATGCGCATAGTTATCTGCCCGCCGGTTTCGCCGAAGTGTACTTCTCCACACTGACATTCCACCTTGCACACACCTGCAGAACGTAAGGCACACTGCTGCAAAATACAGGCTGGATACCAGCCCAGTGTTTGCTCTGTTTATTGACTATCCTCATGTAGGCAAGCGCGCTACTGACTGCAGTTTGCAATTTCTTGCCTCTTTTGCCTTGTCTGCGTGGATCGATTTACGGTTGTAGCCACTAGTCAAGAATCTCACGCAGCCTTTTAGCTCATGTGTTTTGTTTTGAGCATCACTCAAACATCGCGAGCTGACAGCCAAAGAATGGACGAGTTGTTCTGCGCTGTGTAGTGATTGAATTGGGCGCGCAGGTACCTGTCCGTATGTGCAGGTCTCCGATAAACTTTGCATCCACCAAATCTCCCTCCGTTGTCCTATATACTCCTAAAATTCATTCGCCGATGACGACCAATTATGGCTCACACTGCTAAAAGAAATAAGTTACAGCAGTTCCTTCCTCCCTCCTCTGCAGGAACCTATTTCAACAAAGCTCACACTCCTTACATCTCGGGATACCGATTTTAAAACCGATCATTTAGAATCGTGACGTAATTTCATGCTCAGTGAGCAATAATTACAAAATGCGAGTATAAATGACTGTGCACAGCTAAAACATTCTAGTAGACCCACAGGAAGGCCGCTGTAGCTGTAACCGAAAGGTTGGTTTCTCCAGAATAGGTTTCTGAATTATGAGGCGGTTCCATACTGAGAAAGATTTTATGTCAGTTGACGCCGCGGAAGCGTATGCAATTATATTTGTTCGTAACAGCCTTGCAACCGATGTCAGAAGTGAAGTGTATTGTTTCTAATTATGATTATTTTGAAGGCCGTTAAAGGTGATTTGTTTTCAGGTCTCGTTTTCTCTATATTTCTGTGACAGTTCATTGAATTTTTCAGACGCACCTTGTATGTACGTGAAATTAAGCTACAAGCTTGTATAGAGAAACGTTTGACAAAAGAAAAATACTTAATACGGCGCATACTTGTGATAGATGACAATGATGTTCAAATGGTTCAAATGGCTCTGAGCACTATGGGACTTAACTTCTGAGGTCATCAGTCCCCTAGAACTTAGAACTACTTAAACCTAACTAACCTAAGGACATCACACACATCCATGCCCGAGGCAGGATTCGAACCCGCGACCGTAGCGGTCGCGCGGTTCCAGACTGTAGCGTCTAGAAAGGCTCGGCCACTCCGGCCGGCTGTCAATGATGTAAAATAACGAATAGTTTAACTATGGACAATTCAGCGACTATGAATTCAAAATTAAATCACTCTTAGTTTAGACAGTACAATTAAAGTAACGTTTGATGGCAAATATCGTGTTGATCCAATGAGATTTTGTAGCGCTGTGGAAGCCCTACAATTCTGTACGGAGCAGAGTGTTGGACCAAGACACTAATACAAAACGATGAGTCCAGCTGGCTGAAATGAGGTCTCCACGCTCGACGTTAGGCTACACATAAAAAAGATACGAGAAACAGATTACACGTAAAACTTGAAACATATCACTAAAAATGGTAATAAATACATAAAAAGAATAAAAATAAGATAAAATTACAAAACCATAGGGAAACGTGTATAAGAGGATTTAACAAGACTTATCCTTCACGATCATGAGGAACATGGACGTTAATAACAAACATTACGGCTAAGCAGCTATATATTTCAACAGTGTATTGTATTAATCTAGCAATTAGTGTAATCACGAGAACGGAAAATCACATAAACGGGGATCATGCGCATTAGCCATGCAAACGGATCCACGATAAAATAACAAACTACGTAACAACAAAAATTTTAGTGTTTAAAACATTCCTGTATTTCGCAGCGACATAATGACATAAGCTGAACTTCGAAAACTATGCGGCGTTAAACAGTGGCACTCAATGGACTTTAGTGAGGTACAAGGGGCAAGTGACAAATATTCGGGAACAGGGAAGGTGAATGTTCGACATTGTCACTGAAAATTTCTTCTGGAAACCTTAGAAGAGTATATCACGTGTTCTATACGTGAAATAAGGGAAAAATTTATGGATCGAGTTTCTGAACATAATGAATGCATGTATTGATACTGAACATGAATTCATTTACTCTGCTAGTAGACGATGGCTATTTAAATAGCTATCGCTGTTGTTTTTACGTTGTCTCGTTCCAGCTACCAACTTGTCTGAAATAAGAATGATTTCAGTACGGCATTTTTCTAAATGTTTCAGTAATTATAGTGACAGCTGCTAGATAACAGTGTAGAAGAACCGTAATAAACAGCAGTCATCTTCACACCATATCTCGAGTATTTTCCTCTCTAAAGCACAATTCCCATTTCGCATCCGATTCACTATTCGTGTAAGACGGTCCCTTTGATTAAAAGAATACATTTCAGTTACACAGTAGTTTATTGTAAAAATATTTCCAGTTTATTTTGACATTTTACAAGTTCCTGTGTTGTTTAATGATATAGTGAAATAAGCTGAACTTACAAAACCATAGGACGTTATATAGTGGCAGTCAATGGATTTTAGTTTATAGTTGTCATTTCCGGATTAAAGGTGTAAGCCATAAATTTTGTCTGTAGCCTCACCGAACCCATTCCACTAGACCCTTCCAAATGCCATTAAACCAAATGATTTGAGATTACTCTGGCATAAAGGCTGTTCGCCCACTGTGCACACAATATTGGTAAACGTTCAATTTAAATTCTTCTCTCACAGCGGTAGCGTCCATAATCTGATGAACTGTAGACGAAACAATTATTAAATTCCAATTTAGTCCATAACAAAACATGTCGCTGTCGCAAACTCCGCCAGCTTACACCGATCGGAGTGGAGTGGAATAATACGCATACAAATGAAAGAATACGTACAGGATTAATCGTCTGTATGTATTACCCGAGGCACAGACTGAATAATTTGCAGAATGTTTCACATTAAAATCAAGCTGACCTGTGACATAATACGGCAATAGTTGAAAAATTTGCGTTTGAAGCAGGGAGCCATTCATTAAGGGAACTAATACGGAAAAGAGAGGTTACAGTCCACCGAGCGATATTTCGGTTCTGGCTTCCTGTTGCGGTTAAAGCGGATTTTAGAGCAGTATGCAATATTGTTTGTGTTTTGTTGCCCCCACTTCAGTTTGTATACTACCAGACAAAAAGGCAGGATGCGAACGTATTTACTTACATATCATATACATGAATAGAGCCGTAGTTCTTTGTGAAGCGTAGAGCAGATACCAGCGGGATGGTCGGGCGGTTCTAGGCACTACAGTCTGGAACCGCGCGACCGCTACGGTCGCAGGTTCGAATCCTGCCTCGGGCATGGATGTGTGTGATGTCCTTAGGTTAGTTAGGTTTAAGTAGTTCTAAGTTCTAGGGGACTGGTGACCTTAGATGTTAAGTCCCATAGTGCACAGAGCCATTTGAGCCATTTTTAGCAGACACCAGAGTGCATTAGTATTGTTTATGTTTAGTGTTGTAGCAGACATGGCAGGTTGTATCGGGTGCTTCAACAGCGGCAGAAGTGAAGGATGTAGGTGCCACATAGTCAGGTGAGTCAGCGTTAAGAGCAATTATCAGAATCTGAAAGGGTCTCGCTTGTGGGTCTCCATTTCGCCGGCTGGTCGAACGGCCCTATTTCCAGATTTGTGATGCATTCGGAAGTGTCAATGGCCCGTTGCTGGAGTGAGAAATGCATCCCTCGCCAAGGTCCAAGTGACCACGTCTGACCACCACAAGGGAAGTGTCGCGTACGCGTATGAGTCAGCGTTAAGAGCGATAACGAGGATCTGAAAGGGGTCTCCTTGTGGGTCTCAATTTGGCCAGCTGGTCGAATTGCCCAATTTCCAGATTTACCAAACTCTGTTACTAGCCTTCCATTTAACACTTGTAATTAAGTGACATCCACCACCAGGCTCAATTAATCCTTAACCGAGAACATCTCAGGTTAGGGGATATTTATGACCAAAACACACCATAGCGTTCAATTAATTACCAACAGATCAATGCGAAGTAAGCTTCGAACTCAAATGTTAACAGCCATAAGAATGAAGCCAGCTATGGTTCATAAAGTAAGATGCATACAATGAAGATAGTATTGTTTTTCAGTGCCGGCCTCTAACCGTCAGCAGACCGACATGCTGACGCTGAAAAGACGAGCCTGTCCTTGGCTCGAGATGGTGGAGTTTAGACAAAAAATTGTCATTCTTGCGGTTACTAGGGGGGAGAGAATAGATCTTACCATTCTTGTTGATTTGTCCTTGCTGGTGGAGCCTGTAAAAGAGATAAACACACTCTGATGGGGATTAGTAAAACTTAATCCCTCAGAAAGTCAGGCCAACTCGTGGTTGGCCTGTGGTGAGGTTGTTGGCCCAGTCCTCGGATGAGCCGGTTGCGGGAGTGTCCCAATTTCTCGTAGAACTCCTTGGCGATAGCGCGAATCCTATTTCGGAGAGGCAGGATCCCGGTGTCCTCGTGGAGTTGGCGCGTCGAATAGCGCCTCGGAAGATGCATGGCAGTCTTCAGGGCGCGGTTCTGTATCATCTGCAGAGTCACAATGTGGGCATCTGCGGCTTTCCCCCAGACCACGGCCGCCTACTCTAACAGTGGGCGGACCAATATTAGGTATAGCGTGATGCCGTGTTGCGGTGTCAATGACGGTTGCGGGTTTATCAGCGGATACAGGTGAGCCTGCGGTCTAGGGTGACCCCTAGGTACTTCGTCGTCCAACTCCATGGGATAGGTTCTCGGGTGAAGACAACTGCCTGGCTCTTAGTGGAGTTCAATTTGAGCCGCCATTTTGTTGCCCATGAGCTCAAGGCGTCGCACTCGCGTTGGAGGCAGCGTTCATGCTGCGAGTGAACAGGGCCGTATAATCCGCGTGCAGCACCAGTTCAACTCCTGCCACTTTCGGGGCGTCGGCACTGTACAGAGAGTACAGCGAGAGGCCGAGTACCGACCCCTGCAGACCGACATAAGGTGGCTCGGCCTTTTGTAACAACCGCACGTCGATCTTTCGGTCTGTCGGTCGCTAGGAGAGCGGCGCCAGACCCGTGGCTGACCAGGACTGTGGAAACCAGCCCTAAGCTCTAGCCCGTTAACTGGGGAGATGACATAGGCCCACGGATGGACTGAAGTACAATAGACTAAAATTCTACATCAACAGACTGTTAAACTTTTAAACGCAAGGATGAACGATTACAAATGGGACACAAACCAATTCCACTTAGGGAAAGTGAGAGCGACGTTGCCACATTGGTCCGACAAACGGGTGTCTATACACAATAGCAGTGGCTTTGAATTTAAGTTACAGGAAACTGGGAACTCAACCACAAGTCAGGCAATTAATAGTGTTCCCGAAACCTCAATAACGGCCACCAAACTCTAGGTAGAATTTAGGTTTATAAGGGCATAGTGATCTAGCAGTGACGACTATATAATATTTTGACTGTCAGACATTACACATTGGCTACATTAAGTGGCGGCTTATTACGCCTCAAGAAATGATAGAATTGTACTCCATGGGCTCCACTAGAATTTTAAAGCAGCGCAGGATGTTGTCCTTTATGTGTAAACATGCCCTCATCAGACGAAATGTCTCACCGGATTCAGAAATTGGTACCGGCCACACGGATTGCCGGGAAATCCAGGATGGAAATCAGCACCTGTAGCTTGTCATTCCTCCCAGCGGTGCACGGTCCTTCTCCTTGGCTTCGCAGACGCCACTCGTCGCATCCACTCGAAGTTCTTAACTGCCTCCCTTTTCACAGCGCAGCCTCACTCGTTGCCGCCGTACCACTCACACCCTCTCTCGGACTTTCCTCATGCCACCAGCCAGGCGGCTCCAAACTAAAGCGCCTAGAAGCGCTCGGCCACGCTGGCCGGTGCACTTCTTCAGATAAAAAAATTATTTTATAAGAAAATTATACTGAAACGAAGAGGAGGCAGCGATTGTTTAATTTACGTTAACTACAGAACACAAAAAGTAAGAGAAACGGAGACTAAAATGTAAGACAACAGAAGACAGTCTGTTCTTGTTTCTTTTTTTATTTCTTTTTGGTGTCAGTAAATTTCTGACTGGTCTGATGCAGCACACCATGATTTCATAACTTCTCAGAGTAGTACACACACAGAAGTTGTCAGTTACTTGTTCTATACAGGGTGGTCCATTGATCGTGACCCGGCCAAATATCTCACGAAATATCAAACGAAAAAACTACCAAGAACGAAGCTCGTCTAGCTTGAAGGGGGAAACCAGATGGCGCTATGGTTGGCCCGCTAGATGGCGCTGCCATAGATCAAACGGACATCAACTGCGTTTTTTTTTAAAAATTGGAAACCCCATTTTTTATTGCATATTCGTGTGGTACGTAAAGAAATATGAATGTTTTAGTAGGACCACTTTTTTCGCTTTGTGATAGATGGCGTTTTAATAGTCACAAATGTTTAAGTACGTGGTATCACGTAACATTCCGCCAGTGCGGACGGTATTTGCTTCGTGATACATTACCAGTGTTAAAATTGACCTTTTACCAATTGCGGAAAAGGTCGATATCGTGTTGATGTATGGCCATTGTGATCAAAACTCCGAACGGGCGTGTGCTATGTATGCTGCTCGGTATCTTGGACGATATCCTCCAAGTGTCCGGACGGTTCGCCGGATAGTTACGTTATTTAAGGAAACAGGGAGTGTTGAGCCACATGTGAAACGTCAACCAGGACCTGCAACAAATGTTGATGACCAAGTAGGTGTTTTAGCTGCTAATCCACACAACAGTAGCAGACAAATTGCGCGAGAATCGGGAATCTCAAAAACGTCGGTGTTGAGAATGCTTCATCAACATCGATTACACCCGTACCCTATTTCTACGCACCAGGAATTGCATGGCGACGTCTTTGAACGTCGTGTACAGTTCTGCCACTGGACACAAGTGAAATTACGGGACTATGACAGATTTTTTGCATGCGTTCTATTTAGCAACGAAGTGTCATTCAACAGCAGCGGTAACGTAAACCAGCATAATATACACTATTGGGCAACAGAGAATCCACGATGGCTGCGACAAGTGGAACCTCAGCGACCTTGGCGGGTTAATGTATGGTGCGGCATTATGGGAGGAAGGATAATTGGCCTCCATTTTATCTATGGCAATGGTGCAATGTATGCTGATTTCCTACGTAATGTTCTACCGATGTTACTACAAGATGTTTCACTGCATGACAGAATGGCGATGTACTTCCAACATGATGGATGTCCGGCACGTAGCTCGCGTGCAGTTGAAGCGGTACTGAATAGCATATTTCATGACAGGTGGATTGGTTGTCGAAGCACCATACCATGGCCTGCACGTTCACCGGATCTGACGTCTCCGGATTTCTTTCTGTGGGGAAAGTTGAAGGAATTTGCTATCGTGATCCACCGACAACGCCTGACAACATGCGTCAGCGCATTGTCAATGCAGGTATGAACATTATGGAAGGCGAACTACTCGCTGTTGAGATGAATGTCGTTACACATATTGCCTAATGCATTGAGGATGACGGACATCATTCTGAGCATTTATTGCATTAATGTGGTATTTACAGGTAATCACGCTGTAACAGCATGCGTTCTCAGAAATGATAAGTTCACAAAGGTACATGTATCACATTGTAAAAACCGAAATAAAATATTCAAATGTACCTACGTTCTGAATTTTAATTAAAAAAAAAATTGTGAGCCATATGTTTGTCACTATTACAGCGCCATCTATCACAAAGCGAAAAATGTGGTCCAACTCAAACTTTCATATTTATTTACGTACTACACGAATATGTAATAAATATGGGGGTTCCTATTTAAAAAACGCAGTTGATATCCGTTTGACCTACGGCAGCGCCATCTAGCGGGCCAACCATAGCGCCATCTGGTTTCCCCTTCAAGCTAGACAAGTTTTGTTCTTTGTAGGCTTTTCGTTTGACGCTTATTTCGTGAGATATTTGGCCCGGTCACGATCAATAGACCACCGTGTCTACGCAATTTACTTTGTCCAATTAAGACCCGTGTTTCATATCAGTAGACTTCCTTTAGTCAGTAAAGCCACCCTGCTTGTTATGTCCTCCTTTCTTATTTCATCATAGGCTGTTTCGTTTCCGTTGCAGTTCAGGTCTTCAGTATTCTACGTCGTTCTTAATTTTCATCTTACTTTTGTCACGCAATCTCGTCTCTGCTACTCGTCAATACTCTTTTTTTTTTCTTCGTTGCTCTGAGTCCATACTCTGCGCACAGGAGGCAAACAAGCCCACTATATGACAGGGTACGTGCTGTGGCTGTGTAGTCCTGCATAGCAGAACGAACGAAATGTCTGTCCACTCGAGCTCTATTCGCATGGGGCCTCATAGGGATCCGGTTTTTCCTTGAGTATGGCCCTCCTGAACCCATTCATTCAATATTCAAATGAAAGGACGGAACGATAAACTGCAGTATCGAATGGAGCACGATCTTGCCGGTAGAGGTTTCTCCATCTTACTAGTCTACACTGAAAAACGAATTTTGAATGAGCAGTAGGGTGTATGTAAAATAAAAGTAGAAAATTAAAGGTCTTGTAGAGTAGCTCACAAAAAACTTATTTCACAAAGCAACTCCTGCCCGCATCCTTTCGCGCACGGTGCTAGGCGTTGCGCGTCTCCAAGAGGGTTGGCACCAACATGCCATCACAGCTGTCATGGCAACAGATCTACAAGGCAACGATTTACATGTGGTTGTGACATCAAAGTAAAAAGAGACATGGCGTTGAAGTTTTAATACCTTCATTAGCAAACGCTGAAATCAGCATAGTTGCGAATATTCCAGCGTCACTCACCGGGACGTAATCGCTTGCATTCCGGTGGAGTCTAGTTCGCACTGCGTCAGTCTGTTATCAAGCGGGGATACTCTTGTGCTTGTTAGATGTGGAGGGGACGGGAGATGGAGCGCTACGGCAGACATACACCGTGCTCACGTGGATTGAAATATTCACGTTGGCCAACGTTTGTACGTCCGGCGGTTTCTGAAACATCAAGTGCCACATCCACGCACGTTTACTAGTATCCACAGGTCCCTACGCGAGACAAGATCACTTGACGTACATTTTCAAAATGGTTCAAATGGCTCTGAGCACTACGGGACTTAACATCTGAGGTCATCAGTCCTCTAGAACTTAGAACTACTTAAACCCAATTAATCTAAGGACATCACACACATCCATGCCCGAAGCAGGATTCGAACCTGCGACCGTAGCAGTCGCGCGGTTCCAGCCTGAAGCGTCTAGAACCGCTCGGCAACTCCGGCCGGCGACGTACGTTTTCCACAGCCACGTTCTCGTAATGGAACATGTGCATTTAAGGCCTCCTTCAAAACCCAGTGTGTTCATTTTGCGTTATAGGTGCAAAGCCCTGACGGACACGGTCGTCAACGCACAGCGAGTACACCAGGACTTGAGAGGCGTTAGCCCTGCTGGAAAACACATTCTCAACAACTCGCGGGGGGTGGGGGTGAGGTCCGTGACGTTGCTACGGGACATGGCTCTTCTACTGAACAAATGCTCGAAGTTCTTAAGCTCACATATACTGGACATTTATTGTTTTGGTCCATACTACGTCCTCCAAAGATATATGGAGATCGAAGAATAGAAGAGATCTGTTTGACAGTATCGAAGATGAAGTGTTCATAGCTCTTAAGGCAGGCCTACATGTTTTAGAGCAGATGTTCACTGAGATTTTTTTGCTTCTAGTACCGTACTTCCAACTGTACTCGCTTGCGTCATTATTTATGAGACATGCCGTATATATGTATATTTTAGAAAACCCGAACTCCATTGACAAAATTTCGGAGATTGTTCAGCGATACTTTCTGAGTATTTTGCCATTAGGGAATCCTGGTCTGTGGCGCTTCGTAGTGTGCCTGAGTAATGATGTCATTCTGCATTATTTAGTTTGTCAGTCAAATTACCATTTTTTATGGGAAAATACCTTGACTTTGTAAGGTGTCAGGCAAATCCAACACCTTCCATGAAAACCCTGACATGATAAGAAAATCCAGTAGTATGTCACATAGCTCCGAATAAATCGTGACATTAAATTAACCAAAGTAATATGAGTAACGAGTGAGCAAATGGAATACCACAGACTAATACAAGAATGCCTATATGCATGTCATACCTTCCCACCGTGGGACAGACGCAGTTCCGAGGGGAGAAGCGAGAACAGAAGCCGAGAGAAGAACCGTGTTAAGCTGGAAGGCCTTACGATAAGGGACGGACGGACACCCACGTCGCCAGCTAACCGCTAGGACGACGCCACCCGCAAGTTTTTAGCGTGAGACTTTTTCGCGTCTCTGTCACGTTAGGACCATCCCCCAGCCCATGTTAAAAGCTAGAGCCCTCCAGAAGAACAGTATAGATCTTACGATAACACAAAAAGGGCTACACCACCCGCAAGTTTTAGCGTGAGACCTTTTCGCGTCTCTGTTACGTTAGGACCACCCCCCAGCCCCTGTTAAAAGATAGAGCCCTCCAGAAGAACAGTATAGATCTTACGATAACGCTAAAAGGACCGCACCAGCTGCAAGTTTTAGCGTGAGACTTTTTCGCGTCTCTGTTACGTTGCAAACTTTAAAAAACATTGCCCCACCACGAAAAGTATAACGTTTCTCATTGGATAGACAGAATTTTTGTAGGTGGAGCTTAAGGTTAACATTGAGACCCTGATTGGTCAGATGAAAACACAGCCAGATAGTTTTTTTTCAAACCAACTTCGGTAAATTGTAGTAAGGAGAAGTTAGGACAGAGTTACTTCCGAGACGGCGAGGTGAGCTGAGCTGCGCCTGCCGCCGCCCCCTGACGAACACCGACAAGGTAATGAACGCACGTGATGCCGCGTAACAGAGCATAAAGCTTCACTCAGAACTGCAGAAGTCTCATCTGTTACATCCCCTTTTTACGTAATACTAGTGTCGATCGTCAATTAAAGCTCATGGTGTTCACATTTGCCACTTGAAGTAAAAATCTGAAATGCGATGATTTTTCTGTTATATAGCTATTGAGAAGCCACATCAGCCACTGTAATTTACGACAAGTTAGATAAGTAATTAAAGATAATTAAGGGTCACTGTAGACCATTTTGATAATTCGCATTTTTGCGAAACTTAATTTAAACCTAGATTATAGATGTGATATGGAATAGGTCATCCTTCAATCCATTGTAGAGCTTGGAAACCCATTCAGGGTATATTCGTTCACATTTTTGTTGAACGCAGTTGGTTTTTACCATCCTGTATTAAAACATTTCCTTTTATCAATAGTGCAATTTATAAACAATGTTTTGTGAGTAGAATAAAGTTTCCAATGGTAAACTTAACTGCTTTTTCGACGTTATTTTACCAGCTAACTAAAAATAGGAAAGCCTTGAACCCCTTCCACTAAATTTAGTTAGTATTAAGATTCTTTTACAGGGAGTGCAGTGGAGCTGACGCTGAAATCATTAAGTATTTGGTTATATCATCGCTAGTGTCACTGAACTCTTCTGAATTCTACAAGTCATGTGTGGTCTGGCGTCTCCTTACGAGCAACAGGTCCCAGGTTCAAACTAGTCAATTCCCTAAAAAACACGCTCAGAGCGTCGTTGCGCGAAAGTGGTAGGGAGACACGATATAGAACGAACAGACACCACACAGCATGTTTAGAACTTTAATGAAAAAGTCTGTAATAGGACAATGCGATTTTTTCCAAAAATGTTCAAATGTGTGTGAGTTCGTAAGGGACCTAACTGCTGAGGTCATCGGTCCCTAGACTTACACACTACGTAAACTATCTTACGCTAAGAACGGCGGAGGGAGGACTCGAAGCTCCGGCGGGAGGGGCCGCGTAGTCCTTGACATGGCGCCTGTAACCGCGCGGCCAAGTGGGTTTTCCGTTGCTGGGAGAACATCTCAGCATAGTGTTATGCTGCTCTTCCATTGCATTCAGAGAATCCATACATTTAGGCTAAATCTCCACCAGCATACCTATCCGTACTGCTGTCTATCACTGTTAACGAACAACTAATCCAGCCGGAAATAAAACGAGAGAGAACCGAGCAGTTCTGAAGGCAATGTCGAGGTCGAAGAGTGAAGTGGGCTTTACTGTCGCCAGCATCAAATACCACGGGTAAACGGATCAAGTGTTTTCAAACATGACATATAGTGCTTGCCTTCGATATTTCTAGTGTTGTTCAGATATTTTGAGTACAATATGGAAGCAAAGATAAATAAGGGATGAAATCAGACGAAATGTAAATACACTCACTGAAGACCACGGGTCACTTATACCAAGATACTCAGAAAATACCTTTAATCACCTCCGAATACGGCCTCTAAAAGGCATACCTAAGAACTATGACCCCTTGTTCAGGAGACAAGATGTGTTTCACATTAGCGAAGATGAACACGTGCTCACAGCTCTTAAGGCATGCATATAGAGGCCAGGTTTACCAAACTGTTATTTCTTCTTTTTGCTCCATACTACCAGCTATGAAAATACAGAAAGCAAAGAGCTTCCTGTAGCCGAGGGGTGTATCACAGTATCGATTATGAACAAGTGGCCATAGTTCTTAAGGTATGCATTTTAGTCACCATATTTATCAGTGTATTCTTGTTCTGATCCATACTACCAGTAGAAGGTTGTCGGTGCAGTTCGAGTTCACAATGTAGATATAATACGTATGAGTTAATACATTTGGTGCATCTTGTATGAAACAAATCAAAAATGCAAGTACAACTACAGTTCTGTCAGAGCTATGTCATGTGGAGTTGAACTTTAAGTGTGTACTTATTTTGATGGTCAGTTTTCTGACTGGTCCTAGACGCTACAGTCTGGAGCCGAGCGACCGCTACGGTCGCAGTTTCGAATCCTGCCTCGGGCATGGATGTGTGTGCTGTCCTTAGGTTAGTTAGGTTTAATTTGTTCTAAGCTCTAGGCGACTGATGACCTAGAAGTTAAGTCGCATAGTGCTCAGAGTCATTTGAACCAGCCTTCTGACTGGTCTGACGCAGCCCGCCACGAATTCGTCTCCTGTTCCAACCTCTTCATGTTGGAGTAGCACATGCACACATTTATTTATTTGTTGTATTTATTCCTATCTCTGAAGTTGGGTTATATACAAAATCCATCTTTATTGCATTGAAATCATAAGATAATATATATGACATCACAAATTCGCTCTGAAACAATATGTTAGCTTCACTGCAAAAGCTCTCAATGAGAAATTCTTCGTAGTGTTCAATGGAAATAGATTTTTTGATATGAAGGCGATTGTTATAACGCACCTCCCGCCCCTAAAGTGGCTTACGGTTTTCGTGACAACCGGGCTTACGACAGGACTTTAGTAGTACGTTTGTAGTACGGCATCCGAAGTAACTGATGTCAGACGCGTCCACGGTCACATAAAGAGACGTTCACATGAAGCAAAAACTTTTTTAGCGAAATGAAATTATACTTGCGACGGAAGCGGACTGAGTGTTACGGAAATCCGCTTCGCTGGCTATACTGGCGCGATCTCTCGGGTTGAACAACGGAGTGGAGTCGCCGTTAAAAGAGGACACAAAGCGCTTCCTGCGGCGCGTTATTTTTGAGGCGCGAGGGAGACGTCAGCGCCCGCGGCTGGAGCCGTCACAAAAGGAACGCGCCAGTGGCATACGTAAAGAGGCGCGCCGGGTCACCCCGGGGCCCTGCCTGCTCACACCACACTGACGTGGGACATGCGGCCTCTGTGGCACTTGTTACCGTTAACTGCACCGATCATCGTTTTCGGTTCTGACACCGTGTGTTAGTCCAGTTATCTGCAGACTATCAAGGTAAATTTTTAAAAATAAAAATACCCGGTGACCAGTTTCGACGCTATATTCTTCCCATCTTCAAGCACTTATGATAACTGAATGGTTATATCCAACCCGCGGTGTTTTAAGACAGGTACCATGTGTATTCACTGGTCAAATGTATTTCAATGTACACCATATGTGCACTCCAGCCGTCTAACAACAATTGTTGTTGATATATGACTGGAGTGGGCACATCGAGTAAACAGAAACGCAGGAGATAAGTGAAAGCGCATGGCACCTGCCCTAATGCACCGATGGCTGGATATCATCATTTAGTTTGCATGGTGGCTTGAAGACGACACTAATTTAGTGTCGAAACTGATTGCGTAAATAATTTATTTTATAAAAAGGACTGGTGTTGGTATTCCATACTTCTACAAATAGTCAACCGCCAGTGGTTATGTAATTGTCCTAAGCGAGCAAGCAAATCACGGACCAACGGCTGGGGAAGTCGTTTGAGGTGTCATGCCACATGCTGTCTTGTACACAAGTTCCTTTGAGGGATACGATGTAGGTCATTGCCATACGGAAACTACCCAATCCCTGGTGTTACGTTCGATTATGAGAACGGCAATTCCATGTACAGCAATAGATGGGCGGTAGAGGACACGATTTAGGTCCTTTGCACCTAATCGTCGAACCTGGTGGGACCAATACACCGACAAGAGTAGTGATATTCCAAGTCCCTTCTGTCTTGTACTAGGCATATGATTAATAAAACTGCGGCTAGTTCGGGTGTAGCTGGGCAAAACGTAGAGAAACAGAGGTCACCTGGGCTTGACAATGGGTAGGTCTGCAAGCTGGTTACTGCTACGAGGCGATGCTTACTATTCTGATACAGACGCTATCAGCTTTGTAGTCCACCGGCGTCCCTGGGGGCACTGACCAGCAGAACAGACTCTGGTCCGTTGACAAAGAGTGCTTCTCACTCGAAAATCGGAGGTTTAAAGGAGTGTGTGTGTGGGGGGGGGGGGGGGGGGGGGGGAAGTTGTCCCGGGCTTAACCTGTGATTGTTGGTAAAGCTTCTTCCACACCTGCTTTATCCACCAGGTTCGACGATTAGGTGCAAAGGACCTAAATCGTGTCCTCTACCGCCCATCTATTGCTGTACATGGAATTGCCGTTCTCATAATCGAACGTAACACCAGGGATTGGGTAGTTTCCGTATGGCAATGACCTACATCGTATCCCTCAAAGGAACTTGTGTACAAGACAGCATGTGGCA
Source organism: Schistocerca piceifrons (assembly GCF_021461385.2). Lineage (NCBI taxonomy): Eukaryota > Metazoa > Arthropoda > Insecta > Orthoptera > Acrididae > Schistocerca > Schistocerca piceifrons. The sequence continues at coordinate 799,916,412 of NC_060139.1, forward strand.
GACATTTAGAAGTATGCTGTCTTTAAAGACAGCATACTTCTAAATGTGTGCATTAAAAAAAAAAACAACGAAGTCTGGAGAAGGAAGACTGAAGTTTTCTCGAAGGACTTTAAATACCTGTAGTGTGAAATAATTCAATAAAGCAGCAGAACCCAGTGCCGATGAACCAAACGTGGTGCAGCATTGTAAAGATAGGAAGACAACACATCCTCTCCTAAATGACCATTTCATTTCATACAACAGGCCCAGATACTAATTGTAATGTTCATTTATCCGTGGTAATATTGCTTGAGCTCCATGACTGTGGATTACACACAGAGATTATAGTGCACCAGTTGGCCAAACGTGTGATTTATTTAGTTTAAATACACATGTTTCGGAAAGCCATGATCGCATTATCAAGTTCCTGTCTGTATTACGTAATTAGACATAGTAAAACTAAGCAAGCACTAAACATGCATTTCCAGACATCTAAGACTCTCAATTATAGGTGTCATGGTGTTATGTTTGTAATTACTGGTGACGCTTAAATATCTTACAGAGCCCTGAAATTGATTCTAAAACGCATTTTACATTTTTATATTTATTCTGTTTTGGCGAAACATGGACTTCAGTTGGATATATGACTAAGACAGTTGTAAAACGATGTACATCGACAAGGAAATGATGAAAATCAACAATGAAGTAATTGAATTAATGACTGAGATTTTATGATTAGAGAAACAGAAAGAAAACACTAGAAGAATAGGAAAATTAATAAACAGAACAGTAACAATGGCCTGTAGCTATCAGTACAAAGCTTCCGATCTACGAAGTTTGCAAGTGAAGTGTATTACCAGTTTTGAGTTAAGCCTCTAAATACTGAACTGTATTGTAAAAGCTATGTAGAAAATGGGGCTCCTCAACGAGCAATGGGCAAAGGCTTGCTGGGAATCAATGGAAGAGACAGGAAAATCTAGAAATGCACAAGGGAACCGACTGGAAGGAATAACTATTTATGGCTGTCATGAAAATTAAGCGGAGGAGGATGGAATGTGTAATACCAACATGCTTATGAAATACAAGTGCAGTACTGACCTACATAAACTACTGGAGCACAGATCATGGTAATACGATTCGTTTGAATCCACCAGTTTCTTTGTAAAGGCATACGAATACACAAAGTCGAAAAGTGTAAAATTCCCCCGGTGCCTTAAAATTGCAGCACCGCGAACGATAGCAAATTAAATTTCATTTAATATAAATATAGACATATCTGCTTAAAAGTATGCGTACATTCCTGTGAAAAGCAGAATTTTGATCACTAAATGTCACGAATGGCGGAGCCGCCAGTATAAAGGAGGCGGAGAGTACTGTGTTGTTAGTGGGTCGGTGATGGTTCAAATGGCTCTGAGCACTGTGGGACTTAACTTCTGAGGTCATCAGACCCCTAGAACTTAGAACTACTTAAACCTAACTAACCTAAGGACATCACACACATCCATGCCCGAGGCACGATTGGAACCTGCGACCGTAGCGGTCCTGCGGTTCCAGACTGTAGCGCCTAGAACCGCACGGCCACCCCGGCCGGCGTGGGTCGGTGAAGAAAGGTAAGTGACTTCGAACGTGGACTGGGCACTGGACACCACCTGAGTAAGAAATCCATCACAGTCCTGACCTGAACGCAATGAAAAATTTTTGGAATGAAATCGTCGATTTCGGTCCAGACTCAAGCGTCGGATTTCACTAGTTTCCCTTATTTCGTTTCTTGAGAAAGAATGGGCTGCTATTCTTCTACAAATATTCATATTTAAATTTCAAGCCATCATAATAGTGAAGAGCGGAAACACCAGATACTAATCCTGTGGTACACCATTTCCAATGTTGAGAACAGCTGGTCATGGTCACTTCTTTGCCGTTTTCAATCAGTCACGAAGGTGCAAATGCATGAGGGCACAGCACAAGTACGGGGTGTCCGCTGCAGTGGACTGTGTGCATTTGCAGCCTCATGACTGACTGAAAACGCCAGAAAAGCGAACATCAACAGCTGTTCACTGCTGTGCACTGACACGCGCACCACTGCGTTAACGGCCACTAAGATCAGACAGTGTAAAGTATTGTAAAAAGAGTACATTATTAAATTTGTAGTTGATTTGAGGATATACAGGCCTCAGAATTTAGTACAGAGAACTGCCACCTCCAGTGGGAACTACGATTCCGATTCTAATCGCACTGAGGTGGGATGAGTAGTGCGTGTACTTCATTGCATTTCGCTTCAACTCTATGACAGATTTCGTCAGTCTTAGTGGCAGGTGACAGCTGGCGTGCCAGTCTCTCGTCAATCTATAACGAGATTACAATGAGTGGGATGTCTTTATTTAAAAGCAGTCTTGATCGCAACCGATGTTAACTTCTGACGGGTTTCGGCCTTTTGATTACGGGCCATCATCAGAGTTTTCACCATTAGGCGCCACCGCCGTCATCGAGATGGTGCAAGCTCTGATTATGGGCCGTAATTAAAAGGCCTAAACCGGTCAAAAGTTAACATCTGCTGCGATCAAGACTGCTTTTAAATAATTTTATCACAGTTTGATCACTGTTCTCCGATAATGTTATAAAAATTATGAGTGAGATATCTGGTTAAAATGCTGACAGCAACAGTCCAACTCGCCCTGTATCGACGCAGCTCAGGACAACATGGTCAAAATGAGTCCCCCGTTATCCTGCTGGAAGGTAATGTCGTGGAGCACCGGGCTTAAGATGAGAGACATGCTCTGTCTGTTGCCCATTGGCATATAATCAAGCCTAGTTCTAGGCCCTTATGATGCTGACGAATGCAATCTGCCAACGTTCTATCTCTTGGAGGCTCCACACATGGATACTTCCATCGGGATTCTGTATGCAGAATCAGAACTCAGCTTGGGGCCACTCCTGTGCTCGCTGTCGTCGTTATGCGTGGAATCCTCCGTCAGCTCGTCAAGAGACCACAACAATGACCGCTGTGCTGAAGATCCATTGTTTTCCACACGTAGTTTCACTTATTACTCGAATATTTGTGACCTGAAAATATGAGTGAGATGGCGCAGTGGTTAGCAAACTTGACTCGCATTCGGGAGGGCGACGGTTCAAACCCGCATCCGGCCATCCTGATTTTGGTTTTCCATGATTTCTCTAAAACGCTTCAGGCAAATGCTGGGATAGTTCATTTGAAAGGGCACGGCCGAATTCCTTCCCCATCCTTCCCGAATCCGACGGGACTGATGACCTGGGTGTTTGGTCGCCTCCCCCAAATCAACCAACGAACCTCCTCCAAACAAACCCAAATTCCTCACTCAAGGTACGTGAGATAGCTGTACGACTCTGCATGATCATGTGAGCAATGTATCACCCAGCTTGTCCTTGTTGAAATTTCTGTGACCAGCAACTCATCTAATTACACTACCGGCCATTAAAATTTCTACTCCAAGAAGTAATGCAGATGATAAACGGGTATTCATTGAACAAATAAATTATACGAGAACTGAGGTGTGATTACCTTTTCATGCAGTTTGGGTGCATAGATCCTGAGAAATCAGTACCCAGAACAACTACCTCTGGCCGTAATAACGTCCTTGACACGCCTGGGCATTGAGTCAAACAGAGCTTGGTTAGCGTGTACAGGTACAGCTGCCCATGCAGCTTCAACACGATACCGCGGTTCATCAAGAGCAGTGACTGGCGTATTGTGACGAGCTAGTTGCTCGGTCACCATTGACCAAACGTTTTCAATTGGTGAGAGATATGGAGAATGTGCTGGCCAGGGCAGCAGTCGAACATTTTCTGTATTCAGGAAGGCCCGCACAGGATCTGCAACATGCGGTCGTGCATTATCCTGCAGAAATGTAGGGTTTCGCAGGCATCGTGTGAAGGGTAGAGCCACTAGTCGTAACACATGTCAAATGTAACGTCCACTGTTCAAAGTGCCTTCAATGCGAACAAGAGGTGACCGAGATGTATAACGAATGGCACCCCATATAATCGCGCCGGGTGGTACGCCAGTATGGCGATGACGAATACACGCTTCCATTGTGCGTTCACCGGGATGTCGGCAAACACGGATGCGACCATCATGATGCTGTAAACAGAAGCTGGATTCATCCGAAAAAATTACGTTTTGCCATTCGTGCACCCAGGTTCGTCGTTGGGTACGTCTTCGCAGGCGCTCGTGTCTGATGCAACGTCAAGGTTAACCGGAGTCACGGTCTCCGAGCTGATAATCCATGCTGCTGCAAACGTCGTCGAACTGTTCGTGCAGATGGTTGTTGTCTTGCAAGCGTCCCCATCTGTTGACTCAGGGATCGAGGCGTGGCTGCACGATCCGTTACAGCCATGCGGATAAGATGCCTGTGTTCTCGACTGCTAGTGATACGAGGCCGTTGGGATCCAGCACGGCGTTCCGTATTACCCTTCTGAACCCACCGATTCCATATACTGCTAATAGTCATTGGATCTCGAGCAACGCGAGCAGCAATGTCGCGATACGATAAACTGCAATCGCGATAGGCTACAATCCGTCCTTTATCAAAGTCGGAAACGTGATGGTACGCATTTCTCCTCCTTACACGAGGCATCACAACAACGTTTCACCAGGTAACGCTGGTCAGCTGCTGTTTGTGTATGCTGAAATCGGTTGTAATCTTTCTTCATGTCAGCACGTTGTAGGTGTCGCCACTGGCGCCAACCTTGTGTGAATGCTCTGAAAAGCTAATCATTTGCATATCACAGCATCTTCTCCCTGTCGGTTAAATTTCGCGTCTGTAGCACGTGAGCTTCGTAGTGTAACAATTTTAATGGCCAGTAGTGAACATTGCTGACTTGTGACTGAAGTTGTTACCAGTCACGCGGCAGTGGCAAATTCGATAAAGTAATCAAGCTCGTGTTTCCCAGCAGGTGTCTAACGGCTGCGGTGCTTAATGGTAATAAGATGAGACGGCGGACGGAGCATCAATAGCGGTGACACCTGCTACTACGACGCGGCTCGCGGCGGCGCCTGATCCGTGTAGCAGGCGGCGGGCGGCGCGCGCCAGACAGCGGCGCGTGGCGGACAATGCGACGGTGGCGGCGGTTGTTAATGATAAGCGGGCCGGCAATCAGCCAGGATTGTGCGGAATGGCGCGCCAGCGCACAAGCGACCATTGATTGCGTGGCGCCAGTCGGCACGTGCCGGCGCCAGCGTCGTCTGCAGCTGTCGCCAGCTTCTCCGTCACACGGTGACTAAGCAGGCCGAGACGTACTGCCACGTAATGAGCTTAGAGTAATGTAGGAGGAATTCCGTGTGACAATAAACACACATTAAACAATAATTGCAGTGTGCAGTACAAACAAAGAAAGCCTGACAACGGTGAAGTTGACAAGTGAAGCAATGGAGGAGTGACCAATTTTAATTACCTGGGATGATAGGACTACGTGTAATGGAAGAATATACAACGGGATAGTATGCAGAATTGCCAAGGCCAATAAAAAACATTCACTACAAAGAAAGCAAGCCTTGACGTGAGGAAACAAATGTTGAAGACCTATGTGTGGAGCACAACAACATTCGGCAGCCGAGCTGCATTCGAGACATGGCGCTACAGAAGACTTATCAAAATAAGATGGAGAGAAATGAATACGAACGATGAAGTTTTCAGTAGAGTAAAGATGCTTCGTGAAACACTAAAAACGAGAAGGACTCAGTTGGGGCTATATAATCCAACATGACTGTCTATTGAAAAGAGTAATTGAGATAGCAGTAGAAGGCAGATGTTACAGAGGAAGTCCCAGAATGGAAGCCGGCCCGAGTGGCCGAGCGGTTCTAGGCGCTACAGCCTGGAACCGCGTGACCACTACGGTCGCAGGTTCGAATCCTGCCTCGGGCATGGATGTGTGTGATGTCCTTAGGTTAGTTAGGTTTAAGTAGTTCTAAGTTGTAGGGGACTGATGGCCTCAGAATTTAAGTCCCATAGTGCTCAGAGCCATTTGAACCATTTTGAACCAGACTGGAGTACATTTAACAAATAATGGGTGGTATGTGCTGTTCTTCATACTACGAGGTGAAACGGAAAGCGGACGAGGGAGACGAGTGGGGAGCTGTTTCCAACCAGTCTCACGGCTGCTGATTAGAGAGAGAGAGAGAGAGAGAGAGTGAAAGTGAGAGAGAGAGAGAGAGAGAGAGAACGAGAGAGAGAGAGAAAGCAAGGTGTGTGATCACATAGGAAGTAAATAAAATTAAATAACGGCCGCCGTTCTGGCTCTGTTGCTGGTTGTTCTCGTCAGATCAACTGTATAACGATACGGCAATACAGGCCGTAGATGACCACTAAGATTGCAGAATTCCCAGGTGTCACGTCGTTTCTGCACGACATTTCGGCAGACTCGATGCCATTTTCAAGTGGTTGCTGATGACTGCTATCATGTCAGAGTCAGCGTCTTGTTTACGTTGGTCGTTGCCCCCTCCAACACTCCACAACTGTCGCTGTCAGTGCAGCCGCCGCTGTGACCTACTGTGGTTGGCGATGGGCGGGATGGTGGGACCACGAAGGGGTCATGTAGCGACGACAGGGTGTGATCCGCGGTCTCCAGTGTCCGCGTATTGCCCTAGCGTGCTGGCCTCACGGCACTGGAACGCTTGGGTGTTTTGCTGATTCGAGGTACGCTGCCACGAGATGGTTGTTCCGTAACTGTTCAGTACTGAGGAAATTGAATTTTTTTTCCGTCCGTCTTAGTTGCACACTGTACAATTTTTGCTGAAGTATTTAACGGTTTCGGGCTGATACGCCCATTATCAAACCACAGTCCTAAAAATTACAATGTACGTGTCGTACAATAATGTTTACATACAGTATGCATGGCGTCCTGATTCAGGTTTTCCGTGAGTTCCCTAAATCGCTTCAGGCACATGCCGGGATGGTTCCTTTGAAAGGTTACGGCCGACTTCCTTCCCCATCCTTCCCTAAACCGACGGAACTGATGTCGTCGCTGTTTGGTCCCGTCTTCTAAATCAACCAACCAACAGTATACATGTCCATATTTTAGGTACTTGTTACTTCACAATAACTAGTAATACAACATGATGCCAAAATGAAAGAATAGCTAATGCACGGAAAGTCAAACTGTGGACAACAAGTGCTCTCTTTGATATTAACTTATGTGTGTACTGTTGCACCTAACTGGCTCAACCAAACTGACAAATATTACTTGCAGTAGCCGACAGAACTCCTTGGTAGGTCTCAACATCAAACATACGCGCATGTGCATATGGCTGCATATTAGTTTTCTCTGGTGCTGCAGCATCCATTGTCATTTACTGATAACTTTTTCAAAAAGTAAGAAAAAAAAACATCAATTTTACACTGCAGGAAAACTTAAAAATTTTGTTTTGGAAAATAACGTAGTTTCCAAATGAAACACACAAAGCCAGGATGTGACGACATATCTCGCCCTACTGCTTACAATCCTGTATTTTTATCGCAGGCTGTAGTACCAGGAATCACTACCTTCCACACAGGGAGCCAATGCTTAAGTCTAAGACACGCTTCTTTATTATATGCTATCTACATGTTGAAATGGTTCAAATGGCTCTGAGCACTATGGGACTTAACTTCTGAGGTCATCAGTCCCCTATAACTTAGAACTACTTAAACCTAACTAACCTAAGGACATCACACACATTCATGCCCGAGGCAGGATTCGAACCTGCGACCGTAGCGGTCGCGCGGTTCCAGACTGTAGCGCCTAGAACCGCTCGGCCTATCATCATGTTGTCTAGAAATAAAATAAGTTGAAAGACATAAAACAGTGGCATCCTTATTAAGTTTGTTACCGTAACAAACCCACAGTTACGCAATAAATATACATGACACAGCACCATACTGAACATCTGACGCAATCATCATCCATGGTGCTAAGCACGCATTGGAAGCCAAAATCTTGTACATTGATCGTACATAAGTAAACTCGTAGGTAAAAGTATTACCTACGATTTTACTTATGTACGGTAAATGTACATTTTGGCTTCGAATGCGTGCTTCACACCATGGATGATAATTGCGTCAGATGATGCTCAGTATGGTGCTGTGTCATGTCTATTTATTGCGTAACTGTGGGTTTGTTACTGTAACAGACTTACTTAAGCATTCTGGTAATATATTCTTACAAAGGACTACATTAGAATAGAGCATTTTAAAAATAACATGCACCATGACGATACTTTCAAGTAACTGGTGATACATATATGAAGATAGTAACTGTTCTCGAAAGAATAGATACCATTGATGACCGTGCAGCTTCTCTAGAATAAATGATAATTAATTGAAACTGTCTGCTGCCTATAGGTGTTGTTGATATACCTCGATGGGGACAGCTGAAAATGTGTGCCCCGATTGGGACACGAACCCGGGATCTCCTGCTTACATGGCAAACGCTTTGCACATCTGAGCCACCGAGGACACCGATGAATAGCGGGACTGCAGGAACTTATCCCTTGTACGCTTGCAAGTGATAAGTTCCTGAGGTCGCGCTATTCATCGGTGTCCTCGGTGGCTCAAATGGACAGAGCGTCTGCCATGTAAGCAGGAGATCCGAGGTTCGAGTCCCAGTCGGGGCACACATTTTCAGCTGTCCCCCTCGATGTGTATCAACAAGATATGTCGGCAGCTTACATTTCAATTAATGACGATTTATTCTCAGGGTCATCAATGGTATCTGGTCTTCCGAGAACAGATACTATCTTCATATATACACTCCTGGAAATTGAAATAAGAACACCGTGAATTCATTGTCCCAGGAAGGGGGAACTTTATTGACACATTCCTGGGGTCAGATACATCACATGATCACACTGACAGAACCACAGGCACATAGACACAGGCAACAGAGCATGCACAATGTCGGCACTAGTACAGTGTATATCCACCTTTCGCAGCAATGCAGGCTGCTATTCTCCCATGGAGACGATCGTAGAGATGCTGGATGTAGTCCTGTGGAACGGCTTGCCATGCCATTTCCACCTGGCGCCTCAGTTGGACCAGCGTTCGTGCTGGACGTGCAGACCGCGTGAGACGACGCTTCATCCAGTCCCAAACATGCTCAATGGGGGACATATCCGGAGATCTTGCTGGCCAGGGTAGTTGACTTACACCTTCTAGAGCACGTTGGGTGCTGCCATGTAAGCATGAGATCCCGGTTCGAGTACCGGTCGGGGGCGCACCTTTTCAGCTGTCCCCATCGATTTATATCAACAACACCTGTCGGCAACTGAGGGTTTCCATTAATTATCATTTAACTAGTTATACAGATTAGAACTGTACCTAAACATTATCGCACCACATGTATTTTGTAATTTTTAGGTGTGTTTTGAGAGATGGCTTTGCAGCCCGAAACCGGTAACGACTGATGCAAAACTTGTATATTCATGCAACTGACGTGGATGAAATACAAAACAAAAAAGAATCATCCAATTTTCCCAGGTTTACTTTTTCTCGGCTCAGCATAGGGCCTATGGTGGAGGCCTTGCGCGCCTTGACAGCTCGAGGGATACTACCTTCATCCTTGGAAGTCTCTGGTTCCCATCCGGAGACGTGTAGCCGCTCTTACGTTATAGCGGGGACGCCGTGTGTCGGCTGCCCACCTCTGCTTCTGTGGTTGGATTCCACCACCGCTGGTCTTCTGCTGCCCAATGGCCACGGCGTTACTCAGCACTACTCCATACACTGCACACACGAACGCCGGCTGCCGCTGGCAGCGTAGCCAACGCCAACTCCAGGAGCCGTCTCGCCACCACGGCAGACTCTGTCGTCACAGTTGTGTCGACGCGGGCGAAGTGCTGTTGTCGACACACTCCAAGGCAGGCTGCCAGGAGCGTCGTGACGTCATCTGTTTAATGTTAAACAATAATTGTTTTGTTCATTAATATTATATTTCTAACGCCCAAAGGACGTAAGACGGGCACCCACACTCTGAGGTGGTGGTCCACGGCATCCTGCCCTCGACTTGCCGTCAGCCGCCAACCAGTGTAGCGTTCGACGCCCATAAGCGTTGCACAGGCGCAGCAGTATGTCGCCAGGTCAAATTCGTATATAAGTAACTAGATAGAGTAGTAGTATGGTATTCTGCCTTACGGCAGGTCTTGTCATGGGTTAGGCCTTTTCCACTTTTGTCTGTCCATAGCCAGTCTTTTCATCTCTGAATATTTATCTCCTTTCATATTGTCCAGCATTTGAAATCTTCTTTTTCCTCTTCCCCTTTTTCCCCCCACCACTCCTTCTATTCCTTCCATCAATAAACAGTCCCTCCTCGAACAATGTCCAATCCAGTTCCGTTTTCTATTTATGATAACTTTCAGCATGATTCTTTCTTCTCGAACACTTCTTAATACTTCTTCATTCCTTACTCGGTCTTCCCATTTAATTTTTTCCATTCATCTCCATATCCACATCTCTAATGTCTCCAGTCTTCTTTCATCTCCCTTCCTCAGTGTCCACGTCTCCGCACCATATAGTGCAACGCTCCAGATGTAACATTTGGCAAGTCTTCCCCTTAGATCTTTGTTTAGTGGTCCACAAAGTATTTTCTGTTTCCTCTTGAATTCTTCTTTTGCCATTGCAATTCTTTTCCTGATTTCTGTTGAGCAATACATATCATCTATTATTACTTTTCCCAAGTAATTGAAGTTCTTCACTTGCTCTATTTCCTCTCCCCCTATTTTCATACTGCATTTTCTCCCCTTTACTTCAATTTTCATGGTTTTCGTTTTCTTCTTGTTAATCTTCATTCCATATTCTAATAATTTTGTGTTTAGATAATCTAACATTGTTCCATCTCTCTTGCACTCTCTGCCATCACAACCACGTCGCGTGCAAAACTTCTACTCTCCACTCTCCGACCCCCTATACGAGCACCTCTCCTTCCATCAAAACTTTCACCAATAATTTCCTCCAGATATATATTGAACAGTGTTGGTGATAAACAGCAACCCGATCTTACACTTCTTTCCAGTTCTATTCCTTCACTCATCACACCTTCTATTCTTACTCTTGCTCTCTGGTTCAAATATAAATTTCTAATCAGCCGTCTATCCCTCCAGTCAACATTTTTCCTTAGGATTTCCATCAGTTAGAGAGAAACATAAGTTAAAGTTATAATACACAGAAAAGGAGAAGAAGAAGAAGGTGGGAAGAGGGACGAGGAGAAGGAAGAGGAGTAGTGGTGGATGAGGAAGAGAAGTAGGAGAAGGAGCTTCCAGCGACTGTCAAACCAGCAAATACGAATAACTGCGACGTTTGCTTGAAATGGGCGTCATATCAACTATATTATGAGTGTTCTCGCTCGTGCACGAAGACAGCCGATGATGCACCGCTTCCCTCCAGCCCCGTTCATCTAACTACCGGTGGAAAGCTGCCAGAGAATTACGAAGAAGCCTGCTGGTTTTCGGCGTCCTTCCAGCGCTGGATGCGAAATTGCCTGGCACAAGTTCCAGAGGTGGTAACGCCCCTGCGTACAGTTGTAAATGACAGACGGATCTCCAGATTTATTCTGCACTTACATCTGTTCCTCATATTGTCACAAAAATTCAGTGGCGCTCGTTGCGAATTTAAAGGAAATAAAAATAAAACTGAAGCCGTGTTTTGTATCGGCTGCTTGAATGAAAGGCCATGATGGTCATCAATATAGCCTTACCTCACATCCATTTGAATACATTTCAACGTTACACGTTACGGTTCACCTGTCCTAAAGGACGCATGTAAATCGAGAAACATTTGACTCTAATCAACCAAATGAGCAAGTTGTTTCTGCTCCATAGCCTAGTGGTCAGCGCTGCTACTAGCAGGAGGTTGTTTCGATTCCCGGGACTTTCAGGGATTATTCCTTGGTGGGAAGACTGGAATCGACTGCACTCAGCGTCGTGAGATAAACAGGGGAGCTGCTTGACCGGGTAGTAAGGGCTCTAGGTCACGAAAACTGACAACATCTGGCAGAGCAGTTTGCTCACTCAGCGCCGCTTCGTAACAGATCCAAATGATGTCGTAGACAGAGGATGACACGGCGGTCTGTTGGCACCCATAGCTCCAATAGGCAATTCAAGGCCTGTAGTTGGAGTTTACATAAAGGAGAAAGTCGGGTTTAGTGGTGACAAAGCACAACGATCTATTTGCAACTTGAAAAAATGCATGAGGACTCTATGGTGCCTTATAAATGTATTTATTTACAACCGGCGTCTGCCATAGACCAGCTTCACGGTACTGTATATACGAACAAAATAGAAGAGAAAAGTATGAACACTGAAACAGAATACAATTTGCAACTAAATAACACAATCGGAAACGTTAGACACTTAGTAAACATTTGTTGCAATGCCAACATCACATGACATACGTGTCTTGAGATATGAAGGACAACATTGTCAAGTCAAAATGTAAGAAACACTGAACGTAGGATTTCAGGACCAGAGCAATGGCTCAATCAACAACAAGCGAAATACAAACATTTAATTATGATCCAAGAGGCCACAAAGCTAAGCCAAAGACGATAGAGCTAAAGAAAATAGGCGTTCGAAGTGAGATGCAACATAATGTCGTAACTTAAGTAGTACCTATAAATAGTGAAAAATACCTGTGACGAACACATGGACTTTATACAAATATATAAACAATTTAAAAAAAAATAATAAATGGACATGACAGCGAATCCTTTACTTATACGTAGCCCGCATCTCGTGGTCGTGCGGTAGCGTTCTCGCTTCCCACGCACGGGTTCCCGGGTTCGATTCCCGGCGGGGTCAGGGATTATCTCTGCCTCGTGATGGCTGGGTGTTGTGTGCTGTCCTTAGGTTAGTTAGGTTTAAGTAGTTCTAAGTTCTAGGGGACTGATGACCATAGATGTTAAGTCCCATAGTGCTCAGAGCCATTTGAACCATTTGAACTTATACGTACTATACAGCGATAATACAAAAAATGGGAACTGCGCACAAGCGCAACAACCGATATCAAAGGGCCAACTGCGGTCAAGAAACATAGTAACATCACCGACTTGAAACTGAATTACATCCGAAATGTGTGAGGAGTATAATGAACACAACCAAAGATCCACATCAAGGGATAAAATAATTACGCACAGATGGCTGCATTGAAATTGTACATGTTAAGCCCTTACGCGTTCTTGTGGTGGTGTAAAATCAGTCAAAACAAAAAAAGAAAAAAATGACTATCAGTACATCAAGCCCAGTTGCTCCTGTGCTACGTGCAATCTGTCTTATACATAAATTTATACAAGTACACATAAGAAAGGGAACACCACAACCTGTTCCATTACAAGATAAACAACGCTCTCGGTGGTTTAGTCGAATGACTTAACAGGCTTCATTGATATCGAAAACTGTTCACTGCCAACGAATCATTTCAAGTCATTATCAACTTTAACCATCTGATTACACTGTAACTGGTCAATAACATCAGTAAATAAGATCACATTTATACTTTTATTAACTTCCTTTATCGTAGACGCAGATGCACTAAACGAAGTGTTGTCTGCTACATGGGTCTGGCAGTGACCAGAAACCATTAAACACACAGCGACGTCATTCCAGGTTTGCCCATGCACTTGCCCCATAAGTAACCTTGATGGCTCCAAAACGTCGTAAATTTCGGTCTACGTTATTTTGATATAAATTTTTTTATTGTGAAAATAAATGACTGCTCAGACAACACCGAACTCAGGAAGGAAGTTTAATTGTATATTACTATTTAGTGTCATTCTGACAATACATAAACATCTCGCCAATCCAGTAACGACAGAGTGCGGAGGCGTAGTCAGTGACAAGACACTGGGCTCGCTTTCTGAAAGTCGGAATTTCAAAGCCCATTTATCCAGAATTATATTTTTTTGGTTTTCCTGAATCACTTAAGACAAATGCAGAAATGGTCCCTCTGGAAAGGTTAACGGCTAACTTTCTTCCTCTTCCTTCTCTTATCAGAGGGTGTGCTCTATCCGTGATGATATCGTTGTCGACGGATATCAACGAATTTTCCTTCCTAATTTTCTTTATTCCCACGACGTGCTTAAGGGTGTTGAGAAATCTGCTGTCATGTGTCGTATCTTCAGGTGGCACAGAACTGCCGAGTGTGTTATGTTACCCGATTCGTCGTAATTAAAAGTACTTTGTTAATCTGGAGCTAGAAATGTCCATAGGCATTGTAAAAGGATACGGGCTACTATCGAAACGAAATCTTTGCATATGAAGACTGCAAAGTCACCCGGAAAAATGGGATGTCTAAATTACAAGTGGTAAGAGTACTTGAAATACGTGTATCTGCGCTGAGAAGTCACCTTTAAAGTACACTACAGAAATGACAGTTTTCGTAATGCAATAATGTAATAAAAAGACGGAGGGATATTAGCCCACAAAAAATGAGCCTCGGATATGCTACGTGGTTCTTGTACCGATCGACTTTCACATTCCGATTATTTTGTGTGTGTGTGTGTGTGTGTGTGTGTGTGTGTGTGTGTGATGTGGTGGTTGTGGTGGTGGGGGAAGATGGCTCTGAACACTATGCGACTTAACTTCTGAGGTTATCAGTCGCCTAGAACTTGGAACTAATTAAATCTAACTAACCTAAGGACATCACACACATCCATGCCCGAGGCAGGATTCGAACCCGCGACCGTAGCGGTCGCTCGGTTCCAGACTGTAGCGTCTGGAACCACTCCAGCCACTCCAACCGGCGATGGGGGAAGAGGGGGACTAAGGAAGAAGTTTAAATGAGGAACCCATAGCATGCATAACATGGAGTGACATGGATTGCAGCTATTCCTAATCAATAGCGGTTAGTACCTTCATGATGTAGGATGAAAGCCACAGGTAGAATTGCAATTCAAAGAGGTGTTAGTAGTTAACAGCTGTTCTTTGTGCAGGAACTGCCGGAAAACAAGTCACTCCAAAAACATTATATCTTCGTAAAAGCGTGTAGAAGAGTTCATTGTATGCTGACAGTCACTAATGCGGTCGCCGAACGAATTACTTCAACTATGTTCCCACAAGGTTACATTTTGAAATATACAGAGCGTCTCTTTAAGAGTCGTCAGGCACATTTTCTCTGGTGTTTCAGCAGATATTTGCAATTTCGTTTTGTTTCATTTTGTAGCTAGAGTCAGCCCAGACAAATAGTGCTCATCACGATTTCCATGTGACGCCAACCGTTGGCGGAATACGTCCGTTTGTTTCCCGTTGCCAATAAAATCATTTTTAACGTGGAATTTTACGTGCCAGTTCGATCTAGCGGTCCCAGATTAGTCTAGTTCGATATCGTTTTAGCGATATGTGTTACCACGGACAGTAAAATACGACGAATAGCCAGTGCTCCAGCACTGCCCTGTCCCGTGCTGTCTGCTATTGCCAAGCATGCAGCGCTACAGAGTCGCTACTCGACTACTGTATGTTCTCTGTTTTTCACTGTACCTGTTAATATGTGTCGCTTCAACGGTATCGGATTAGACTAATCTGGGACCGCCATATCGAATCGCAAATAAAATTCTCCGTTAAGAAAGTAATTTTATTTGTAATGAGGAGCACCGACATTTTCTGTTGTCACTGGGCGTCGGGCGTGACGAGGAGCAATTATTTCGGCTGACTCCAGTTATGCGACGCAAAAACTAAATTGCAAATATTTGCCGAAACACCACAGAAACTACGCCTCACGACTGTTGGTATGCATAGTGAACTGAAGCAATGCCAGATTTTTTGCTTTCGGAAAAACAAACTTAATCTGACGGAATGAAATTTTATATTGTTTTTAAAAGGAATATCACAGTTTCCAGCCTGAGTGGGTCTGTTTTTCGGCTTTATTAATTAATCTTGAACGTTTTTCCTGCTGAATAATCTGATCCGCCACGCAACATGTCCATAATCCAATCAATAAATAGGACGACTTAATGTCTTTAAATCTGTCTCTGCAAAGAAAAAAAAGCAAAACAGAAAAAAGACGAAAATGTTTGTAGTGATTTCATAGAGGGATTTAAGTTACATTAACTAATTATACAGCAGTTACGGATAACTTCGAGAAGCAAATGAAGAATAAGAAAATATATTTAACTATAAGAAAATATATTTAACTATTAGTATAGTGGCTTTTGATACCGTTCCTCACAAGCGACTATTTATCAAATTGCGTGCATATAGAGTATCGTGTGACTTGTGGGACGGGATTCTTGATTTCCTCTCAGAGAGGTCACAGTTCGTAGTGATAGACGGTAAATCATCGTGTAGAACAGAAGTGATATCTGGCGTTCCGTAAGGTAATGTCATAGGTTCTTTGCTGTTCCTGATTTACATAAATGACGTAGGTAATAGTCTGAGCAGCCCCCTTAGATTGTTTGCAGATGACGCCGTAATTTAACGTCTAGTAAAATCATCAGACGATCAATTCCAGTTACAAAATGATCTAGAGAGAATTTCTGTATGGTGCGAAAAGTGGCAATCGGCACTAAACAAAGAAAAGTGTGAGGTCATCCACATGGGTACTAAAAGAAATGCGATAAATTTTGGGTATACGATAAATCGCACAAATCTAAGGGCTGTCAATTCGATTAAATACCTAGGAATTACAATTACGAGCAACTTAAATTTGGAAGACCACATAGGTAATATTATGGGGAAGGCGGAAGAAAGACTGCGCTTTGTTGGCAGAACACTTAGAGCGTGCGACAAACCCACTAAAGAGACAGGCTACATTACACTTGTCCGTCCTCTGCTGGAATATTGCTGCGCGGTGTGGGATCCTTACCAGCTAGGATTGACGGAGGACATCGAAAAAGTGCAAAGAAAGGCAGCTCGTTTGGTATTATCGCGCAGTAGGGGTGAGTGTGTCATTGGTATGATACGCGAGTTGGGGTAGTAGTCACTGAAACAAAGGCGGTTTTCTTTGCGGCGAGATCTATTTACGAAATTTCAAACACTAACATTGTCTTCCGAATGCGAAAATATTTTGTTGACACCCAATTTCGTGAATAGAAATGATCATCACAGTAAAATAAGAGAAATTAGAGCTCGAACGGAAGATCCAGAGGTGAGGGTATAATCTTGAGTGCCCCAGGGAAGTGTGGTAGGTCCGCTGTTGTTTTCTATCTACATAAATGATCATTTGGATAGGGTGGATGGCAATGTGCGGCTGTTTGCTGATGATGCTGTGGTGTACGGGAAGGTGTCGTCGTTTAGTGACTGTAGGAGGATACAAGATGGCTTGGACAGGATTTGTGATTGGTGTAAAGAATGACAGCTAAGTCTAGACAAAAGTAAATTAATGCAGATGAATAGGAAAAAGAATACCGTAATGTTTGAATACTCCATTAGTAGTGTAGCGCTTGACACAGTCACGTCGATTAAATATTAGGGGGTAACATTTCAGAGCGATATGAAGTGGGACAAGCATGTAATGGCAGTTGTGGGGAAATGTGGTTCATCTATAAAGGAGACCGCTTATAAAACACCAATACGACCTATTCTTGAGTATTGCTCGAGCGTTTGGGATCCCATCAGGTCGGATTGAGAGAGGACATAGAAGCAATTCAGAGGCAGGCTGCTTGATTTGTTACTGGTAGGTTTGATCATCACGCGAGTGTTACGGAAATGCTTCAGGAATTCGGGTGGGAGTTTCTGGTGGAAAGGAGGCGTTCTATTCGTGAATCGCTACTGAGGAAATTTAGAGAACCAGCATTTGAGACTGACTGCAGTACAATTTTACTACCGCCAACTTATATTTCGCGGAAAGACCACAAAGATAAGATAAGAGAGATTAGGGCTCGTACTGAGGCATGTAGGCAGTCATTTTTCCCTCGTTCTGTTTCGGAGTGGAACATGGAGAGAAGATGCTAGTTGTGGTAGGAGGTATCTTCTGCCACGCACCGTATGGTGGATTGCAGAGTATGTATGTAGATGTAAATGTAGATTTAGGTGTACTTTTTTCCCACACGCCATTCGACAGTGGAATGGTAGAAAGGTAGCATGAAAATGGTTCGCTGAAGCCTCTGCCAGGCACTTAAGTGTGAATTGCAGAGTAACCATGTAGATGTAGATGTAGACCAGGTCGTCGAGTGACCGTTTAAACACCAAGGCTAATTCAGTACCAGATGAGGACTAGTACACCTGTGCTTCAAACAGAATACTATCAGAATCAGTTTTTGAAATTAAAACAGCGAGAGCCGTTTAAGAGGCATAACGTAGTCTCTCCAACTGCTTGCATACCCTGGCTGCCAGAGGCAGAGAAGCGTGAAGAGGGTGGAGGGTAGGTGGGAGTGGGTCAGGATAGATGACGGCCAGCTGAGGGGATTAACTGCCGAGATAAGGCTCTTCGCATTTCTACAGAGAGGAAAAATCTCGAAAAGCTGGCGAACAGTTGAAAAATACTCTTTCTTGCTGAGGATTTTAAAGCAGACCTATATTTAAGGCACGGAGCTGCACAGTTACTCTCGGCAATCCTGGAGGGAAGGCATAAACAGAAGTGTAAGCAGCACTGGAGTGCCATCTGGAAGTCCACTGCTCGCTGTAGGAAATTATAAGCTGTAGTTATTCACCTATCAGAACTCAATGAGAAGCAGAAGTTGAGAGTTATTTCGAAAGATACGGCATAAGTAGTCGTTTATTTTTTAGCATGGAAATGTGATGTTTATCTGACTTTACGATGCATGTTTTTCCGTAGTAAAAGGGGAAAAGGACTAGTCATTTGCATGCTAATGAACAGTGAGTGCAACCCTAAGAGTTTTTCGTTTTATGTAAAATTTGTAAACGGTTCGTCTTCATCTGTTTATTCATTCAGACACTATGCTGCCACCGAAACGGAAGGTAACAGGGAGAAGGCCGAAATACTGAATTCAATCTTCCGAAATTGTTTTGCGATGCCCTTAGGTTAGTTAGGTTTTAGCAGGTCCAAGACTAAGGGACTGATGACCTCAGATGTTAAGTCCCATAGTGCTTCGAGCCGTTTGAACTATTTTTGTTGTAGAATTAAGGAACCTGTTTCATGCTAAAACATTACAAATTGTTTCGACAACGAAAATCTTCTCTACATAAATCAACATGGATCCCGCGAACAGGGATCTTACGAAACTCAGCTCGCTCTGTTCCTGAATGAGATCGATAGTGCTGTAGACAACGGTACTCTGATTGATGCCGTGTTCGTTGACATGAGGAAGGCATTTCACACCGTTCCACAGTGCCGTCTAGTGGGAAAAGAAGGGAGCATACTGAGCTTCGGACCAGGTTTGAGACTCCCTTGCAGACGGGACTCAACATGTCCCTCTTAAAACATCCAAATCGACATATGCAAAGGTTACTTCCGTAGTACCCCAAGCTAAGCGTCTGAAGCTCTTTAAAACTCTTCGCAGACGTTGAGGTTGTGTATGACTATGTAGCAACACCAGAGAGTAGTATCGATTTACAGAATGTTCTGCGGAGGACTGACGAATGGGGAATGCTCTGGAAGTATATTATGAAGGTCAATAAATGTAACGTATTGTGCATACATGGGAAAAGAAAGGCACTGCTGTAAAACTACACTACTGATGAGAAACTACTGGGACAGAATCCATCGCAAAATATCTAGGAACGACCTAAGTGGGAGGACCACATGAAACAAATAGCAGGAAAAGCAGATGCGAGACAGATTCACAGCAATAATCTTAAGGAAATGTAAGTCATCAACGAAGGAAGTGACGTTTGAGGCTCTTGTTCGACCGATTCCTGAATACTGTTCATCAGTAAGGGATTCTCACCAGATAACGAAAAGTGGCGCTTCAAAAATGGTTCAAATGGCTCTGAGCACTATAAGACTTAACATCTCAGGTCATCAGTCAACTAGTAGAACTACTTAAACCTAACTAACCTAAGGACATCACATACATCCATGCGTGAGGCAGGATTCGAAGCTGCGACCGGAGCGGTCGCGCGGTTCCAGACTGATGCGCCTAGAACCACTCGGCCACATCGGCCGACAAAAGTGGCGCTTCACGTCACGGGATTGTTCATCGGCGTGAAAACGTTAGTGAGATTGGGGGATTTTACAGGAGAGGTGTCGTGCATCATTGAGAGGTTTACTATTGAAATTTCGAGAGAGCTCTTTCCGGGAAGAATTGGACATCATATTACTTCTCCCCACTTACATCTCGCGTAATGAGTACGACGGGAAAAATTCGAGGAATTAAAGCTAATACAGAGGCTTAACGACAATAATTCTTCCCACGTGCCATTCGCGAGTGGAACAGAGTAGGTGGGATTAATTAGTGGTACCAGAAATACCTTCCACCACACATCACAATGTGACTTGCGAAATATGACGTAGATGAAGATGTAGATGCAGACAAATTGAAATAAAGACTGTACTTTGCACTGAAAAACATTTCGGGATGTTTCTTTTGCGGATACCTATTCTGAGTTATGACCATGCTACGCTAACCTGTGCATTTAGTGCGTTCTCTTATTCTACGATACTTACAACGATGAATGATCCACATGTATTGCGCACCTGAGAATGAGTACACTTGCTAATAATGATAAACAAAGAGCTAACTGAGGATAACAGCCTGGGTGGAAACGATGTCGTTTTTAAACTTTATCGAGGCTGTGGTGTCCACACAGAAGAGGCAAACAATACAGACGAAAACTGTTATTTCATAAATCCACGCAGGAGTACTATTACCTACAATCCTAACTGCATTGAACAT
Source organism: Schistocerca piceifrons (assembly GCF_021461385.2). Lineage (NCBI taxonomy): Eukaryota > Metazoa > Arthropoda > Insecta > Orthoptera > Acrididae > Schistocerca > Schistocerca piceifrons. The sequence goes on from NC_060139.1 coordinate 799,937,115, forward strand.
GTTTCAACAAATTATAAGCAATCAGTACTTCAGAATTTATATGGTCGGTGTTCAGACTGATTTAAAACATTTATTTTAAAGCTGTTGCCTCCTATGTAATTATTTTCGTGGCGAAGATGAAGTGTTTGGTGTACGAGACACCAGTACACTCCAGATGTGCTGATTGGCCTTTCGGTTGAGATGCAATCATTATTCTTTATTTTGAACGTGCTAGACAGTCATTCGGATGCACATGGCACTCCCGTATTTGTGCAAATTTACGACTTTTTCAGCAAATTCTCTCAACCACTATTCGTCGTTACATATATTTCATTAAGACAGGATTGGCAACTGCATGTAAGTGATTGTGCAACACGTTCAAAACTACGAATAATGGTTCCAGCTCAGCCAAAAGGGCAACCGCCTTTTCTGGAATGTATTGGTGTCTCGTACAGCACACAATTCATCTTCCTCACGAAATCAGTTATATGGGAGGACACATCTTTAAAATATATATTCGTCGAACATCAGTCTGAACACCGACCATATACATAAAACTCTGAAGTCCTGCTTGCTTATAACTTCCATTCTCAGAAATTTCTCCCTCAATTTGAGAACTATGTTTGATACTAATAGGCTTCTCTCAGCTAGGAATGCCCTGTTTTACCATTGCCAGTCTGCTCTTTAGATCCTCCTCCGTCAGTGTGTCATGGGTTATTTTCCTTCCTAAGTAGCAGAACTCCGTAACTGCATCTACTTCGTGACCACCAACTGTGGTATGATTGTCGCTGTTATCGTTTCTGCTACTTCTCAACACTTTCGTCTTAATTCGATTTACTCGAAGTCCATATTCTGTACTCGTTAGGCTGTTCATTCTATTCTACAGATCCTGTAACTCTTCTTCACATTCACTGAGGATAAAATGTCATCAGCAAATCTCATCAGTGATATACTTTTACTATGAATTTTAATCCCACTCTTGAACCTTTCTATTACTTCCGACATTGTTTCTGGGACCTGTAGATTGAACAGAAGTAGTGAATGACTAAATTCCTGCCTTACCCCATTTTTAATCCTTGCACGTCGTTCTTCGTTTTCCACTCTTGGTTCTTGTACCTACTGTATATCACCAATCTTTCCCTGTAGTGTACCACTATTTCTCTCACGATTTCGCACATCTTGCACTATTTTACACTGCTGAACGCTTTTTTCAGGTTGTTAAATCCTAGGAACGTAGCTCGATTTTTCTTCAGCCTTGCTTCCATCATCAACCGCAACGTCAGAACTGCCGCTCTGGTGCCTTTACCTTTCTTAAAGCCAAACTGATCGTCATTTAACACATCCTCAATTTTCTTTTCCAATCTTGTGTATTATTCTTGTCAGCAACTTGTGTGCAAGAGGTGTTAAGCTGATTGTGCCGAACTCTCGCACTGCTCGGCACTTGAATCATGTTTTTCCAAAAGTCTGATGATATATCGCCAGTCTCATACATTCTACTGCACACCAGCGTTAATAATCGTATTGCTGCCACGTCCCCCCCCCCCCCCCCCCCCTGATTTTAGAAACTATGATGGAGTGTTATCCTCCTCTTCTGCCTTATTTGATTTAAAGCCCTCCAAAGCTCTTCTAAAGTCTGATTCTCATACTGAATCCCCTATCTCTTCCCAACTGACTCATGTGTCTTCTTCTACCACTTCATCATATAAGTCGCCCTCCACCTCACAGAGGCCCTCGGTGTACTCTTTCCGCCTATCCGCTCTCTCCTGTGCTATAACAGTGGAATTCTCATTACACCCTTAATGTTACCGCGCTGTCTTTTCTATACGCTAACTCAAACGCTAACAAACAAAGCAGTGATGTTGTCCAAGGTTTTCTCTCAGCGTATTTGGCATTACCTGGGACCATTCAGAACACATCTACCTTTAGCATTCCAAAAGTAAAGTCAAAGTTACATCATTCAGGGAAAAACAACCCAAGATTGTCACCGACGGAGAAATACTAAAGTAAACAAATCATTTTAAGTATCTCTGCTGTAATGCTTCATACGACAGAAGCGTTGAAGTAAGTTCGGAGTAATGTGTGGAGCTTTAAAGTATAAAGAGATTTCAGTGAAATCTTATAGAACAACGGCAGTCCCTAATTTAACGTATAGTAACGAAATATGAGTAACAACAAATACAAGACGCCGAAATGAGATTTTTAAGATCAGTAAAAGGCTGTACAAGACAGGATAAAGTAAGGAATGAATATGTTCGTCAGGAGCCAAACATCTTTCCCTGAATGACAAGATAATCGAATCTGGGACATTTCTGGAGACCACAAAATCTGGCCTGTAGGGACCAACAAGTGTTCCAAAAACAAAGACCATATTAATCCCAGTTCGTTCTGTTAGTCCACGACGCAAAGAAAGAAGTAGATACCGTGTTCCTTGATCACCCAAAAGCATTCGATACCGCCCTGTAAGGCAGCCTAACGAATAAAATGCGACCATACGGAATGTCAGACCAGTTATGTGCATGGATTGAAGAGTTTCTAGCAAAGAGAAAATAGCATGTTATTCTGAACGGAGGGAAGTCTTCAGAATAAAAGTAACTTCGGGCGTGCGTCAGGGGAGTGTTTCACGAATGATGCTGCTGCATATAGAGAAGTCGTAGCGCTAGAAAATTGTAGTGAAATGCAGGAGCATCTGCTGATGTTCGACGATTGGTGCAGAGAGTGGCAACTGATCCTCAACATAAACAAGTGTAACGTACTGCGAACAGGCACACAGAAAGTCGCTTTATTGTACGATTACACGGTTACAGAGCAATAACTGGAAGGAATTACTTCCGTAAAATACATGGGATTATGCGTACGAAGTGGTTTGATGTCGCACAACCACATGAAAGTAACAGCAAGTAAGATGCGAGACTGAGACTCATAGAAAGAATCCTCAGACAGTACAAGCCATCAACAAAGGAAGTAGATTAAAAAACTCTCGTTCGACCAATACTGCAGTATTTTTCATCACCATTGAATCCGTACCAGATAGGACTGGTGAAATAGAGAAGAGCCAAAGAAGAGCACCACGCTTCGTTACACGACCATTTAGTAAGCGGGAAGTCGTCTTGGAGACACTCAGTCAATTCCAGTGGCAGGCGCTCCAGGAGAGGCAATTATCATCACATTATGGTCTCATATTGAAGTTCATAGAACGTACATTCCTGGAAGAGTCAGTGCATATATTGCTTCCTACTACGTATATCTCCCAAAAAGACCACGAAGACAGAATTAAATAGATTTGAGCACACAGGGGAGGCTTACTAACAATCGTTCTTGCCGCGAACGATACGTGACTAGAACAGGAAAATGGGGAGGTGTCACTCGTAGACAAACTATGCTCCAACACACACTGCAAGGTGGCTTGCGGAGTAAAGGTGTAGATGTAGATCATATTGCTAGAACAGAGGAAAATCAACTATTCAGACAGGCAAGATCATGTGCCAAGGGGTACAAGAGACGTCGGCCAGCAGAGGAAAAGATGGAAGGAGGCTGGAACGGGTCAATGGCTCATCGTTGAACGAAAGAGAAAGTATGACATTTAACGACGACATTTTCCTGTAGATCACAGACTCGTCAAAGAACAGTCTAATTGAGAAGCCGATCCTATTTCATACATCGTATATTTATACTGAGAACACAAAATGTCCTATTACGATACATTGAAGAAAACATGTAGCTACTTCTTTTTTACGTAGAACGATTACACCGTAAAGCGTTAAATTATGCTAATACTCATCGTTCCACTCGCGTAGACATATGATCGCACGTAGATTAGCAGTTGGCGTTGTGGAAAGTGTCGAACTTCTTTCGGAAAAACTGCAAGATATCGCTTGTGAATGGAACAAGCTGTATTTCATTCACATATTAGCTTCTATAATGTCTAATTACAAATAATATGGAAGAAATTGCGATTTTGTTGAAATTTTTCTACTGTTCTACATAACGTATTTGAAGAAAAGTTTGATTTGCTCTGAAATGCTTTGGGTGACAAAAGAGTGCAACACATAAACATACACTGACACAACACAAAAACGAAAATGTCGATTGTGTTTCTCACAGGCCCCAGTAGAAAGCAGGCTACACAACTGCAAAGTGCGGAACATTAATCGCATTCGAGAGCGTAATTCAGCGCCTTTGCCCACAGAACGTTAGGTTACCTCTCCCTTTTTTTGCGCTTTTTGTGGCTTGCGTGTCACACGAACACTTCCACTGTGTAACGCAATTCCGATAACGTTACCGAGCGAAAAAAGCGATGGAAAATAACTCGGAAATGAGGGGCAAAAAGGAAACGAACAACAGGAAATTGCGTTTGGTGTCGTGTACGATACGGTTAGAGGCGTTCCGCCTCTGCTACTGCGTGGATTAAAGGGACGACTCGGCGCCTGATTGCGAAGGGTTTCTCGCCTCACTACATCTGCATCTTCCTTCTCTGCCTTTGGCCCTTTTTCGTCTGAGGTTCCTGTGTATATTTCAGTGCCTCAGTTGACTTTCAGGCTTCAGCTCAAGGTACTTGCGCCGAAACGTAAATGCGAGAGTAAAAATGGTACAGCTTCTAATTTGATTACTTAATTTTAGGCTATGGAAGCCACTCACACAAATTTTTTATTGAAAATTAAGTCACGTAATGTAAAAGTAGATAATTCGTCCGTTCGTTGATAGTTACCTCGTCGTCATATAATCAAAATCAGACAGTCAGTGTACAGCAGACATTGCTAAGCCGATATAAGATTTGCCGCTGTTGCCAGACACTCTCAAGTTGTCATTCAGCACGAAGAGGGTTTGCTGATACAAGCCACTTGCTTTGCGCTGTGACATATCAGTATAGCAGTCATTTGTGAGATGTACATCTCACCTGACTTCTGACTTCCCATCTGAATTGTTCAGAAAGTACAACTGACATCAGACTTACCAGTCTAGACATTCAAAGCTGCCTTTCAATTTTTTCGGTTCGAAGGGATATTTTCCTTATTCAGAGTTCGGTTGGCTGTGCTGTAGCGTAATCGTATGCAATAGCGAAGCTCTTGCTGCCGACGAGTTTGCAAAAGTATAGATCCAATTACGAAACAAACATTCAGTTGCAAAATCCGCTATTCGGTGATATATTAGGGATGAATATACGCCCTTAAGCACAGCTCATCGGATCAGTAGGAAGTTTGTTGACGCATTTACGTTAGTGTTTTGATGAAAATAAATGATTTTGTGGACGGTTTAAATGCAAATGAAGTGGGAGAATTGATATAGCAGGAACTTTGCAAGAAGTCGAACCTATAGTTGTAGTTGCAAATGATCAGAACGAGAGCTAGGGCGACGGTCCCTACCGGAAGTGGAAGAGGCGTCCTGATCAGTGGAAAAGTAATGTTTCCAAATAAGAAGGGTAAGAACATGAAAAGTATTATTAAAGCAATGTTATGCAGTGAAAACTGTATTGACAATAATTGTTATAACATACGTGGATAGATTAGTGAAAGTTACTGGTAACTGGCATTTCAAGATTCAAAAGGCATAAAAATCGTTTTCTCGAAAAGCAAAAACAAGAAGATTGGTCTAGTTCGTGGAGAGCCTTTCTACAACTCTGAAGATGGAGAGAGGAAAAGTTTCCCGAAGAGAAGAAAAAAAATTCGGGAAAAGAAATGGCCCAGCACCAATTACAGCTAGTGTAAAAGTTTCAGTATCCAGACTCGGAGACATCAAAAAGCTTTTGGACCAACGACAAAATCAAACTCTACTCCGAGGTGTTAGACGAGCAGGACGGCTCCTGCCGCCACAAATCATCAGAAGAAGCCAGAAGCGATTTTGAGTTGATGGGCAGTGTTGAGGTCGATGTCACTTAAAAGTGATTTTTAGCTAATTTCATTTTCTAGAATTTTTTATCGCTGTTTTAACCAAGGTGCAACTTTCCGACAATTTTATTAATTTCTAAAACGTTGTCGGTGTTTTACTAACAAGGGAACCTCCCCATCGCACCCCCCTCAGATTTAGTTATAAGTTGGCACAGTGGATAGGCCTTGAAAAACTGAACACAGATCAATTGAGAAAACAGGAAGAAGTTGTGTGGAACTGTGAAAAAATAAGCAAAATATACAAACAGAGTAGTTCAATGGAAGATAGGCAACATTAAAGACGATAGGAACGCAGGAGCGCCGTGGTCTCGTGGTAACGTGAGCAGCTGCGGAACGAAAGGTCCTAGGTTCGAATCTTCCATCGAGTGAAAAGTTTAATCTTTTATTTTCAGTTTATGTGACAAACTCTTATGTTTTCATCACTTTTTTGGGAGTGATCATCACATCCACAAGAAAACCTAAATCGGGCAAGGTAGAAGAATCTTTTTACCCATTCGCCAAGTGTACAAGTTAGGTGGGTCGACAATATATTCCTGTCATGTGACGCACATGCCGTCACCAGTGTCGTATAGCATATATCAGATGTGTTTTCCTGTGGAGGAATCGGTTGACCTATGACCTTGCGACAAATGTTTTCTGTTCCCATTGGAGGGGCGCGTCCTTTCGTCTACTAATCGCACGGTTTTGCGATGCGGTCGCAAAACACAGACACTAAACTTATTACAGTGAACAGAGATGTCAATGAACGAACGGACAGATAATAACTATGCAAAAATAAAGGAAGTAAAATTTTCAGTCGAGGAAAGACTTGAACCAAGGACCTCTCGTTCGCCAGCTGCTCACGCTACCACGGGACCACGGCGCTCCTAATCTCACATATTCCATTATGGTGCTTATGTGGCCCATTGACTACTCAGTTTGTATATTTTGCTTATTTTTTCACAGTTCCACACAACTTCTTCCTGTTTTCTCAATTGATCTGTGTTCAGTTTTTCAAGGCCTATCCACTGTGCCAACTTATAACTAAATCTGAGGGGGGTGCGATGGGAAGGTTCCCTTGTAAGATGCAATACGGAGCTTATTTTATGCAATGCCTTGCGTATTTTTTAAAGAGAAACTAAGTTGGAGATTCATATTTTTGCGGTTTTTAACGTTAAGTAAGTTAGTTTTTTTGCTCGTAAAGTAATTTCACCCTCATATTTTCATATGCCAATTTTGTGGAATATTCAGACTTTTCATTGAAATATAACGTATACTGTTAATATTCGCAATGACAAAATTCCACCTTCCTGTCATTCCTAACGTATCACCGATTAGCGGATTTTGCAACAGAATGTTTATTTGTAATGGATTGATACACTTGAAAAACACGCTAATTGCATAAATCGGGTGAAAAACCCGCTAAGTCAATATTTCACTTAAGATTTTAGCGTATAAAACATAATGACAGATTTCAGTCATCAATACGATGTAATTAACGGCGAAGAGGCTATTAGAGACGGAACAGAAGCTCGGACTGTTTCAAGAATGGGGAAGAAATCTGGCCGTGTCCTTTCAAAGGAACCATTTCTGAATTTTTTCAGATGACTTAAGGGAATGCAGCCAGGTGACGTCTTCGACAGTCGGCGATAATTCGGCAGACGCAATTCCCGTCATTTTTAAGGCACCAAAGCTGCAAGATTTTAAATTCTCTTGCACGGTACTTCCTTGCTGCATTTGTGTCTTGAAAATGACAGTGTGTGGACCCGTCGACATATCGGTGGACGATGTCAACCGGCTGCGTTTCCGTAAGTTATTTCAACATTTTACACGCCAGGAGAAAGTCAGGTTTTACATCACGGAAATTGTGAGAGCGATTTAGAGAAATCACTGAAAACTTAATTCTGGATGGCCAGTAGCGGATTTGATCCGTCGTCCTCCCGAATGCAAGTCTATTGTGCTAACTACTGTGACACTTCTCTCGGCTTAATGAATAAGTGAGCGAGAGTAAGTAAAAGGGGCATCAAGTTTCTGTTTTAATTTTTGTGTTAATTCCAAGGAGTTTTGGGGCAGCCAAGTTTTACATGAGCTGCAAAGACCACATCGGTCGTAGTACCATGTCGCAGCAGTTGCCCTTTAAGGACCCATTGGAAAAGTACTTTATTGGAGTTCCACAACTGTGCCACGTTAATTCCTTCCGTTAAAATAAACAGGAGCGGACTGAAAGTGGGGTTCTCAATATTCCGCACAGCGGCTCGCTCTGCCTGAATTAGTCGTAGGGGAGACGCGGGAAGGCGACTGTTCGACCCGAATTCGATGTCAATTAATCTTCGTTGCCGCCCTGCGGGCAGCCTCCGGGATTGTCGCAGAAGCCGCCCCCCTAATTCCAGGACTGCCGGGCGGAGCTGTCGTGGAGCCGTCACTAGAATAGAAGAGATAGCAGAGATATTGCGGGAGACCTGTGGGGTGTCCTCCTAAAGTCGGTAAACGGGGTCATTACAACATAAAGCCCCAGAGAGGTGGATGGTGAGATTACTATGTACCAGCAAAAGAAGTAATACCAATCAAACTATCCTAGCTGCAACACATGTCAACATAAGCGTCTGCATTTGTAAATGTGCAGCAACTAAAGCGGTCTTTACTGCCGAAAATATGACGATGTGAACTGGTTTCAACAACCAGACATGAGCATTGCAGATGGACATGTACACCACATGAACACGTCGCGAATGTTTTTTTTTTTTCTACTCACTTGCATCATTCTTAGGTGTGTCCATTAAGCAGAAGATATTACACAGTCCGATGATAGCACCCACCTTCACTGTTATGCGGATCGCTAAAAATTACGTGGGCTGCTTGACTTTCGGCTACGTATTTTTGAATAATTTTTAGGGATGCAATGGTTCTATTTTATTTATCACAAAAAAGTCCCATGTGAACTGCGTAACACCCGTAATCACAATCCATTTGAAAGTAGTCGTACACAGCTGAAGTAGAATAAAAAAAAAAACACTCTCGCACTACACTGGTGTGAAAAAATTAAAGACCAAAGTAACTTTCAAATGACCTGTCACTGCCAAGCAACATGACTCGACGAAACATGGATGATATAAAGAACTGATACAGTACAATACGAAAGCTAGCTCAGAACGAAAAGAAATCACACTTTTATTCAACAGTTTTACTACATTGAAGTCGCCGCAGTTTATGACGTTACCATGGACATCACAAAAGGCGGAACATTGGTCTTAATGAGGGGTTGATCACTACAGAGAGCAACGGTCCCCCACACTGGCCGCAAGGTTGATATGGAATTTTCGTCGTAGAGCGCTCCATTCTTCCAACAGCACGGTTGGCAACTGTTGGGTGGTCGATGATGCACTTGGATGTTCTGAAGGAAGTCTCACGAACGCATCCCATTCGTGTCAGATGATTAAGTGAGGGGAATGTACAGGCTAGGCGATTCGCCGAATATCTTCTCTTTCCACGAGTACTAAACATCCGGTGTTCGATATCGCCTCGCATTGTCATCCATAAAAATGAAGTCATGGCGGAATGCACTCCTGAAAAGAAGGACGTGGGGAAGAAGTGCAGTATTATAATAACAGTGGCCGGCGAGTGTACCGTGTTCAAATATTTTTAGGTCAGTACTCCTGTACAACTTATGTTCCCCACATCGCACAACCAAAACGATCTTGTTCGACAGTGTCCCTGGGTGCACTGCTTGCTCCATCCTCTAGTGCTATCGCTACTCTCACCGGTTATCGTTATTCTGAAGCTATACTCCTTCCCTGTATGCGTCTTTTTAGGAATACATTCTGCTCTGGATAATTATGCTCGACCGCGACGGTGGAGAAGCTTCTGAAACGAGAGGATATTCGGTGAATGGACTTGCCATCCCGATCCCCCGACTTAAATCACGTCGAGCAGATGTGAGATGTATTCGAGAGACGCAGTACAGCACGTCAGTATGCACTTAAGCATTCGGTAGCTTTCAGTGGTGAAGGGTCCGCCCCCGGTAGCTGAGTGATCAAAGCGACAGAATGTCAATCCTAAGGGCCCGGGTTCGATTCCCGGCTGCGTCGGAGATTATCTCTGCTGAGGGACTGGGTGTTGTGTTGTCCTAATCATCATCATTTCATCCCCATCGATGCGCAAGTCGCCGACGTGGCGTCAAATCGAAAGACTTGCGCCCGGCGAATGGTCTGCTTGACGGGAGGCCCTAGTCACACGACATTTACATTTTACTGACGGACGACTGGAGTGCCTTACACAGGAACCTCTTACCAACATTGTGCCAGCATGGGCACACGTTGCTGAGCTGCACTGCGGTTCGCAATGATCCAACGCCTTATCAAGGCATGTCCTGACTTTCGTAATATCCAGGGTAACGTCATGACTCAAGGTGATTTCAGTGTAATAAAAGTGTTACATCTGTTCCTCTCATAGCGCGTTTCTTCCAGTTACCTTCTGTACGACACTGTAGCAGTTCTTTGTGCGTATAGTTCAAGTTTCATCCAGCTATCCTAACTGGCAGTGTCAAATCATGCGAAAGTTTCTTTTGTTCTTTAGTTTTTCATACCAGTCTCTCTCTCTCTCTCTCTCTCTCTCTCTCTCTCTCTGTGTGTGTGTGTGTGTGTGTGTGTGTGTGTGTGTGTGTGTGTGTGTATTTCAATGCACGTTCACTGTCAGACTGACGCCACTCATTCTTTTCAGGCCGCTCTGTAGTGCCTGTTCCCAAAAATTAGACAACTGAAAGACATAAAAGTGCATGCTCGGGCAGCCAGTGGGACACGAGAAAATGTATTTCCCAGTCGCTTAACGTTATCAACCACCCAGACAGCACGCGATCACGACTCACTATCTCGCTTAGTTGACTTCATCCCATACTCCACAAAATTACGATTCCCATGTAACGCTATTTCACTGCAGCAACTTTTGCTAATAAACCAGCGCCCTTTTTGAGATAATTAGTAGGCCAATTAGACAAACGCACTACATGGCCTTACTACTATCGATAGCGGTATGATGTACACGATACGACCTGAGTGCGCGTTTTCCAGCAGCAGACACCGTCCACATTCATTTATGCGAGACGACGGAAGTAGTTTGTCAGGTTTCACGTGGCATGGTCGTACGCACTCAATTCATGGTGGGTGTGAGTAATTACAAATGAAATCTGTGTACAAATCAGTATCGCCGTTCTTAATTAGTAGCGACCGCTGGGGACCTATGCTTTTTTTTTTTTTTTTTTTTTTTTTTTTTTTTTTTTTTTTTTTTTTTTTGTAAAATTACTTAGGCTACCGTGAAATTTTGTAGCTTGAAAAGTCAATTAAAATGGTGTGGCAAGTGGAAACACATTTAAATGATAATACGAGGATGATGAGGATGATTGACTACAAACATTGTTAGGGAACGTGTTGGTTACGAACTGAATAACTTGACAAAATACTTATTCATACAGAGAGCCTTGTGGAAACAATGTCGTTCTTTGAATTATCTCCAGCAGTGGCCAATAGGACATTTGCACCCCCGGGGCCATCATATCTCCTATGCCCTGACGATCCATCGACGTATTCAACGTGGAACCGCAGTCGAAATGTTGTTGCACTGCGTCTCAGTTCTGCAAGGGGCCACGGTGTGCATCGCCACCAGATCAAAGGGTTTCTTGCAATACCTGGTGACACGCCTAATCATTACCTTCTTATATGGCTTACTAGAATAAAAGACCCTTCGGTTTATGATGGATATTCCACATTTTTATAAAAATAAACAACGGATTTTCTTATCATTCAGGTACTGAATTTAACTAATACACTGAAGAACTTAAATCTCGCTAAAAAATTAGAAATTTTGTTTCTGAATTATTAATGTGCTGTTGTTTGTCATTACAATTCTCCAGGGTTTCTTGCGGCCTCCTACGTGCTCCTCTTTAGTCGCACCCTCTTCATTGACAGTAATAATTATAAGCAAAGTTATCAATTATTTTCTTGATGTATTCCAATCTTCCTGTCAATTTTCATGTATCAAGCTTGAGTTTTCTCTCCATCACATTATCTGCCGGTGCGATCTACACGGCCATCTCTTGTACAAATTATTTTCCTGTGTGTGTGTCTGTTTACCAAATCCTATGATTTGAACCCTCAAAACTAACGAGATACTTTGTAACAATCTATTGCTTGCCGTTCCTACATTGTAATTGTTAATGTTATCTATCCCTCAAAGGGAAAGGTGCAGTCTCACAGACCACTAGCCCTTTTTGTTGTTCTATTGCTAACGCATAAGTGTGGGGTAGGAGGCTCCAGTGGTGTTTAGTTGTTCTTTCCCGACGCTAACGTAGTTTCCTTTGTCAGTAGCCACATGAATGTGATGCAGACCTATAGTATTACCGCTTTTTTGTGCTAGCGGTCTCTTAGACCGCACCTGGATCCCAGCGTCAAGGATTCAGAAGCCAGTTCTTCATCTAATGTTCATGTTACGGAACCTGACTTCGAGAATATTGTTTCAAAATGATTTGAGGACAGTTTAGGAAGTGATGCAGGATCAGAAAGTGACAACTAAATTGAAATTCCGACGTCGGCCAATATTGTTCCTCGTGTTGGACATGAGTGGGGCGTATGTGTTTGTCCTTCACAATTTCTACAAAGATAATACTCAGATGAGCCCTTTTAATTTTTTGACGGAGGTTGTGAACTTGTTGGTGATACCACACATATAAAGCGAGTTAACAAGTATCACAAACCCCAAGAACTTCGTCATCCATTCACAATGTTTTGAGTGTGGCTGAACCAAGAATAGAAATCATTGTGCAAAAATTAGAAAAACGCAAAACGCGCTTCACTCGTGACCAAAAATCGAAGAGAAAAACGCCTCAAATTTGTCGTTGTTGCAAGAAGCCGGTCTAACTTGAACCCCCTACAAAAATTTCCTCGAGTGTAAAGAAAACCTCTGAGAAGGGAAGTAAAGGGCTAAAAAGTGCTAGCTTAATTTTCGGTTTTTGGTTGTTTAATGGGAGCTTTTTATGTTTTTACTGCTACGTGTTGGACAAACAATGTAAGAAAAAGTAAAATATAGAGTGCAGGGTATTTCAGTTTCCATAGCTCTATGATCATTACGTGATATTATGTTCATTTTGTGCAGTTTTCCTTTTGAATGCGCATTTCTTTTCGACAAAATTAACCATAAAATTTATTTGATATTTTTTGTGTGGCGTTAATGCGACCTTTTACATAAAAAAACTGAACTGTTCCAATAAAATTGCTGACTGTATTTTTTATGGCTATTTAAATATAACAGTCGGTCAGACAGCCCCTGGGAGAGAGTGTGATAAAAAAATGACCTGTGAAGCTAAACGCTACATAGATACATTATCATACTTTATTCGTGTGTACACAGTTCTGTGTAGATGGTCTGTGGCCGTTTTCCCTAGAGATTTCGGTTTACAAATGTTTTACTATCAAATGTCGCAAGATACATTGTACTGTTTTAACTAATCTCATTATTAAATTAATGGTTGTTAATGCACTGACACTTATCACTGTTTTTTCTGATACTTCGTATTCTTCGAACACAATTTCGACAGAGGCAAGCATTCAAAACGCTTAATGAATAAAATAAATGTCCCCCCCATGGACCAGAAAGACAAAACAGATGTTAGTAACTACAGGGTATTTCACTAATATCAGCTGTATACAAAATTCTGTCCCAGTGTCTTCGCGATAGAGCACATAAACAACTCGAAACAAAAATTGGAGATTATAAGGCAGGATTCACAATAGGCCATTCGTGTTCAAAGCAAACCTTGAACCTATAGCTAGTCCTAAGACGTCAGAGAACGTGTAGAAAAAAACTAGTCTGTATATTTGTTGATTGCGGGGAAGCCTATGACTCATATGACCGCGAAACACTATTCTAAATATTATAAGATGAAGGTATAGGATACTGACACGAAGTCTAAGGTTGGATGTATGGGGGAAATTTCAGATCATTTCGAAAAGAAAACGGAAGTAAGGCAAGGAGATGGGCTGTCTCCATATCTTTTCCACTTTGTCCCTGAGACAGTGTTACACGAATGGCGCAAACAGTAATCAATCCTCAAAATTGACCAACCAATCACTTTAGGCAGAGACAAATAATCTTTGGATTACTTAGCATTTGCAGACGATTCAGTCATCATTCAGTTGCGACATTTCGTCACCCCTAATCTGAATGAAATCTTGAAAGAAACTGCAGTAAACGTCCGTCTTCAGATATGTTTAGAAAAGGCAGTACGTCATGTGCAATCAATAAGAAGCAAGATTCATTGAGAGAAAAATAGCAAAATTAAACGAGCGCCACAATTTACATACCTTGGGAAAACTAAACAGGAAAAAGGAATCGAAAAAAAGTAAATGAGATTAGATGTCAAAATTTGGAACCTGCATACCCAGAAGATCTACAACAAGAAATTTATCTGCTAGAATACGAAATATATGTTAATTACATAAACTCAATCAGTTGAATACGGCATAGAAGGCGGAAAGCTGGGTCGTAATTAAATAAACAACAATACAGTTAAATGGCTAAGTAATCATTTAAAAATTATTGTATGAGCGTTGCTCAGCAACATCAAAAACGGTATAATGGACATGATGAAATATGATGGCATGATGGAAACAGATCTGAAACCGGCAGGAAATACACCAGAAGATGCCTAAAATTTAAAAATCGTCAGTTGACGAAGAGGAAAAGCCAAAGAAGAAGATAACAAAATCATGGTCTTAATAGCAAATGAAGAACACAACAGGAAACAAACGGGTATTGGCACACAGGAAGGAAAATGCCCACCTCCAAGTGCTTTGCGTAGTTCTAATGGATTTATTGGCAAATAATAAACAGTTTCTGTTAAAACAAATATACAATTCAATTCTACACACTCTTTATATGCGCTATCAAGAAAACTCTTAATAACGTCCCTGAAGTGTCAGTATTTTTAGATTTTAGATTTTTAGATTTTAGAACATCATGGCACTGTAGATACTAGATGTTTTACGCCACATATTTCGTTGCCCAGACACGAAACTTCCACGCTTCTAAGAATGGACGGAACTTTTACCTGGTAATGTCGTGTGCCGCCTCATGTTGCTTGCGCATTTGAACTGTTTACTCGCTGTCTTTCATAGGTTCCTGCTGAAGAGGAGCAAATAAAATTTGTTTTCTCTTGTGACTTTAATGTTATAGACCTATTGTTACTTCCTTTTCGTGGTATCTCATTGATTCACTACTAGCTGTCACCAGCAGCTGTGTTCCCATGGCTCTGAGCACTATGGGACTTAACTTCTGAGGTCATCAGTCCCCCAGATCTCAGAACTACTTAAACCTAACTAACCTAAGGACATCACACACATCCATGCCCGAGGCAGGATTCGAACCTGCGACCGTAGCGGTCGCGCGGTTC
Organism: Schistocerca piceifrons; assembly: GCF_021461385.2. Taxonomy (NCBI): domain Eukaryota; kingdom Metazoa; phylum Arthropoda; class Insecta; order Orthoptera; family Acrididae; genus Schistocerca; species Schistocerca piceifrons. Next base: position 799,952,391 of record NC_060139.1, read on the forward strand.
CAGACGGCCAGACTGTAGCGCCTAGAACCGCTCGGCCACCCCGGCCGGTTGTGCTCCCATATCAGTAGTTTTGTTACGATAAGTAACGGTGAGGAAGTAAGCTGCCGTACGTGGAATAACATCAACTGCCTCACAGGTTTGCCTGTTCGAGTAAGCATAGCTAGTGATGTGTGTGCTGCTCTCTGCCCTCCCAGGCTTTGCCGACGCACGATGCGTCAGCATGCGCAACGTCGCTACTGAACAGTACCACTACGTACAGAGGGGTATGGGAACAAGTGCGCATGTGTGCATCATGGTACTAAAGTAGCTAAACATTACACAACATGTACATTGTGCAACAGTGTGAAAGTAAAATTGTTTAATCGTTGTATTCATTACTTTGAATCTTATCGCGTTATACAGAGGAATGTTCGATAGTAGTCGTCAGCTTTGACCAGTGACAGGAAACATGCGACAAACGCCGTAAACAATGTAGCAGCTATAGCGTGATGCTGTTGGTGATTTTCTCGAAAGGGCTAAAGTACAGATCAGTCTGTAACCACAAGCACGTTATTTTAATGTCACATTTGTTGACTTCGTCAACCCACAACCAAACCATCACCTTCCAACCTAAACTACCTACTTATCGGGCAAATCTACGTATCAGTCTGTTACAACAACAGAATTTTTTCACTATCACATTCGTTGGCTTCGCCAATTCACAACCAATCTCTTACCTTCCAACCAGACATATATCTCGGGCTAAGCTACAAATCAGTGTGTCACCACAACTAGTTTTATTTTATTTTATTTTTATTCAATTTTTTTGTTTTCAAATTCGTTGGCTTAGCGAACTAACAGAAAAACTGTGAATATATATACCAAACGGGACATGAGAGCAGCCATTTACATTACGTCAGTGGCCAAAGCCGACGACTCGTAAGGAATACTCCTCTTGACCCCTTCATCATGGACACACATCAACCAATAAAAGTATTTTCATAAATATGATAAAGATAAAAAGTCAAGGAGTAAATAGGTTTTCCAAAGAGAAAATATTTTTCCCTAATTCGCGCAGTATTGTTCAAATAAATAAGTATCTTTTACTACACTCATGTACTACAAAGTCGCCTATGTACTTTCTCGGAGTTAAGGCTACCTCCATATCGACTCCCAGCGAAATCGGTTCAGCGGGTTAGTCGTGCAAAACTGTTGCACCTATAATATTAGTACGGACAAAACTTTCGATTAGGATATCCACGATCAGATTTAGAGGAAATGAAGCGTATACGGCGCTCCAAACTGTACTCCAGTTACCTACGAACATCCCATGAAAATTCGCCTAGTAATTTGGAGTTTGTCGTGTAAAACAGACGACACGACAGTTTTACATATCCACTGTATTATCAATATAGATGTAGATGAAATTGTAACACCTCTGATCCCACAAATGGTGTGGAATTGGTAACACGTTGTAAATTAATCACTTGATAACATTGTTTAATTAGATACCAGTGCACCAGACCTTCTGAATTCCAGTGAAAGATGCGTGTAACTAACGTCACACTGCGTCAAGACAGTCACCAACTGCAAGAAACAATCCGCAAAGACTATCCTTGTCAATGTAAATGAATATCATAAACAGTGAAAGTAGCGCTGAATCTGTATATTCGTTGCAGAAAAGTATTTGCGTTATAAAGGGTAGTCGCTTCTGTATTAATATGTGTGTAATAGGAAGCAGTACCTACAGAAAAGTTCGATGTTGCTTCTCTCCCAGTCTCTTTATGACATAACGCAGGCCCATACACAAAATGCATAGGGCGTTGCCAATACACGCAGCTGAGGGGCCTTAAACAGAAGAGAGATGTGGGACCGGGACTTCATGACTTTCAAATATCAGTATATTGCTTTTCGCAGATGTATTTTTATTACTCAGTAAATCAGAAACCCTAGACGTGCCCTATATTACATCGGCGAACGTGTGGCAGAATTCAATTAGGCTGCTCTCCTCCGATGTGGAGTACATATATGTTACTCTACAGGCCTGCAGCTTTTATAACTGCTTTTAAAGGAGGTCACCGTTGTTTCCCTTGGATGGCTCCTGGCGATTCCGTCACGGAAAGGTTATTTTAAATGAAAAGAACACATCTTTATGACAGAAGTAGTGTCAAGCCTAGAGTCCAAAAGATAAGTAGTTTTATGCTCTGCAGTTCGTAAAACTAAAAATGTAGCCAGATTTCCGTTTGGATGACAGCAAATATCCTCATCGTTTCAAAAATTGACACGAATGATTTGGCACCAAAAATTTTAGAAACTGTTTTTTCCAAGCAGTTGCAATCCAGTGCTCCGGCAAAAAAGTAAGTTGAAATTACTGGAACAGCAGTGCCTGTTAGAAGCCAATTATATTTTCAATAACAACTGCAAACATTTTCTACAAATACAGATAAAATAATTCTTTATTTGTCCCCTATTTCGATCATCTGATCATCTTCAAGTATCACAAATTATCAATATTATTTAGGCTATTGTAAACAGTTTTATGATAACTGTATATTTTACTGTGATTGAAACCTGTGACAAATACAGAAATATTTTATCTGTAGCGCCATGAAACTTATGTTCGTTAACGAGTACATGTTTTGCTTTATAAATTTACTGTCTGCAACTTCTCCTTTGTGTAGAGACTATCAGCCAGACCAGTTTGCGTCCTAGTTATGTAAGTTATAGAAAATGACGCTTAGGTACTGTTTTTGAAAACAAGCAATTTTTCGTTTCTCTGATGGGGGAGATCACCACAGTCGAAGAATGCGTGATACTAAATATTGTTGCCGTAGTCGTTGAACAATATAAATGAAATGGCCTTGCTGAAAAATGCTAATCTTGAACTTTCTCGTCTGACAGAAGTACCACAGAGCGAGACGACTCGGTGGTTAGCACACTGGACTCGGATTCGGGACGACGATGGTTCAAATCCGCATCCGGCCTTACTGATTTAGGTTTTAAGTTATTTCTCCAATTCGCAACAGACAAATGCTGGGATGGTTCCTCTGAAAGGGCACGGCCAACTTCCTCCCCCATCCTTCCCTAATCCGATGGGACCGATGACCTCGCTGTTTGGTCCCTTCCCTCCAAAGCAAGCAACCAATCAACCAGGAGTATTATGACCACCTGACTCTTTTGGTAAAATGCTACTAATCTGATGATTTTCACAAACACAAATGCGAATATGTTTTGGACCATAAAGGAAGCCCACAACAATACCACCTTGAAGCTACGTCCTGTGTGAATAAAAGACTTCTAGACAGTAGTAAGCAGGTAGGGAAGTATTTTCCATTATGACCTTTGACGCCATCATACCCAGAGCTATGTGCTTTAAATCAGTAGTGTATAGTCCAGTATGACAACCAAAAATAATTAAGAATCATTTAATATTTATGCTACATGTATGAACACGTCTAGAGAGCTGGTTTTGCGCAGTGTTTAGGGCAATGAACCCGATTACGGGAGGACTTGGATTCGTTGCCCGATCTTGCCATCCAGTTTTGGGTTCTATGTAGTTTACATAAATCGACCATAGCGAATAACAGTTCCCCTCGAAGGCTCACGGCTGAATTATTGTTCCGAGCACCGTCTGCAAAGATATTGACATCGACGATACTTTAATAGGTTTCTTCTGTTCATCACAACTGAAATTTGTTTTACCAGTGACATTCCAGTTCAAATAAAAACTTTAGAGGTTTTCCTCTCAGTTTATTAGCAATTTAGCGTAAGGCGTACTGAATTTAAATTCCCACCTTCTAAGGCATACTGAATTTAAATTGTCACTTTCTATTACTTGTAATATTGTTATATTATTTTGTTTCTTCCGATGCCAATAAAGTATATTTTAAAGAAATAATTCTAAATTTGTATATGAATCACATTTTATAGTACTTTGAGCCAAAAACAAGTTGTACCCCGTTATCAGTCACTCGACGCTGACGGTATGTTGTTCGATCCACAGTATTGTAGTATGTCGATATTAAGTGCTATAATTTACAGACTTCTTTAATAAAGGGGAATTTACCAGGACACTTAACAATATATGTACGTCAGTTCGGATTTAGGCGCATGTAGATGATTGTGGTTGGCTCGCTTTTGAGTTGAGGTAGCCGTTCAGATCGGCCTCTTGCTCGTATACATTAAAATTTCCGCAAAGGTATAGCTATGGGTGATTGCATCAAGTGTGGACAGTGATTCCAAGAGTGTTTAAATTCTTGTCACTTTAATGCTTAACTGTGGGTAGGCACAATCCGAGGCGTGGTATTGCTTAAAGAATACTATCAGCAACTATTGGCTGGAGTTTAATGAAAATCTGTGTGCGTAACCAAAGTGTTTGAATTTAGCTGGGTCAACATAGACGCAAAGATAACATCTACCATCAAGTGTGACCTTTCAAGAAAGAAACGTCCGTGAGACCTCACATAGAACGCACAGTTATTTAAGAGATTAAATAGCACTGAACTTCCCCTGCCTATCTCACTCAAATTTACAGCAGAATCGAGAAATCAGAAGATTAACTGTAACATTTACGGCGCCCGTGTCAGTTGTTCGACAATTCTTAATTCAGTAAACGTATGTACCTTATTGCGGCATGGACATTCTCGTCCACACAGAAGCATTCAAAATTTGCACTACACCAATGGCACCCAATCTGCCGACGCCCTTGCCAATAAGCGCAATGGCCCAGAAAGGACACCAATATTCTCGTCAGTCACGTACACTGGTTACTACTACGAGATACATAACGAGAAAATGCTGCACCAGTTATGAATAAAATCAAAGCAAAAATTTCCGAATTCTTACGCTACAAAAACGGACAAGCAGACGTTGGTTTGCTCACACACAGAGGGTTCTCAGTTTTAGCTAAGTAGAAACATTCTACCTGATTACATTGCGAGCGTTCTTGCCCGTGTACAAGCCTTCGATTTTCAAAACACCGATGGCGCAAAACTTTCAGGCCGACTGAGTAGTAATACAAAAGCCGTCAAGTACAGAACAGTAACTCCGTAGTTATCTTCGCAGGTTACTACTGTAACATACACAGAAAGGAACATTACTCCATAAGTTAATGAGATACGAAACTTTTACACCATACCAATGTAAACACTCGAGAAAGCTAAACGATTACAGACGTAGGCTTCGTTTATCAGGTTACCAAATCTCACGAGCACACAAAAATAAGTCACAAGGTAAGTCGGAAACGTAATAAATAACTATTAGTAATTGGTAAAAGGTCGGGAAAGTACAAAATCAACTCAAATGGAGGAGCAACCAAGTTTTAGCACACGAAAATTTGTGGCTATGAATGCAGAATATTATCACCGAAGAAAACTGAAACTGATCGCCTCACGCCGATCGAATAAATCTTTCCCCCATCACAACTGCTCACATCCCGTCCGTGTTGAAGCTACGCTGCCCAACAGCTCCTTTTTCAAACAGCTGTCGTCGCGCAAGTATGTTGCGTCTTTATACAGAGGTTAGTCACTAAATGTATGTAAATATCGATAATTAATTCAAATTTGCACGTGTTCGTATACATTACAGTAAAGACAACAGAACTATGTATCATCTCACACATGGAAACCTTCATGAATAAACATCATAGCACACAGAGAACGGACTTGAATTTGGGAAAAATTTTCTCAAAGGCGTAGTCGAAAATGTAAATAAACATAAAATCCGCAGCCTTTCACCAACTATTTGTAACAGATCAAATCAAATTTTACATGTATCTAGAGACTGGGAATTTGATGTGTTCTATACATTTTGAGTTTCATCTCACCGGATCTACAGTTTCTGGCATTGTTAGAGATCGTTCATATGGCAGATACTATAAGAGGAGGGATGAATATCAATGACCAGTATGAGAAGACTGCAAACTTCTATCAGTGTGTGGAATCCATAGATGGAATTGTTAAATCATGGAGAATACGCAACGAATATTATAATTACGAAAAGTGCTATTCTATTGTAGTAATGACCGTGGCAGACAGCAATTATTTTTCAGATTCATAGGCTTTGGGGCATTTGGTCATCAAGGAGACCGTAATGTATTGAAAACAACTGAATTAGTTGAAAAGTTTAGGTGAAGCACCACTTGCAAATGATTCTTGAGGACTGGAAAGCCCTTACCTGTTTGTGGCTGATGATACTTCTTGAGTGCGTGACAACTAAATGAAATCATACGGTGCAAAAAACTTGACTACTAAACAAAAGAGCTTTAACTACGAGCAATCACAAGTACAGCGTAATGTATAATGAGCATTTCGCGTTTAATCAAATTAATGGTGAATGTCTCAACATCCAATCGATGTTAATGTGGATATAGTGAATGCTGTTACACAAGAAACATGTGCACTACACAATTTGTGGGACAACATGAAGGCAACAATATTGAAGATACACTTTTTTTTTTTTTTTTTTTTTTTTGGTCCTCCGGCTACTGACTGGTTTGATGGGGCCCGCCACGAATTCCTTTCCAGTGCTAACCATCTCAGAGTAGCACTTGCAACCTACGTCCTCAATTATTTGCTTGACGTATTCCAATCTCTGTCTTGCTCTGCAGTTTTTGCCCTCTACAGCTCCCTCTAGTACCATGGAAGTCATTCCCTCATGTCTTAGCAGATGGCCTATCATCCTGTCCCTTCTCCTTATCAGTGTTTTCCACATATTCCTTTCCTCTCCGATTCTGCGTAGAACCTCCTCATTCGTTACCTTATCAGTCCACCTAATTTTCAACATTCGTCTATAGCACCACATCTCAAATGCTTCGTTTCTCTTCTGTTCCGGTTTTCCTACAGTCCATGTTTCACTACCATACAATGCTGTACTCCAGACGGTACATCCTCAGAAATTTCTTCCTCAAATTAAGGCCGGTATTTGATATTAGTAGACTTCTTTTGGCCAGAAATGCCTTTTTTGCCATAGCGAGTCTGCTTTTGATGTCCTCCTTGCTCCGTCCGTCATTGGTTATTCCTTAACTTCATTGACTTCGTGACCATCAATCCTGATGTTAAGTTTCTCGCTGTTCTCATTTCTACTACTTCTCATTACCTTCGTCTTTCTCCGATTTACTCTCAAACCATACTGTGTACTCATTAGACTGTTAATTCCGTTCAGCAGATCATTGAATTCTTCTTCACTTTCAGTCAGGATAGCAATGTCATCAGCGAATCGTGTCATTGATATCCTTTCACCTTGTATTTTAATTCCACTCCTGAACCTTTCTTTTATTTCCATCATTGCTCCCTCGATGTACAGATTGAAGAGTAGGGGCGAAAGGCTACAGCTTTGTCTTACACCGTTCTTAATACGAGCACTTCGTTCTTGATCGTCCACTCTTATTATTCCCTCTTGGTTGTTGTACATATTGTATATGACCCGTCTCTCCCTATAGCTTTCCCCTACTTTTTTCAGAATCTCGAACAGCTTGCACCATTTTATATTGTCGAACGCTTTTTCCAGGTCGACTAATCCTATGAAAGCGTCTTGATTTTTCTTTAGCCTTGCTTCCATTATTAGCCGTAACGTCAGAATTGCCTCTCTCGTCCCTTTACTTTTCCTAAAGCCAAACTGATCGTCACCTAGCGCATTCTCAATTTTCTTTTCCATTCTTCTGTATATTATTCTTGTAAGCAGCTTCGATGCATGAGCTGTTAAGCTGATTGTGCGATAATTCTCGCACTTGTCAGCTTTTGCCGTCTTCGGAATTGTGTGGATGATGCTTTTCCGAAAGTCAGATGGTATGTCGCCAGGCTCATATGTTCTACACACTAACGTGAATAGTCGTTTTGTTGCCACTTCCCCCAAAGATACACTTATATGCGTAATACAAAGTATACCTGTACGTGGAACAAAAGGAACTAATAGCGCAAAACTCTATGAGATCATTTTGCTGATTACTTCTGTTTCCTACAAGGATCTGTACCATGGTAATGTCGTTACTGTAATATCATCGAATAATATTGGCTTTTTAACATTTTATTCATGAGTACATTTCAGAGTACAATGTTTAATTATGAAATATTTACTGTCGGAGCTCATCAAGATATGATTTCTGCTTGTCATTGTAACCGCTATTTACAGAGTGCGTATTCAGAAATGAATATTACATTAAATTCTGTAGTACGAGATGACCAAAGAGTCAAAAAACGGTAGTTGTATTTCGATGTAATAGTTACTTAAAATTTTACAAAGAGTAAATATTTGAAATAGAGTAAGGCAAAGTAGTACAAAGTGAATCCAAGGAAGACGTAACAGAGTTGCGTTTTGTTCTGAATATAATATATATACCAACGCGCAAATTTGTTAGCTGCCTTGAGTCTTTGTTTTCAATGGTGCATGTTCGCAGTCTACCGTGGTAGTCGGAAGTTAGGGACTATAAGCCTAATTAAATATCATTCTGATAACTGGATTAGCCATTGAATAATAGATTATTTTGAGATATTGGGACAGAAAATAGTTGGACCTTATCATACTAATATCTTTGGCGATCGTTGTCAAAGCGATTCCGCCAATAAACGTGAGATATAGTGCCCGTGAGAAGACTAAATTTTTGCTGAACAGACACTGAAAGAACTCGAACTTATAATTAATATCGTGTCGTGAAAATTAAGAAGCTTAGACATTGTAATGCCAGAGGCATATTTATGATTTATCAGATATTAATGGTAAAGAACAGTTTCAAGGGAAATCATATCTTTGGTGATAGGAACGCGAAGGAATGTATTACGGACTGACTATTATTATACCGAGCCGGCCGGAGTGACCGTGCGGTTCTAGGCGCTACAGTCTGGAGTCGCGCGACCGCTACGGTCGCAGGTTGGAATCCTGCCTCGGGCATGGATGTGTGTGCTGTCCTTAGGTTAGTTAGGTTTAAGTAGTTCTAAGTTCTAGGGGACTGATGACCTCAGAAGTTAAGTCCCATAGTGCTCAGAGCCATTTGAACCATTTTTATTACACCGAAATGAAACACACTAGGATCAACTCTTTCTTCATTGATTCCCCAGAGCCATCTCTCATTCACTTAAGAAGTGAACTGCGTCAATAAAACAGAATATATACCAGACTTTCTCCGTGTTCTCTAAATCCCAAAAAAACAGCTGGTACATAGACAATTATATCTTTGAACATTCAATGGTTATTGAGAAAAGCTTATCAACCTGTTACAAACAGATAACAGGATTTAACGAAGGCATATTGACTACGTTGGTAGCTGAATGAAATTATTTGGGGAACAAAAATTAGAAAAAATTGACTGCGACCCGACTGTTACTTTATTCCCGAGTAATAAATAAAATCTCTGTGTTTGGATACGTCGTGGTTGAAAGTGTATGAAATACCTCTGGAAATAGAAAATGAGATCAATTTTCAACTGCTAATTCACACAATTAAATTCACAACGTCTTTTATGTCCGACCCACACGACAGGGAATGGCTCTCTACTAGCCGGGACAAGATGTATATACAAATTTGTGAGATCGGCTCCGATGCCGAAGGTGGGGAACGTCGAAGCGATATCAGTGTAGTTTCGACGGCGGTGGGTGTGCGGGCATATCATCCATTTCGTCCAACTTTTCTTCCTAAACGGCCGCTGTAACTACCCGCCACGATTCTCTATTTTTGTATTCTTTACCCGTGTGTTGTACAACCAAGTGCATTTCTCCTCTTCGGGCGCTCTATTTTAAGACTTTATAAGATACAAGAGGACGGATACAATGACGATAAACCGAGAGTGGTCTAGTGTGTTCGCAAACTGAACACCAAGCTCCGGAGTCCACGCCAGTCCCCCTACTCAGCTATGCCGTAAGTAACACCTGCAGGCAGTATGTTCCACAGGGTTACACCAACTCTCCCGCAGCGGGCTTGTCAAATCAGTGGCGTCATATAACGCAGACACGTCTGGCTAGTGTCAGTTTTTAGTTAAACCCATCACAGCATCATAAATAAAGTAATTAGTAACTAATGTAATTAACGCAAGAAACGCACATGAACAGAGTTTAGGTAAATGACCGGTCATTCCACTGCGTTGCTATCTATGTAGCAGATTATTAGCCGCCATTATCCCTGCAAGGCTGTTTCTCCCAGACAGACCATTAAATCGCTGCGCGTTTCCCTCAGGAGTGGCCAGAGTCCAAAGTGAAAAACACGCACAACTTATGCACGCGTTGGAGCAGCAGGAGGCCGTGGGCGCGCAGCATGGGGAAACGCTTCATGTAGCCGGCCCGGTTCAACAGTGATCTTTAATGTCAGCGCGAACTTCCGCACAAAAGCGCGTGTAAAACACGTTAGTGTGATCGTAGCCTACGTTAGCCTGCCTGTATTGACATCTTACCTACGCAAAAGATGTAACCGGGGCAAGAGCGGAGTCGACAGTGCGTGTCGCGCTGGAATACTGGCGCGCCCAGCACACCGTTGTTTGCCTAGACAGATTCAAGTCTAGAGCGATGCTTGATCAAAGGAGATGTACGACACGGACAGCTATTTTCCTGTGTTTCTCTTCTGATATAACCATACAAGGTATAAGGGGAAGAACTGTCACATCATATCTAAGACAAATTGCCGTCTCTTGCTTCTTCCATTAAATACAATTTTAATTTCAGTTTAAAATACATCCACATCCTCTTATGTATCCCATTATTATTATTATTATTATTATTATTAACAAAACTAGACACAAGTATATATATATATATATATATATATATATATATATATATATGTATATGTATATTTATACAGGGTGGTCCATTGATAGTGACCGGGCCAAATATCTCACGAAATAAGGATCATAAACATCAAACGAAAAAACTACAAAGAACGAAACTCGTCTACCTTGAAGGGGGAAACCAGATGTCGCTATGATTGGCCCACTGAATGGCGCTGTCATAGGTCAAACGGATATCAACTGCGTTTTTTTAAATGAGAACCCCCATTTTTATTACATATTCGTGTAGTACGAAATATGAATGTTTTAGTTGGACCACTTTTTACGCTTTGCGACAGATGGCGCTGTAATAGTCACAAACGTCTAAGTACGTGGTATCACGTAACATTCCGCCAGTGCGGACGGCATTTGCTTCGTGATACATTACCCGTGTTACAATGGACCATTTACCAACTGCGGAAAAGGTCGATATCGTGTTGATGTATGGCTATGGTGATCAAAATGCCCAACGGGCGTGTGCTATTTATGCTGCTCGGTATCCTGGACGACATCATCCAAGTGTCAGGACCGTTCGCCGGATAGTTACGTTATTTAAGGAAATACGAAGTGTTCAGCCACATGTGAAACGTCAACCACGACCTGAAACAAATGATGAGGCCCAAGTAGGCGTTTTAGCTGCTGTCGCGGCTAATCCGCACATCAATAGCAGACAAATTGCGCTAGAATCGGGAATCTCAAAAACGGCGGTGTTGAGAATGCTACATCAACATCGATTACAACCGTAACATATTTCTATGCAAATTGCATGGCGACGACTTTGAACATCGTGTATAGTTCTGCCCCTGGGCGCAAGAGAAATTACGGGACAATGACAGATTTTTTGCACGCGTTCTATTTAGCGACGAAGCGTCATTCACCAACAGCGGTATCGTAGCCCGGCTTAATATGCACTATTGGGCAACGGAAAATCAACGATGGCTGCGACAAGTGGAACATCAGCGACCTTGACGGGTTAATGTATGGTGGGCATTATGGGAGGAAGAATAATTGGCCTCCATTTTATCTATGGCAATGGTGCGATGTATGCTGATTTCCTACGTAATGTTCTACCGATGTTACTACAAGATGTTTCACTGCATGACAAAGTGGCGATGTACTTCCAACATGATGGATGTCCGGCACACACCTCCTGTGCGGTTGAAGCGATATTGAATAGCATATTTCATGACAGGTGAATTGGTCGTCGAAGCACCATACCATAGCCTGCACGTTCACCGGATCTGACTTCCCCGGATTTCTTTCTGTGGGGAAAGTTGAAGAAATTTGCTATCGTGTTCCACCGCCAACGCCTGACAACATGCGTCAGCGCATTTTCAATACATGCGCGAACTTTACGGAAGGCGAACTACCTGCTGTTGAGAGGAGTATAGCTACACGTATTGCCAAATGAATTCACGTTGACGGACATCATTTTAAGCATTTATTACATTAATGTGGTATTTACAGGTAATCACGCTGTAACAGCATGCGTTCTCAGAAATGATAAGTTCACAAAGGTACATGTATCACACTGGAACAACCGAAATAAAATCTTCAAACGTACCTACGTTCTGTATTTTAATTCAAAGACCTACCTGTTACCAACTGTTCGTCTAAAATTGTCAGCCATATGTTTGTGACAATTACAGCGCCATCTGTCCCAAAGCGAAAAACGTGATCCAACTTAAACATTCATATATCTTTATGTACTAAAGGAATATGTAATAAAAAATGGGAGTTCCTATTTAAAAAAAAGCCGCAGGTGATATGCGTTTGACTCATGGCAGTGCCATCTATCGGGCCAATGAAAGCGCCATCTGATTTGCCCCTTCAAGGTAGACAAGTTTCGTTCTTTGTAGTTTTTTCGTTTGACGATTATTTCGTTAGATATTTGGCCCGATCACGAAGAATGGACCACTCTGTATATAACTTTCTATGAAAAAAATTCTAGTAATAATACTGCATTTGTATGATATAACATTGAAAGTCACGCAATGTACGACCTCCTGCATAATGACAGGCATCAGATCTTTACTTGAGAAACAAATAAAGAAAAGCTTCTCTTCCGAGAATCTTTGTGAGACGCACATTTCGCTGTCTCCTCTCGCCGAATCACTGACGACTGATAAGGAATCCAGGTCTTTTGGTGAGTTGAGCAATTGGAGCTCCAGTCTCTCCCTCCCTCCCCCCCGTTCACCTAATTGTAGATCTGTTTTCCTTTCGACGGTGTGTTTTGTCATGCTGATGGAAACTCCTCCTCCTCTAAACTCTGAGAATGCGATCAGAGGTGAATGACGGCACAAAGAGATTCGTTGGGCTTTTGTATAGAAAAGAAAGCCTGCTATCTGGCAGGAGGCATTTAGTTCGTAGCTCGTGGAGTGGGTCTCGATTTGGCAGAGAGAAACCTGCTGAATTCCATCGCAAGGCGGCCGACTGCAGATGACGTCACCAGAGACACGGACTGCGCCTGTATTCGTCTGCCCGTGACAGCAGCCTTAAACTGTTGTCGGGTCCCACGTTCCGTGGGACGCGTATCGAGAGAGAGTTTGTAGGGAAAAAATGGAAATATATAAATGACAGAAGCCAATTCGGAACATTTTGCTGAAATGGACGTGACATTCACGACCGATGGTATCTATTGGTTCTGAAAACAACAGAGAGCTTATATAAGCTTTCACGGCAGGTATTGTCTTCTAAAACTTTTGGGCTAATAGGCCGTGGTCGAAGTATAAAACTGTCTCCTGACGTTTCGTCTCCGACTGCGGGAGACGAAACGTCAGGAGACAGTTTTATACTACGACCATGGCCTATCAGCCCGGAAGTTTTAAGTGAAGAGAGCTTATACCTCTTAGCAACAGCGGATTCCCAAATCTCCGATCACGTCAAAATGTTTGCTCTGTCGGACCGAGAGCTACATAAAGCTGTAGACAGCTAATTTGAGCTGACGCGTTCATTCTTGCAGCAGCTTTTTGGAACATGAGTACAACTAACTAACTCGCTAACAGCAGTGAAGAAATCCTAGTATACATGACACTACATAGTTCGTCGACATATCCGTTTTGACTGTCAAATTCTTTTCTTGTTGTCCTACTGAAACGCCGCTTTAAGAAACGAGAGTAATATAAATGTTGTAGGGGAGACGAGGTGTTAGTAGTAACTTAAGTAATTATTAATGCTTCTCTTATAAATGTATATATTTGAGACAACAGTTAATTATCACAAAATAATCATGGACTTGTTCAAGCATTTTTTTTTTTTTTAAGTTTTCTCATGCCTGTTATTGTAGGTGTACAGTGTTTAAGTTTATTTATTTATTTTAGAAACATGTTTTCAACGGCATAATCACAATGTTGGTGTTGTAGTACCTCCACGTAGCTCCACGATCTAGCGCAATACTTCCAATTTTATGCCTATTTCGAAGCCTAGAGTGAGCCCATCCTAACGTGGCCCAGTATTTCTAAAGGGAAAAGGGCACCTGCAGCTTGACGTGAAGTCCAAACCACGGGACGCTTGCGAAACTTCACATAAGTAAGAGGTGAAGTCTAGGTTAAAGGCAGACTGAAAACTCCACAGTTCGATGTCGCCACCTTTTCGTTTCTACGCACGTTCCTTAGCAGTCAGCTACCAGATCCTACATCGTGGGGTAATGATGGTCAGCACTTAAACCATTTTACGTCCTTTTGAACTTCATCTTTTTCGAAAGAGTAGTTGGAACTAATCTGGGGCACTGTAACCCTATCTCAGTTGCAGTTTGCCCATCTAACAACCTCCAAGGGCAACAAAACTTCATCTACTAATAAATTTCATATAATTACTGATCGAGTTTAAAAATGTAAAATGCTGACATAGTGCTTAACACACAATTGAAACATTTACGAAACTCTTCCCCGCCAACAGCCTCCACAAAATGATGAAAGTAAAAACGTTTATCGCTTAATATATTTCCGCTGTTCACACAATCAGACTTCAGCATCAAGCACGATGTTTTAATTTATAACTTCTTTAGTGCGAACTCTATCCGGAAAACGATTTGCAGACAATATCTGTGTCGTAGTACGACACAGGGTTTAGTAAATATGACATCAGCTTTTGTTTAAAACGATGCAGAAATTACCCATAATATACTCATCCAGTATTTTATAACGATAGCACTTACTGACTTCCAACAAAATTTAAGCATAATTCCAAACCTTTTGGAATGCTTTCCCTCTTAAATGTTTACTGTCAAATACGAGAGTTATTAGAAAATTAAGGTCCGATCGGCCGAGAAATGGAAACCACTGTGAAAATCAAAAATATTTTATTTGCAACAGTTAGCTGCAGCTTCCAGTTACTTCTCTACATAGACACTGCTCTGAGTTAGACATTTGTCATAGTGTTGTACAAACTTTCCAATACCCTCATCAAGGAAGGCAACCACCTGATCATTCCACCAATTCTCTACGCTTACATAAAGCTCGTTCTTTGTACAAAAATGTTGCCTTCATTGTCAGCGGTTCATGTGAGCAGAAATGAAAGTCAGACACCTCTCATCGAAATCGCTGCAGGAGTATCTTCATGCCCCTGTAGAAAGCTGCACAGAATTGTCACGAAGGAGGGAACACATGACAGCTGTGTTATGCGTGTTGCATTACATCAGGCAAAATCTCTCACCAGGCCCTCATACTTGACGGGAGACATTTATTATCTAAGCTTCTTTACATACTCACTGCGCGCTTGGAACTAAAAAGAGCGACTTTAAGCGATCGAAGGGATATTAAAGACATCGAGGATTTTCATGGTGGTTTCCATTTCGCACCTATCAGACCTAACTTTCCGAATAGCCCACGCATTTAACACATTAAGTCATTTGCAAAATAATCAGAAGTTTATACATGATACTTCTATTTTTTAAAGACTGGCTTGTTTAGTGGTGTCATTCTATTGTTTTACTAAAATACAGTATTACACTGAGTACTGCAAGGTAAAAGAGTACAAAAGTTATATTCAGCTCGAGTGTGATGCATCTCTCCATTTGTTAGCCACATGAGCAGGACACTCAAAGCAGACCCAAGTTTTGCGCTAGCCTTAGGAGAATGGCATGGGTAGTACATTTGCTGAAACAGATGTACTGCGAGGAAGACCATGAGGCGTACGCACTAGTGTCAGCTCAGCATCTAATGAAGAGACACCTTGTTAGTAAACAAAGGGCGGACGAGTGATGAGCGCACAGTGGGCAAGGGGCGACCCAAATTCGCGAATGCCGCGGAATGTGTAAGCGCAGGCGGTCGCCTGTTCCTTATCGCGGCTCCCTTTTAAAATAGACCGTGTTTACCGTCTCCTTTGTCTGCGGGCGGGCCTAACTGACGGCACCGTAAACAGGCGACCGCCCACGTCCAACGGAGGAAAATTACGCGCCGCGTCGAAAACAGGTGGTCGGGTCTGACGCAGAGCCCGAGCTAACATTCTAGCCAAGCCGGCTCGTGAACGAAGTTACCCCCACATCGAAAACGTACGGGAAGGTCCAGGACGTCACCGACGAAATATGACGGACATTTTTTGTTAAGAGGAATGTCAATACTAACATGCCATTTATCTAAATCCAAACAAATTCAATACTTCCCAAGCCACTGTACAGTGTGTGGAGATGCGTACATCGTACCAATATGCTCGATTTGCTTTGCTATTTTCCAGATAAATAGCTTCATTCTACCGAGGTTTATTATCCATCATGTTTGTCACTCCTCATCCCCCAAAGCTAGATGGCTTTTTGTCTTAAAAACGAGTTGGCAGCCTACAGGTATGCGGTGCATTTGGTCATACTGACAAAGAGGTCTCCAGAGGTGAGACTGACTTTTTTAAGCAATGTGTACGGTTTAGTAGGTTTTGCTTGCATTTCCTTTTTCTTAGAGCCTTTTCGTTCGTTTAGATCTTCATCTGCTTCATTTTCTCCAAAGTGCAACAATGATTTGCGTTTTACATTAGTGTGACGATTACCATCCAAAAATATGTATGCCTTGTAACGAAAAGATATATTTCAGACACTGTTGCACAGTCAATATACATAGATTTTTAGTATATAACTTATAGACTGGCATTCTAAAAAGTTTAAATTTTATAACAAATATATAAAAAATAATTATCAAAATCATTTTGATCAACAGTAAATAATAATAAATCATGGAAGAAGCTGAGGACACTCGAACACACAATCATGGTCGGGGAGGGGAGTGTAAGTTAAACATTACACAACCCTGTGGTTTGTGTGTTACTACGACTTAGGAAGCTTTAGAATTTCACGCAAAAGTTACAATTCTTTTTTCTTCGATTACCTGCAAACGAGGGTGTTATGGCGTAAAGTCAAGCGCCGGCATGCCAGTCGAGAACTATAGAGGAGACATGGCTGTGAGAAGACGTCAGCCAATCACACGCCGACTGAACCCTCTCCAGGACGACAACGCGACAGCATTCCAGACATTTTACATAATGTTTTTTTTAAACGAATCAAAGTAAATCAACGAAGGTCGTCAGTAACAGTGTAATACAACTTCATCTCTTTTGTTACTTCCCGCCTGCAGATATTTTATAAACATCTTAGTTTAAACATGGCCGCTAAAATTTCAGAATGCTTTGAGACCAACTAGAATAAACAAACACGTCTTTGTGTTAACACGGCTGACAAAAGTTGCCTTCCAAGTTTATCGGTGTCAAACATGGTGCCTCATCTTTCCAAGGATAACACACTTTTTGTACATAAATTTATTTATAAAGTTCCCCGGTAATTATTTAAATGAGAAAAGTTGATAACTTTAAAGCAGTACATCCACTTCTCTTTGATCTCATTCTATGTAAATACAATTTACCATTCCTATTTCCAGTAGACCAACTAATTTGATCAGTGTAGTTATTAGTGATACTCTTGGAGACAGCCTTACAGTTTAATATTGTATTTTTTCTGACCATAATTATGTTTTCAATATTTTTTTATTGTTACAAAAATTCAAAGGTTAAGTTAGTACTAGTAATTGTGCGAATTAAGCGTATTTCCTAAATTAGATTTACGTATTTTATACTCTATTTTTATTCAGGATTAACAGTTTTCATAAAGCCTAAAATGAATTGGCTTTTCACTGGGATATGACTTTATCGAAAAGAAATAACGCTTGAACACGCAGATTATTTGCCAACATGCATTCCTGATCCATTTGATGATTGACTTCACGCTTTTTATACAACACATGGGCATTATCGAAGTAAATCAAGTGTTAGCCGCAATTAAATAGCTTCACAAGCTACTATAATTATATATAGGTGATTGAAACCACGGCTGTAATTACTAGACATCAGAAATCTTAACTTCTTGCAGCAATATGCGAGAGTATAAAGTGAACGTTTTGTAATTCTACGAACATGAACGACAAGGATAGTGATTTAATGTGTATCTCTTCATCTATGGATTTTACTTATCGACATTAGAGCGTGCTAGGCTGCACTGAAGTATGTGATACACAACCTATTTCATTATATGGTACCAGTAAGTACAAACGCTGCAGAGACAAAACTTTGGATACTGCAACGTGACAGCGTCCTTTAATGCTGAGGGGATTTTAATTGGCAGATACTGAGAGGAAACAAGTGCAACCGTTAGATGAATAAATTGTAGTTCAGTAGAAGTGATTACGCAGTTACGAACTGTGTAACTATGGCTTTGGGTACTATAAGCTCGTACCACGGCGCCATGCTTGGAAATTGGAAGGCGGCCAGCGTAGGTGTTCTTGCGCGGGGAGAGCATAAAATATGAATACACCTGGAGGCGGGGGCGGAGATACGACCGCTGCTGGGCCGCTGATTGGCGGCCTGGATCGTGTTAAATGGATGTGGCTCCAGAATATTAAGGAAGAAATATTTCTGCCAGAAACTTCATCACAGGAAATGATGTGACGCGGGGAGAAGACTAAACTGATAAGGTGTTCCTAGGAGACACTTTTTCCGCAGATACCACGTTTTATCACGAAGTAAACCGATGAGAAAACTTATTGTATAGGATGAGCTTCAAACATGCTATCGGCGGCAGTAAGTCGATACTGAAAAAGCTCCAATAATTCCTCATCTTGTACATACGAAATTTACGTGATCGTGAGAGACTGCAACGTTTGAGAGGATGCTCACTCGCAAAATAAGAGAGGAAGGAAACTGAACTGATGAAGCAGACTGACAACATGAACAGAGATGACGGCTAGAGACTCCCTGTGTCACCGTTCGACAGGGTGCATGTGATCGCAAGCCAGCACCCTCGCAGACACTGCAGAGACAGGCTCAGCAAACTAGGTTAACTGGTTTCGTTACTCCGCAACTAACAACAGGAAAACAAGGACTCGAGAAATTTGTCGCTGATTCGTGGCGGGTTACCAACGACTAGGAGGTCGTAAATCCCAAAAATAATCTGTCACGTATCCCCTCCGTCGACCAGTGGTACTTTGGGGCCAAAACAATTCTAAGATATGTCGTACTAGCTCTCCTAGCACTTGTACATTCACATTACTCTAACAGATATAATTATAAAATCTGCCGAAGTAAATAGTCCTCTCGCGAACACAGAAACGTACAAATAGCTCAGTGATGGGTTGTTCTCATCAGGCTCGACAGCGAATCAACGCCGACAACGATAGTTTAGATATGACGAAGTCGCAAGTAGAAGATGCAGAGACCGAGTAACTATATGAGGATATTGAAGGGGTAATTCAGGATGTAAAGGAAGATGAAAATCGAATAGCCACGGTGGACAGGAAGGCGGTTGTAGGGGAAGGAATAGAATAAAGGGTTAGGGGAGAATATGGATTTGGCAATAGGAATGACAGAGGAAAAAGACCGAGTTCTGACATAAATTCCAGATGGTAATAGTGAATACTCTGTTAAAAAAACACAAGACGGAAAGGCACGATTGGAAAATGACTTGGAGATACGGGAAGGTACCAACTGGATTATATGATTCTCAGGAAGAGATTCCGAAGTCAGATATTAGTGTAAGGTGTAGTCAGGTGCAGACTGTAACAAAAGTCATGAGACAGCGACTTGTGCATATACAGATGGCGATAATATCGCGTACACAAGGTCTAAAACGGCAGTGCATTGACAGAGCTCTCATTTGTACTTAGATGAGTCATGCGAAATGGTTGTCGTCGTGATTATGGGCGCTCGACCGTAATTAACAGACTCTGAACGCAGAACGATACCTGGAGCTATACGCAAGGGGGATCCCGTTTCGGAAATCGTTAAGTAATTCAGTATTCCGAGGCCCACAAAGTAAAGAGTGAGCCGAGAATATCAAATCTCAGGCATTACCTCTCACTACGGACAGCGCAGTGTTGCTTAACGACCGAAAGCAGCGGCGTTTGCGGAGAATTTGCAGCGCTCAGTGTGTGAAATAACCACAGCCATCAATATGGGTCGCCGACGAATGCAGTCGTTAGGACAGTGCGGCACAAATCGGCGTTAATGGGTTACGGTGGCAGACGACCGATGTGAGAGCCTTTCCCAAGAGCACGACATTACCTACAGTGCCTATCCTGGGCTCGTGACCATATTGGTTGAACGATTCACATCTGGAAACCGTGGCTTTGTCAGATGAACCCGATTTCAGTTGCTAAGAGCTGATAGTAGGGTTCGAATGCTGCGCAGACCCCTCGAATCCATGGACCCAAGTTTCAACAAGGCACTACGCAAGCTGGTGGTAGCTTCACAATGGTGTGGACTACGTTTAAAGGAAAAGGAGGAGATCCTCGGGTCCAACTGAATCGATCATTGACTGGAAATAGTTATGTTCGGCTACTTGGAGACCATTTTCAGCCATTCAGGGGCATCATGTTCCCAGACAACAATATCGAGAGACCAGGCCACAATTCTTCGCGACTGGTTTAAAGAACATTGTGGACAGTTCATGGGAATGGTTTGGACACCCAGATCGCCTGACATCTATCCTATCGAAGATACGTGGGACATAATCCAGAGGTCATTTCATGCACAAAATCCTGGACTGGCAACACTTTCTCCGCTATGGACAGCTACTGAGGTTCAATATTTCTGCAGGGGACTTTCAATGACTTGCTCTGCCCATGTCACATCGAGATGCTAAAATATGCCGGGCAAAAAGGAGGTCCGATATGATATCGGTAGGTCTCCCATGAGTCAGTGAAGACTCAGATTACAATGTAGTAATGACGAAGAGCAGACTAACGTTTAAGAGAATCTTCCGAAAGAATTAATGCTAAAAGGAGTTGGATCCTGAAGTTTTGAGGAATTACGTGAAGCTTTTGAAGGTCGCTGAGAAGGCAACGCCCGTTCACCATTGTAAGGAAAGGAAACGCCTACAGCCGTCTTTATGATCTTATCTATTGTGTAGACACCGGTTTTGGCATTTCAGTGCGCCGTATTCAGGCCTTACTTGATGGCGTAGCGGGTATCAAAAGCCATATAAACGATGCATCAAAGGCTAATATAATTGGTTTAGGCAGACTATCTGTAAATGTGATTACGTCTCTCCAACCATCAACTGTCAAGTTGATAGTGACAGTAGATGGAGCTGTAGAGGGTAAAAATTCGGGTCGATGGGTGCATGTGCTACTGTGAGAGGGAGAGGATGGCGCAGGAGAGAAATTCATGGCGGCCCCATCAAATCATGACGACCGCCAACACCACCCTCCCCCCCCCCCCAAAAAAAAAAACAAAAAAAAAAAGAAAACGAATAGAGTAAAAAAATGGTTTCACTCATCGTGTAGAACCGCGAACTTTATAGGATTAGATATACGTTTGAGTCCCTTTTAAAATGTATTAAAAAAATTTTGTAATTGAAATATTATTTTTATAATTACCTAAGTGGTTTATTAGGAGAATTACAAATTATACAGTGAGACTTTCTCTCCACTTAATCTGAATTACCACTGGCTGTTTTAAACTGGTCGTGGTATTGTGAATGTTCGCGTATTCGTGTCCTATGAAATGTAATACGAAATAAAAGAACTTAATCAGGCAAACTCTTAATCGCTATGTACAATACGTCATTTTTCGAAAGCCACGAATTTTCTGTCCTACGTAATTTTCGTTCTATTAATCCCCATATATTTGTTTTCTCTATCGTGTTGTTCATGTTTGACAGGGTTCATGCGGAGTAGTTCTGTGTTTCCCACTCTTTCCCCGGGATATAACGACCAGTGGCACTCGTAAACCGCGTAGGCGCTGGAGAGGGCTCAGCACGGCTGTAGGTAGCGCTCTGCTATCGATCACGTCAGCCGCGAGGTCGGCGCGCGCTTCCGACCTTTCGACTCGAACAGTCGACTCGCAGGAAACCACGCTTGACAGGACGCCTCTTGACTGAAATGGAACAACTCGTTCGCCTCCTGCTGTGCAGCAATTCTATACAGTCAGAATCCGAAGACGAGTGATGCTGTGCCAACAAAATTCAGCTTCTAGAAATGTCAGAGGACTGATTCACTGCCTCACGAAAATACGAATATCATGTAAGCTTGATACTCTCCCCAACTTGTACCAAGATTTCTTGTCGTACACCGTGAAATGCATGTAAAAATATTTCATTTCCAGACGCATATTCGTGGCATATATTGTATGCCAATATATCAGTGATCAACGGATGCAGAAGGCATTGAAGACACCGCATTAAAGGCAAATATTGTATCCACACAACATGTGGCCTGAAATTGAAAAGGTGTCATGATGATCTCTCCAGTGGCAAAATTTTCAGGAATAGTCCCTCCATTCAGATCTGCCGGAAGGGGAGTAAATGGTTCAAATGGCACTGGGCTTAGCTTCTGAGGCCATCAGTCCCGTAGAACTTATAACTACTTAAACCTAACTAACCTAACGACATCACAAACATCCATACCAGAGACTGCATTCGAACCTGCGACCGTAGCGGTCGCGCGGTTCCAGACTTTAGCACCTAGAACCGCTCTGCCACCCCGGCCGGCACCGGAAGGGGACTGCCAATGGGGAGCTGACCATGAGAAAAAGATTGAATACATAACGAAAGGATAATGTTCTATGAGTTGGGGCGTGGAATGTCAGAAGCTTGAAGGAGATAGGGAAACTAGAAAATCTGAAAAGGGAATTGCAAAGGCTCAATCTAGATATAGTAGGGGTCAGTGAAGTGAAATGGAAAGAAAACAAGGATATCTGGTCAGATGAGTATAGGGTTATATCAACAGCAGCGGGAAATGGTATAACGGGAATAGGATTCGTTCTGAATAGAAAGGTAGGAGTGAGTGTGTTACGGTGAACAGTTCAGTGAAAGAGTGGTAATCGACAACAAACCAGCACCTACAACGATAGTTCAGGTATTCACAACGACACCGCAAGCTGAAGATGAAGAGATAGAGATAGTATATGGGGACGCTGAAAGGGTAATATAGCACGTGCAGGCAGAAGAAAATCTAATAGTCGTGGGGGACTGGAATGCAGTTGTAGGGGAAGGAGAAGGAAAAAAGGTTACAGGAGAATACGGGTTTGGGAGAAGGAAGGAGACAGGAGAAAGATTAATTGAGTTCTGTTATAAATGTCAGCTAGTAACACGGAATACTCTGTTGAAGAACCGTAAGAGGAGGAGGTAGGAAAAGACCGGGTGATGCAGGCAGATTTCAGTTAGATTACATCATGGTCAGAAGGAGATTCCGACTGTATTGTAAGGCATACCGAGAAGCAGATATAGGCACAGATCACGACGTAAAAGTGATGAAGAGTAGGCTGAAGTTTAAGAGATCAGTCAGGAAGAATGAGATATAGACACATATATCGTGTCTGCTGGTAGGATATATGCCCGAATACCACTCTCGAAATTAAGTATTTGTATGTCCAGCACATGGGGTGGAGCAAAATTTTTTTTTTAACAATCTCAGAACTGATTTCTTCGATGAGGAGTGACTTGAAGCATCTCTTTATGTTGCTCTATCCTGTGCAAGAGTTTTCCATCCGAATAACTGCGGCAAGCGTCATCCTACTGAACAGTTTGCAATATTTACCTTTTGGCCTCCTTCTACAACTTTTACCATCCACACTTCCCTCAAACGCTAAACTGGTGACCCCATGACGTCTCACCAAGTGTCCCATTAACCGTTCCCTTCTTTTACTACAGTTGATCACATAGTTCTCTCCATTACATCCTGATGAATTACATGATCTACCCTGATCTCCATCGTTCTTCAGTAGCATGACATTGAACTACAGACAACACGGGCCGTGTACCTCCATCCTGGTTGAACGACTGGAACTGATAGGCTGTCGGACCCCCTCCGTCTAATAGGCGCTGCTCATGCATGATTGTTTACATCTCTGAGCGGGTTTAGTGACATCTCTGAACAGTCAAAATTACTGTGTCTGTGGTACAATATCCACAGTCAACATCTATCTTCAGGAGTTCTGGGAACCGGGGCGACACAAAACTTTTTTTGATATGTGTATATGCTCCTTTCAAGAGACTGTCCATTCCGTCCAATACTATTTCAAATCTTTTGCTGTCTCTGAGAGAATGACAGTTTCACCGCCAAGCCTCAGAGTTTTTATTTTCCTCCCACAACTGTAATTCCTTCTCTTTCTTTGATTCCCTCTGCTGGTTGTTCAATGCACAGACTGAATAACATTGGGGAAAGATTAGAACCCTGTCTCACTCCCTTCGCAATAACAAGTTTCCTTTCACGCCCTTCGACTGTTATACCTGCCGTAAGGTTTTTGTACAAGTTGCCTATTTCTCTTTGTATTTTACCCCTGATATCGTCAGACTATCGAGGAATGTATTGTAGTCAACTTTGACAGGAAAATACAATTGACAAAGAAAGTGGTATCTCGAACTTGGAGCTTAGTTTTAAAGTTTTAGTAATTGTAGCAGACAGAAGGAATGTAGCTTTTAAAATTCCAGTTCTGGAACAATCACAGTGTAATTACTAGACAATTTAAGGGGCATAATAAAACTAGTAAACAAAAAAAATATTATTGCTTTTGTTGGATAACAGATTAGCCCCATGAATTTTTCTGTTCAGTGACCTAAGTTCTTTTGTATTATATACATTCTTCACACAATTTGTCTCCCTTTTAAATATTACTTAGTCACTTTGACACATCGAACAGTCGTTTCTCGAGTGCAGGTACTCCACCTACGTGATACGTATACAGACTGACATTTTGATACGTACGGCGTATGAACAATGTTAAGATAATGCTGAAAGGAATCGAAAAGCTATGAAATCTCTTTTATTGAAAACGCTGTTTACGTAGCAGTTGCTACTTTTATGTAACTCACACATGGCATGTCGCAAGAACATAAAACTAAGTAACTGGTGCTTGAACATAAACATTATACAGATTTCATACAGCTACCGACTAAGCGATTCACGAGGATGGTAAAAAGCTCAGTGAGCTTATTAAAACAGGGAGTAAAAACATATTCCACTGAATGTGAAATACAGTAAGCCCAAAGTACGTTGTTTCTTCTTTTTCTTCTACTTCTCCTTCAGTAGCTCTCTCTCATGGAACGTAATGACTGAATGATTTCCACTTTCATCTGCCCTTGGAGTCTTCTTTAATCTTTGTATGTATATAATGTCATTCAGAATTCCTAATCTTTTTGATTTCTTTCTATATTCAGTGCATTTTTCTTTCGTTAACTCTTCGTTGCGTGGGATTTCTCTGGAATGTATTATCCTCTCAATCATTTCTGCCTGCCCAACATTGTAAAGTACTTTTTTTTGTTGCTCATTCTATGAGTTCGTATTACCTCATGATTCTTCTCACAATCATACTTAAAAACTATCCACGTTGACTGTTCGTGATTCACTGCCGTGTAGTACCAAACTTCAGATAAAACTGTGATTCAGTTTCTCATTGCTATCGGAATTGTTTTTGCTTCCAGCAAAAATCTATTTCGGCACGGGTATTACGGTTCTTTTTCTCCTTTGCATAGCGTACATGTAACAAGACCAAATCTAAAAAAAAATTGTATTTGTTCCAAATAGTTTTCTTTCAATGACTAACGTCAAACGAGGTAACGAACTGTTAAGACGCTAGAGCCGCACTCGGGAGAATGGTGGTTCAAAACCTCGATGAGTCCCTTCATTTAGGTTTTCATTGTTTCCTTAAATCGCTTAAAGCAAGTTGTGAGATGGAACGCTCCATAAGGGTACTAGTGAACCCCTCGCATTTATTAATTTTTGTAAATTCCTACAATGCGCAAGTGTAAATATTTTATAGTTCACAACAAAGTGTGAGAGACACTATTGTGAGACAAACTCTTACTGCGAACTAAGGTTTTGGGCACATTAGTAACACACTCTACGATTAGCATAATGTAAGTTTCCTTTTTTTAGGATCATTTTTTAATAGTTTGATGAAGCGGCTGTAGATATTAACTGCTGACCATTTAAACTGCAATACGCTGAAGATGTATGCAACATACGCGAATTGGCAGTAATCGTGCAACATTCGCGTACATGGAAATGATGAGAATTTCAAAGCAGCTGCAAAAATTAGGAAGGAGAAACTCATTACTCGTTTAACAGATTACACTGCCGGATCTGCATTCAGAAATGACTTCTGAAATTTACTCTTCGCGAAGAGATTGTTTTACGTCTGCTGAAAGAACATGCACTATACTTGCTCAGTTCGTCGGCAAGTCCCTGTTCCTCCCAGCGTAACTGCTTTATCTGCCCATCTACGTCATCTCGGCGTGACATAGCCACAAAATTGCATTCTAAAGCCTCGAGCTACTTCATTAAATCGGGACGTTATGAAGCGTATGTATGCGCTTGCGTTTTAGGAGGGGACGGGCTGGAGAATGGAGGTGGAGAGGAGTTTGGAAATTGTCGACGGTAGGGGTATTACAGATCAAACTTTATATCGCGCTTATACACTAATGTCGCAGAGAAGACACAAGTGTACCAATTGTAATATAACAGTTACATATCGCTTTCCGTTTGGTTTGCAACTCTGTGTGAGCTTGACAGTTTAACCGAATGTGGAAAGTATTTCGATTTTTCGCGGGATAGGAGTGACGCAGGCTACCCGGCAGTTCACCGTTGGGTTTGTGTAACCTGTCACCGTATCTCAGAATCAGGAAGCAGCCGTCCCGTTCAGCGTTGGGTTTGTGTAACCTATCACCGTATCTCAGAATCAGTAAACAGCCGCCCCGTTTGTGGTGTCCAGTTACGCGGAGAAAGTCCTGTTTCCCGAATTCTCTTGCCACAGGCGTGGTGCCGCAGGGAACCACGCCTTTACCCTGTGAGCGTTCGGGCGTGAAACCTACCTTTATGTCCTCCGAGAGTACTACCTACAGCCCCTACTCTGTCGTGCCTTCCCTCAACAAATTACGGACTGTCCTGTCAAAGTATCATCTCCGCCACTAGACTTAGCTTGTTTTTATCGCGAATCACTAGCCTAGCGCAAAATCCGAAGAGGCTCACCAGCGCAAAGCCCAAAAGGCTTGTAAAACGCGCTGCTGACTCCTGTATGTAAAAGATCGGCCCCACAAAATTACAGACCAGTAACGTTAACATCGGTTTGCTGCAAAATAAGAACACATTCTGAATTCGTTTATAGTAAATTTCTTTGAGACAAAAAAGATTCTGTCCACGAATCAACCCTGATTTAGATGACATCGCCAGCGCGGGATTCAGCTTGCCCTTTTTCCACATAATATCCTTCAAACCATGGACAGAGGGCAACAGGCAGACTCTGTATTGCTATATTTCCGGAATTCGTCAGACGAAGGTCCAAGCTTACGATTTAGATTCCCAGATATGCGCGTGGCTCGATGAATTTTTAAGTGATAGAACCGAATACGCGTCCTCGACAGGACTACCCCCAGGGAAGTGTGCTAAGACTGCTGTTACTCTCTAGACACATAAATGATCTGACGGACAGGGTGAGCAGCAGTTTACCGCTATTAACCGATGACGCGGTGGTATACGGGAAGGTTTAATCGTTTAGTTCAAATGGTTCAAATGGCTCTGAGTCTATGGGACATAACTTCTGAGGTCATCGGCCCCCTAGACTTAGAACTACTTAAACCTAACTAACCTAAGGACATCACACACATCCATGCCCGAGGCAGGATTTGAACCTGCGACCGTAGCGGTTGCGCAGTCCCAGACGCAATGAAGACACAAACTGTCGATCTCGGTGTATTACACGTGCTTCCATCTTGAAACAGAGAAGTATGTCCATTCACTGAAAAATTTAGTAATGTTTTTACTGTGGAAGCAAACCTTTGACCAAGATAACATTTTGATTAAAATGTAGTTACTCTAATCGTGAGAAATTCTTTTTATGATTTGGGTACGGCAAGGTGGAGGAGTGGTGGTACTCTTGTACGGCTGAACAGTACAGACAACCATTTTTGACCAGGGTTAGAAATGACAAGCCCTTTTTCCTTCTCAACACTTCTCCGAACCTAGTTTATGCTCCGACTTTATTGACCTTATTGTCGGTGGGACGTAAACCGAGTATTCAGACTTCCTTGGATTCCCAATCAGACGGACACCGAAACTGAGGGTGACTCACTGAAGCGCGAACTGCAAGGAACGACAATTTCGCTGACCGCTCGCGTTCACAGAACGAGAATCAAGACTGGTTACGCACTTACGCGAATGGTGGTCACTAAACCTCTCGTTACGCATCCGCGAGCCCTCGGCGGTAGCATCTGTAGAGAGGTGCGCCAAATTCCGGAAAAGCTAGCGAGCGAGTAGCGCGTTTGGGTTGGCAGTGAAAGCCGAGTGGAGCGGCTGCAATAACCCATTAGCCAAGTTGTGCTGTAAAAGAGGCCGAGTGCTTGGGATGAGGGGGAGGTGGGCGGGGGAAGGGCGGGGGTGGACGGGAGGTTGCAGGCAGGCAGCTGGCCGCATGCCACGCGTGGCTCCACTTTATAACACAATTTCCTGCGCGCCACGCATTACGGGCACACTCGTTTCCGCGCCACGCGGCCTCTGCCAGCTTTACGGGCGCCATTGATTTACGAGCATCGCGGGCTCGCCTGCCTTGTAGGGGCACTACGTCGCCGAGCGAATGCCTAGTAGCGGAGGTAGCTTACTAGAAAGAGCTATTTGCAACTTTGTCACCAGTCCGCCTCACTTCTTGCAAGTCTGTGAGTTGTGTATTCTTCATGTCTCGACATGAAACACACAGTAGCAAATGTGCCTCCTTTTTTGTTCACCAAGGAAACCATGGAAATACACTACTGGCCATTAAAATTGCAGGTGATAAACGGGTATTCATTAAACAAATGTATTACACTAGAACTGACGCGTGTATACATTTTCACCAAATTTGGATGCATAGATCCTGAGAAATCAGTACCCAGAACAACCACCTCTGGCCTTGATACGCCTGGGCATTGAGTCAAACAGAGCTTGGATGGCGTGTACAGGTACAGCTGTCCATGCAGCCTCAACACGATACCACAGTTCATTAAGAGTAGTGACTGGCGTATTGTGACGACCCAGTTGCTCGGCCACCATTGACCAGACGTTTTCAATTGGTGAGAGATCTGGAGAATGTGCTGGCCAGGGCAGCAGTCGAACATTTTATGTATCCAGAAAGGGCCGTACAGGACCTGCAACATGTGGTCGTGCATTATCTTGCTGAAATGTAGGTTTTCCCAAGGGATCGAATGAAATGTAACATTCACTGTTCAAAGTGACGTCAATGCGAACAGGAGGTGACCGAGACGTGTAACCAATGGCTCCCCATACGATCACGCCGGGTGATACGCCAGTATGGCGATGACGAATACACGCTTCGAAAGTGCGTTCACGGCGATGTAGCCAGACACGGATGCGACTACCATGATGCTGTAAACAGAACCTGCATTCATCCGAAAAAATGACGTTTGCCATTCGTGCACCCAGGTTCGTCGTTGAGTACACCATCGCAGGCGCTCCTGTCTGTGATGCAGCGTCAAGGGTAGCCGTAGCCACGGTCTCCGAGCTGATAGTCCATGCTGCTGCAAACGTCGTCAAACTGTTCTTGCAGATGGTTGTTGTCTTGCAAACGCCCCCATCTGTTTACTCAGGGATCGAGACGTGGCTGCACGATCCGTTACAGCCATGCGGATAAGATGCCTGTCATCTCGACTGCTAGTGATACGAGGCCGTTGGGATCCGGCACGGCGTTCCGTATTAATCTCCTGAACCTACCGATTCCATATTCTGCTAACGTCATTGGATCTCGACCAACGCGAGCAGCAGTGTCGCGATACGATAAACCGCAATCGTGGTAGGCTACAATCCGACGTCTATCAAAGTCGGAAACGTGATGGTACGCATTTCTCCTCCTTACACGAGGCATCACAACAACGTTTCACCAGGCAACGCCGGTCAACTGCCTTTTGTATATGAGAAATCGGTTGGAAACTTTCCTCATGTCAGCACGTTGTAGATGTCGCCACCGGCGCCGACCTTGTGTGAATGCTCTCAAAAACTAATCATTTGCATATCACAGCATCTCCTTCCTGTCGATTAAATTTCGCGTCTGAAGCACGTCATCTTCGTGGTGTAGCAATTTTAATGGCCAGTAGTGTACGTAACTATAAGGTCCAGTCACGTTAACGTGACTACCACCTATGTTCGAAGTCGACGTCCAGTAATAACGCACAGACGAGAGGTGGCAGCACTAGCGATGGAGGGTCCATAAAGCGTGTCGCGAGGACGCGGAAAAATGAAAACGGAGCGATTTAACTGACATATAAAGGGCTTGTAAATTGTTCACTTGCCGCCGTTTCTATACCGCGTGAGGCAAAATGGCGGTATGCAATATCTTCGCTGAAGCCACTGTGGTGGACCACAGGCCATAGATGACAGGGGTGAAAGATAGCTGCCGAAGTATGTAAGGGCGGAAAGAAGTGCAACTATTGAGCAACTGTCGACCCAGTTAAACCAAGGGACTGCTCACAGTGACTGTCCTACGACTCTTCAATGAACGAGGCAGTGCATGAGTCTGCAGCAAGCGCCTGGTCCATGCACCCAAGCTTTTCGCTGTTCATGAATGACGATGGCTGCAATTTTCACTCCAGTACAACAACTGGACGTCCACTGAGTGACGACACGCAGCTTTTTCAGATGACTCAAGTTTTATGCTCCTTCGGACATAAAGCAAACATTCTGAAGCAATCTAAGGAAGGGACCAGGTCGGAGGAAGGAGAGTTGTGATCTAGAGAATATTTTCGTACCATTCCCTTCGTGATCTGATCTCATCATTCTGGTAGACACAATGGATCATCACAGGTATGCATCTATCCTTGGGGAGCTATGTTCATCCCTATACTCAGTTTGTCTTTCCGCGGGGCGGTGGCGTCTGCCAGCAGGACAATGCTAGATGTGTACATACTTGGTTTGAGTTTACTGTACTTCCCTGATCACAAGACTACCACATTTAAAACCAATCCAGAATCTGTGGGTTCATCTAGATCGGACTTTTTGCACTGTGGATCGTCAACCGAGAAACATAGCTCAGCTGGCAACGCCACTGGAGTCGGCAAGGCTCCACATCTTTGTCGGTAGCTTCCAGAACTCATTGATTCTCTTCCTCTGTCTCTCTGCGGTTCGCGCTGCAAAAGGTGGCTATTCACGCTTTTCACAGGTGGTCGCATTAATGCAACTGGATGGTGTGTGAAGTCGTGAAGCAAATCTCTCTTCAGCTCTGTAACGAACCGAAGATATACCCAGAAATCAAATTCTCATGTCATGACCTCTTTGCGCCATTGCTTGTCAGGAAAGCTTAACTGCATGTTTTTTATTAGGACTAATACACGACTGACAATAAAAAGGATACAGCTTCTTGGTAGCGATTACTAAACCGAACTCTTTAGAAGACAGGTGTCAGTCAACTTCACTTTCAGCTACGCTGAAAGTCGGGTGAAAGTATTATGGGAATCTCTTGAAATTGTGATAACACCATACTGAAGAAGAGAGAACATAAAGGACGCAAATTACCTAATCGCTATAGAGAATTAACGTTTAGTGCCCTAGAGACAAGTCGAAATAAACAATTTTACATTTCGATTTGATTCACTTTTACGAAATAAAACCATCATTCATCACGAGATGTGTAAACGAAACTTTAAGTTCTAATCTGAACATTTACATTATACACCGTTTACTTCAGATAGTTTTTACCGTAACGAGCATTATATTAGTGGTTCTGTCGCCAGGTACTCAGAAAACTATAAAACACAAGTTTATTATGTGCGCTATTTTGATATGTCTTTAGCTTATCCAGTTCAGAAGACAATGTAAATGCCTAAATAAAACCCTGCAAAAAATGTCAGTTGCTTTGCCGCCTTCCTTTTCCCTTTATCCTCTGTTACTAGACTTTTCAGAAGACAATAGCTGTTCCTTTCGTTATCCTCAACCAGTTGTTCAATATATTGCTGCCTGTGTCTGCAAGACCATTTTCTGCACATCAGATTTTGTTTCGCTTAGTCGGAAGGGTTAATACATTGAGTGGCAGAACTTTACATGTAAATATTAGCCATAGTAACTTGTTGGTTTGTTAATGCTTGGTGGCGTCTCCTGTTTCAGTGTATGGTGTAGTACCATCCTTTGTCACCTTCCTCTCCTGCACGACTCAAAATGAGGACACAGAGTAGTGAAACTTGTGTAATTAAAACTACAACTGCATTATAAACTCACATTACACCAACAATAGATTTGTTTTCTGGAGGACGATGGTTCAATTGCGATCCTGATAAAGCGAGTACGGTTGTGTCTGCTGTAAACAGCATGTTTACAGCAGACAAAATTTATTCTTTCGTTGATCTGCGGAAAAAATGCTCCTGTCGGAGCACAGAAAAGGCGAATATATACCTGTTTAAAAGAATATGAAAGAAAAGAGAGGAACTAGCTGCCGCATTCCTGATTCCACCTTCCTTGCCAAAAATTTTGACATGCGAACATATTTGCGCTGTTTCAGCACAGAGCAGTCTAAACCCTTTTACTCAGTCTCTCTCTGTACTAAAACCTTCATATTGAGCTTTTTTTATTTTCTTATAGCACTATGGAACTTAACATCTGAGGCGATTAGTCCCCTAGAACTTAGAACTACTTAAACCTAACTAACCTAAGGACATCACACACATCCATGCCCGAGGCAGGATTCGAACCTGCGACCGTAGCGGTCGCGCGGATCCAGACTGTAGCGCCTAGACCCGCTCGGCCACTCCGGCCGGCTATTGAGCTTTTCCCTCTCACTGCCACTATCTAAATATGCCACTATCTAAATATATCTCTCTCCCATTTCCTGCTGCTGTCTCCTCTCTCACTTATACCGTCTCCTTTTTTCTTTCTTTCCCACTACCACCATACCTCAGCTGCTCAAAAATTCTGGTAGTCCAACTTATTTTTACACAGTATCCACATGTTCAAAATTTCGGTCTAAAATGCACCCTATTACATTTCGACTGACTAGGAGGGTGCAGACTCCCCAAGTTCTGTGTAGTCTTCACTCATCTCTACTTTTCATTTCCACTGTCGCATCTCTCTTTTGCTCCCACCGCTTTTATTTCCATCAATCCCTCTTTCTCATTTACTGCCGCTGTCTCTCACTGACCATCAATATCTCATCTCTCTTTGGCTCCCACTGCTACTGTATTCATCCATCACCTTTCTCTTTCTCTGTCACTTTCTGTCTGTCTCTCTCTCTCTCTCTCTCTCTCTCTCTCTCTCTCTCTCTCTCTCTCTCTCTCTCTCCTTTCTTTCCCACTTGCACTGTCTCCTCTTTCTTCCACCGTCATTATCCCTCTGCTACTCTCTTTCCGCAGGAAAATGCACGATTATGACCACATGCCAAAATTTTTGGTGAGGGAGACAAAAAAAATGGCTCTGAGCACTATGGGACTCAACGTCTGAGGTCATTAGTCCCCTAGAACTTAGAACTAGTTAAACCTAACTAACCTAAGGACATCACACACATCCATGCCCGAGGCAGGATTCGAACCTGCGATCGGTGAGGGAGACAGAATGAGGATTGAAGCAGCCGGTTCCCCATCTTTTTGTCAAAGTCTTTCTTAGAGGAGCATCGTGGCATTCATTTTGCTCCAGCAGGCGAATTTTTCCTGTGTTTCCTTTTATTTCCACGCTAAAGTAGAGCGTGTCACTTAATAAAACGATATCAGTAACGCTTTGGCAGTTTATTTATACACTTCGACACATTTATATACCGTCACACACACACAGAAAATAAGTAAGTACACATACTATAAGGTTAACACAAAATCGTTTGTTTTACATTTTTTCTCCATAGTTTTCTCATCGATCGCAATTCATCGATAACGCCCGACTTATGATGTATATGTATTAGGAGAGTGAAAAATTCACTGATTCTGCAGTATTTTTCGGGAGTAATTTTAATTTATTTTCGGGCATGTTAAGAGAGTTTTAAGCCCATTTTTGTTACTGCAGTGCCACTATGGGTTTATATGTACAGCCTTCAGCTGCCCATTACACAGATGAAACGTTGCAGAGTTTTATTGGTGAACCATTGCCATGTTTTCAATACATCAGCTAAAACTATATTAAGCCTCAGACAGGATATTACGAACATATTTTACGTGTACTGATACAGTAAAGTTGAATCTCTGGATCTCAGTAATCGATAATGATATCGAAAAGAGTTTCGTTATTCTTGGAGAACATCATCTTAAAAACAAACGGCAAAAATTTTGACGATTTTTCATAAATAGAAATTATGGAAGTGGCCATCCCCATAGTTGGTACTTTTGGTACCAAGAAATAGGGGTTTTCTCATAAATCATCCTTGATCAAATGGGGCTTTTGTAAACTGCTTGACTTTCACCCTAGACCACTCCTAATGCAAAATAACCAACCCATTTCTTCAATTTTTCTGGGCTGGAGAAAGTGTGTAAAGTTTGTATTGTATTGCAGTATATCTACCGTATTCCCGTTCTCCCGATAGGCGTACGAATCGTCGTTAGGCCAAGGGCCACAAAACACTTGACCACTCATCTCTGTGATCAATACGCAGAGCCCGAGATACGACAGCTGGAAAAATCACATTTTCTTGCAGGTAGTTTCAGAACGAATACCACTAAGAATGGGAATATTGATTTCGTACGTAATGACGGGCACCCTCTGCAAGTAAACCGAATATTCGATCACTGTTGTCTTACCATTAGACAAAAACTTCTAAGTCAATTTTTTATCATTTCGGTAAGTTTTCGTACAAATATGATACAACTCAACTGCGTGCGATTATTCCGGATGAAGCTCTAACAATGTCTCCTCGAATTCTGATGCGACTTGTAACATTTGTGTAATGTTGAACGAAACCAGCATAACAATAATGGCCTTTTATTAAGGGTATGCTCAGCTACAAAAGTTCCAGAGGAACGGTGATATGTGAGTAGTACAACTTACTGCTATGTCACACCACTACCAACAGTCGTACACATTACAGAGGTTAAAGTAAAATTTTATGTTCCATTCAACTGCATGTATTCAGATTCTCGGTCGTTACTTTAAACACTTGCTAAGAGTTTATCTTGTTACATTAAGTTTTGTGACGTCCATAAAAACTAGACTTTTCATTTCCGACTATTAGTTCCTTATCTCGACGTACTAAGTTTTGCATCCTCTTCTGCCTGTACAATTTTTATGCTGGAGGTACGTAGTATTTACGTATTTCATGAGGAGGAAACGACAGGTACGGTATTTGAATCATTTATTACATTGCCTGCTGCACAAAGTGAATAATTTCAGTCTTTTGAACATCATATTCGTACTTGAAATACCAGAGGTTAACTCGGAACAGTCATTAGGAATCGGGTCTCACATATATGAAGTAACTTAAGCACTTAGCCGTTCACAAGCCGAATGTAAGCTGTCAGCACTATTGATTATACATCATAAGGCTAGTACATTAATGAAGAGGAAGACAGGTCGATACCTCGATTTCTTGCGCTGTCAGTCTTCCCCGTAAAGACGAGGCCTAAGTACGAGGCTGTGCACTACTGGTGAACCATGAGCACATTCCTCAGGGTGTGTCTTGTTTCTTATTTACTTGAGGCCAATAGAGGTGTTGTGAAAGACTCACTCAGCAATGTAAGACTATTAGGCTCCACAGGTTTTTATGTTACATTTCTGACTAGTCTTTAACTTCTCATAAAGTGTGTAGATGAAAAAGGTTTACGTACAGTATAGCTCCCTTACGCGGTTAATGTTAATGGGGTCATAACAATAGACGTACTTTCAAAAGAAGCATCTTCAAATCGTTGTGTGCCGTGCATCGTATTAGTAACATAGAAGTACGCGAACTTAAGCTTCTGCTGACATTGTACATTTTCATAAATATTTATCATGTGTTTGACCACGTCATCTACTTAGCATATAAAAGAACGTCCGAACTATTGTTAGAAGTTGCCTTCATGAATGCGGGTTTAGTACAACTGAACTCATAGTAAACACTCGAGCATCATAGAGGGCAATTGTAAAGTGGCTAAAACTTTGGTTTATAAGATTACATAAAGGAGAAGTTACACATTCAGAAAATTTTTTTTACAGATCATCGAGTGTATTAATGGGGAAGTCTCATTTAAATTTAGATTACGATAAAAAGAACATAATTGTCTTCGTAACGGGATGAGTCAGTTGAAAACAACTGCGGAGCCTTTCGCAACAGTACGTTGGTAGATTATTAACTGCCAGGTATTGTTTCAAGCTCTGTGGTATACTGGGAAACGCATATACTAGTGCTGCAGCTGTAATTCCACTTATATTCTCCATCACAATAATGGGAAAACTGGGGCTGAAAGAAGAGTTAGGCAGGATCAGTGAGGTTTCCCATATTCTGTGCTATTCTCGACTACTTTAAGATAAGTTTTTAGATCTCTATTTGTGGGAGAAAAGGTAGCAGTTTCATCAAAATACTTCTGAAGTTATTGCTGAATGATAATACAAAATATTTACAACACTAAAATAACTGACGCTTCGGTCGCATTGTGGCCGTTTTCTGCATGAGGCAAATTTTAATGAAACTGATACCAGCTTCAGTGATATGTAATTTTGTTGGTAGAACATGTTCGAAAGTAATATGAAAGTCAGAGCCCCACAAATATGATTTACCGAAACAGACCAAAATAAATGTACAAATTAATAACGAAATTGTGGCAATAGTTAATGAGTACTTGTATTTAACGTTGGGGGATGGACCGACAAAATCAGTAAAACTATCTTGCAGTAATTCTGGTATACTATAGCGTGTTTTATAAGCGAAACGTTTAAATAACCGGAAAGGGAATGTTTACAGTGTGGTTCAGTAGCAGTGACACATTGCAACAAAACGTGCGGAAACCATCCTACATATTAGAAATGTACAGTTGGAAATGGAGAGATGCATAATTGCTAGGAATAGAACCAAAATGATCGCGTAACAGACTGGAGTGGAAGATGAAAATGAAAAGGGAATGTGTGGAATATTTGGCCAGGCAAATGGATGAAAGACGGACCTATGATGTTTTTTGCTTGATTCAAAGAAACATCAATGAGAAAAATCAATGGGTCGTGGGTACACGAGATCAGTAAACATACAGAAGCGCTATGGATGCTTATGGATGGATAAGGAGAAATCCGGGGGAAGCCTCTACCGAACAGTGAACGTCAGATGACTAATGATGGTGATGTGTGAAGTAACGCATAAACTGTTCACGAAATAGTTAGTTGCTGCAAAATACTTTCGTATTTTGTACCTAAGGAATGTAACGTCAATTTAAAATCTGAGCCAGATCGAGTATTCAAATCCGGACTTTCTGCTTACCACGAGCGGTAGCATTAACCGCTACGTTAGACGACTTGGCCTCTATAGCTTTCATTGTCACTGATGATTTTATCCGCAATTTCCGAACGCTACCAACAGCGGTTCTCCGTAGGGGTTCGCGGACATGTCAGCACTGGAGGCGGGTCAGCAGGAAGCGATGAGCGATGAGTTGGTTCAAATGGTTCAAATGGCTCTGAACACTATGGGACGTAACTTCTGTGGTTATCAGTCCCCTAGAACTTAGAACTACTTAAACCGAACTAACCTAAGGACATCACACACATCCATGCCCGAGGCAGGATTCGAACCTGCGACCGTAGCGGTCGCGCGGTTCCAGACATAGCGCTTAGAAAAACTTGGCCACTCCGGCCAGCGATGAGTGGGGGTGAGCGGAGGGGGGGGGGGGGGGAGGTGGCAGAGACGATGGAGAACCGTGGTTACCGAGCCACAATAGGTAGTTGTACGAAATGAATTAATTTTTCAACTGTCGCTAGCTGCATATTCAATACAATTGAGATTTAGCATACGTAGATGGTTTTCACTGATATATGATTTCATGTTCACCGATACATTCACTTCATTTTATCATCATTTTGAAAGAGGAATGCAATACTCACGTTTTTTAACATAAAGATGATGGTTTCAGCAACTGAAACGTGTAGTGGAGTTATGGGTCTTGTTCGGTCAGCAGCTGAGGTCTTAAGTGTTAGTCTATCACGTAGGTAACTGTTACATCCTACATCCATTTGAACCTGTTTACTGCAGTTCAGCTTTGGTCTTCGTGTGCAGTATGAGACCCACACAGTTAACTCCATTACCTAATTGGCTTTTCTTTATACATCAAGATGTGTACTTTATACATATTCCTTCCTTTAGCGAAGCTGTGCTGTTAACTTCTTTTCACTATGGGTGGATTCAAAACCTGTTAATTTCTCATTCGATACGCTCCCATAAACTTCAGCAATCTTCTATAGCACCACATTTCAAAAGTCTCTAACTTTATTTTGTCTAAACTGTTTCTCTTTTCATTTGTATAACGGAACCAAATTCCACCGTGCCACTACTACTTGTATTTATTTAGTAAACCGGTTTCAAAATATTAGAGCTCCATTTTCAATTCAAAACAAACATCTGTTGTTTTACAGTGAGCTTATAAACGCCACGTCAAAGCAACATCTCAGTCCCAACATTGAAAACAATAATAACGCCCCTGAAAAATTAAAACGAATAGTTAAACAGGAACATTGACGTGTCTCATTTTACTGTACTCCAGACGGCACAACCTATCGAATAGCTTTAGAAAATTACGTATTTCAGTTTTTAAATATCGTATTGAATACAGTACATCAAAAGATAAAACTGGTTCTGAACATCCGTACAGAAAAGAATTTTCCCTTTTGTTTCGTAGTCTTTTGAAATAGTGTTTCTGGAGGTGTTTGTCAAATATTGTAGATGCCTGCACTTGGAAACATCCAGTGGTTGATACGAAGTGACTTGAATCTCATTGCATGGCACTGGAAAGTGTACGTTTAGTGAGAGAAAGGTGTTGTAATAATGATTTATTGTCATGCTACGCGGATTCAGTACTTTAAGCGCTACGTGGATTACAAGAGTGATTTCTTTGTAATTTTTACAGTGGGATTCGTATGACCACCCGATATCTTTCCATATCCGTGCTTGCACTCCGTTTCTAATGGCGCAGTCATCGACTGGACTTAAAATGCAAATCGCCTTTCGTTATTTTGTCAGTTGTGTTTTGCTTGTTTCCTTGTTTCAACTTTAAACGTGTGTAGTATCCGAAGACGAAGTGGTAAAGCCATAGAAAAGCCACTTTCACCTAGCGTTACGAATTCATCGGGGTCTGTTTTCAGGAGTGTGATTTTGTTGCGCCCGAGTCTAATCTACGTAGACCTGCAATGGTTTATTTATTTAATTATTGACTTATTCAAACTGGCAAGCCTAAGGCCACCGGCGTTCTACAGATTTTGCATTACCTTCATTAGGATAGGCCTGTTATAAGCTACATCTAATATACAACTTTCTAAAATGTTTAATTGTCACTACAGTGCCGCAACAGGAAAAAGTGGTTTAAATTTGTTCATGTTGTACGGTAACAGACAAGTTACATACCGGGTTTAAACTATGAGGTACAGCAGTGACGGTAGTGGGAGAACGAGAGGACGAGGGAGAGGTAGATAAACGTGACGAAACACATTTCATGAGGAGAAGGAGAAAATAGGGCGATGTAACAGAGAAATGAAAAGAGCAAGAAGCGTAAATGAGAGACGTGAGCAGGGAAAAGTTGACCATGTATAAGGGGCAATCAAGAACTTTCCGTTCGAAAGCCGTACAGGCCAGAAGCGGTATGCCAATCAGGCAAAATTGTTGTTAGCACTGAAGCAAACATCCCAGCGACGCACTAGATTGATGATACCCGTTTGGTAAAACTCCGTATCCTGCTGCGTGAAGCAGTCTCTAGCTAGCTGCTGCACACCGTCATCCAACAGGAATCATGGACACTTCAAGAACTTTTTTAAGGATTAAAAGGCGTGATAACGTCGTGGGGAGGGATCAGGTCTACAGGGCCGGCGCTGGAGTGTGTACCATTCAGCGCTACATTTGCGATATGGGGACGCGCGTTATGTTCAAATGTTCAAATGTGTGTGAAATCTTATGGGACTTAACTGCTAAGGTCATCAGTCCCTAAGCTTACACTCTACTTAACCTAAATTATCCTAAGGACAAACACATACACCCATGACCGAGGGAGGACTCGAACCTCCGCCGTGACCAGCCACACAGCTCAGGACTGCAGCGCCTCTGACCGCTCGGCTAATCCCGCGCGGCAGGACGCGCGTTATCAAGAGGCAACAACACCCCTTAGTGCACCACTCCGCAACGGTGGTTTTGGACGGACATGCTGCCCTGTATACATTCTCCATTCTCTGAAGGATGTCTACCGGTGTTTGTCTTTCGGCAGAAGAGAATAGTATGACATTGGTCATGTCTGGACGCATTTGGTAACAACGTCGCTATAGTTCATGTTTCCGCATTTACCGCACGCACGTCGGATAGACATGAATGATACATTAATCCTTTGCCTACATATCGGTGCATATACACTCCTGGAAATGGAAAAAAGAACACATTGACACCGGTGTGTCAGACCCACCATACTTGCTCCGGACACTGCGAGAGGGCTGTACAAGCAATGATCACACGCACGGCACAGCGGACACACCAGGAACCGCGGTGTTGGCCGTCGAATGGCGCTAGCTGCGCAGCATTTGTGCACCGCCGCCGTCAGTGTCAGCCAGTTTGCCGTGGCATACGGAGCTCCATCGCAGTCTTTAATACTGGTAGCATGCCGCGACAGCGTGGACGTGAACCGTATGTGCAGTTGACGGACTTTGAGCCAGGGCGTATAGTGGGCATGCGGGAGGCCGGGTGGACGTACCGCCGAATTGCTCAACACGTGGGGCGTGAGGTCTCCACAGTACATCGATGTTGTCGCCAGTGGTCGGCGGAAGGTGCAAGTGCCCATCGACCTGGGACCGGACCGCAGCGACGCACGGATGCACGCCAAGACCGGAGGATCCTACGCAGTGCCGTAGGTGACGGCACCGCCACTTCCCAGCAAATTAGGGACACTGTTGATCCAGGGGTATCGGCGAGGACCATTCGCAACCGTCTCCATGAAGCTGGGCTACGGTCCCGCACACGCCCCAACATCGTGCAGCCCGCCTCCAGTGGTGTCGCGACAGGCGTGAATGGAGGGACGAATGGAGACGTGTCGTCTTCAGCGATGAGAGTCGCTTCTGCCTTGGTGCCAATGATGGTCGTATGCGTGTTTGGCGCCGTGCAGGTGAGCGCCACAATCAGGACTGCATACGACCGAGGCACACAGGGCCAACACCCGGCATCATGGTGTGGGGAGCGATCTCCTACACTGGCCGTACACCACTGGTGATCGTCGAGGGGACACTGAATAGTGCACGGTACATCCAAACCGTCATCGAACCCATCGTTCTACCATTCCTAGACCGGCAAGGGAACTTGCTGTTCCAACAGGACAATGCACGTCCGCATGTATCCCGTGCCACCCAACGTGCTCTAGAAGGTGTAAGTCAACTACCCTGGCCAGCAAGATCTCCGGATCTATCCCCCATTGAGCATGTTTGGGACTGGATGAAGCGTCGTCTCACGCGGTCTGCACGTCCGGCACGAACGCTGGTCCAACTGAGGCGCCAGGTGGAAATGGCATGGCAAGCCGTTCCACAGGACTACATCCAGCATCTCTACGATCGTCTCCATGGGAGAATAGCAGCCTGCATTGCTGCGAAAGTTGGATATACACTGTACTAGTGCCGACATTGTGCATGCTCTGTTGCCTGTGTCTATGTGCCTGTGGTTCTGTCAGTGTGATCATGTGATGTATCTGACCCCAGGAATGTGTCAATAAAGTTTCCCCTTCCTGGGACAATGAATTCACGGTGTTCTTATTTCAATTTCCAGGAGTGTATATCCACATCGGAGTCGCGCTAGCTAGGTACTCGAAGTTTTCGATTGCCCCTTGTAATTTTTGGGGTAACGGTATGAGCTTGACCTGACAGGTGTTTCAGTTCCATTTTTACAGCAACAGGGCATTTACCTGTTCGTAGAGTTGGAGAGTACTTTTTTACAGAGTTGAGCGACAGGAGTAGGGTTCAAATACCTGTCGAGTCAGCCACATGTATGTTTTCTGATGTTTATCGCGATCACTGCAGACAAGTGACTCCTTCAGAAGAACTGTCGCCCATTTGTAGCCGTATCCACATTCTGTACGAGTTTCTGCTCCATCTAAGGTGACCTCCACGCTGACTGGAAGGTAAACGCTAGTATTGCTTCCATCCTAACCTTCAGCTCCAGCAAGATGGATGTGTTGCGCTTCTTACAGCTGGACCAGCTATATAATCCCGGAGCTATTGTTCTCGCCACCGAGTAACATCTTCTACGGATACTGCAGAAACAAGAGGAACGTGCTTTTGTAGTTGAACACATTCTTGTAGTGGAACATTTCTAAGCTAAGTATAAAAGATTGTGTAAACGTGTTCTTTGCTAAATTTTCAGTCTTCGTTGTTGATATACCCACTGACGTTACAGAGTAGAGACACAGCAATAACAAGAAAGCTGAGCAAGAAATTTAGTTTCCCGGCGCTTAGAGGAGACCGGGACACGTTTACGCAGAGTACTGTTCTCGAGAACCATTCTTACTAGGGCGCTACCGTCAGCGGAAGATTGGTAGAATCATCCACTGAAGGTTCTCTCAAACTTCATGCCACCAGATGAGTGGTAGTCTTGGCGCGAAGAATCTGTTTATGTTTTTGTACTCAAATATTGAAGCTCCTCGGTAGCATACCTTTTCGAAAGGAGAATAAACAAATATATGTTCGTTTACAGGAGATTACTCTTCTTTGCAAGGCATATACGTATAATTTGAAAGTTTGAATGCTACTACCGTAGATTCGAAACTAATCGGAACGTGACGATGGTGCACGTTTATGCAGTTATATTAGAGCACATTTATGCACA
The DNA here is from genome assembly GCF_021461385.2 of Schistocerca piceifrons. Taxonomy (NCBI): domain Eukaryota; kingdom Metazoa; phylum Arthropoda; class Insecta; order Orthoptera; family Acrididae; genus Schistocerca; species Schistocerca piceifrons. The sequence continues at coordinate 799,995,484 of NC_060139.1, forward strand.
ATTTTGCATTGGATTCCTAACTTGTACCCCTGTCAAGGAAACTTTAAGAGAATAGCATTTAAAAACGCGGTCCAAACAGTGAATGCACAAAAGAATAAAAGGTAGAACTGAATAATAAAGCGATTTGAAACTACTGAAATTTAAACTGAGAGAATTAATTCCGTGCAAGCAAGGACTGATAGGGGAAAGCAATTGCTGATAGCAAGAACTAGGAAATATGTGGATAGATCTGCTTTTGATTTCTTCATCAGCGTTCTGCCAAAAGGCAATTTTTCACATGGTAATTCTCCATGCTCACTGTCTGTTTACTGCTGTCTTCTACAGGTCCACATAATTTCCCTTTCAATTTCTCCCACAAACTATTTCGTTCTAAGCGTCTGTTAGCAATCACTCCCGTCTCAAAGAATGTTCCATCCAATTCTTCTTCCTTGCTCTTATAACCCACAGCAGACCGATGAAGTGGATAAAAACTGGCTTCGTATTTACTGCTTGAAACGATACAACCAATGAAAAAATCAAGAATGTGTCCTGTGCCTTATATGTGAAACGTGTGCTCAATACGAATGTGCCACGGGAAACTGCAACTGCGACAATGATGATGACTTGGCCTTTAACATTCAAACTTCTATGTAAGCCATATTATGCTAATAGGTGGAAGTCTACCAAAAAATTGCAAACGGGCACCAACATTTTTATATTTTACTATGTTAATTAGTGTAAGAAAATCTGTACCTTTTTTTTTGCTACCAATAAAACAAATTTTGAAAATTTAAGTGGTGGGTTCTATCCAGTGACGCCTATGGGCTGAGGATGACACGATGGCCAGTAGGTACCGTTGGGCCTTTATGGCTTGTTCAGGTGGAATTTAGTTTTTATTTTTGTTTACTCATTGCTATGTTCAATGATATGCATAAATATGCCCTTATAGGTACGTAAAATTACTCCATAGCTGGTGGCTACATAATTCCACAATTTCGACGAGTGTCATTCCCGTCATTTTCTGGCGAAGTCTCGACATTACGTCCTACATATGGGACGCCCGCGTAATGTCGACACCTCCCCATAAGTTGATGGTACTGACACTCGTCGAAATATGGCGGAATTTCAACAAAGTCATCCAGATGGAAGCCTGTTTAGAATTTTCTTTTCCTCTTTTACTTTACCCCAAGGAGTAGACCCATTTGTTAGAGGCCCAGTTAATTACAACCTCGGTTCTTTTCGGACAAACAACACAGTGAACAACAAAGTACAGAATGTGACTCTTCAGTACCAGTGGGTGACCAAAAAAGTTGTCATTAGACTATCGAGTTCAGATCTGATCTGATTAAAACATGCAAGACCTTATATAGTCCTAAAACTTTGGGTTACTTATAGTAGGATAATACAGTACAAGTCCTTTCATGTTTTAGTCTTAATCAATAGACTAGCGACAGTTTGTCATCGTCAAATTCTTCACCGGATAACCGAGGGAAACATTTTTGAAAAATCGTGGCCAGATATCAGACGAGAAGATCATTTTACTTCAGTTTCGTATCCAGCATATGGTGCGATCCAGATCAAAATTCATTTCTGGAACGATGAAAATTGTTGAACCGTGAATCGGCTCCTATCGATATAGGTTTTCTCTTAATCGTATCTTTGACGTCGTTGCCAAGCAGTGCGTGCTATGATGTCCCGCTTGAGCGCGTAACTGACCCCGCTCGCCTACTTCTAGAGCGCTGTCGCAGGAGCTCACTCTCAATGTGCCTGAGAGTCTTCGCCCTGCAGCCGACCAGAGCAGATGGTTCCTGCGAAGTCGCCGCGGAACGCCAAGCTGTTTACGCTGACCCTTTGGAAAAGAAGCATTTGCTTTACGGCATTTGAGAGGACGTGTTGCACACCGATGGAGCGGACTGATTATAGAGTGAGGCCAACTTCACCTAAGTAACTAGCGATTGGCAACTTCGTCCACTACATCGAAAGAGGACACCGATGACTACTAAACCATTGATCTAGTGAACAAACTTGTACCACGCAGGCTGTCAGATGTATGTGTACTACAGCGAGTGACTTGTGTACAGGATTGATTACATGACTTACATGTCTTTTATGTAACCTGCCCGACTCCATTTGATTTCAGTGCGATGGCAGTGCGGTCTGTCTCTGGCTGCGTCCCCGCGATATTCTCTCCTCTCGAACAGTGTTAAAAGACGTTGCAAATTAATGTCATTCCGTAACACGCTGTTTACTGATGAATAGTTTTTGAATGCTAGTGATACTTTCCCTTAGCAGTAGTTTTTTTCTTTGAATCATTCGTCGTCTGCCCGTTTCGATGCGGCCCGCCACGAATTCCTCTGCTGCACGAACCTCTTCATCTCTGAGTTGCACCTGCACCATATGTCCTCAGTTATTCGTTGAACGTATTCCAATCTCTGTCTTTCCCTACAGTTTTTGCCTTCTACAGCTCTCGTTAGTACCACGCCGGTTATTCCCTGATGTCTTAACATTTGTCCTATCATCCTGTCCCTTCTTCTTGCCAGTGTTCTCCGTAGGTTGCTTTGTTCATTGATTCCGCGGAGAACTTCCTCATTCCTTACCTAATCAGTACATTTAATTTTCAACATTCCTTCGTAGCATCACATCACACATTTCGATTCTCTTCTGTTCTAGTTTCCCCACTGTCCATAATACACTACCGTACAATACTGTGCTCCAGCCATACATTCTCAGAAATTTCCACCTCAGCTTAAGGACTACCTTTCATGGCAGTATACTTCTCTTGTATAGGAACACCCTCTTTGCCTGCGCTAGCCCGCTTTTTATGTCATTCTAGCGTAGTCCGTCTGGATTATTTTGCTTCCAAGGTAGCAGAATACCGTAACTTCGTTTACTTCGTGATCACAGATGTTGGTGTTGCGTTTCACACTACTCTCATTTCTGCTATTTCTCATTATTTCGGTCATTTTCCGGTTTACTATGAACCTATATCCTGCATTCATTAGGCTGTTTATTCCATTCAGCAGATCCTCCAATACTAGTTTGACTTTCGTTCAGATCAGCTTGATACCAGCGAATCTTATAATTGATAGGTAACCTGTCACCTGAATTTTAATCCCACCCTTCAGGTTTTCCTTTACTTCTTTCACTGCTACATCGTTATATGGACAGAACGTAGAGGCGAAACACTGCATCCTTGTCTTACACAATTATTTTTATTTGTGTGCTTTGTTCTTGCTCATCCTATAAATTTCTCAGAACTCTGGAGATTACTTTCCTTTTGACACGATATAGAAGGGAGAACCGATGGAGGTACTCAAAGTGTCCTCTGCCACACACCGTCAGGTGGCCTGCGGAGTATGGATGTAGATGTAGATTGTGTATTTATTAGTCATTTCCATGTTTATTGAGACAGTCGTTTTGTGTGTTGCAGTTACCAAGTATGGCCAGGTGCTGCATGAGACTGCTAAGTTTATAATTCTTTAAATGTAGGTTTGGCACGTGATTTGCCCCTATTATGTGTTGTTAGGCCTCATGGTAATAAACATATCGCGGTTTCGGTGCAGCACTAGCTTTTAAAAAATAATTTTTTTTTGGCGTAAATATTTCCTTAGTCTGTGCACTTCCTCTCCCAGCTCCTCGTTCTCCCCCACTCAGTCATCCCAGACAAAAATTACAATTGTCAGCTGCAAGCTTAACGTCACAACCATGTTACGTTTTCAACTCTCGTGCACATTCAAGAGAACAAGCACAGCCGTCGACGCCGCCAGCGACTTACAATAGCAAACCACTCTAGTTTACGTGCCACAAGACGAAGTCGATGATAAATGTCATACGCTAACATAAGCTTAGATGTAGAGTTGTAACATGCACCACTACGAAGTCTAACAGATTATTAGCCACCTCGTCTTATTGTTTGTAAAATGAATGAAATTTGTGTATCCGCCAACTGTGAACTGCAGGTAACCAGACGGTTTACAAAGTTTACAGGAACCTGACAAGTCTTTCATCTACATCTACCACAAACTGACGAAAAGTGTCTGGTGGACTGTGCGCCAGAGACAGTATCCATCCTTTCTGTCCTATTTGCGGAGTGTACGCAGAAGCATACTAATAGTTTCCTGATGTTCAATGCGGGAGGTAGGGGGTAGGGGTTACAAGGAACTACTGACTCAGTCGTCGCATCTGTATTAACCTGTTGCAGCTATGATGTTACAAATTTTCAGGGATAATGGAGAAGGGTAAATGTATCTATCTGAGTTAAGGCACCCTGGTCTGGAAACGCCCGATTTGGCCATTCTGGCACCACTGACGATGGACCTCTTCTAATTTTTACTTTACATATTTTGGGGCGAGGCAATATGGACGAAACAAGAAAATATGTCGGATAAACAAGGGCTCTAAAGCGCATACCTGAAGAACTATGAGCCTTATTTCATCTTTACTACTGTGAAACAAGTGTCTTCTATTCAACAAGTGCTCGTGACTCTCAAGGTACGCATTTTAGAACCCACGTTTAGTAGGTTTTTTTTTTTCTTTCACTTGTCCATACTACCTCCTCCCGAAATATGGAAATCAAAGAACTTGCAGTAAAACAGGCCCACTGTCTCAGGTGTCAGAAAGGTGTTCGCTTATAACTCTCAACCCAGTCGTTTACAGAACAGTGTCCCTTACTTCAAATTGATACATATAATTTTTTATTTTTACATAACTGTCGTCAAGGAGTGTGAATGAATGAAATTTAAAATGTTTATCTGACATCACAAACGGTCGTCAAGATACAGTCACTAAAACAATGAAAGATTTTAATAGTTACAGAACTAGTTTTGTGGCACTGAGTCGTCATTTCCAAGTGTAATTAGAAACCTGGAAAACTGGATTAACAACAGCAAACACTTTTGTTTCAAATACTACGAAAAATACACTAAAACCAGTAAACTGAAGCAAAGGCAGCATAAACGGGTAACAAGACTTCATGAAAATCTGAAAATGACGACTCCGTGTGCCGAAACTACTAATGCAACTTTTTAAAAATGCCATTGTGTCAGTGACTGTGGCTTGACGACCGCTTGTGGTATCAAACAAACATTTTTGATACATCTGAACTTCTCACTATTTCTGAAAGTTTGTGACATCATCACGGTACCAACCTGTCCAGAACAGCAATAGCACAGTTCAAATAGACTTCCTCATCCATGTGAAAACAAGGCTCGAAGTTGAGACTTTAGTTTTACGGAGAGGGTTTTATCTGTTAGTAATCGCTCCGGAAAAACTGATTTAAACAATGACCTTTGAGTAACTACTGCCAATATGCTATCAGTTGTCTGCTAGCAAGTGGATGACACTTGGTATCACGTACATCCATACTCTGCAGACCACTGTGAACTGCGCCGAAGATGACATTTCCCATTGTTCCACATAATAATTTTCTTCAAACAATGGCTCCAAGCACTATGGGACTTAACATCTGAAGTCATCAGTCCCGTAGACTTAGAACTACTTAAACCTAGCCAACCTAAGGACATCAGACATATCCTTGCCCGAGGCAGGATTCGAACCTGCGACCGTAGCAGAGCAGCGCGGTTCCTGACTGAAGCGCCTAGAACCGCTCGTCCACAGTGGCCGGCAATAGGTTTCTTCTCCTTCCATTCAGTACCCGGAGAATGACTACTTAAATTCCTCTGTACGTGACCGACTTAGTCTAATCTTTTATACACTGATTTTACGGGAGCAACACGTAGGGGACGTGCAGAATATTCCTAGATGCCTGACTTAATCCTGGTTATTGAAACTTTCTAGTTACACTTTCACTGGATGGTAAACTAATATGTTCAAGATTCCTGCAGCTCAATTTGCTCAGTATTTCGGTAAGGCTCTCCCGTGACTCAAACATACTCATGAGTGAGGACTATTCGTGCTGCACTTCTTTCAACACGGTCAATATCCCTGGTTCGTCCGATTTTTTTATGGATGCTACTCATTCAGCAACATTATAGTATGAGGTACACTACAGAATTTTACAAAAAGACAGTTTTATACTTCTTAACAGTTAAGAAAAGGTACCAGTATTTGCACAACTTTTAAATCTTAACAGAATCTGACCTGCTCTTTGTATATTTTCAACCGCTTGAGGTTTCTATTAGTATTGTCTTCCACACCATTGAGATGAAACATGAAAATCAATAGTCTCAACACGCTTTACTGTCGCGCGCCTGAAGTTTCTTCTAAATATTGCGAAATTCTCTGTCCAAGGCAACATGCTTTTTCGTCCCTACCATAAATCCTCAGTCCAGTTACAGATTTCCTTCGATACCACGTATGATTGTAATGTAGTTAATCGTCAAATGCTTTTCGGAAGTCGAGAGATACTGCATTCACCTTGTTGCCTCGATCCTTACCTCTCAGAACTTCATATGAGAAACCGATATTTCGACAGTCCGTAGTGTTTGGGATGGGGTGGTGAGAGTGGGTGGGGGAGACTATCTGTTCGAGATATCTCGTTTAGTTTGATGTACTGGATGGTACCTTTGAAGATCCCCCTACCAGCCTTGTAGATATCTTCCAACTACGGGGCTCAGATTTTTGTTCAATGGTTTTACTGTAAAAACGGTTTCCACGACTTCTGAGACCTCCTTCAGTTATTGTGATTTCAGTTGTTTCCCCAAGCCACTCACACCACTATCTCCGGCACTCATTTTTGCAGTGGTGCCAGAATTAAATCAGGCCAATACTCCTAGCACTTCCTTTCTAAATGAATATTTGAGAAAGGTCTAAGCATTTCTGCTTTTTATTCGCTACCCTTAGTACCGGTGCCATCAATGAGTTTGGTGGCACTGATTTTTGGTGGTAGTGCCATCCTCCACATACAACCAGAATTTCTTTCTGTTCATGAGAAGTCCTTTGATAATACTCTGCTGCGGTAGTCTGAAAGCCTCATGCACTGCAGCTTAAAAGCAAAGCACTTTCCATTCAATATCTCTCTATCTATAGCCATCAGATATGTTTTACAAATGTCGTGCACTAGTCGCTTTCCTCTAGCAGCTTCTTCGCACAGACGGTATACGACGGATAGCTTGCATTGTGATGAATTGTTGTAACAGGTAAAAATCTATCCATTGTTGTTGTTGTGGTCTTCAGTCCTGAGACTGGTTTGATGCAGCCCTCCATGCTACTCTATCCTGTGCAAGCCTTTTTATCTCCCAGTACCTACTGCAACCCACATCCTTCTGAATCTGCTTAGTGTATTCATCTCTTGGTCTCCCTCTACGATTTTTACCCTCCACGCTGCCCTCCAATACTAAATTGGTGATCCCTTGATGCCTCAGAACATGTCCTACCAACCGATCCCTTCTTCTGGTCAAGTTGTGCCACAAACTTCTCCCCAATCCTATTCAATACTTCCTCATTAGTTATGTGATCTACCCATCTAATCTTCAGCATTCTTCTGTAGCACCACATTTCGAAAGCTTCTATTCTCTTCTTGTCCAAACTATTTATCGTCCATGTTTCACTTCCATACATGGCTACACTCCATACGAATACTTTCAGAAATGACTTCCTGACACTTAAATCAATACTGGATGTTAACAAATTTCTCTTCTTCAGAAACGCTTTCCTTGCCATTGCCAGCCTACATTTTATATCCTCTCTACTTCGACCATCATCAGTTATTTTGCTCCCCAAATAGCAAAACTCCTTTACTACTTTAAGTGCCTCATTTCCTAATCTAATTCCCTCAGCATCACCCGACTTAATTAGACTGCATTCCATTATCCTTGTTTTGCTTTTGTTGATGTTCATCTTATATCCTCCTTTCAAGACACTGTCCATTCCATTCAACTGCTCTTCGAAGTCATTTGCTGTCTCTGACAGAATTACAATGTCATCGGCGAACCTCAAAGTTTTTATTTCTTCTCCATGAATTTTAATACCTACTCCGAATTTTTCTTTTGTTTCCTTTACTGCTTGCTCAATATACAGATTGAACAACATCGGGGAGAGGCTACAACCCTGTCTTACTCCCTTCCCAACCACTGCTTCCCTTTCATGTCCCTCGACTCTTATAACTGCCATCTGGTTTCTGTACAAATTGTAAATAGCCTTTCGCTCCCTGTATTTTACCCCTGCCACCTTTAGAATTTGAAAGAGAGTATTCCAGTCAACATTGTCAAAAGCTTTCTCTAAGTCTACAAATGCTAGAAACGTAGGTTTGCCTTTCCTTAATCTTTCTCCTAAAATAAGTCGTAAGGTCAGTATTGCCTCACGTGTTCCAGTGTTTCTACGGAATCCAAACTGATCTTCCCCGAGGTTGGCTTCTACTAGTTTTTCCATTCGTCTGTAAAGAATTCGTGTTAGTATTTTGCAGCTGTGACTTATTAAGCTGATAGTTCGGTAATTTTCACATCTGTCAACACCTGCTTTCTTTGGGATTGGAATTATTATATTCTTCTTGAAGTCTGAGGGTATTTCGCCTGTCTCATACATCTTGCTCACCAGATGGTAGAGTTTTGTCAGGACTGGCTATTCATTGCATCGCCATAAATATTTCGAGCTCTATCTTGAGTTCTCTAGTCTATTGAACATTTAAGATTTTCTAATTGCTTCTGTTGTCCTTTATAAGCGCTTGTTCTAACGGTTATTGTTGGAAAATTTGGAAACTATGACTGCTGTTTAATAGTCCGGAAAAGTGTAAAAACGGCCGCTTTGAAGATGTGAAAATCGGCATTTCACAGTTCTGTGAAAATTCACGTTGCACCAAAGGAGCTAAACTTTGAGGTAAACCAGAATGGCATCATAACTGTTTTGAAGCGTTTCCGTATTTTAAGAGAAAGGAGGGTAGGAAGATTAGGTTTAACGTCCCGTCGACATCGAGGTCGTTAGAGACTGAGCAGAAGCTCGGATTGTGTTAGGAACCGGCCCGGAATTTTCCTTAAGTGGTTTACGAAAATCACCGAAAACTTAAATCAGGATGGCCGGAAGCGGGTTTCAACCGTCGTCTTATCGAATGCAAGTCCAGTGTGCTAACCACTGCACCATCTCGCTCGGTCCGTTCTCGGATTTTCAGCTGTGTACTCTGAATTAAATCTTAGAATCCAGTAGGAAAATTAAAACTTGGTGTTTGACATTGGAAGAATCGGCGTCGAGAGCTGCCGAATACGAGGGTTGCCCAGAAAGTAATGCACCGCATTTTTTTCCGTCTTCGACAATACTTTATTGAACAGACGGAGAATTACATTACAAACACGAAAGAATGGTGTTTTATCTGCACATCTTGTTTTTCCACGTAATCTCCATCCCGTTCTACGGCCTTCATTCAGCGCGAAACAAGAGCGTGAATGCCCTGTCGGTACCAATCCTTGTCCTGGTGGCGGAGCCAGTGCTTCGCTGTGTGAATCAGCTCCGCATCGTCCTCGAAATGTCTTCCACGAATGGCACACTTTAATTGCCCAAACAAGTGAAACCTCGCTGCAACGTGTCAAGTGCGACAGCCATGGATGGTCTCCGCGACGGCTGCAAATCGTGGAGCTCCGCCGAACCGCCTTGTGAAAGACCTCACCCTCCGTGCCCAGCGACCAACTATACTTCTGTCGACAGCAGATGCTCCATAGACTTTAATAAGTGTTTGTGAACATTCCCATAGTCCTTCTGTGCGGTGAGAAATTCAATGACGGCACGTTGCTTGTAACGTTCATCACCTAGAGATGCCATTTTGAAAACGTCCTGCGGCTACGCTATCTGTCAAAAGTGACGGAAACTTGGCGCGCTGACTTAGCAGACTTCAAAGATACACCAGCGACCACCGTGAACTACGTCCGCCTGCAAGAACTGGATGCCCTCGTTACAGCAGAATGGTCTGCTTTTCGTACTGCGCCTGTACACAGCCGCCCACAACTGACTACACCAGCAGAGATCCGTGAAATTATCCGGAAAACTCGGAATAACGCGTCAGCAACGACTTCCGGGAAGCCAACTGTGGTCCTGACCCGAATTTTCAACAGCTGTCTTCTGCAGGGATATTTTCCTACGGCATGGAAGACGGTTCGAATAGTTCCACTAACAAAGCCAGGTAAAGACCTAGCAGAACCCAACAGTTACCGGCCAATTAGCCTCTTGCCGACCCTTGGCAAGGTGCTCGAGGGAGTGCTGTTGAAGAGGCTCCACGACACGCTTACAGCGTTTGATGTTATACGACCCGAACAATTCGGTTTCAAGGACAATTTATCTGCCGAACTTCAATTTCTACGGATCACCGAACGGATACAAGAAGGATACAACAAGCAGCACTTCACGATTGATGTATTCCTTGACATCGAAAAAGCTTACCATAAGGTGTGGCGACCCAACCTTATCGTCAACTGCATCGCACTACCCCTATTGCGGATTGTTACATTGGACTCATAGACAGCATTCTGCAGGACAGGAAACTGTATGTCCAAGTCGACGACAAAAACTCCGAAATGAAACTGATCTCCGCTGGAATTCCACAGGGCTTTGTCATTTCGCCTCTGCTTTTCAACTTATATATAAATGACATCCCAACAGTCCCTCTTGTTACTGCGAGTTCTTATGCGGACGATACGGCCTTTCTGACAACTGAACGACACTTGGAGCAGCTAATCGCTAGGATGCAACGGCAACATGCTGTAATGGAACGCTGGGCGCTGCAAAATAAGATAACGATCAACCCGACGAAGACGGCAGCAGATCTGTTCACATGGAGGAAACCATTTCTGAAAGACAGACTCCAAATAGCTGATCAATTTATCCCATGGTCGCCTGGAGTGAAGTACCTCGGTGTCTACCTTGACAAAAAATTACTCTTTACGCAGCATATTGACGACAAGAAGACGGCAGCCCAGAAGATGGCCAGGTCATTGATTCCGTTCCTGAAGAGTAAGGATCTCAACCCTAAGACTAAACTCCAATTGTATAGGGCAAAGGTGGAACCCACAGTATTATATGGCTCCACCTCGTGGGGAACTACGTGCGTCTCCAACTACAACAAACTCCAAACGCTGCAAAACATTTGCTATCTATGGATCACAGGAGCTCCATGGTGGACAAGAAACGTCGACATCCGCACCGCACTCCACGAGACCACTATACAAGAGATGGTCCATGACAAGGCTCTACGAATTTTTGATAGCATCGATGCCCTTAGGGAAAAAGTTCGACAATTAGAATCGGCAGGAACGGTAGACCCTGCAAGATGGCACAAGTATCGAGTACCGAAGTCAATAACGTTTCAACCCCCATAGGCAATCACTCATAACACGAGGAAGCAGTCACACATAACAGCCTAGACACATCTGACCCTCCACAGCAGATAGACATCACCAAAGACAGCAGTCTAAAGGACCCATTGAGTGCCCAAGCCTAACTGAATGTGTAATAAATAAAATTTTTCCCATTTATCCCAACATCCCATCCTAGAAGAATAAGTCATCATTCGTTTTGGTAGCAGTTTTTCGGCTTAGAAAAAAAATGCGGTGCATTACTTTCTGGGCAATTCTCGTATGTCATTATAAGAAATGAAAACCTCTTTATTCTCTTGCAACTAATAAACAAAGTTAAAAATAACAACAAAAACATTTGAGATAAAAAGAAGACAATAAACAGTACTTTTTCTTCAGTACAACAAACGAAGTAAAAGGAAAATAATCTACCAGATTCATAAAAACAACACAGCCGATGGTCTTAACCAGGGTCACCGTTCGGAATTTGAGAGTTGGCTCTCCACAGCATAGACTGACATTCACTGATTAAAATGAAATGGTAGCGATCGACTAACTAAACTAGTGCGAACAACAGAAAATTTCGCAGAACAAAGAGTCGTAAGATTTAGCCGGGTAATGCCTGAAGTATGCGAAAGTAGGGAGACGGAAGAGAACAAGGCGCAGCACAAGAACAAGAAAAGACAACACTAGCTCCGTGTAGTACTCAATGAGTTACCTCTCCGTCACTAGTTTGTTATGGTGGACAGCTTGAAATCCCGAAATGGGCGTCTCTTACGAAACTAGTAATTAGGGAAGGATGTACGATACTGTACAAGCAACTGTCTAAATAATAGTGCAGCCAAACGACTGTTTTAGCTAGTCGGCACGCAGCACATAACACGTAAGCCGTATCGATTGTCATAAAACCATATCGCGACATCGATCATCCACCAACGCGTTTCACTTGCGTGCAGTACACGAATACACGCCAGGGCTGTTTCAGGAGCCGATGGTTTTTATATGATACGACGAAAGGCCCCAATCGCCAAGGTACTTGCACATCCCCAACGTGTATTTTTCTATCATTCAAGTTTGAGATGCCAGTGTGTGAAGATTTTAGGAGATACTGCGAATCACTTAACTGTTACAGATAATGCAGCGTAGGCGACAAATAAAAAGTTGAGCTCCATCACTAAAGACAAAGAACTGCTTAGTCTTGTATTTGATACAATAACAGAAATATCGAGTCACTTTGCTGATATGAAAAAAGCGGGGTGAAATTTACGGTTGAGAAAGCAACAGTAAATCTACCATGCCGTGCTTATAATGCTGTGACATACCTCTATGGTTATAAACAGTATATAAGTTTCCGTGACGTGGTGCGAAGATCGTTAATATATATAAATTTTCACATTAAATTGTGTTACCGATGCAAACAACGACAGAGATACAAATTACATTCCTTCTATAGATTTAGACTAACGAAACAAATATTATTTGGATGACCCTTTGAAATTTTTTAGTGTTATTTAACTTTTATATTTATTAACAAATGTAAATGTTGATTATGAAATATTTAATCATAATTTTAAGGAAAATAAGATATTTATCTTTTCATTTACTAGTCGTACGAAAATAATTTAAATCTGATACAGACATGTGAGTAGTCTTATCGTTAAATGAAACAATTATATACATCTCTAGTAACAATTATATACATCTCTAGAAACAATTATATACATCTCTAGAAACAATTATTTACAACTCTAGAAAGTAAAATGTATTGTGTATTGTAATTGACATTAGGCAATTTTCCACCAAATATTAGTGTACTGTGAATATTCCCATTTTCATGCGGTTAAGAATTATAAATAAAAGACGTTGCTTTTATTAAAACGTGTGATTCACTATTTGTTAACCAACAACTATATTTGTTAATAACTATGGAATTTAACTAACTGTTGCAAACGTTGCTACGATCGAGATTCGAAGCAGAGATTTCAAGATTTCAGGACATTAATGCTACGCTCGCCGCAACCGAGGACAATTTTAATAATCTAGAAATGTTTTACATTCAACAGTGCTCGGAAATCTAATCTTCGAAGGAGATTGTAAGCAATTCACTTGCAGTCCTCTGGTCCTGCACGACAGGACTCACCGCTCACTGCACTCACCTTAGTTCCACATAAGTCAGTTACGAGAAAATACGTTTAATCTAGAAAATGTTACAAGATGCACAAGACGTTCGCTCACTGCGACTCGTCTTCGCTGATTTGCTTCGGTGTGTCCAGGCTATGTTTATTCTGACATATAGCAAGATACAAAGCATTATACTCTCACTGTGGTGCTTACCTGTCTAAAATATACGTCCGCTCGCTGCACATTCTCCTGGGTATCTGCGGCACTCACTCATTGCGACCTCTCAACAGTTTTTCCTGAACAAAGGGGCTGGTTTTTGTTTTTGAGTTATCAGTCTTCAGACTCGTTTGAAGCGGTCCTCCATGAATTCCTCTCCAGTGGCAACCCTTAAATGTCAGAGAAGCACTTACAATATACGTCCTCAATTATTTGCTGGATGTATTCCAGTTTCTGTCTCCCTCTACAGCTTTTACCATCTACAACTCCCTCTGGTACAAAGGAAGTTATCATCTAATATTTTAACTGATATCCTGTCATCCCGTCCCTTCTTTTTGTCGGTGTTTTCCATATATCTGTTTCCCCGCCGATTCTGCGAAGAACCTCCTAATTCTTACTACCTTACCTTATCACTCAACCTAATTTTCAACATTCTTCAGCTGAATCACATCTCAAATGTTTCGATTCTCTTTTGTTCCGGTTTTTCCACAGTCCATGTTTCACTGCCACACAATGCTGTGCTCCAAATGTATTCTCAGAGATTTCTTCCTCAATCTAAGACTAATGTTTCATACTAGTAGACGTATCTTTGACATGAATGCCTTTTTTGCCTGTGCTAGTCTCCGTCTTCTGTCCTCCTTGATCCATCCGCCAAGCGTTATTTGGCTACGTAGGTAGCAGAATACCTTAAGTACATCTTCGTGATCCCCACTACTGATTTCAAGTTCCTCGCTGTTCTCATTTTTGCTACTTCTCATTACTTTCGTCTTTCTTCGTTTTACTCTCGATCCATATTCTGTACCCATTAGACTCCATTCAACAGTTACTGTGATACTTATTCACTTTGAGGATAGCAATATCATCAATGTTATCACTGATACCCTTTCGCTTGGAATTTTAATCTCTCTCTTGGACCTTTCTTCGATGTACAGACATAACAATATTAGCGAAAGACTAGATCCGTGTTACAACCATTTTAATCTGAGCACTTCGTCTTGGTCCTCCACTCTTATTGTTCCCTCTTGTTTCTTGTACATATTTTATATTACCCGTCTTTCTCTATTGCTTTACCCCATATTTCACAGAATTTCGAACACCTTTCATCTTGATATTGTCGAACACTTTATCTACGTTGACAAATCTATGAGCGCGTCTTGCTTCCATTATCAACTGCAACGTACAAATAAATAATAGTAATAATAATAATAATGATTATAAAACATCCAACATTCCACGTAACACCTTCAGTTTATGGTTTTTTCCTTGTTTTTTTCCTTTCTGGAAATACTTACCTCCAAGCTATGCATAGAACAATACTAACACCTCTTCCTCTTTATGAGCTCCAACTTCTCACTCATTATGGAGGGATGCTGACTCAGTTTTTCAGGATAGCAAATAGGAAGTTGCGGTACAGAAAATGGCCCAGACATCAACAGTGTGTGTGTGTGTGTGTGTGTGTGTGTGTGTGTGTGTGTGTGTGTGTGTGTGTGTGTGTAGTGAGTGAAGTGTTTTGAAACAATGTGTGCGTAATGTGTGCAGTGACTGATAGTGAGATATGAGTGAACGGTGTGGCATTACATTATTTTAATAAGTTATTTGTAAAAAAGTATTGTGTACCAGGAGTAAATCTAATGATTATGTCTAATTAGAAGTCTGTAAATATATACGTATACGAATTAGCTTATTTTAAATTGATCTAAACTTGTAAATACTTTGACATGTCCTATATCCTTGTAAAAAGAGATCTACGGATGAATAAAGCTACTACTACTACTACTACTACTACCACCACTACTACTACACCGTCGGAACTGCATCTCTGATGCCTTTATCTTTACTACAGCCAACCTGCTAGTTACCTAAAAGATCTTCAATTTCTTTTCTATTCTTTTTTGTATTATTCTTCTCAGCGGACTAGGTGCATGAACTGTTAGGCTGATTGGACGATAACCCTCGTACTCGTCTTCTCTTCATACGTTATTAATTGTGACGATGATATTTACCCGAAAGTCTGATGGTATGTCGCCAGTCTCGTATCTCCAACATAAATACGTGCATAGACGTTGTGTTGACACGTTCCCCAATAAGCTTAGAAATTCAGATGTAATGATGTCTATCCCTTTTGCCCCGTCTGATTTTGTGTTTTAAATTCTGCTTCTAATATTGGATATTCTGTCTCTTCATTGTCGAATCCTGCTTCTTCTTCTGTCACGTCATCAGATATGTCCTCTTTCCGCTTGTACTCTCTCTGCCTGTCCGCTCTCTATTTTGCATTTAACGATGGAATTCCCACTCCTATCTTAAGGTTACTGCACTTGCGTTTTATTTCACCTTAGGTTGTTTGACTCTTCCATGCCTTGAGGCAGTCTTTCTGAGAGTCATGTATTTTTCGTTTTGTTCGCATTTTTCATGTAGCCACTTAGCCTTAACTTCGCTGCCTTTCTTATTTATTTCATTCCTAAGTGACATAATTCCATGTTCCTGAATTTCCCACAACGTTTTTGTACTTTCACCTTTCGTCTATTAAAAGAAATATTTCTTCTGCTACTTGTGGTCGATCAAATATTATCCATGGTTTCTTAGCAGTTAGCTTTTTGTACTTAGGATTTTCTTTTTAACTTACGTTATTACTCTTTGTAGAGATATCCATTCCTCGTCAGCTGAGTTGCCTACTGAGCTGTTGATTATCACGTTATCTATAGCCTCACAGATGTTCAAGCGTTATCCTCATTCTTTAATATTTTCGTATCTCACCTCTAGGCCGCTTACAAATACAGTTGCAAAGTTTCCGACAGCGAACAGTTCATACTGGACAGACTGAGCGGTTCACAAGATGCCACTTGGTGGCACTAGCAGTAGTTTACAGAACTCAACAGAGATTTTTCCAAGCTTTTTGTAGTCTCTATTGTACAGTTTTAGGAAACTGATTTCGGGCACATACTAAGTCGCACAAGTACGAAGAAAATCGAAGAACTCCACCCGGAAGGTCACCTCGTCAGTACAACATGATTAGTTGCTAATTTTAAGGGATTATTAAGATATTACAAAGATAACAGTGATTCACTTAAAATACACGTGATAAGTAAAAGTAATATCTTCTTATTTCGCGTACAAGCTCTCTGGCCTTTCAGCAAAACGGTGGGAAATAAGACAATCTTCTGTGATAGGAGAGAGAGAGTTACATAGAGGATGGTGTATTTAGGAACATTTAGGAACATACGATGTATTTTTGGCGGTACTTAAGACGAATGACTGATTTTAGAGTCACATGAAGAAATGAGCACTTTAGATCGCCATAAGCGGTTTCTGCCATTTGCTACAGTTTTCGTTGTTGTTAGATATGAAGTTGTATTTTGCGTGGCATTTGTATATACTTCACATTCTATACATGTAAGTGCGGTATAGCGTATTGAAGCTCTTTAGTGACCATGTTGTACCTGGGACACATCTTCACATTCGAAAAAACCTTAATATTACATGGTAACATTTGTAGATTCAGGGAGACTCCACCACATAAAAACGGAATGCCATCATTTAAATATGTGATAAGAAAATATATTACAGTGATATGCTGGGGTGGACACAGGCAAAAGTCAGAGAAGTGTACCACACTCTCTCCTGCTGCTCCAATATAGTAGTCCAGGCTACAAGTAGTCCACATTAATGAAAAAGATTACTCCAGTCGATAACTGGTACATTCAGTTTTACTTTCAATCCCCCAAGAGACAATAAGGTGTGAAACTTGCGCATTACTTTCAGTCGAATGTGTATTTGAAACTGGACTGTCTCAAATTCGGAGGATGTAATAGTCATGTAACTAATAATCTCGTTGAACATTCCTCTGTGAGACCTGTATCATGGTACAATCTATTGTTACAAATTCAAGCATTACTAATTAATTACTAATTTCTCAACACAAAATACTTGAAGGTTTCAAATAACGTTACAGATCGGTACCATGACAAAAAAGGATCATGTGAGATACCGTAGGAATCCCTCCATATAAACGGAACCTAGAAAATATGAAACGAAAAGATACACTCAAAGCAATGTCATCTTATATCTTAATTTGAGATGTACTCAATGATGTATTTCAAGTTATGAGTTATTGATAATTGGATCTGTCTTCGTAACTTATGTAATTTGTCGAAGCAATACAGCAAATTATCGGTGAAGACGTGTTTGTCATTCAGTAGCTGAAAATAGACACCCTCCTACAGCATTATCCTGCCTAGAGATCAAGTCAAGAAGGATAATATGATGCACTGCCGTTGGACGGATTGTCAGATCACGAGAACAAAACGAAAAGGCGATCGTATTTGAAGAAGAACAGTAAAAGGTAACATAGACTATAACAAACTGACAGATTCATGACGCAATGTTCCCCTCCCATGGTGTTACAATCAAATAACTATACACACACATGAAAGGGAAATTCCGTAACAGTAAGTAGTTATGAAAAGACATTTAATAAATTTTAGGCCCATTTTTGCTTCTTATTAAGAACTATCACTTGTTTCAGGCATTATGAGTTCGTGGGCGTTTAGAGATGCGGGATATTGTCTAGGAAATACGTTAATTTGCTTTCAAATGTATCACATGAAATAGTGGTGGATGGAAACGCTATGTTCCAGCGGTTCCAAGTGAAAACATCTCCTTAAAACAACTGATCGTTCACCTTCTGCCACTTTCATCTTATTATATTGGTCGCTTGGTACACTGAAGCGCCAAAGAAACTGGTATAGGGATGCGTATTCCGATAAAGAGATATGCAAACAGACGGAAATCGGCGCTGCGGTTGGCAACGCCTATATAAGATGTGTCTGGCGCAGTTGTTAGGTCGGTTACTGCTGCTACAATGGCAGGTTATCAAGATTTAAATGAGTTTTCAAGTGGTGTTATGGTCGGGGGACGAGCGATGGGACACAGCATCTCCGAGGTCGCGATGAAGTGTGGAGTTTCCCGCGCGACCATTTCACGAGTGTTTCGCGAACATCAGGAATCCAGTAAAACATCAAGTTTCCGCCATCGCTGCGGCCGGAAAAAGATCCGGCAAGAACGGGTCCAACGAAAACTGAAGAGAATTGTTCAACGTGACAGAAGTGCAACCCTTCCCCAAACTGCTGCAGATTTCAGTGCTGGGCCATCAACAGGCGTCAGCGTGAGAACCATTCAACGAAACATCATCAATTTGGGCTTTGGGAGCCGAAGGCGCACTCGTGTGCCCTTGATGATTGCACGACAGTGAACACCGACATTGGACCGTTGGTGACTGGAAACACGTTGCCCGGTCGCAAGAGTCTCGTTTCAAATTGTATCGACTGGATGGACGCGAACAAGTATGGAGACCTCATGAGTCCATCGTGTGGGGCGTGTGCAGTTGGAGTGATATAGGACCCCTGACACCTCTAGATACAACTCCGACAGGTGACACGTACGTAAGCATTCTGTCTGATCACCTGCATACGTTCACGTCCATTGTTCATTCCCACGGACTTGGGCAATTCCAGCAGGACAATGCTGCTCCACACACGTTGAGTCCAAGTTGCTGCGGCTCTTCTGCGTGCTTGCGTGGGCCCTAGACGGTGTCAGGCAGGTATACCCTTCAGTTTATGGTCACATATATTACTTTTGTGAAAAAATATATTTTTATTTTAGAAGTGTAGGCACCTCCTTTTTGCCGATATCTTCTTGAGTTCGTTGTTTACTATGATAATAAATTTTAACCACGCGAAAAATTATTTAAAAAAATTTCGTATTCGAGGTACTCAAAGGGTTAGACGAGAAGCGGCGGAGAGTCTTCGAGCGTTCGGAGACGGCGAGCTCGCATACGACGTCATAGGACGCGGTGGCGAGTTCGAAGCGAGTATACGGCCATCATTGCCGATTTCTAACGCAAATGCGTGCCACGGGATAAGGGCCACAGAGAGACTGTATCGTGGAGCGCCGCTGTGGCTGGACTGACCTTGGGCCTGCCGGCGAGGATCACCTGGCCGAGGTCGTTCTGGACGCCGAACGGGTAGCGCAGCTCGGGCGCCGCGGCGCTGGCGGCGGCGCCGGGCGTCGCGCCGGCGGCCGCTGCGGGGGCGGCGGCTGCAGCCACGCCATGCGGCGACGCCCGCATCCCTCAGCCGCTCATCGCCCGCGCCCAACGCCCGCCGCACCTGCAGCACGCGACACCACGCGCCGTGAGTACCAGGCGTACTGGGCACTCCAGCGATTGTTCCACTGTACTCAGTCCCAGCACACAAAAGTCCCTAATGATCCACTGACTCATAATCGCCCAGTCAAAATCACAAAAGGCAGACCTGAAACTCGGACAGGGTTTTGATCTTATTTCACTGTCGTCGTTTAAGAAGAGATTTTTCGAAATTCCATCCCTAAGGAGGTGAAATAGGTGATGCAATTTTTGTTTTCAAAGCATATAGCTCTTAAAACAATTTTGAAGCTAGAACACAAAAAACTGATATTTAATTTCTCAGTCAGAAATAGACCTCAGAAAATTGATATTCAACCTCTTAATCAGAAATTAAAAAAAACGATTCAGCATTTTGGAAATTCGTCTCTAAAGGGTGGTAGGACGTCAAACGGGACGACTTGGAGCAGGAGAGACACTTCAGGAATTTTCAATTTCCAGTGTCTATACTTTTAAAAATAAATTCATATTACTTTGTCAGGATAACCAGAAAGGATTCAGGATTTACCCTTATAGCTGTGGAAGTTCAAAAATATAAGAAAATAATTTATGTTTTTTTACATTTGTCTTTCACCTTTTGTTCACTTATCATTGGCTGCATTTGTTGCAATAGGTACACTTTTCTTCATAAGTAAGGGAGATTCTTCGATGAATTTTGCACAGCATACAAACCATACTTACAGGAGTATGAAACTCTAGAATTTTGCAAATCTATTAAAAACTGTGGTAAAAATTTAGATAATTAACTATAAAATTTGAGTTTTTTCTAAGCATGTAGTTTAAAATGTAACAACACATTCATTTTTTAATAAATTAAATAATTTCTAGAGTTTCATACACCTGTAAGTATGAAATTCATCGAAGAATCGATCTTACTTATGAAGAAACATGTACCTATAGCAACAAACGCAGCCAATAGAAGTGAAAAAATGATGAACTTTCACATTAAAAAAAATTATTATGTAATTTTTTTTGAACTTCCACTGCTATGATTGTGAATCCTGAATCCTTCCTGGTCATGCTGATAATGTTTTATGAATTTATTCGTAAAAGTATACACAGTGGAAATTAAAATTTCCTGTGGCGTCTCTCCTGATCCAAGGCGGCCCGTTTGACGTCCTATCCCCCTTAAGGTGGTAAAAGAGTGGGTGAAATTTCTTTTCGAAAATAAATCATTGTTAAGGAGCTAATAAGGAATTTTTAGAGCAACTTATATGAAAATTAGTATCTGACTTCTTGGTTGGAAATTAAAAGAAAGTGTTTTAGCGTTTTTGAAAATTCAATCCTTAAGGTGGTGAAATAGAGGATAGACAGTTACATGAAAGGATGTCGTTATGAAATCATATTTGAAGCTAAACCTATGGAAATTTGTATTTGGCTTCTTATTTGAAAAAAGAAACTGTGTTTCAGTGTTCGAAATCAACTCCTAAGAGGGTGAAATAGGGGATGAAAGCTTTTATGGAAATATTTCATGATGAAAGTATTTTTGAAGCTGAAACTATGAAAATTTGTGTTTGTCATCTCAGTTAGAAATTAAAAAAGAAGAAAAGGTAGTTCGTGGCTCAGCATTTTTGGGAATTCGACCCTTAAATATGTGAAATAGGGGATGAAAATTTTTGTGAAAATATTTCGTTATATTGAAACATTTTTAAAGCTGTGTCTGTGAAAATCTGTATTTGACTACTCGGTTAGGAATGAAGAAATATGTGTGAGGCTATAAAAGTTTGTGTACCACCGCAAGAACTCAACAGGTAGAATTTAAGAAAAAAGCCTCCGACTTCAACTGCCGGACTCGCTTTTTGCTCAGGAGTACATCTGGAAAACACTGTGCTTCCGCGGCCTTAATTATCATGAAAAGTTTAGGCGTTGCAATTTGTGAATTAAACCAAAGAAACTATTTAACAGTCACCACGACTCATTACTACATTAATATTTCAGTAGGCCTAATAAATTATTCCTGTTGTAATTATTACGCAAATGTGATCGAAGCAGTGTGCGGTACGGTAGTATGACAGAACCCTTTCCTTTAATTGGAAAGGATTGCGTTGTGGGTCCTTAGGATAGATGATTCGAGCTTAGGAAGATTTATTCAACATGGAAAATTAATTGTTTGTCTGCATAAAATTTGTAAAAAACACAATTTGACTTACAGAAGCTGGATTACGTAACAAGACTGCGTAGGTTCAATCTGAGAAGAGCAATAAATAAAAAAAAAAAGAATTTCGGATGGCTGTTTCCAAAATAATTTATGTTCTACACACCTACAAACATTTCTCTACAAAATTGGCGTATACTGTCGTCTATGGCCATCTTCACATCTACAAGTCAAATAATTTTCAGGGTTAGACAGAGGTAATCAGATAACGTCAACATTAAAATAGAGTAAAATAAATTGATTCCACACCATAAGACCGTTGACATAATTCACTACAACAAGTGAGCAAACCACATTGTCATTGAGTACACTGATCACAAATATCCAGACAGGCCTGTGTAATGCGGAACTGACCACTAGTTGTCACAAGAGGGCCCGCCAGTACAAAAGGGGGCTGGGAGTGTTGCGTTGTCAGTACAGACGCAGTAACAGCAAAGTGGTCCAGTTAGGAGAACTCGGTGATTTCGTGCATTTCGTGTCATTGGATGACACCTGAGTAACAAATCCTTCAGGAATATGGCTCAAAATGGTTCATATGGCTCTGAGCACTATGGGACTCAACTTCTGAGGTCATTAGTCCCCTAGAACTTAGAACTAGTTAAACCTAACCAACCTAAGGACATCACACACATCCATGCCCGAGGCAGGATTCGAACCTGCGACCGTAGCGGTCTCGCGGTTCCAGACTGCAGCGCCTATAACCGCACGGCCACTTCGGCCGGCATCAGGAATATTTCAATTCTTCTCAAACTGCCTGAATTGACTGTTGGTGGAAATATGAAGCAACAACCAAACAAAACAAATACCAGGCAGATAATGTACTGGTGGAATTCGACGTCGAGCAGTGCGGAGGGTGGTGGTAAAAAATCTCATCTAATCATTCCTGAGTCCCAAACTGATTACAGCAGCCCAGCTGGCATAATGACTTTGGGCAGGGAGTCAAAAAGAGTGGCGTATAGTCGTCGAGTAGCTCCTCGTAAGCAACACAGTTCTGTAGCCAGCACTAAGCGATGCTTGAGATGGTGTGAAGAGCAACGCAGCTGGACAGTGGATGACTGGAATCGAGTGTGTGAGAATGAAGAATGATGGTGCACCCCGCGGCAATCCGATGCGAGGGTTTGGATTTGGCGAATTCTTGAAAAATTAACCTGCTATCATGCGTAGTTGCCATCACCGAAGTACAGGATAAGTGATGTTGCGGTATGGGGTGTTTCTCGTAGTTAGGGTGTGATCCCCTTAGTGTTTTTGTGCCCGGTGCCAACGATCACGTTTTTGGTCATGTGCCACTGGTCCCGCCAGAGCGCAGCTGGTGCAGGAAATGTGACCGCCGCGAACATTGCGTAGTGCTGCGGGGGGAGTGCACGGAGGGCGGTAATGTCTCTGCACTGCGAAGAGGAGCTGACAGTATTATCTGCGACGGCCTAATGTTAAATTTGCAAAACAATTTACGTGAAAACAAAAATTATGAGCTTATATGAAATGTGATTTTAAACAGAGTTTATGCCTCTTGAAACTCGATCCAAGATGGCGAACATGAGCAAAACAGTCCGCAAAGTTGCAAAAAAACGGTTTTCTTAAATAAATAAACTATAGCTTTGATTGAAAATAGTTAAAGGAGAAAATTGTAGGGCTTAAAAAGATCTATCGCTTGTTCTTATAATTATCGATTTTCTTTTCACATTTCGATAAATATCGAAAACGTTAAAAATCGCGTTGTCTGTAACTCATGAAAACTTACGTTCCCGTACTTGCTGTTTACAGTAAGTATAGCCCGCGGAAAGTCAAAGTAGTACTGGTTAAAATAAAGAAATATTAATCAGTTTTTGAGATTACCGATTTTCTGGAAGAAAAAGGTGCTCTCGATAATTGGCTAGATCTTCTTGTCGAGTAACGGATTATAAGAGGCACTGTCAGGGTGCTTCAGCAGATAAAGGCGCTAGCCTGATGACCTCGAGTAGAAGCACAGTGTTATGTACAACTGTGCGAAGACGCAGTAAGTGGTTCAAACAGCAGTTTTAGGCCTATTTTCTTCGCAAAGAGCTGAGGTGCTATTCAGCAATTTCACTAGCGGCAAGGACCACAAAAGTATTTCAAAAAATTTGCGCATTTATTGGACGATTTTTTTCTGTATCAATTTCTACCTTATGAAAATTAGTTTCAAAGAAACTGCTGACTTTTGTTACGAAATAAAAAATAAATAAATAAATTATACGCTATTTTTCTTTTTTTTTTTTTTTTAAACTAGTGGACCCAGTTAATATTCTACAGCGATGTGTTGGTTCAAATGGTTCAAATGGCTCGGAGCACTATGGGACTTAACATCTGTGGTCATCAGTCCCCTAGAACTTAGAACTACTTAAACCTAACTAACCTAAGGACATCACACACATCCATGCCCGAGGCAGGATTCGAACACGCGACCGTAGCAGTCGCGCGGTTCCGGACTGAGCGCCTAGAACCGCATGACCACCGCGGCCGGCAGCGATGTGTTTGACGGAGATTGTTACTGAATACTTACATTTGCGACTAAAAAAACTGATATGTCTTTCATTCATTTTTAGTGTAATAATTGAGTAATGAACTGAAGAAAGCGGTAGTGTGTCATGTGGAGCAGGCGATGGAGTGGGAGGGACAGCAGATTCAAAACGTATCGTGATCCTTACAATTAGCAAAATCATAAAAATTATTTAATATCATGGTAGCACAACGCTTTGTGAAACCGTTGAGAAGATCCAGTCTGCTATCTAGAGCGATCGGAAAATGATTAATATTTCTTTTTTTAATCTTTCAATCAAGTACTTTTTTGTCATACCGTGGTCTATGATTAAAGTAAATAGCAAGTAAGGAAATGCGAATGGCTGGGGCTCAAGTCAATGGCTTTGAGCACTATGGGACTTAACATCAATGGTCATCAGTCCCCTAGAACTTAGAACTACTTAAACCTAACTAACCTAAGAACAGCACACAACACCCAGCCATCACGAGGCAGAGAAAATCCCTGACCCCGCCGGGAATCGAACCCGGGAACCCGGGCGTGAGAAGCGAGAACGCTGCCGCACGACCACGAGATGCGGGCAAATGCGAATGTTAACAAGTTTCTAGGAACTAGATTTATAGCGGTTTTGCGATATATTTTGAAAAGAAGAAATCGATATTTATAATAATTTTTTCAGTCTTGTTCGCAATATTAGATAGAGTTTCATGAAAAAGAAGTCCTATCTAAAATTTAAATACCTGTACGCCTGTATTCTATGTTTTCAGGTAATAATTTTTGCAATAACTTTTCCAAAACGCTTGAACTATACTGCGCATCGGCATTAGCTGGCTTTGTTTCGACGGCCGAGGTTCCTTGTAGGCGGGCTGGGAACGGAGGGCAGTCCGCTATGTCGAGAGGAAGCGGCGACTTCAACTTGAGCCAGAACCGGACACCGCTGCGGGCAGTAGACGACAATTTGTGGGACGGCGCTGGAGTATTGTGCGACCCACGGGTCACACTTGTTTAGCGTCCGTGTGCTGGTCCAAGAAGTCGCCGTGGGAGCAGTCAGTTCCTGGAGAGACCGGACAAGGAGCCAAGTACAAGGACCCTCAAATGGGTTAGTGCGGAAGGATACCGGACGGACAACGGTCAGCACGGGTGGCTGTCCTGTGGCTACCGACCTGAAGGGTGAAGGTGAGGAACAGCTTCAACACATTTCAAGAGCCACTAGCAGATAAAGTCGCTAGCCTGAAGACCTCAAGTTCGAGTAGAAGCAAAGTGTGAACTGAGCGAAGACGCATTTTAAGTGGTTCCAATTGTAGTTCACAGTGCTACAGATATTTGTGAGTGTTCTCTAAGGGCTCTTTTGTGCATTGCACGGGGCAGCTCGCTAATGTTATACCAGTAAGCAAGCCTGTTATGTCACTATACGTTGAGCGCTGCTATACTGATTAAATTAAAGACGTAATTGTTTCTACTACAATAATGGTTGGTTCTTATCTTAAATTGTGCTCTGATTTTGCGGTTACCGAACCAGTGGTTCAATGCTAGTGTACAGAAACTTGTTATACTGGCTTGTAGTTTGAGTTATCATATCTGTGACTGTGAGTGGGTAGTTACGTACCGGTTTTAGTAGTGGTTTTCGTTAGTAGTTAATGCCTTGATGTAATTACTAGAGAGGAAAGAGTAGTTAGGTCTATCCTGAGTGAGCATTTTCTACTATAAGAACGTGCTAGTGACGACTAATATAGTCCGATCCACGTACGTTGCCGGTTCACGCCACGGACGAGGATAGCGTTGTTGACGATTGCAAGCGACAGTTGCGGTACGCGCGTGGGCATGTTTCCCGCTTGAAGAAAGCGTGTATCCTGTAAATTATGTTTCTCCCTTGCTTATGCGGAATGTATCTCTTACCATCACCAAGAGCGATGACAACTCGCAACAAATGGGATAAAAATTTACTAAGCAATTCGCTACGATCACTTTCAATGCTCACATTAGCTACGGCATTCAGAGCAGAGCGCTCAGAACACTGCTGCACGCTCATTGGCTGTCAGAGAATGCGTGACGTCGATGCGCAGAACAAGCATAAACTCGACTGCCATCGCTGGTGACTCCAACTTCAAATGTCGAATGCCACTTAACCGACACTTGTTGTATTTGATTGCCTGTTATAAGGTGAGATTGCTCATTGTATTTTGGATTTGTTGTTTTAAAGAGGACATTTTGTGTTATTATTCGAGTAAACTAAGCTTTACTCGGTACACAAATATTTTGATTGTTTCGCCACAGTGTGTACTGATAATTTACTTGTTTAATAAATTCTTATTAAATATAAGTCCACGTCTGCGCAAACCCCCAATCCGAACCCAGTTCAGCTAAATCCCAAGCAACACGTTTAACAATAGCCTAAATGTAGTGGGAAGGAACACATTCTATAGCACTGTGTACTGCATACACTAGAGGAATAGTTCGAAAACGATCATTGTTTGTATCAGCACAACAGTGCACCATGTCATAAAGCGGCATACGTGAGGCAATGGTTTGTGTACAATAATATTCCTGAAATGGATTGGCCTGCTCAGAGTCCCAACGTGAACCCACAAAAACGCATCAGGGAAGAGTTAGAACATCGTCCTCACTGCAAAGCCCGACATCCAACAGCTGTATCTTCTCTGGTTTGCACTCTTGAGTAAGATTGGGCTGTAATTGTTCCTCAAACATTCAGACACCGCGTGAAACTGTCCCCAGCAGAGTTCAAGACTTTCAAGACGTATTCGAAGAGTGCACACGCCCTATATTAACGTCTACTAATAGGTGTCTGCGTACTGCTGATCATTTAATTTAAATTTGGTGCGTATAGCAGGTCATCGTCCTTAGACGAATTCTTCCTCGTTTTCTGGATAAAGTGCTACTAAGAGCATCAATGATTATGACGGACCAACACGATGGATGCCCAACACAGTGTTTTGCGTCCATCCGGCCAGATGTATTGTTCGTGGAGGAACAATCGATTGGTCTCCTCTGTCTTCTGATTTAACTTCTCAGGACTTTTTCTTTAGTTGCATAAAATAGCGATTTTTCAACATTTCCAGAGAATATACGGGAACATGTTGCGCTTGCATCTTATTATTTTATTGTATTTTAGCTGTGGCGTAATCTGGTAAACTTCTCTTTCAGTCTTTAAACATCTTTGACTCGTCGAGCTGAAGATGGACGATAACGGCCGAACTGGTAATTTAGTGCTGAAATTGTTTTTTATTGTGCCGGGAAATAAATTATTTTCCAAGCAAACCCCACCAATGTGACTTTTAGAAGGCCAACAATACGCCCTGTTCGAAACAAAATCATATCAAAGACAAGAACATACTACAACGGTGTTTACGGAATACATTTCACGTCATCAGTTGACCGAAACACAGCAACTTCCGTCTCCGACACGTAATCGTTTTTAACTTTTGTGTGGAAGGGTTATGGAACACTCAGCTTTGATGACGATGTTTGAAGCGATGGGGAGTACCCACCGTGACTTAATAGCCGAGATAGTAAGTTGCTCTGAAAGCACGGAGAGCACCATAGATTTAAGCGGAGAAGTAAGAGCTGAACGAAGCCAAAATGTGCTTAAAGACAAAGCAAAAGCTTGCCAACCTCCTAAAAGACTTTGATCTTACGTTATCGCAATAATAGTGTCATTTTCAGTCACTCCATGACCATACCAATAAATAAATACTCAACTGAAAATGCTCATTAATGGAAAAAAGTCTGGCGCAACAATGCATTGTGGGTCATTAGAGCAACGATAGTTACGATACAACTAGAAAAAGGTCATTCTCGTTCTCGAGAAGCTTCGTACGACTGAAGTATAGTCCTATACTGATGTCATAAATCTCCTGTAGATTTATGAAATGTGCACGCACGCATTATGACATATTAAAATCAATATGGATTTCGTAAATAAAGATCTTGAGAAACTCCGCTAGCTCTTATCGTTCATCAGATCCATAGCTCTGTAGACAACGGCGTCCATGTGCATCACCTGATCCTTTAGTTGTGTTACAGTTCCGCGATCTCGTTTCGTGAACCAAATACAACCATACTGAGTCTATTCTATTCTATCGCTTGCGCCTTGTCCCGCGGTTACGCAGGGTCGCCCATGGTTAGCCGGATTTGGCATGTTAATTTTAAGGGGTGGCCGGATGCCCTTTCTGCTGCCACCCCGAACCCTCCAGGACGGAATTTGTCTACCCCAGCTGTCTGCGTCGAGTGTAAATAGGGAAATAGTGCGAATGTGTTTCAAATGTCTGTGAGTCGTGTAACAGGAGGTACGTGGGGACCAGCCCGGTATTCACCTAGGAGGATGTGGAAAACCGCCTAAAAACCACATCCAGGCTGGCCGGCACACCGGCCGTCGTAGTTAATCCGGCGGGCAGATTTGATACGGGGCCGTCGCGCCTACCCCAGTCCAGGAATCAGCGCATTAGCGCTCTCGGCTATGATACGCGATTTTGTGTGTGTGCGGGGGGGGGGGGGGGGGGGAGGGGCAGTGAGATCGTGAAAACACAGGTGTTTTCTCCCACGCTGTGTTAGAGCGTGGAAGGGCAGAGAATAAGGTTGAAAGACATTCGTTGGTTGTAGAGTAACCATGTAGATGTATATGTATATATAGGAAATCAGCGGCCTAGCTGGAAGAATCTTAAGGAAGTG
Source organism: Schistocerca piceifrons (assembly GCF_021461385.2). NCBI lineage: Eukaryota > Metazoa > Arthropoda > Insecta > Orthoptera > Acrididae > Schistocerca > Schistocerca piceifrons. Next base: position 800,024,562 of record NC_060139.1, read on the forward strand.
TATGTATTCCACCAAAGACGTACTACAAGAAGTAACTGTTGGACTGATTCTTGAATACAGTTCATCACTGAGGGACCTTATGATGTTAGATTAATACAAGAATCAGAGAAAGAGGACGAGATTAGTGTTTAACATTCTGTCGACAACGACATCATTAGAGACGTAACACAAGCTGGGATTAACGAAGGATACTGAAGGAAAGCTCTGCAAGGAACCATCTCAACATTTCCCTCAAGCGACGTAGGGAAGTCACGGAAAGTCAAAATCAGGACGGCCGGACGCAGGTTTGAACCATCGTCCTCCGGAAGTTGGGTCCATTGTGGTAGCCACTGAGCTACCCCGCTCGCTGAGTCAGAGAAGATTCAACGAAGAGCGGGTCGTTTCTTCACGGGATCGTCTTACGCAGCACCAGAGCATTATGGAGACGTATGGTAAGAGCACGTCCCAAGAAAAGTCGAACAACGCATTACTTACGCCTACACATATCTCGGGAAACGACCACTACGAGGAAGTCAGAGAAATTAGAGGTCATGCAGATACTTATCGACAACCATGTTTTCTATACGCCATTTGTGAATGGAACAGGGAAAGAGGAAAAGGGAGAGGTATCAGAAGTACACTTTGCCACGTACAGTACAGATATACACTGACGGAAAAAAATCGCAACATAAAGATATATGTAGGGTGAGGGTATTTCAGGAATAGATTTGTCTAGGAAACATATTTAAATGATTAACATTGCAAGATCAGATTTTAATGTAAGCGCGATATAAGCCATTGCAAATGTAAAATGCTTGTAAATTAATCCCCATGTAACCATCAGACTGTTTAATGCAAATATGCATTGTGTGATACAGGTGCCGGATGTCAGTTTTGGTGATGGAGTTCCATGCTTGCTGTACCTTTCGGTCAATACAGGAACGGTTAATGCTGTTTTTGGATGACGATCGAATTGTCGTCCGGTAATGTCGTTTATGTGCACGATGGGAGACAGATCTGATTGAGTAGGCCAAGGCAACACATCGACACTCTGTAGAGCACATTGGTTACAACAGTGGTACGCGGGTGCGTGTTATCCTGTTAGAAAATACTTCCCGGAAACCTTCTCATGAACGGCAGCATGATAGGTCAAATTACCAGACTGACGTACAGTTTTGCAGTCAGGGTGTGTGGCATCACCACGAGAGTGCTTCTGCAGTCGTAGGAAACAGAACCCCAGAGCTGAGCTCCAAGTGTGAGTCCGGTATGTCTACTACGCAGACAGGTTGGTTGCGAACCCACGACTGACCTCCTCCTGTCAACACTCGGCTATCACTGGCACCGAGGCAGAACCAATTTTGATCATAAAATGCAACAGACCTCCACCCTGCCCTCCAATGAGCTCTTGCTTGACACTACTGAAGTCGCAGATGTGCAGTGGTTTGGTGTTGGTAGAATACACTTCCGGTTCTGAGCTGTCCTTGAAGTGACCGATTTGTTCGTTGAGTCACTGTCGTAACAACTTCTGCACAAATTACTGCTCTGGATGCAGTTCGATGCGCCAGAGCCACACACTGAACTCCAAGGTCTTGGCTTTCAGTAGTACCATGTGACCATCTGGAGTCTGAAATTTTTGTGATTATACATTCTCGTGACAATCGCTGCCAGCACTCATGTACAGTGAGTAGATTACAGCTAAGTCTTTCTGCAGTATCGTAGAAGGAATATCCAGATTCTCGTAGCCCTACTACACAACCTCGTGTGATGTGTTGATAACGGTGTCTCTGTCGCCTTAAACTCCTTCCTGACGAACATCAATTCACCAGCCGCAAAGGTAACCAACGCTCACGACCGTTACGTCATGTATTTAAAGCAAACCTGAATTGCATCCGCATCGTGGCGCTACTAGCGACTGGCTTGTAATTTGAATAGCCATCATCTTTCCAATTTTGAAACACGCCTACCAACTTTTGTTTATATCGCATAACTTCTTGTTGCTGTTCCGATTTTTTTCCCGTCAGTGTCTACGTCGTAACATGGATGTTACAGTTCGTATGTAGCAAAGAAAACATGGTGCTATCAACGATCTGTGTTGTATGTCAGCTCAGGCAACCGTCCGAAACCACGTGAAAAGTGAAAAACAGGCAACGCACGGAGATAACCAGCCCAAAATGTGTACATGCTAGGGTAATAATACCCAAGGAACATATTTTAACCAACTTTACGTTGCAGCAGGTTGATTCCTATATCGACATGCAAGAAGACGTAAGTAAGAAATTACAGTAAGTGACTATATACATGTTGCATTTCTATATCCAGTGACTATATTTACTCCCGCCATGGGTAAGGGACAGTATTTCCTTAAACTCACCTGGAAGAAATTTTTGAAGAGGTGTAATCGGTGATGACGAAAGCTATACGTTTCAAAACGACATTCATCGCAAATTGTGTGAAGCTGACAAGGAAATTCCGAATTCCAAATGCTGTAGGTGGAACGTTTTTCTCTCGCAAGTTATTGTCATTAGTGAATGATTCGCGATAAGAAGTTAAAGCAGACAGACTTATCAAATAGATACTTTACTTGTGGCCTACATACGAAGGCAAATACGTAAATTCAAAAATTAACCACGTCGAACAAACATTGTCTTCTGAATATTCACAAAATATTATAAATTTAATTTAACAGCGGATGATCAAAATGCTGTCGATATCGTTTGTGCTCTGTAATCAAGCAAATCTGCAGTACATTAGTTGAAAATAATAAATAATATGACACACGTGGGTGGTAGTTTGAGCTATTTTCCTTCAGACCCAAAGGACACTTTCCCTTCACAATGTGTTGAGTGGCTGGTGATAACCGATTATGGAAGTTTAGTGACTTGCTTTTTTGATGAAAATGAGGGAGACAGCACTAATCTCCAAGTGCCCACCCAGCTTAACCTCCTCGTACAAAGGACCAATAACTACCAAAGATATCACACGTCCTCAGTCTATGAGGGCCGGCCGCGATGACCGAACGGTTCTACGCGCTTCAGCCCGGAACCGCGCGACTGCTACGGTCGCAGGTTCGAATCCTGCTTCGGGGCATGGATGTGTGTGATGTCCTTATCTTATTTAAGTTCAAGTAGTTGTAATTTCTAGGGGACTGATGACCTTAGACGTTAAGTCCCATAGTGCTCAGAGCCATTTTTTTCAGTCTATGAGACACTGCGATGAGGCTTAAAATTTAATCCAGGAGAATGGCGCAATGTATGAAGATTATGAACTCGACGCCATCACCTCTTGTACTTTTGGGTACTAGAGGTCAAAATTTTTCCGCTGGCAAGCTTAGGAACCGACTTACCCCGAATCATGCGTTATTGGTCGCGGCTGCGGTCGGGCGTAGTGGAATTTTGCCAAAGGATTGAAGAAGTGGAGCCCGTCTACAGAGGCGTTTGGAAGCGAGATGAATGACAGTAAGAGAAAATTTATCACACAATAGAAAGGTTAAGCCTTTGTAACATTACTTTTCGCCAAGTACGTTTCGGAATATGCGTTGGACATTTTCCGACCATTCTCGCTTTATATGATGACTGTGGTGCTGCGAATATTTTAACACTAGGTGAAGAAACGTACAAGCTAAAATAAAGCTTAGCGACATAAATTTTTCAAGATTGCGCGAAACTCAGAAATTGTGCCGCTGATGTATGTAATCTAGACCAACAAAATGAGCGAGACAGAGATCAAACTGGGGCTGTCGCATAGTCTTCTGCATTCCTCTCCGTATAGAATTCAGTGCATCTTTAACAAAATATCTGTCAAAAGCGACAGAACAGGTCGAATGGGGCAAGATGAAAAAATTCACCCACTTTCCCTCGATAAAGAAAACTCCTCTAGCCTGTCAACAGTTACTTTGCTTTACAGTACTTATTAGTACTTACCAATGGCTGCATAAGCCTCATCCCTCTGTCACTCATTTACAAATCCATAATACAATAATCTGTATATAGATTTAGATCCTTAACATCTTCGATGTTCGCGAGACATGAGACGTTATTAACTCCGTGAACACGAACTGCGTGGAGGATGTTCCACCAGACTCCAGTATATATGCCTCAAAAATTTTCTGTCGCTATACTAGGCCACTAATCCGAAAGAGGTTTAGGAACGGAGAGTAGCTGGGCTGCATATTATAATAGCGTGGGTGGTCGTCTGCTTTATTTAATTGCTGAGCGAAATCCCAGCAATACTGTCGAATTCACAGCCACCACTTATCGATTGGATGAGCAGCAATTATCCCTGATGAGCTCCACACGATAATGCGTTTAGCGCAATTAAATGTAATGTGATCAAGCAATAAAGCACAGATTGGTTACTGAGCTGATCTCCTTTCGTTTAGACTGTAAATGAGTCTGCCTCCGTACAAAGGAAATGCAATACTATGCACGAAAAAGTGTATCATAAAATGAAAGAGAGAACGTATAAATGTGAAGAAAAAAGCATCACCGCAGAAAGGCATGATATAAAAACACTGTCAAACACGTAATATTTCAGCCAAAAGCCCTTTTTCCGGATTAGACAACGCGCGCGCGTGCACCCACCCCCCCCCCCCCCCCACACACACACAAGCAAACGCAACTCACACACACACACATGACCACTGTCTGACTGCTGAGGCTGACAGTCGTCACGTGTGTGTGTGTGTGTGTGTGTGTGTGTGTGTGTGTGTGTGAACACGGATGAAGACCTTCTGGCCGGCAGCTTACTTGTTTGACAGTCTTTTCTTTGTGTCTACTGCGACTCAACATCTACGCTGTATGGTGAGTAGCAGTCTATCCTTTTCATAATATTGTCATTATTCCATCCTCGATTTTCCATTGTTTGAAAAATATTCCCCAAGTCTGACATCGAAAGCTTGCGAATAGCTGTATAGAAGTATACGGAAACAGTAAAAGATAATTTTGAAAGTTACTGGGTGGTGATTCGTTTCAGATGCGCAACCAGAAGATCTAAGTTTTCACTGTCAGAAGGAAGGGGAAGGAAAAAATCGAGTTACCATTAGACCATTTTCTCACCACGAAAAAGTCCTCGTCAGACATAGAGGGAATATTTGCCTGGTGCCTGTAACGGTCAGGACAAATTATTCTCTTGTGTGACAAAACAAATAACAAGCCCAATGTCATTTCCACTGATCTACTACATCATATATCATTCTTAGTATTAATTTTATTTACTTATCGTGTGGACTAATGGAACATGTATACTGAAATGTATAGAAAAACATACATAATATAAAACATCTATGGTATTAATGTAATACGTCGACTCTGGGGGTACCAGCACGAAGTATTTTGGTCCAGTACGATGCGATCGTGTGAGGCATTCTCCTGTGGTGTGTCTCATGGTTTGCTGTTCTCCGAAGTCACAAATGGGAATATGGTTGCTAGCGTATCTGAGTACAAAACATGCACATTCTGTTTAATATGTACCATGTTAGATGTGGCAAGTCAAATTCCGGTGGCTTTTTGGGTGAAACACGACATATTGTTACCTTTTTGTCCCATCAGTTATTAAGTCCATGCGTTAGTAGGATCTAATTCATCTCCCACAATGATGTTTTGTAGTTGATCGTCTAGAGCAGAGACAGCGGTTGAGAAGGTAAGATTCAGGACAGAGGGACACAGGATGGATATCGGTCTGTCCAGTATGTCTCATATAGATACTCGGTGATCATTTACTTTTTTTCAATCTTTTGGCTGCTTTTGTTAGGTGCTCTTCGAAAGAAAGCTCCCAATCCTTACCAGCACCTCCTTTTGTACTTTATTATACTTTGGTGTTTTATTATAAATAAATGCAGTGTTTTCTAACTGTATGATGACTTCCTGTTAGAGGTTTGTTAGTGAGGTGGAAGAAGTAAAACTCTTTTGAGGTGGCATTTGGACCAAGTACTTTACCACTGCAGCTATGCCCACCTTTAGGATCTCTTTCAACTGTTCTATTTATCTAAATCTTGTTGCACGTTCCCAGTGACAGTGTAACCAAACTCCCTTCAACATGATTTTGGCATAGCTGCAATGCACAAGACAAAGAGAAGTGGAACAAGGACTGATCACTGAAGTAGAATGATCCTTAGTTTTCTTGGCAGAGTGACGTCGGTTACCATGACTATTTGGAACACTCGGTCGTTTAGCATAATGTCGATATGTGGAGCAGTTGGTTTGGAAGGAATTATACGAAGAAGCTTGTCTATCGTGCCTTCTCTCCACACTGTGTAGTACGTTGTTGACTGGCCAATTAATGTATCCAAGGTTTTATTTTTCCTTCGAAATCCTTCAGGTTGAATGCTAATACGCATCCGCAGTAGAAGGCTACACTTTTCAGCCCTGGTAACGCTAATGAACTATCAAAACCTGGCAGCGTCAGTATACAAAAATTAACATTTCGTAGAATATACTTGAAGTTGGAGTAACCCCTATACTACTAACGTAGCGCCTCTCATTCTGATAATTGGGATGTGAAATGTTCGACAAGTGTCACGGAAGGAACAAGGAATAACATTGATTGCGTGCAATATTATTTGAGTGTCATTTGATATATGACAGCCGTAGACGTAACCTAAAATGTAGTATTTGTTATATTAAATAATTAACAAATTTGCATTCTTTACCTAAGCACCGTCTCAGATGGTGTCACAGGCGTTCAGGTGTTAGGTCCACGAATTTTTATACAGGAGTCAGGCTTCAGGTTTATCTTTGTGTCCTGTAATCCGTAGATTGTCTCTGAAGGATCTATAACGACCAAAGTTGTTACAGTAAGACGAGCAGTATTATTTGTTTCGTGTCACGATAGTAATATTCTCTGGAGTACTAAATGATTCTTGTCTATGTGCCTCAGTATCCATTTTCTCTCTCTCTCTCTCTCTCTCTCTCACACACACACACACACACGTGTGTGTGTGTGTGTGTGTGTGTTCCACGTCTACTCCTACTCTGATTGCAGCTAAACTCGGTACACATATCCTTTACCGTCAATAAACAATCATTGAGGAGTAAGAACCATCTACCTATCACAATTCACGTAAACACTGAGATGTGTGAAAAACTACCGCATCATAAATGATGTTTAAATTTATAACTTCAGTACTACTATATTCGCAACCTATTTCGTTCACAGCATCCACATACGCTGCTGAATGCACCGACAAAATAATATCGTTGTACGACATAATTCAAGAGATACGACTTCATAAATACTGTGTTACGTGAAAGAATTCCGTTATACGTAAAGTTTTAATACGTTTATTCTTTACTATTAAGAAACTCCTACAGTTGAGTCAACTTAGGGAAATCCCTGCCATATGGCACCGCTTTTGACAGCTTTCAATTGAAAAGCGCAAACGGCTGCAAGCGAAAACGATAGCCGTCTATCGAGCTGTGAAAAGGAGTTACCACAGAGACGCTCACAAAATCGCGATGTAGACTCGCGAAGACGCTGCGCCAAATGTACAGAAACTGTCCAGAATCATGTTTCTTATACCGACTCATACACTCATACATTATGCATATTTCTACATACGAACTTCATAATGTTTCGAAGGTGTCTTCACGAATGCATGAAAGTAAATTTTTTTAGATACATCAATACAAACATAGTTTCTTGTTTTCGATACTAATAGAAAATTTCCGAAATGGACGTACCGGTAATGCTAGGTTTGTCAGCTAGTACGAGGGTTGCCCAGAAAGTAATGCATTGCATTATTTTTTTTCTTAGCCGAAAACAATGCTACGAATGCGAAACGTTAAATACGTATTATTTGAAGTCTCCTGAGTGAGCGCGCAAAGTTTCCGTCACTTCCGACTGATAGCGTAGCTGCAGGATAGTTTAAAAATGGTTCAAATGGCTCCCAGCAATATGGGACTTAACATCTGAGGTCATCAGTCCCGTAGACTTAGAACTACTCAAATCTAAGTAACGTAAGGTCATCACACACATCCATGCCCGAGGCAGGATTCGAACTTGCGGCCGTAGCAGCAGCGCGGTTCCGGACTGAAGTGCCTAGAACCGCTCGGCCACAGCTGCCGGCGCAGGACAATTTCAAAATGGCGTCTGTAGGTGAAATACATTACAAACAACGTGCCGTCATTGAATTTCTCAGTGCAGAGAAAGAAACTGCGGGGAATATTCAAAATCGCTTGTGCAAAGTCTATGGAGAATCTGCTGTCGACAGAAGTATAGTTAGTCGCTGGGCATGGAGGGTGAGATCATCAGAAGGCGGTTCGGCGGAGCTCCACGGTTTGCAGTGGTCGTTGAGACAATGCACGGCTGTCACACGTGGCAATCTGACATAGCCCCCTCGCACTTCCGCTTTTTTGGGCGGCTAGAGGATGCCATTAGTGTAAGACATTTTGAGGATAATGAGGAGGTGATTCACACACTGAAGCAGTCGCTCCGCTACCACGACAAGCATTGGTACCGACAAGGCATACACGCCCTTGTTTCGCGCTGGAGGAAGGACATAGAACGGCATGGAGATTTCTTGGAAAAATAAGGCGTGTGTGTTTTTCTCTTCATGTTCAATAAACAACTGTCGAAGAAAAAAAAGCGGTGCATTACTTTCTGTGCAACCCTCTTACAACATGTTACTCATGTTTACCATGCTGAAACTGCCCGCCCATTTGCGTTGGTAGTATAACCGAAGCCGAACTATGCGATGAGGACCGGAAGCACATGTGACGCTCTGCGTCTGCAGGGTCACATGTTCCTAAAATTTTATTCGATGTCCTCCGTCGACAGCACAGGTGTCATCTCCGTTAATGTATGGTTTCGCAAATCGGTTACATTTCGTCCGCTTCACATAGCTCCACAGTTGTTTGCGCAAGGCTGCGAGGCACTCTGTCACATTCCTCTCACAAATGACAAATCCATTACAACAGCTATGCTGCAGGGATGGTTGGTATTTAACCTATGAAACATATACTGTTCTGCTGTTTACCTAGTAAACAAAACAATACGTGCCCCTGTGGATCCTGTTAAATTTTTAGTAGTGATGGAGTCACCAACAGAAAAGTGTTGTCATTCACCTTGCTTTCGGTAGTAACGAGAACAATTCAGTTTTAAGCACAATTTTCTTTTTTCTATGAAACTTTCAACTTTTTTAACAAAAAAATGCAATTTACATTGTAATATTAAGCCCCAGAGTTGCGTCTTGCAGAATATTACACACAGATTACTCCGTGCAGTCATCGTGTTACCTACGCATCTGGTAGCGTCTTCGTTCCTTCGGAATGCCTCATTACAGCTGCTGTGAGATTCAGCCATGACTCATTAACAGCTATACCCCGACTGAGTGGAACTTGTTCGTTTCTTTGGTTTCAGTTGGCAAGGGCAGATTGCCAAGAGCCAGAGTCATTCCAGTGCACGAGCTGTGCTATCGTTTAGTGGAGCGACCCATGACATTTATGGCTCCAAATGTGCTGTGCATTCTCGACTGCACTCGTGTACTCGTGTAATATGTAAACGTAAGCTACCACAGTAAAGTTAAGTTTAGAGGTTTTACGTTCAGTTTAGTTTTCAGTTGTGAGTGGTTGTAAATGCTGAATACAAGGCATAAATCTAGTTATTTGTGGAATATTATTGTGTAAGAGACGAAAATAACAAAACTTAAATGTTCCGTCGCAGCTACATAGCATTCATTACTCAAGACGTCCATTTATCTACGACAAAGCGAACAGTTTCTCATGTAACAAGGAATCTTCACTCAGAATTTATACACTTCTCGTGTTCAGGCTTTCGTGACCACCGTGCTTTGCGTCCTACATGGAACCTGTGTGCATATACAATGTCGGTGTATCACATACATTTCTGAAGGAACATATACCTTTCTGACGATTCACAGCTGTAGTAAACATTACGAAATAGTCATAATGGTGCGAATATTATTCACGTCAGCTGTACATTTTATTAGTGACACATGAAAATTTGTGCCGGACCGGGACTTGAACCTGGATTTCCACTTATCAGGAGCAGTCTCACTAACCGCTCTGGCTATCTATGAAAGCCTTCCACGTCGACCCAAATTCTATATGTCATGTGGTCTACATTCAATATCCACGCACTTTGTGATTTCCAGACAGGGGCATTACAATGTTGTACACAAACACTATATAAACACAGATATTGTGTAAATCGTTCTTATATATGCGTCGAAGGTCTAAAATGACGATAATAAAAAAATTTGTCTCTCACTGTGAGTCACGAAGTGAGAACACAGGGGATATGGAAAACGTGGCATATGGAACTTCGAGGTGGTGTGGGAGGTGTACATGTATAGCCAAAGTGATCACCATGCGACATTTGCTTCTAGAGTACCACATTTCTAATTTCACGTATTTTCTTAGCTATCCTTAATCACTAACTTGCGCACCTATGTCTATACACTTAACTATATGGTTTTTAAACTTGGTGGGAGATACAACTTCGATTATTATACTTGGTTTTCCCTACCCACATATACTGCTCTTATAATATTTGTACCAGGAATAATTCTGCCACATTACGATGAGAAGATTTTGCTTACACTATGTCATGCGTCTACTGAAGGTCTGTGATCTGTTGACTAACTGTACTGTGCCGCGGATCTGGCAAATTACTTGGCGTATACATTTGAGACTTTAATACCTCGTACCTCCATGATACACAGTATTTGATCAGCTATCACGAATAGAGTTTTATTGCATTCATTTTGTATTTTCAAATCTTTCCAACCATATACTAAGATAATCAATTACTTACAGTTGAAACTACATGAACTTTAATATAATGTAGTGGATTTTACAAATGTAGATTGAGTACACAGTTACATACGAATGATGCGCAATGTTGAGCATCGTGAAAGACTGAATAAATACAAACGTTGGTTAAGATATACGCTCACAATAGGCGGGGAATTCGAACTGGATTTCGTGTAATACACATATTTTCATGCGCCACTAATAAAATGTACAGCTGACGTCAATACGTATTCGCAATTTCCGAATCTATTTCCTAATACATGTAACAATTTACTGATTTCAGAAGGGCTATACTCAACATTATGCAAGATCTGAAGTACCAATGAAACTAGCCCCAGACAGGACAACCTACAGGGTATAAATAAACGTGTCAAACTTTTTCATCACCTCAAAACATTACAAAAAGTTCACATGAACGTGGGTCCGAAAATCCTTTGTTATGACAACTTAGGGAACCTCTGTTGTGACTTCTAGTGGTGTAATGTACTTCAAATGTTCATTTTTACTCTTTTTTGTTTATAGTTGGTTATGGCATTTGTTTTGTTTGATAGGATTGTCTTGTTCTCTTTCAAATTTCCTTCACAACGCATCACAACGATGTATTTAGTGGCTGAAATGACGGATGTTCAATACATTTATGACCTAGCAATCTGTAAAGCGAACGACGTTTTGCTGAACGTTGCCCAAGGAGGAAGTTATCGTGTGCAAGAACTTTTGCACTACTCCAGCAACGTTTGCGAGAGAGAGGCTCTTTTGAAAAGAGCGTTACAGTCGGTGGAAGACCACGCAATGTACAAATGCCAGAGAGCTTGGAGAACTGGTTGTTCGTTCCGTATATAACCTCAATCAAAAGCACCAGGAGAACTGCGAGAAGAGAAGGTGTTCATCATTATGTCGATCTGGCACGTAAGCACGGAAATTTTCTGTACACGAATCAACATCAATGGGTGCAAAGAGTTAAATGGGGCAGACTTTCAGCCAAGACATCTCTGTCAACACTTATTAGTTCATTGTGCTTTGTTTTGGATTTCTCAGCAGTTATCTTGTTCGTTTATGAGGCTGGGTTTTCAACTGATCGAATCTTCAATTAGCTGTGCTGTGAATAATAAATTCTTTCATAATTCTCTAACGAAGGACCTCGGATCCGAGTTCGTATTAACTTTCTGTAATATTTTGATTTCAAGAATAAATCCTCAAAGTTTCTGACACACGTTTTTACACACTCTGTATTGTTCGTTCGGCCGTAGACTGTCGTAAAACTACGTCACGTACCTTGTGTCAATAAACAGTCTTCACTTCCCCAAGAGAAATGTCATCGCAGACAGCGACGACATAAGCACCACTACGGGCTGTCACCTCTCTAACAATTTTGTTTCCACAGCATCGGAGTGCGACATACCAACAGTGGTGCACAGAACAACTGCACCGGGCGCAGGGGTGAAACCATGTCGTCAGCTCCCTGTTTTCAGACGAGTCCCGGTCCTGAGTATAAAAAATTGCTCTGAGCACTATGGGACTTAACATCTATGGTCATCAGTCCCCTAGAACTTAGAACTACTTAAACCTAACTAACCTAAGGACAGCACACAACACCCAGTCATCATCCTGAGTATATCGTCACGGTAGATTTATCTGTTTGTGGAGGCTCCAAGCAGACTAAACACTGTAATGTTGGCCCAGAATATGTTGTTATGCGTGCGGTCTCATTGCGTACACATCTCGATCATCTCTGGGTCTTCCAGCAGTGTTGCGTTTCTGACGTTTTAGAGAGAGTGGCTGTGCACTACCTTAGATGTATGTATCATCTTTCAACAAGATAACGCACACCGAATGTTATCAGTGCTGTTCTTACGTACTTCTGTACAGAGGGTGTTCGACTGTTGACACGAGCAGTAAAATTCCAGAGATCTCTAACCCAATAAAAACATGTGGTCATGGGTGGCTGATAGGCTGACGTGCCATCACTCGCCAACCACTGTTATTAATGAATTCTGGGAAATAACTGAAGCAGCGTGGAATACTGTGTCTGTCACGCAAGGCCAGCAGGCTTAGAGTGATCGGTGCTTGCAGAGCGGCAGCTCTGTGTGCTATATTTCGCGCCAAGTACACGCCAAAATTCAATCAGTTTTCCTTTAACTATACGGCAAATAAAATTTCGTTGTTTGCTGGCCTTCCTTGTGCTCCAGTTGTGTATGGGGATTCCCAAGAAGTTATGTTAAGTTGGTCTCTGTCTTCTATTTGGGGGAATAGATTTAAACCTTGCCCAAACTATTTCTCCTGCAGAACGTCATAAGTTCGTTCTCTCTCTCTCTCTCTCTCTTCTTATACATATTATTTTACGTCTCATATTAGTCGTCAAATATCGCCTATTCTCTCTTACCTCCTTTGGTAATGTGGTGATAGACATTTGCTGAAAATTACATATTTAGCTAACTGTTCCATATATTTTCTTACACCATTTGAAATAACCACCTGGTTCCTGTAGCTCTCGTACATTTCAGTAACTCTCGCTGTATGTCACTGACTTCCCCTGCCTTCTTTATCCTCTTATAATTCAGTGTTTTGTCCAACCTGTCTGTATTACTGGATGAAATATTTCCACATCAACTTCCTCCACTTCCACCACTTACGGGCAGTACTTCTACGTTGCATAGCACTTCAGTGTATTTAGGCATCCACCTGTATTTCTTCTGCATTAATATTTTCACGTATTAGTCACACTGAACTTCTCCAAGGCTACTTTTAATGTTCCTGTAAGAATTGTCTATTTTTCGTCTAATAATATCTTTCTCAACATTGTTTCATGCGCTAGATTAGTAATAGTTTAATGCACAAGCAGTCTTCTTACTTCGTAATTGAGATATTAGGCTACTGACTCCATTATGACCAATGCTCTATCCAGGTTTATTCCATTTCTCTCATCTTCTGAACGAATCACGATAATTTACTTATCGCATTTGTCAGTGTTATAGAGAATTACACGAAAAACATAAAAAATCATTATTTTCAACGCCATCTCTGTAATAATTACTTCTTCCATCTTATTCTTAAATATCGGAAACTCGTAATATATCTTTCCACGAAATTCATATGAGATTCACGAAAGGTGTACCTAATATCTGCAACCTATTGCTACACGAGTACCTGCCCGATTTGCTCATATGTTAGTCACAAAACAGTAAAACCCGATCGTATATATAATCGAAGTCCCATGCACAAAACACCTTCAAGCTTCTGATTAGGTTACAAATAAATGACCATGATAAATATTTAATCATGTAAGCGAGGAAAAGTTGAGAACAGGTTTGAGATTATTTTTAAAGTTTGTTGGGAGTCACTCATTGTCTTTCTCCAAAGCTGTTTCACAGAGGAAGACTGCACTGTAGTTCCTTCTCTAGATTGTCGTATAGATGACAAAATGGTAGATATAGAAATAGACGACAGAGGGATAGAGAAACAATTAAAATCGCTCAAAAGAGGAAAGGCCGCTGGACCAGATGGGATACCAGTTCGATTTTACACAAAGCACGCGAAGGAACTTGCCCCCATTCTTGCAGCGGTGTACCGTAGGTCACTAAAAGAGCGTAGCGTTGCCAAGGATTGGAAAAGGGCACAGGTCATCCCCACTTTCAGGAAGGGACGTCGAACAGGTGTGCAGAACTATAGACCTATATCTCTAACGTCGATCAGTTGTAGAATTTTGGAACACGTATTATGTTCGAGTATAATGACTTTTCTGGGGACTAGAAATCTACTCTGTAGGAATCAGTATGGCTTTCGAAAAAGACGGTCGTGTGAAACCCAGCTCGCGCTATTCGTCCACGAGACTCAGAGGGCCATAGGCACGGGTTCACAGGTAGATGCAGTGTTTCTTGACTTCCGCAAGGCGTTCGATACAGTTCGCCACAGTCGTTTAATGAACAAAGTAAGAGCATATGGACTATCAGACCAATTGTGTGATTGAAGACTTCCTAGATAACAGAACGCAGCATGTTATTCTCAATGGAGAGAAGTCTTCCGAAGTAAGAGTGATTTCAGGTGTGCCGCAAGGGAGTGTCATAGGACCGTTGCTATTCACAATATACATAAATGACCTTGTGGATGACATCGGAAGTTCACTGAGGCTTTTTGCAGATGATGCTGTAGTGTATCGAGAGGATGTAACAATGGAAAATTGTACTGAAATGCAGGAGGATCTGCAGCGAATTGACGCATGGTGCAGGGAATGGTAATTGAATCTCAATTTAGACAAGTGTAATGTGCTGCGAATACATAGAAAGATAGATCCCTTATCATTTAGCTACAAAATAGCAGGTCTGCAACTGGAAGCAGTTAATTCCATAAATTATCTGGGAGTACGCATTAGGGATGATTTAAAATGGAATGATCATATAAAGTTGATCGTTGGTAAAGCCGATGCCAGACTGAGATTCATTGGAAGAATCCTAAGGAAATGCAATCCGAAAACAAAGGAAGTAGGTTACAGTACGCTTGTTCGCTCACTGCTTGAATGCTGCTCAGCAGTGTGGGATCCGTACCAGATAGGTTTGATAGAAGAGATAGAGAAGACCAAACGGAGAGCAGCGCGCTTCGTTACAGGATCATTTAGTAATCGCGAAAGCGTAACGGAGATGATGGATAAACTCCAGTGGAAGACTCTGCAGGAGAGACGCTCAGTAGATCGGTACGGGCTTTTGTTAAAGTGTCGAGAACATATCTTCACCGAAGAGTCAAGCAGTATATTGCTCCCTCCTACGTATATCTCGCGAAGATACCATGAGGATAAAATCAGAGAGATTAGAGCCCACACAGAAGCATACCGACAATCCTTCTTTCCACGAACAATACGAGACTGGAATAGAAGGCAGAACCGATAGAGGTACTCAAGGTACCCTCCGCTACACACCGTCAGGTGGCTTGCGGAGTATGGATGTAGATGTAGATCAGTATGTTGTGAGTAATTTGTGCTCTATTTTAAGCAAAAGCCAGTTTTCACCTCAATTTATGAAGTCATATCTCCTCAACTATGTGTCGTAAAATAACACAATTTTGCAGGGAAACTCACTGGTATATGCGGATACTGCCTTGCGAATAGAATTAGTACTATTGTGACCATATGAAACTACAATCGTCTGGCCACAACTTTGATTTCTTGGAGTACTCTGGGAGATGGTTCACTTTTAACTGCAACAGATGATATTTTAGTTTGTTACATGAATGAATAAAAAGGTTTACTTGAGATAGTTCCTTGTCACAAATGAGTGTAGAATATTTACAACTATCATTGATTATGGAAGCATCACTTCGTTCACATATTAACAAACTTCTCTTGCAAACTTTACTCTTGCAGTACAAAATGCAACCTTTGCTAAAGTACAAATGTAATTGTCACTGTCACTGTCTTACACGAAGATGTTGACTGCTGTAGCTTAGGACTCGAAGTGGGCTGAGCTTTTACAGGCTCGACACTATATCGACCTATGTGTAAGAACGCTGCTGTGCTGAAAGTAGGCATAGTATTTCGAGTGCCTCCCTCTGGGTCTTGTGGAATCCAGCGATCCTTCGCTAATGTCTGTGGTATCGATTCGCGTTGTCAACTTTGGTGTTGCACCGTGATCTCTGGACAATACCACAAGTCGTAAGAACGTAATGTATCAGAATGATATGCCCGAAGGGGCAGTTTTATTGAATGATCAGTGAACATGTAACCTGCGATTAACTTTTTTTCTTTAATCAGTTTATGAGAAGAACAAACAAGAAAGTATTTCGCAAAGGTATGAAATTATATGTCAGGGTTGCTAGAAGTCAGTAACTTCTCATTCTGAAATACTGTATGAATATAGTCTGGTATCTGCGTACTGTTGATTACTCTACATCAAAACTTAAATGCAGTTTATGACTGTAATGTTTTTTATTCCAGTCTTTGATCGCAATCTCAGTTCTTGAGACGATGACCGGTTTCAGTCCGTAATGACCATCCTCAGATTTACAATATACGAATATATACACCTAGTGAGCAGTGTGTCTTTCAACAAAAAATTACAATACGTACACAATATATTATCATACTACCAGGGAAATGTACAGATAAAATACGGTAAAACGTACCTTTTTTACACTAAGGCCTAAAGTGCTAAGGCCATATTGGTATCGTCAAAACATATAAATATAATCTACACAGCATCGTCATATAGATCTGAAATAATGTGTAGAATAGGCCACATCGTCCACACAATGATTATTGCAACTGGCTAATGAAGTAATAATAGCTACCAGAAATCTGTTTGCCTACATCCTCCCTAGATGTCGCTACTGTGGGCTTAGATGAAGTCATTCACTTCATATATTTTCTTTTAATAGTTTTATATGAGTGTATTCGTCTTTTAATGTATCACAATTGGTTTCTATGATTGTTATCAATTTTAAAGGTCTGTTACATGTATATTTTATATAATGAGTTTTTATCAGATTATGTTTTTTGCATTAAATGATGACTTTATGATGACTTTTATGTTGAAACACACACTGCTCACTAGGTGTATATATTTCTATATTGTAGATCTGAGGATGGTCATTACGGACTGAAACCGGTCATCGTCTATAGAATTGAGATTGTGATCAAAGACTGGAATAAAAAACATTTGACAGTATTTGATCACTGTTTGTATGCGCGACTATGTCGCGATTGGTATGACTGTAATGTTTGTCTTCGTATGGTTATACCTATTAATGAGTAGATTACATCAGCGTTTTGAATTTTAAAATAGTGCAGTATTTACGAGAAATATTGAAAATCAAATTTTTGCTTTTCCTGGAAGCCGTTAGGTAGGTAGCCTGCAACTGTATCTAGGTTCTGTGCCCCGTGACAGAAACTTAGTAATAACAGACAGATTTCGAGACGGGTGCAAAGAGAATTTTGTGCCGGCAGATGTTGCGGCGCGAGTATTTGAGGAGGATGGTTTCCACGTGAGCTGGCAGCAAGTAATTTGTCCGGGCCTTCCTCCCGGGCGCGGCGATGTGTCAGCGGCGCTGTACTGGCTGCGCGTGCCGACTGGCTGACTGGGGGGCGCTGTGTTTACGGGCAGCGGGCCAGCGCTGCAGCGGCCACACCGAGCCGCGTGCCAGGAATAACGCCACGCCGAGGCACGGCAGGGCAGGGCACGCCACTGCCTGCTACTGGCTGTGCGCCGTCTCTCTGTGACCTCACCTGCTAGCATCTCGACAAACTACTCACATACTTTCGTCAATATAAAACTAAATCGGAATATATCTCATGCACTTTTGAGATAGGCAACCCAACGCATATCGTCTGCTCTGTATGCAGGTAAGCTGGGTTGCCTATCATACAGGGCATGTTAAGAGGCCAGGTTCATTTGGTCCATCCTATACTACCAAACTCAAAGACCATACTACAAACGGCTAAAAATCCAGGGTGGACTGTAAAATTAAAGTATCTGTTTATTATAAAGTAAGCTGTCATGATTTTCTCTTTATTTCCTGCACGAAGCGTTTCCGGTAATAAATTGGGTGATCAAGTGTGTTTTCGTGTATTATTTCTTTTAGGGATGTAGCACCTCTGTTTATAATATTCGATTCTAAGATAACTTTACAATTTACTTGTGATCGCGTTAGCTCGAGACCCACGAGAAAAACAGACCGTGGCGCGTACGTCACGAAGGCAGGCCTGAGCTCGCTCGTTCGCTCAGCTCAGCAGATGGAAAGTGTTTCTAAACCTGTTAACTCGGAGCTGAGCTAGTACGTACTAAGGGGAATTGCATATTTTGCTGGAATCTGCTATTATGGAGTCTTATACTACAATAGAATTTAATTTAAGATCAATATTCGACATAAACGGTATAACAACTAGTTTATAGCATTTAGGCTGGTTCAAATGGCTCTGAGCACCATGGGACTTAACATCTGAGGTCATCAGTCCCCTAGAACTTAAAACTACTTAAACCTATCTAACCTAAGGACATCACACACATCCATGCCCGAGGCACGAATTGAACCTGCGACCGTAGCGGTCACGCCGTTCCAGACTGAAGCGCCTAGAACCGCTAGGCCACACCTGCCGGCTAGCATTTAGGCACCTCTGCTTAACAGTCCTCATTTCATACAAGATGGGGTGCCTTATGTAACTGATAATCATTTCGGCATTATTTTGATTTTGTTGTACCACAGTACAGCCGTAACAAATTAGAAGTAGACCTATGGACTTCCGATCATTGTAGAACTACAAACAGTAAGACTCCGTAGTAGCGGATTCGAGTAGATGATGCAATTCTCATTTGTATGTACACACCTATTTACTAGTTAATATATGTAGAAAAGCAGTTTGTCTGCTGAGTTGAGCGAGCGAGCGAGCTCAGGCCTACCTTCATGACGTACGCGCCGCGGCCTGTCTTTCTTGCAGGCCTCGGCATTATCTGATATATGGCAAAAAGAAGCGGAGTCATGTACAGACCATGGATGGGAACAGTGGGTACTGATTCGGTAAAGAATTTCGCCAATTAAGTAGTCAGATAATTTAAGTAGCTACCACAACAGAAAATGTAGGGATTATCATTGGTCTGTTACATTAAATTAAAAAAATGGTTCAAATGGTTCTAAGCACTAGGGGACTTAACATCTGAGGTCGTCAGTCCCCTATAACGTAGAACTACTTAAACCTAAGTAACCTAAGAACATCACTCACATCCATGCCCGATGCAGGATTCGAAGCTGCGACCGTAGCGGTCGCGCGGGTACTGATTGTAGAGCCTATGACAGCTTTTTTTCCCACAAAAATGACTACAATGAAATGACATAAATAAGGTGACAGATAATTGCAGTCATAAATTACAGCATTCAAATAATGAGGAATCATATTCAGTCTTTAGCAGTAGCACAGTTTAGCACCTCGGCCATTCCGGCAGTCGCACAGCCGCAGATTTCTGAGCCGCGCGGGATTAGCCGAGCGGTCTAGGGCGCTGGGGCGGCTGGTCCCGGCGGTGGTTCGAGTCCTCCCTCTGGCATGGGTGTGTGTGTGTGTGTGTGTGTGTGTGTGTGTGTGTGTGTGTGTGTGTGTGTGTGTGTTCGTCCTTACGATAATTTAGGTTAAGTAGTGTGTAAGCTTAGGGACTGATGACCTTAGCAGTTAAGGCTCATAAGATTTCACACACATATGAACATTTGAGCCACTCCGGCCGGCTACACAAAATCTCTAATTTTAATGTATTAATATATTTTAGTGCACTGGGTGACTCATCTGCCCCTACCACAGTGTTTTAGGCGACTAGCAACTCCTTCAAATACCACATGCGTTATTTTCATATTCTCTCGCTCATAATACGTAAACTGTAAGTCATGCAAAAAATAAATAAATAAATAAATAAATAAATAATGAACGGGACAGTTTTTAGGAAATGAAATCTAATGCAGTTAAATTTTGTGTTGGGATGCGTTTTGGCTAGAGGCTGTAGCTTTAGAATTATTAAAGAAATGGAAAAAAGAAAGATACAGAGAGAGATTCACATAAAGTGACTTTCAGACGCGTGATTCTTGACTAATTCGAACACCATGTCCTTCAGTGAAAATATATTCTAGTACAAAATTGAATTACACTAAATTTTCTACAAAGATGTCGTGTTCATTTTTTCTGTAGGACTAAAAGTTAGCATGAAACAAGCGAGAGAACAGGATGATTTTGCGAGTCATACTAGGAGGTGTTGAGGGTTGCATAAAACCCAGAGGTAGCGACAGCTGACTTATACTGATAACTCAAACTTAACCTCTCCGTTCAATAGTACACTATTATCCACTCACTTCAGATTTTGTTTTTATAATCACATTCAGTAGCGTTAGAATAACGATATGCAGAGGAAGTATTTCGTGCGTCATCGACTCCCCCAAGAAAGTGCGCACCAAGCAAAGTGATTCGTGCGAACACATTCAGTTGTGCGAGGACAGGCCATACCGTACAGCTCAGTTGAGGGACCGCATGATTAAGATTTAAGTTGTACACCGTACACACTGGTCTTAAGTACTTGCAACTCTGCGAGGAAATGCAGAGACAAAAGTATATAATGTGTATACCGATCTGTGAATGTAACTTCTACAATGAATTTACTATACCAGGATTATAACTGTCACATACATAAACAATGTTACCTGTGACTTCGTAGGTGTACATTTTATAATACCTTGTTATCAGTTTAAAGCTTCCGCACTCCGAGTGCTATAAAAAAGCAAAATGTTATTGAACCTCAGTTAACTTTGGCTACTCATTTAGTGGTGTAGGGAGCTTTTGCACAAAAACTATTCAGTTTCACATTCTCACCTCAAGAATAATGGATTTGCAGCCTTAGTGATACTTCTGCACAGGGACAAGGATATCTTTAGACATACACCATGCGGGTGGTCAACTAGGATCTTAGTGTTCTTTCATGCAGTAGAGTACACAGAAGCCTCTCACATGTCCTACATTTCCAGCGCAAATGGGAACAGTTACACGCTGTCTGTGGTGATACAGAGGAGGGAGTGAACACGCAGGGCGCATGTTGTACTGGACACTGACTGACGTCACATTCCGTTGCTACAATCATTGAGCGTCGTGTTTCCATTATATTGCCGCTTGCACGATATTTGTGATGTGTAAGCTTCTCCGTCATTGTGGTGCCTCTAGTGTAACATTAAAATACGCGGAACTTTGTAATTAATGATGGAATTTAAATGTAGTCAACAGAGAAATGTCACATAGAATACAATGTGATCATGAGCTACATTCAGATTCTGCAATATTTAAAGTAACACGTCAGATGCACTATGTACTACGTAGGAGAAACAGGACGACAGATAGACAAATGTGTATTTGAAGTAAGGCTGTCCAGGTCTAATCGATTGTGCTTACTGCCTGAGTCTCGACTAGCAGTCCAGCACAAGTCAAAGTCTCACATCAGACTCAGGAGCATATTGTTAGCTAGCAGGTAAATACGAAACCTGTTGCCTGCACTGCCGTTTTTTAAACGAAATTTCCCTTCTAGTATGTTTATTATCATCCATGACTGCCTGACGTTTCGAGATATTTGTATAACTTTCGTCGCTCTTAAGCATCAACCTCTTGTTTTCACACTAAAAACACATTGACAAAAAGAAAGGTCGAGCATGGCCAACGATACAGTCATGTCATGAGTAGCAGTGCTGCAACGGTAGGACCACACTTTCAGAATTGCACACATCTTGCTTCACTAACCATTGTGCAGTGAAAATTACCTATCACAGCAGAAGATGTTGAAAATGTATACAGTTGAGTGTACTCGACATCTACTATGGTAGGTGGCTTTTATTGCACTATGCTAAGTGCTGCAGGATGTGTGCAATTCTGCAAGTGCGGTCCTATCGCTGCACCGTAGCAACTACCGTCATGGCTGCATCAGAGGCACAACCTCTGGATGAATGCTTATTCCTCAGCATAATAGTATAGTACCATAGATCGATATCTCCCCACACGCGTTCCACAGTCAATAGCGGCAACTCAATTTCCCGTCAGAAGCCGACAGCAGTCAGGCTGAATACAGCACACCCAATGGAACAAGCCCGCAGAGCCACTCCACCAGAGGCGCCCTCTACCGCCACGATATAAGATGGCCGGCAGCAGCCACACAGCCGACTCACAACGAGGCCCGGCTCCGTCCCAACAGAGTCGCGCTACCGAGAGGCAGCCCAGTCGCGGCCCTGGCTATCGCTTGTGCATTAGTTGTTATTGTATTAACTGCACTACAGTGCTGCATGTTCATCTGTAAAGAGTGTTCATACACTTGGAGAAAGCTACCAACTAAGTAAAGATTTAGTTTACTATTTTAACTTGTTCACTAATCTTTTTGCTCTTGTCTAGCTTTCGTACGCCAACAAATGCCGCACCATTCTGTAGCCCACCTCTCCTTTCCGTTTTGTACGAAGTCATACAAGAGAAATAGTTCTATTAAAGTCTCTCAATTCCTGATAATCTGTTGATGCCGTGCAAAGTACGGCAGTTAAAAGAGTGAGAGAGGGGGGGGGGAGATATACATGTGCGTATGACAAACCCCTTCCCTCAAAAATCTTTCTGTTGTTCATACCTCTACTGTGTTACGTTCTCATTTGTACTAAGACTGCAGTACACATGAGGTGCCTATTTGCTTCTACCGCGTGAGTGGAATGCGTAAGTTCTGATAAATGTTAACCAACTTGCAGTCCTCTATAGTACCTGCGTAGAAAACAGCACGTAGGTCGTGAATTTGTTATCTTGAGGCTGTATGAAACTCCAAGAGAGGAACTGCTATTTTAGAAATAATTACATTTCCAATCAGTTTGTTTATATTGGATGCCACTCGCTTTTCTATTGGCAGAACAGGAGAAACTGGACCATTAAATTCCACTTTAGAGTCACTAATTATTTCTATTCTTCAAAAAATTAATGAACTCAATATTTCCGTAATTAGTATCACACTGTTCTTAGCTACATGTCCTAATAACCATACATTGCTTACAAAGTCTTAACTAACACTGACCACGGCAGACATGTCTGTCCTCCGAGGCATCCCAACCATCTCTGATCCTACAGACGAACCACTTCGCCCGCAAGTCAAGTTAGGCGCTATCCGAAGATCACCAAAGTGCTTCGTCTGCCTCTTCGTTTAGCAGCTGTTTATTATTCTGCTAGTTAATTATACTTGTGAAATAACGCAGCCGGCCGCTGTGCCCGAGCGGTTCTAGGTGATTCAGTCCGAAACCGTGCCGCTGCTACGATCGCAGGTTTGAATCCTGCCTCGGGCATGGATGTGTGTGATGTCCTTAGGTTAGTTAGGTTTAAGTAGTTCTAAGTCTAGGGGACTGATGACCTCAGATGTTAAGTGGTGGGTGGTGGGTAGTGTTTAACGTCCCGTCGACAACGAGGTAATTAGAGACGGAGCGCAAGCTCGGGTTAAGGAAGGATTGGGAAGGAAATCGGCAGTGCCCTTTCAAAGGAACCATCCCGGCATTTGCCTGAAACGGTTTAGGGAAATCACGGAAAACCTAAATCAGGATGGCCGGAGACGGGATTGAACCGTCGTCCTCCCGAATGCGAGTCCAGTGTGCTAACCACTGCGCCACCTCGCTCGGTAGATATTAAGTCCCATAGTGCTTAGAGCCATTTGAATCATTTGAAATAATGCAGTGGTAGCACGCTATTCAGAGATTCATTAATTTGAAATGCAAATAAATACTCTGTTTATTTTGTCTAATATTAATTTCAGAAGTTTAAAGTTTTGGACCGCAACTTCCGAACGCAGCAGCCAATCGCGGAGACGGACCACAATTTAGGCGGTCTTCCTCACGATACCCGTGCCGAACAAACCATCTGTCATCGGTACCTCACACCACATTACGTCATCTTGCCACTTAGCCTTCTTAACTGCTCAAAGAAGAGCTTCTTGTACCTTAGTATGATGGCTACAAAGCCAAAATTGTTACAAAAGGCGAAATTCTTCATCACATTTCTAGTTGGTGTGAGGAATGATAGCTAGTTCTAAATGTAGAAAATTGTAAGCTAATGCAGATGGGTAGGGGAAACAAATCCATTAGGTTCGAGGATAGCATTAGCAGAGTACAGCTTGACAGATTTACATCGATTAAATATCTGGATGTAAAGTAGCATAGCAGAGTGAAATGGAATTAGCATGTAACTATTGTAGTAGGGAAGGTGAATGGTCGACTTCGGTTTATTGGGAGAATTTTCGGGAAGTGTGGTTCGTCTGTAAAAGAGACCTCATATAGGGCACTTGTGCGACCCATTGTCGACTACTGTTCGAGTGTTTGAGATCGGCACCAAGCCGAATCAAAGGAAGACGTTGAAGCAATTCAGATACTGGTTGCTCGATTAATTACTGGTAGGTTCGAGCAACTTGCAAGTATTACGGAAAAGCTTCGGAGGTTCAAATGGGAATCACTGAAGTGAAGGCGACATTCTTTCCGGAGGCCACAAATGAGAAAATTTAGAGAACTGGCAGTCGGGCAGATTGCAGAAAAATTCTACTTCCACCGACGTACATGTCGTGTAAGCATCATAAAGATAAGAAAAGAGAAATTACGACTCGCACCGAGGCATATGGATAGTCATTTTTCCCTCGCTCTACTTGCGAGTGTAACAGGAAAGGAAATGACTAGAAGTGGTACACATCTTCCGCCATGCAGTATACGATGGTCTGTGAAGTACTTGTATGTGTATATGTAGATGTAAATGTAAATGAAGATAATACTTTCGCAAAAAAAGCTTTTATTTAGAAATTTGCAAAAAGAAATCTAGACAGTAAGATGGCCGTTTGATGTAGTAGTGAATGGCAGTCTACTTCCACTCCATTGCAAATCGCCAGTACAGAGACCACATAAAAGTGTATTCAGCAATAACTTGTTTTAAAAACACATTCTTTTTACTTCTCACAGTTCGACTTTTATAAATAGTGTTCCGCTGAAGGTTGAGGAAAGTCATATGCAGTTAGAACTGTTGATGGAAGGAGTGGGAATCGAACGAGGAAGTGTTTGCCGTTAAAATGACACACGACTGACCGCCAAATAGCCAGCGGTCGTCTCTGGCTGCGAGGAAAAGTCGCAGTCTTGTCAAAACATCAGGCATTCGTACCCAAACATACAGGAAGGCAACAAATAAACACTCTTACCGAATGGGCCGGTTAGAAATGACGCCGATAAAGTAAAGAACTGAGGAGTAACAGAAAAATACTTTTTGGGCGACTGGCACTTCAATGTTAAACAAAGAATGCAAGATTTTTAATATAGGGATAAAACTGGATGAGAATGAGCTAAATGTTTACCTGCGTATATATTTTTCAGTTGTTATTAATGTGAAATCCGTTAATAAAGTGCTGTAGCAATTATAATTTGGTAGCACACCGATGGAAATAATAAGTAAACGCAACTCTCTCGGTACTGTATCGTCATCGTTCTCAAAAAATACCTTATTTTAAGTATAAAGTGATTCAGTTGCTGCTACGGATAAGTTTTACACAACCTGAGACTTCTTGAAAAACCCCTCGTAAGATTTTCGTATTCTCTTGCTAGATACGCTCAAACTATTAGTCCTACAGAAAAAACAAACAAGATCTTTTTGTAGGAAATTTAATGTAATTAAATTTAGTTCCGGGATACTTTTTGGTGGAGCCCTCGGTTTTCTAATTATTCGACGAAAACGCGTTTGAAAGACATTCTTGTACCTTTTTCTTGAATATTTCGCGAACTACGGACTCCAGTACAAATGGATCCCAGTACAAAATTTAACTACATCCAGTTTCCTACAAAAAAAATCCTGTTCATTTTTTTGTGCATAGCGAGCGACAGAATAGGAATATGTGCGTGGTATTTGTTGGGTTGCGGGTAGCATAAAACAAGGAGGCAGGAGAGCTGAGTCACTTCCAATAACTTCAAAAAATTTAGTTGGGATATTTCCACATATTTTAAAATGCATGTAAGATGGTATGACAGAAAGTGTTTGTTGTTCATGTCTCACGATAGCTGCCAACTCATGGGGTGTTTGATCAGCGAAACAACCTTTATACTAAAATACTTGGTCCTCAGGTACAAGATATTTATTGGGGTAGAATAGTAGTAAAGCATGGCTGACGAGTTTTGGCTGGCTGATTTCCCGAACTGCGTAGCGATTGTATGATGATTTCCTGTAATACAGGAACAGCCTACGTGAAATACTTTGTAGCAATATATTTCGTGTTAGCGTTTGGAAGTACAATACCATGCGAGACGTTCTAAAATTCGTAACTAATGTGATACACTGCTCACTTCTGTACTCGAGATAGGCTGTTCGAAACAGACGGACTACCCTGTCATCCTCAGCCAAAGCTGTTCTTTTAATGAGCACAGGGTCAGCACACCACTCTCCTGGCCATTTTCGGCTTTCCAGACACTGGAGCCGCTATTTCTCATTCTATATTTGCATCCTGAGGCTTAGCGGACTGTATTCAACTCGTTCCACTCAGAAAAAATCCCTGGTAGTACCGGGAATTGAACCTTTGTATGACAGTCAGCTACATTGCTCACTGAACTGCGGATACAGACGGCTGATACGAAGAACGTATTTATTCTGATTATATAAGAGTGTACACGGTGGTAGCTCATGCAAAATTTTGCCAAAGTAAAAAAATATACTCCCGAAATATACATGAAAATAAAGTGTAGTATGCGCTCAGGGACAAAAAATGAAGTCCCTATGTCGCTGTTTTCTGTTGCAGACTTTATCAACCGGGTGATCAAAGAGTCAGTATACATTTGAAAACTGAATGAATCACGGAAAAATGTAGATAGAGAGGTACAAATTGACACAAATGCTTGGAATGAAATGAGATTTTATTAGAAAAAAAAATACAAAGTTCAAAAAATGTCCGACAGATGGCGCTTCATCTGATCAGAATAGCAATAATTAGCATAACAAAGTAAGAGAAAGCAAATACGATGTTCTTTACAGGAAATGCTCAATATGTCCACCATCATTCCTCAACAATAGCTGTAGTCGAGGAATAATGTTGTGAACAGCACTGTAAAGCATATCCGGAGTTATGGTGAGGCATTGGCGTCGGATGTTGTCTTTCAGCATCCCTACAGATGTCGGTCGATCACGATACACTTGCGACTTCAGGCAACCCCAAAGCCAATAATCGCACGGACTGAGGTCTGGGGACCTGGGAGGCCAAGCATCACGAAAGTGGCGGCTGAGCACACGATCATCACCAAACGACGCGCGCAAGAGATCTTTCACGCGTCTAGCAATATGGAGTGGAGTGCCATCCTGCATAAACATCGTACGTTCCAGCAGGTGCTTATCAGACAGGCTGGGGATGATGCGATTCTGTAACATATCGACCTACCTCTCATCCGTCACAGTAGCAGTTACAAAACCAGAATCACACATTTCCTCGAAGAAAAAAGGCCCGATAACGATAGATGTGGTAAATCCAATCCATACCGTGACTTTCTCGTTGTGCAATGGAGTTTCCACGACAGTTCTAGGATTTTCGGTAGCCCAAATTTTGCAGTTGTCGGCGTTGACAGACCCTCAGAGCGTGAAATGAGCTTCGTCGGTCCACAACACGTTATTCAACCAATCGTCATCTTCCGCCATCTTTTGAAACGCCCACATTGCAAATGCCCTCCGATTCACTAAATCGCCAGGTAACAGTTCATGATGCCGATGGATTTTGTACCGACAGCATCGGAGGGTACGCCTCAGTGCCAACCGAACAGTAGTGCATGGAATGCCGGTGCGACGTGCGACTGCACGAGCGTTGACTTCCCCACGCATAGAAGAACCCGCTACAGTCTCCATTTCTTCCTGAACTGTCTCAGCAGCATTACGCCTTGTGCTCGGTCGGCCACTACGGGGTCTATCGTCTAAACAACCCGTGGCTTCGAACTTCGAAATCATTCTCCCCACAGCTGCATTTGTCAAGGGACCTTTACCCGTTCGAATCCCCTTCCTATGGCGATAGGATCGTAACGCTGAACTAGCAGATTCCCCATTCTGATAATACAGCTTCACTAAAAGCGCCTTTTCAGGTAACGTCAATATGCTGCGACTGCTGGCGCATTTGATTCTCTCTCATTACTGCTCCTTTTATACACGATTGTCATGCGCAGTCACTGGCGTTTTGCTGTCCACCGCCATCTGTCGGACATTTTGTGAACTTTGCTTTTGTTTGGTTCTAATAAAACCCCATGTCATTCCACGCATGTGTGTCAATTTTTACCTCTCTATCTACAATATTCCGTAGTTTATTAAGTTTACAAATTTATACTGACTTTTTGATCACCCGGTATAACTCCGGTCTTCAAACCTTCAGCATTGGTTACCGTATTCTTCCTCGGAATTCACGACAGGCTTTTGACAGCCATTGCGTCATTAACTGACATTTAAATATAAGAAACTGTACCAAGGGTGACGTGTTCCTCATAAATCATGAATGTGGCAACAACAGCATCAATAATGTAAATGTACACATGGATCAAACATAGAAATTTTTGATTGGCCTTCAATTCCTGACTTTTCATTGGTCGCTGTATTAGAGTCCAGACGGCGTGGTGATGATATTGCTAGACCCGTTTATTCCCGTTCTTGGCCGCTACCAACGCAGTGTTGCGGTAACCACAGCATGTACAGTTTAACCGACAGCTGCGTCCCTGCCTCTGAGTGGAAAATAGAGCGGCTGAAATCATTTCAGAACCAAACAGTGTGGTTTCTAGTTATTGCGGAGAGAGCAATGGCAAACGTTTATATCCGTTCTTTTTTTTTTTTTTTTTTTGTCAAAATGGTTCAAATGGCTCTGAGCGCTATGGGACTTAACATCTGAGGCCATCAGTCCTCTAGAGCTTAGAACTACTTAAACCTAACTAACCTAAGGACATCACACACATCCAGCTAGGGCGCGAGGAAACAGTTAATAACTAAGGAAATAAATAGTCCTTAATCACGTACGGACCGGAATCTGCTGGGATCCGTAAAACTGTATACGAAGAGACCACAGAGTTTCACATGAGGGTAGTGTAGCGATCACTGGAGGCAGCAGTGTGTGAGTAACCAAGAGGTGGCGTGCACGCCGCTGTGAGCAGATGGCACGCCGGCGGGGAGCTTGGGCTGCGCTGATATTCACGGCCACTGCGCAGCTCCTGCAGCCACTCTACACCACCGGCGTTGCTGGTGACGCGGCAGTTCCTGGCAGTCGGCTGCCGCAGTTCACCATCCCCGCCTTGTAGCATCGCCCTCTCCCCTGCTGGCCCTCTACCGGCTGCACGGATTGCAGTTGTCAGAGCCTGCACGAGACGCGTAGCACTACTGCCATTGCCACTGGCGTCGGTAGGGTCCCTCTGCTACTTCTTAATTACGCCCCTGCGCACGACGGAGGGAAAGCTATCGCTGATAGGGCATAAATGTAACGGCAAATATTTGTAGCATGATTTTAAAAACAGTTCTAGTGTGCAGATTGAAATTTATTTATTACTCGTTCCGCCTGGTTAGGTCTTCAATATATAATCTAAAAATATACATGGAGGACAAAGTTATAAATTTTGCAGTATGGAACGTGGCTGTTATTCAGCAACCGTATGTTAGTTTCAAGCCGGCCGGTGTGGGCGTGCGGTTCTAGGCGCCTCAGTCTGGAACCGCGTTACCACTACGGTCGCAGGTTCGAATCCTGCCTCGGGCATGGGTGTGTGTGATGTCCTTAGGTTGGTTAGGTTTAAGTATTCTAAGTTCTAGGGGACTGATGACCACAGATGTTAAGTCTCATAGTGCTCAGAGCCATTTGAAGCATCTTTGTTAGTTTCAATACAAGACTGAATAGCCAACCCGTTGCACATAAATGTTAGGTACATTGACGTAGGTTTCGACACCTACTAGGAGTGTCTTCATCAGAACAAATAGTTGATAAATCTTAAAATTACACTGCTAAAAGGAAACAGTCAGAATCTTGAGTAGCTTTGCTAAAGTCAAAAGTAAAACAAAACGTTACAGTTTCTGCCACGTTGTTCCCAGCGGGGTATACATGGCAAAAGGTATAACGTCTTGGTCCGCAGCTCGTGGTCGTGCGGTAGCGTTCTCGTTTCCCGCGACCGGGTTCCCGGGTTAGATTCCCGGTGGGGTCAGGGATTTTCTCTGCCTCGTGATGACTGGGTGTTGTGTGATGTCCTTAGGTTAGTTAGGTTTAAGTAGTTCTAAGTTCTAGGGGACTGATGACCATGGATGTAAAGTCTCACAGTGCTCAGAGCCATTTGAACCATTTTTTATAACGTCTTGTCTTACTTTTGACTTGAGCATAGCTGCTCAAAATTCTGACTATTGCTGTTTAACAATGTAATTTTACGATTTAGCAACTGTTCATTCTGATGAAGACACCCCTAGTAGGTGTCGAAACCTATGTCAATGTACCTAACGTGTATGTTCAATCGTTTGGCTGTTTAATCTAACATTGAAAGTTAGAAATAGCTGGCATGCTGATATTCCACATTACCAAGACGATATGGACCACCAGAAGGGAATGTATTGGATATTAAGAATAAGTGGATGTCCTATTGGCGACTAAAGGACAGAACGAAACGCGTGAGTATGCAATATAACAGAGATGATATTACCTTAGATACAATGAAAACTGCAGCCATAGTAATAGGAATACGACCATATGTACATAAATACACGCTACCCACATACAAGATGGCGTCGTCGCCCCTTCCACTCTGCAAGATGACACATAAACATAGAACTAGGAAGTTAGTGTTAAAGGAGGTAGTGGGCGGTGCACAGTGTGTCGTGGTAAGTGTGGTTAGCAATTAAAGTTCAACAGAGAAAAAAACAACATATTCAGACTAAGGTGAATACAACTATTCTACAAATGTTGAAACTAAATATATAAAATACATGAAAGTATTAAGTATAAATGAAACCCGTGAGTTGTCCTACAGATACAGTAAATTGGAAAAGGTTGTGGGGGTACAATAAAAGTGATATTCGGGTATGGAAAAAACACAAGTAAACAGATGTTGCAGTGTAACTATGTACAAGGAAAAGTAAAAAAAATGCTAAAATAAGGCGAACGGAAGTGCAAAGAAAGTAAATAAATCTTGTAAGGTAAAGCACGTTAGCAGATTTCCCGATCGCACGTTCTTATAGTTACATCAAGCCCAAATTCTCATGACGGCAACAGGTGAAAAACTTTTCTAAATCTGCTTGATTTTTTCTGTTTCATAGTTTTAGCATTTTATCCGAAAAAACATGCTATGTAATTTTGAAACATATCAGATAACTCTTTTAAAAATTAAACCTGTTTTTAAAGTTTCGGAATGTACAGTTTTTATAGTCAGGAAGAGCCCATTTTTCTCAAGACGTCTTTTGGTGCGAAACTTCTGAAATGTACTTGACTAATACTTTTTTTATCCTTTGACGTTGCTTCTCTACAGCATAACGTTAGCTGTATATTATTTCTGCTCGTGTAGCGTTCATACATAAGCATTTGCCATTCTTATCTTTTGTTAAAAGTCCGCAGCTCGTGGTCGTGCGGTAGCGTTCTCGCTTCCCACGCCCGCGGTCCCGGTTTCGATTCCCGGCGGGGTCAGGGATTTTCTCTGCCTCGTGTTGACTGGCTGTGTGATGTTAGTTAGGTTTAAGTAGTTCTAAGTTCTAGGGGACTGATGACCATAGATGTTAAGTCCCATAGTGCTCAGAGCCATTTGAACCATTTTTTTTTTGTTAAAAACAACGAAAATCAATATGCCTATCACGTTAATTATTAACATATGTCAATTTCAGGCGCACTTTAACGGCCTAATATAAATGCCGAAATTTGTCCAATGAACTTAATAATATTCCAAAGAAAGCAAATGGGGCGAATTTTTATTAATGATATGTAGCAGTATTGAAAACAGAAACTTAACTTCAGAACTGGGGATTGCGAGGCAGACGAAGTTAAGGACTGTGAGAAAAGCAGAACAGAAGAAATTAGAAGCATTTGAAATGTGCTGCTACAGAAGAATGACTTACAAGGTAAGGAATGAGGAGGTTCTCCGAAGATCGGCTAGGAAAGAAATATATGGAAAACATTGACAAGGAGAAGGGACAGGATAATACATACGCTAAGACGTCAGAGAATAACGTTCATGGGACTACCTGTATGGGAAGACAGAGATTCGGATACTTCCAGCAAATAACTGAGGACATAGCTTGCAAGTACTACTCCGAGATGAGAAGATTGGCAGAGGATAGGAATTCGTGGCGGGGCACATCAAACCAATCAGAGGACGGATGACTGAAAACAAAACAACTAAATAAACACAGGAAAAGCTAAATAAGTAATCTGCCGCTCTGGAGCTGTGTAGCAGGCGAAGGCCGGAGCTTGACTATGTGGCATACTACGGTCGAAATAATCAATTATTGCAGTACAGACAGTCTCAATTTACATTTACAGTTAAAAACGCGAGATTCAACTTATTAAATAGAGAAACATGCGCGAAATTTAAGAAATACAGTACTACGAAAATACAGGGGAAGCTAAATACCTAACTTGTCGCTCTGGATATGTGTTATAGACGGCCGAGCGGTTGTAGGCGCTACAGTCTGGAACCGCGCGACTGCTACGGTCGCAGGTTCGAATCCTGCTTCGGGCATGGATGTGTGTGATGTCCTTAGGTTAGTTAGGTTTAAGTAGTTCTAAGTTCTAGGGGACTGATGACCTCAGAAGCAGAAGTTAAGTCCCATAGTGCTCAGAGCCATTTGAACCATTTGTTGCAGACGACACCTGGAGCCTGACTGAGTGAGTTATCAAGGAGACTTCAGAAGCTAGGGCATGAGGAAAAAGTTTAATGCTATATTAAAAGTTTAATGCTATATTAAATGCAATTTTAAAATATATCTATGGAAATCTGTAGCCATTTCAAAGTATTCGTTATTTGTTACATTCGCTATTTCTGCTTGCGTAAACTGTCGCCAGCACACCGTGCGGCAAAGAGGTTGTGTGAAGTTCGATTAAGGCCAAAGACAGACTCGCAAGAAACGCGCCGCAATACCGCAATGTCCCAGGCAGGACATTGGTCGTCAGTCTACTGACTGGTTTGATGCGGCCCGCCACGAATTCCTTTCCTGTGCTAACCTCTTCATCTCAGAGTAGCACTTGCAACCTACGTCCTCAATTATTTGCTTGACGTATTCCAATCTCTGTCTTCCTCTACAGTTTTTGCCCTCTACAGCTCCCTCTAGCACCATGGAAGTCATTCCCTCATGTCTTAGCAGATGTCCTATCATCCTGTCCCTTCTCCTTATCAGTGTTTTCCACATATTCCTTTCCTCCGGCCGCGGTGGTCTCGCGGTTAAGGCGCTCAGTCCGGAACCGCGTGACTGCTACGGTCGCAGGTTCGAATCCTGCCTCGGGCATGGATGTGTGTGATGTCCTTAGGTTAGACGTACATCCTCAGACAATTTCTTCCTCAAATTAAGGCCGGTATTTGATATTAGTAGACTTCTCTTGGCCAGAAATGCCTTTTTTGCCATAGCGAGTCTGCTTTTGATGTCCTCCTTGCTCCGTCCGTCATTGGTTATTTTACTGCCTAGGTAGCAGAATTCTTTAACTTCATTGACTTCGTGACCATCAATCCTGATGTTAAGTTTCTCGCTGTTCTCATTTCTACTACTTCTCATTACCTTCGTCTTTCTCCGATTTACTCTCAAACCATACTGTGTACTCATTAGACTGTTCATTCCGTTCATCAGATCATTCAATTCTTCTTCACTTTCACTCAGTATAGCAATGTCATCAGCGAATCGTATCATTGATATCCTTTCACCTTGTATTTTAATTCCACTCTTGAACCTTTCTTTTATTTCCATCATTGCTTCCTCGATGTACAGATTGAAGAGTAGGGGCGAAAGGCTACAGCCTTGTCTTACACCCATCTTAATACGAGCACTTCGTTCTTGATCGTCCACTCTCATTATTCCCTCTTGGTTGTTGTGCATATTGTATATGACCCGTCTCTCCCTATAGCTTACCCCTACTTTTTTCAGAATCTCGAACAGCTTGCACCATTTTATATTGTCGAACGCTTTTTCCAGGTCGACAAATCCTATGAAAGTGTCTTGATTTTTCTTTAGCCTTGCTTCCATTATTAGCCGTAACGTCAGAATTGCCTCTCTCGACCCTTTACTTTTCCTAAAGCCAAACTGATCGTCACCTAGCGCATTCTCAATTTTCTTTTCCATTCTTTTGTATATTATTCTTGTAAGCAGCTTCGATGCATGAGCTGTTAAGCTGATTGTGCGATAATTCTCGCACTTGTCAGCTCTTGCAGTCTTCGGAATTGTGTGGAAGATGCTTTTCCGAAAGTCACATGGTATGTCGCCAGACTTATATATTCTACACATCAACGTGAATAGTCGTTTTGTTGCCACTTTCCCCAATGATTTTATAAATTCTGATGGAATGTTATCTATCCCTCCTGCCATATTTGGCCTAAGTCCTCCAAAGCTCTTTTAAATTCAGATTCTAATACTGGATCCCCTATCTCATCTAAATCTACTCCCGTTTCTTCTTCTATCACATCAGACAAATCTTCACCCTCATAGAGGCTTTCAATGTATTCTTTCCACCTATGTGCTCTCTCCTCTGCATTTAACAATGGAATTCCAGTTCCACTCTTAATGTTACCACCGTTGCTTTTAAGGTCACCAAAGGTTGTTTTGACTTTCCTGTATGCCGAGTCTGTCCTTCCGACAATCATATCTTTTTCGATGTCTGCACATTTTTCTTGCAGCCATTTCATTTTAGCTTCCCTGCACTTCCTATTTATTTCATTCTTCAGCGACTTGTATATCTGTAGTCCTGATTTTCCCGGAACATGTTTGTACTTCCTCTTTTCATCAATCAACTGAAGTATTTCTTCTGTTACCCATGGTTTCGTCGCAGCTACCTTCTTTGTACCTATGTTTTCCTTCCCAACGTCGGCATGTATACCTGAACTATCGTTGTCGGTGTTGGTCTGCTGTCGATTCTGATTAGAACAACCCGGTCACTGAACTGTTCACAGTAACCCACCCTCTGCCCTACCTTCCTATTCATAACGAATCCTACACCTGTTTTACCATTTTCTGCTGCTGTTGATAGTACCCGATACTCATCTGACCAGAAATCCTTGTCTTCCTTCCACTTCACTTCACTGACCCCTACTATATCTAGATTGAGCCTTTGCATTTCCCTTTTCAGATTTTCTAGTTTCCCTACCACGTTCAAGCTTCTGACATTCCACGCCCCGACTCGTAGAACGTTATCCGTTCGTTGATTATTCAATCATTTTCTCATGGTAACCTCCCCCTTGGCAGTCCCCTCCCGGAGATCCGAATGGGGGACTATTCCGGAATCTTTTGCCAATGGAGAGATCATCATGACACTTCTTCAATTACAGGCCACATGTCCTGTGGATACACGTTACATGACTTTAATGCAGTGGTTTCCATTGCCTTCTGCATCCTCATGTCGTTGATCATTGCTGATTCTTCCGTCTTTAGGGGCAATTTCCCACCCCTAGGACAAGAGAGTGCCCTGAAGCTCTATGCGCTCCTCCGCCCTCTTGACAAGGCCGTTGGCAGAATGAGGCTGACTTCTTATGCCGGATTATTTATCAAAATTTAGACAGTGGCGGGGATCGAACCCGGGACTGAAGATGTTTTGATTATGAATCAAAGACGCTACCCCTTTTTTTTTCACTAGAAACAGTAACAAAAATGGCTACAATGAAATGACATAAATAAGGTGCCAGATAATTGCAGTCATGAATTACAGATTCAAAAAATGAGTCTTTAGTAGTAGCACAATTTAGCACCTTCACTGTCACCTTCAACTGGTGGCAGTTCAGCACGCACATTTTCTTCCTCTGCAGCCGGTTCCTCATCATCATTTCCCAGGCCCAAATTAATCATTCAGTAAATCCTTGATATGTGTTTTTTCCAGGGTAAATTACATGGACAGAAGAGAAGTCCCGAACAGCGACATCGCAAAATATTTCACTGCCTTGTTATTTTTGTCAGTTCCAGCCTTCTAAACGCATCTATAGGGAGTTCATGATCTTCCTTTATATCAGACACCAGATGTTTCTCGCCGTATTCTTGTATCTGCTGTACTGCTGATTTATTTTTCATGTGTGACTTGCAGGTGAGGTTAGGGTCGGGAACGTGACCCAATCCATTCCCTCTCTACTAGGAATCCAGTTCCTAACCTATGCCCATTCGGTTGAAGACAATTCGGAGCATGTTACCATATTTCTTATTGTGATTCTGATATTTGAGTATTTTCTCGAATTCATTTTCCATATACATCTTGTATTCAATATGTTCATCGCTCCCAATATTGTTAAAAACATAACTTGTATATTTGCCCATTAACCAAATCACAGCGTTATTTTTTGCCTGAGGGTAGTAACATTCCTCTGGTCTGAAGAAAATGTTAGTCGGTACATTGTTTGCTGAAGTTCTTGTTATTTGAGCAATTTTCTCCCTGGTACACCTCCAGTTGATAATCCGATCTCCACAAGTGTAACGATGAGGCACACTATCAACGAGGTTGCATTTGCTGCAGAGGTTTGTGTCACTCAAACCGACGGCAAAGAGGCGCTCATTAGTGCTGATGATGTTGTTGACTACCTTGTACCACGCTGTTCTCACGTCAGACGAAAGAACATCACTACTGATGTTTTTCCAGACCACATTCCATGCTATTCCAGCATATTTGGTTTCTATGTTATTTTTCCTTTCATGTTTCCGCCTTTCAGCTAAAATCGCCTTTGCTGTAACGTTTTTGGAGTTTAAAATCTTTTTGCTGAGATAACTTAGTTCAAGATAATACTCCCTAATGTGTTTCAGCTTAAAACTTATTTTTTGTATATTTATCGGCGGCTCCACACTTTCTGGCCTGACAATATCGTATAGTTTTGCTGTAATGCACCCTGGATCATTACACATTATGCTCCATGTTCGTTTGACATACAATGCCATCGCTTTAGACTTGATGTCGGTTAGACCCATTCCTCAATTGCTTGGATCCAAAACTGCTGTCTTCACCGGCACTCGAAACAATTCCCCTTTCCACAAGAACTTTGCTAAAGTGGACATGATCGTCTTCGCCACCATTGAGACCACGGGTACAGGCAGGACGTAGCGACCAGCATAGTGTACTTCACCACCAGTGAGACTAACATGGTGTATTGTGGAGAGCTTGTATCACAAATCTGGACTACCTTGTGTTAAATAATTTTCTATTCTTATGGATAAAGAACCCAGTTAATATAGGCGTGCAGTTTGTGTTATATCAAAAGAATACTGGCCATCAACCAACATCGCCCTTGCTTCCCATGGTAGAAGCCTACAGTGCAAACGAGACGACACAAAATTATTATTATCATAATTTTGTAGAAATTTATTCCTGAGCCTCTCACGGGTGTCGTGATGTACACATCTACTTCTATACTCCACAATCCACCTTACAGTGGGTGCCAGAGGGTACTTGTAGTATCAGGATCTAATTCCATATTCTTGTTCTATACGTGGGAAGAATGACTGTCGTTAAACCTCTGCATTAGCTGTAACTGATCGAACTTGGTGCTGTGGTCATTCCCCGACATGTATGTCGTAGGAAGTATTGTGTTACCCGAATCTTCCCGGAATGTACTCTCTCAGAGTACATGTAGTAAACCTCTCCGTGATGCAAACACGTCTCTTGTAGCGTCTGACACAAGAGTTTCTTGAGCATCTCAGTAACTCTCACGCACCGACTAACGATCACGTAACGGGACGCGCCGCTTTTAGTTTGATCTTGTCTATTTCTTCTATTAATTTAACTTTATAACGGTGTCAGAGATATGACCAATATTCAAGAAATTTTGGACAAGTAATATGTAACCCACTTTTTTAGTGGTTTAATTACATTTATTTGAGATCGATGCACGTGAGCGATTTATTATCGCGAGCTCGTGGCGTGATTTTGTCGCACGTTCCGACAGTCTATTTGAGACAATGGAGCCGCGCATCGGTATTGAGGCTGCGAACTCGTCGCAACGGAATTGTCCTCCCCAACCACTGCTACAATGATCTCGCTTATCACCGCGAAGCAGCAGCTGTCATGTGTGAGTGGGGTAGTGCACACCCATTCGCAACACCAGCGACAGCTGGCGTCAAGTTGCCATGCACGCAGCCGTTTTGGTCGTGGAATGTTTCATTGAAGCGGTGAAAAAGTACCATGAAATATAGGGCACCCATCGCGACGAGTATCATAATAAAATTGAGAAGAGATCCGCACGTTTTCAGTTACGTATAATCTTTTGTGATCGTTTTGTTGTGATACCGAATCAGGAGAGAAATGGTATAGATAAGATTTACTGCTATAGTATTTTGTGTTTGTATTCTGAAAGTGGTCCGTTTGCTCGAAAGTCGCCGTTTAAAACTCTAAGTAGCGCTAGCAGCAAATGTTTTTTTTTCCTTGGTGAGAGTCGTTTCATCTGAATGAACTAATCTTCAGTTACAATATCAGTATAAAATAAATCTGCACCTCAGTCGATTCATTATAAGCAGTGTTTTATTGTATTGCAGCAAAAAATTACGTAATTACTCACATTTCAATAATGATACATAGTAAATAGTCTCTAGCGCTAGGGAACACATTGATTCAGCATTCACTGTGATTGTTGCTGCACAGATTTTGATCATTTGTGTTGCCATGATACTTTGACAACCTTGTCTATAAAGTAATAGGCGAAAACATTTCTGTTTCTAGTAAGCAAACTTCCTTCTTTGGTTGATGAGATTTCGTTCTCCAGATCCCACAACCTGCTTTTTAAATCCGCTGGCATTTTTCAGCAACCGTTCTTCTGCGAATTTCGGTATGCATTCTGTGGTATCATAGATAGGTACCACTGTCTCCCATGTTTCACAGTTGGCAACGGAAACGCACGTTTCCGGCAAACGCCGATAGTGATCGCGCAGGGATCCGGCGGATCCAATGATGCGCGCCTGCTGGGCCACGCCATGAGATACTGCAACTACGAGCGCGCTCCGCCGCAATGTAGGAGGCCTGGCGTCAGTTACACACCCAGTCTCATTCGCAGTCTTCGACAGTTTTCAGTCCTAGTCAGCCTTCGACAGTTTTCTCTTGCATTGGTAGCGTGAGCCTCACACTGCACAATAATCTTAGTTTGCTTCTTATAACAGCTGGACGTTATTGCAGTTTGTTCTTTTGCAATGTTTATTGGCAACATTCGGAGAAAGCTGTAAGATAAGTAGAACTATTTAATATAGGCCTGTTTATGTGTTTGCCATTCATTGCTGCTCCTGTCCAGCTTCCCTACCATGACAGCTGCTGCGCCACTCTATTACCCACCTCTGCTTACCATTGTGTACGAAGTAGAGCACAACACGATATTTGTGCAAGGTTTTCTCACACAGCTTTACAAACTTTCCTTACTACATTACAGAGTTTTAAGAGGCTGATGCTGTACTGATAATGCAGACCAATTATAGGGCAGTGACTGCCCATTTATCTGGAAAAGACGAACATTTAACGTTACAGCTGGTTTACTGTTAACACTCATTCGAAAATAATGAACTTAACCAGTGTCACGAATCCTCCTTCCAGAAGCCTGTAAGTAACCACTGGGTGAGTCCAAAACCTCCTGTAGCGTTTCTTGCTGTTTTTATGTTAGGCCTACGTTGGCTGCTACGTTGGTTGGCTTCCAATCTAGTACCGCTGCTCCATTATCTCTGCCAGCAAGCGTGGCTGTTACCCGCTCGTGTGCATCGATCCTAAGAGACACACACAGTGTGTAGACAGGACATATATGTAGTTGAAAAAGTTTCATCACGATACTTCCATTTACTGCTTTATAAACTCAATTCGCTCCCTAATGGCATCTACAAGTAAATGGCTTCCAATCTAGTACCGCTGCTCCATTATCTCTGCTAGCAAGCGCGGCTGTTACTCGCTCGTGTGCATCGATCCTAAGAAACACACACAGTGTGTAGACAGGACATGTTTGTAGTTGAAAAAGTTTCATCACGATACTTCAATTTACTGCTTTATAAACTCAATTCGCTCCCTAATGGCATCTACAAGTAAATAAATTACAAAAAAGTAGAAGTCTGTACCAGATTTCAAAGCTGAATTATAGAAGGCAACAAGGAGGAGCTGTAACTGGCTCTATTCAGTTTAGGTGTGGGAAGAAAATGCTGGTGAGGCTTTAGAAAGAAACGAAAGAGGAAAGTTTTGAAGTATATTGTTGGAAGAACGACGTTACTCTGGATGGTGGCCAGAGAATGAGACGTGTCTGATGCTAATACTTTTATCTAGTGACGGTGATGGCATGATTTAGACGTGTGGCAGGCAGCAGACCGGCGCGCCAGTGACGGCGGGTCAGGTAATCCCCGCTTTGTGCAGGGCCTCCGCGCTTCCTGGCGCCAGTGTGTCGCTTCTGGCGCGGCCTGGCCACTGTGACGTGGTGTGGCGCGGCGGCGCATTTCAATTTCCGATGAGCGCTCCGCACAATAGCCGCCATAATCCGGGTCTCGGATCGCCTCACGCTGGCGCTGGCGCCAGTTTTAACCGGCGTGCCATTTCCATAACTCTGCGTCCATGCCCAGCTGCCTGGGGAGGGAGTGGTAGTGACTGATAGGACTCGACTGTCTCAGTAGTAGTCATGGTTTCGCATCTTTAACTCTTTAATTGACACTCCGAACTATATATAAGTTATAGAAATGCTATCAATAACATTCGTTTGGATTTGTGACCGCATAGTCAGTGTACAAAACCTCCGAACATTCGGCCACTCTTTTAAGTGTCCTTCCTCAAGTTTTTCTTTTTTTTCCTTAAGCCTTGGCTGGCAGAGCTACCTATGGTCTTCGGGAAGTAAGAACGCATGTCGCCTCACGCTGCGATCGTTGCACAGAAAGAGTGGTGTATGATAATCAGATAGATACAGTTCTACTGCGGTACGGGTAACAGGTGCACAGCATTGTCCTACTGAAATGGCGCGGCCGCAGAAAATGCGCTCCAAAGTTGAAGTGCTTGGAACAGTACAATTCTTGTGAGCAAAACATCTAAATTGGATGCAGATTTACCAAATGAAACGACGCATCAGGTCCTGGTGTAGCGGTGTCAACAATCTGACCATGACTGCACAGATGTGGGTAATGCTGATCAGGAAGACCAGACCTCCCACCAAGCGATTTCAATTTTTTCTGAAAGCTGAAAGAACACCTGGGGAAAGAGGTTTCCGGACGATGAGGACATTCAAATATTGGATTTCGAATGGCTCCCAGACCAAGTAGTCGATTTCTTTCATGGAGGATCTGAACAACTGTTAGAACGTTGCGACTGTTGTTTACAGAGATTTGGTGACTATATTGAAAAACAGAGTTATTCATCTGTGTAACTTTTACCTGTAGTGTAGCACTCAATAAAAGTAATTGACCTAAAATAATCACACGTAACTTACTTTTTAAAGTCGTTTCGTACTTGGGGATTGTCGTCTAATGAATGTGACACACTCTTCCTTATATCTATCTGCAGTCTATAAAAGCAAGCTATTGTCTTGCACTGCTGTCCGCTTTGGCTATGTGAGTTCTACGACGATTGCGTCGCCTTGGATTGAAGCTTCCCGCTTCCTGAAACAACACATCAAGAGGAATCATCCGTCGGAAACGACGGAATTCTGTAGTGTTCCTTTGCCTGAATAGCATTATTCGTGTCGTGACATAAAAAGATCTGTGGTTGGTTGCCTGTCCTATCCAAAGGCTGTTGTTCGAAATTCGATCCGTAAAACAAAAGAATTTACTTTAATCATTAACTAAAACGTTGGCCTGTGAGCCTGGAAGTGAGCTGTATTCGTACAGGTGACATTTCCACATTCTTCAAACAGCCACCCTATATATACTATCCTTGAGAACCCTTTCCCCCTGAATTTGTCTACTCATCCCACCTTCCTTTGACCCCCAGTCAATTGGTGTCCTTGCTCAGCGTTATGGTTTACCTTTTGACATCAAATCATCCTCAGTATGAACTAGAATCCACGAAACTCCCGAGACACCGCCTAATGGTTTCAAACGATCCTTTTCTGCCTAGCTGCAGATCTAGTTTTTCCTCATCAGTTCGTCCACATACGCAGGGTGTCCCATTTGTCCTGAACATCCTACATACATTTCTTCAAGAAGAAAAAAAACAAATAAATGAAAAGTAAAATTAAATAAATGTATCAAGCACTTGTTTCGCTCCCAAGGGGACACTTACCAGAATGAGCGCCTTTCTAGACAATTTTTTCTTTACGAAGCTATGAACATCACTAGAGAGCACCCTGTGTTCACTGTTCGGTAATCACTTCCGTTGATAAACGTATCATGTACTCACGTAAACAAACCATTCACACCTATAATAAAAAGAGGCGGATATCATGAATACTATTTTGTAGCACTATAATCCATTATGGGCACATACATGTGTTAATGCTTAAGGTGAAGACTATGACCAACGGTCCACGCGTTGGATGAAAGGATTCGTGGTCGGTTGAAATTTTGCCAACTGAAATGAATTACAACCAATCTTGATACGTCCCTGCATGTTCCCTGGTGTTATCTGTTTTCTGATGTGAAGCGATTATACAACTGTCTTGTGAATCAGCACTAAGAATGTTACCCATCAGTTCTCGAAAATGTGATATTTACCACACGTTTCTGGACTACATTATCTCTGTAAGAGGATAGTGCAGTTCCGAAGTATGTTGTATCACACTTCCTCACAACGAGAACGTACTAGTTCTCTGGAATTGCTGGAATATCGCAATGGAGAACGGCCTTCATACCTCCCCAAAGAAAAACTTCCAGGCAGCTAGGTCTGGAGATCGAACACGCC
Organism: Schistocerca piceifrons; assembly: GCF_021461385.2. NCBI lineage: Eukaryota > Metazoa > Arthropoda > Insecta > Orthoptera > Acrididae > Schistocerca > Schistocerca piceifrons. The sequence goes on from NC_060139.1 coordinate 800,067,748, forward strand.
ATAAGTCAATCTGGCAGCACACCTTCGGTTCAGAACGCTATGCATGTGCCTGACATCCACTGTGTCGTTGCCACATAGGTATTCTGGTTCTTAACAACACTTCATCTGGATGGTAGAGACGAATTCCTTGAGAATTTTGGCATATGTTGTGTCCTTTAACGTTATCTTGAACCAAATAATGACGTTAGAAAAACGTTAACTCTCTATTGGTGCTAGTATTCTACCTTTCGAAACAATCGTGGACTTTTGCTAGGCTAATAATGCAAATTATTTGCAATTACATGTGCTTTGGTTGAGAACGAACATTGATCATCAAAAAGAACACTGAAGAAGTAATTGTGGTTGACGAGGATTTTCTGATGTGCCCGCTGACAGAACCCTACACGATCTTGAGATCATTCCCGTGCAGAACTATGAGTAAGAGTACGTGATAAGAATGAATCTGGTCACGTCAGAATGTGATGTACACTGATCTTATGAATATCGACCTCCTGTTCAAACTGCCGTGTGCTTGCGTGTGGATTCATTGCAACAGAAAACATTAACTCTGGCGGCTTCGTCTGTGCGAGTTCTTCGACGTTTGCGTTGCCCTGAATTGAAACTTGCCGTTTGCTGAAAAGTCACAAGAAGACGAGAAAATGTTCGTCAGGTAAAAGGGTTCAAATTCGGATACCGCTCACTGTAGAGTTCGCCTTAGGGTTCCATTAGCCTAACTTGAAACACAGTAAAAGAAAAGTAACTATGCATTTTTTTCTGTCAGGAACTGCGTTACTATACACTGCAAACTTTGTAAAAGGGCTGCAGCACGGTACTACATAAACATTGCAAATTAGAAAATATTACTGCAATTTATGAAGTTCCAACACACTGGTGGAGGGTAGGAACAACTACTTTCGTATTAAATATATTTATTTTCTTCCAGTATCCGTCACAGTTGCGATACTAGTCATTTCTTTGTGATAATCAGTTTCAGACTATCACGTCCATTTTCAAACCATAACCCTAGACATAAGTGTAATCATACAATGCACCAAAATATATGTGGTGGTACATTGGTGGATTGAACGATTATACTTACGTCTAAGCTTATGGTCTGAAAATGGACGTGCCAGTCTGAAACTGGCTATCACAAAGGAATTACTAGTATTACGACTGTGACGGATACTGGAAGAAAATAAAAATGTTATAGCGTTTGTTACTCTGATAACTCACGTTCTGCAAAAACGACTAGCATTTCCAGTTTCTTTTCGTTAGTGTACACTATACTCTGACAAACCTTCAATTGAAGATGGTTGATTGAAAGACCCGGGTATGCATTTTTCTCGTATTCCAATACTTTTACTGTCAACTCAAGCAAATGGACGGGTTGCATTATCTCGGGCACATGCGCTGTGTGATGGTACACGATGGTCAGTTTCGTGCTACATTTATAATAACGTCATGTTACGTGAATGGTACACTGTGCTATGATTTTAAATAGATCTTGAAGGGAGGAGGTGAATTACTCAACTAACAATATGGGGTGCTGTCTAAAAAATGGGCTACTGCTTCTCTTTATAACGAACAAAGTTACAAGAAAGATACACATGCTAGGTGATGCCCCTAGATACCAGATCTTCTGCTACAAATGTTTTTTATTTCGTGTCTGAAGAAAAATCAATCTGTAGGATCCGCAATAAATGGGACACCATCTGCACGTCTAACATACTTCCTTCCAAATGCACGTTGTAAGACTTACGTTCAGCATCGATTGTATTTGCGCTTCGTATAACTACAACATTTAGCTATGTATAATGTCATATCTGTGCTGCTATGTTCTCTGGTACAAAATAAAGGGGAATAAATGTTCTTATTGCCTCTACAATTATTTAATAAGAATTAATTTGTGAAAGTAACATTTCAAACTATATCTTTTTATAATACAAATATGTTAATGTAGCGTATGTAAAACTGCTCCGTGCATAGGGAACGATGGATAATACAAAATATAAAACCCGAAGGGAAATTCCTCCACAAAGAAAAACTAAACGGGAATGCAACAGATGATTTGGCGAGAAGACATATATAGAGTGAAGAAAAATTCGCGTACTCTGACTTCGCAGCGCGATTACTCACATACTAGCACTAAAAAAATCTCTGTCCTGCGCATATTCCCGACAGTATATGGAAATTAAGGACTGTGTATACTACGTTATTATATAGCGAAATGAAATTGGCATAGAAATGCAAATATGCGTCGAATCGAACCATCGACCTCCTGCATGCTAACCCAACACGCTATCCACTACACCAACAACACGGCACATTTGCCATATGCTGACAGAGGTAGTTACCGTACATATGATTACAGTTTTGCCAGATTGCAAATTTGTAACTTCCATTTACAGCCGGACGAAATTTTGTGACAGACATTTTTGTATTGCTGGTATCTGTGGAATCGTGTTGTGGAGTACAAGTGCACGAATTTCTCTTCACCCTTTATAGTTGGTGGCTACCTTTCAAACAGTTAACATCTTGAATGAAGATCGAGGTAAGAATAGTAGCAGGACTAGATTAATTGTGCCTCACATGAGGATGTGTATTAGCTGTTATATTATGCCACTTATTGTTCTGCTCTGAATCATAAAATTCCAGCGCCAAGAACACAATTTACATCAGCCATGATTTCATACTTGGGCCACAGAATATCACCTGTCACCACCTTCAGTAGAAGTAAAATTTAGTATCGTACAATTTAGCATGGACGGAAAATTTGTTGAATGTTGAAATAACAAGTGCTTTAATTTCTACTTTTTGTTGAGAACATCTATTTATCCTCGATCACTTAACTTGATAGGTTATTTCTCCTAGTGATGGAACAATTTCGAGTGTCGTAATTTTAATGCATTATAAAATAATTACTATTTTAAAAGTGTTAATTAACTTCCGTGGAATAACAGATTTCTCAAGTGACCAATTAGTCTATAGTATGAAATGCTACACACAAGCAATAAAAAAGAAACAGTCTAAGTACTTCAAAAGAATGAGAGCAAAGAAATGGCCTATTTACAATATTTTATTTTCATTTCCATCGAAAGCTCCACTCAGTACTTAAAGTACACAATTGTCATTATAAGGACCGTTACCACACCACTGCTGTTTAAGGTTCAACACTACTGTTATTGAACTGATAGGTCTGGAGTACTACTCTCCTCCTTATAATACCATTTATGCATGTAACTGTATGGTGCTGGTCAAAAGCGTTTGTACTAATGCCAGTCAGTAGACAGGTACGTTTTCGGGCCAGTAGGTCAGTAGTATATCCAGTAAAATAGAATGTCTCTAAGTGATGTGATATTGTTGTAATATTCCGGCTGTGAGTGCCAGAGATGATGCGTCACCGTAATTGAGCCGACAACGCTCATTGCTGTGACGAGACAACGCTCTTTACTGTGAAAATAGAGCATCTGGCTCTTTTTGCAATTGTTGGAGATAAGAAATGCCGATTGGGCATTGTATTTTTTTGGAGGTCAGATAAGATTGCATGTAGACGTAATCGGAAGTGCAGAGGTCGACTTGTAATCTCAGTTATCAAGAACAAAAGTTTTCTCTTGTGGAAAAGAAGGTAAATATCGTAATTCGATGTTGGACCCCGGAGCTTTATAAAAGCTATTAGTGTGTTTAGCAACACAGTGATTAGCGATTTCTTCGCGAATTAACATTACTGGACAAATCTGCTACGCACAATATTTCGCCGCTAGCTCGTGTGTTAAAGACGTTCCCTAAGCAACCAGTCTGTTAGTCGGAAGCTATCACACTGCCACTGTTGTTGACCCTCTCATTATGAAAGTGTTTCCAGAAAATCTTCAAATGTTCAAATGTGTGTGAATTCTTAAGGGATCAAACTGCTGAGGTCATCGGTCCCTAGACCTACACGCTACCTAAGCTAACTTAACGCAAAGGACAACACTTACACTCAGCCGGCCGTTGGTGGCCGAGCGGTTCTAGGCGCTTCAGTCTAGAACCGCGCGATCGCTACGGTCGCGGTCGCAGGATCGAGTCCTGCCTAGGGCATGGATGTGTGTGATGTCCGTAGGTTAGTTAGGTTTAAGTAGTTCTAAGTTCTAGGGGGCTGATGACCTGAGATGTTAAGTCCCGTAGTGCTCAGAGCCATTTGAACCATTTTGAACTTACACCCATGCCAGAGGGAGGACTCGATCCTCCGTCGGGAGAGGCCGCACGATTAGTGACATGGCGCCTCTAATCGCCAGAAAATCTTACGGCGACTGTGAGTACTTACATAGCTGCCAAGAGAGACGGAGTCTTTATCGCGAGTTGTAGCAGTTTTCTCCGATTTTGCCTGGCGTTCTGTCAGAACCGGAGAAACAGAAACCTCGTATCGACAAGTCCTGTACCTAATCCGTTCTCTCCTTACAGCAGCCACGCGGAAAACAATCATCTATTATATAGTAAACACACCAGTTAGCGTAACAGTGTAGTAATCATTTCTATATTAGTGTCTACAGTACAGTCTTCAAGCTGCTTGATGTCCAAATTAAATGTGCTCCTCCTTCATTAAGAGGTACTGTGAGACACATGTTATCTTTCTTGTTTCGAAACAGACAGTGTGCGTTAATAGAAATAGTTCGTTTCCGACCCTTTTTAAGGTTTTGTCTGTGTTGCCCATGAATAATTACTTTACAAATACTTTTTGGATTGTGCTGGTATTTCGTCTTCAATTTACAAAACAGATTTCAACTCCAAGTAAAGATAGTTTTCTTGATTAGCAGTGTTTTTACTTGGAATTTCTTTACCTTATTAGATCGGCGGCCGTCGTTCCTTTACATGAGTACAGTTTTGCTTTACAACTTGCATACCATTGGTTCCATTCCGATAATATAACTATGCTCCCCATCAAAACATAATCTTTAATGTAACGAAACATAGTCCGTTTCCTTTCTATTAGTAAACGCTCACAGTCAAGCATTTAGTTCCTTTGGAAGGAACTTATTGGCGACTTGCTTACGAGGCAATAACCGGCAGTGGTACAACTTCCTGACAACTCTCCTACCCTGGTTTTTATCAGTCTTTAATACAATACATAATTCACATTCACAACACTGCATCATACATTTCATGATTCAATAATATAGTTACGCGTTTAAGAGCATCGAATCAAAAGCTGAAGCATGGTAGAATACCCGCTGGTAACTTACTCCTGTTAGAGGAAATTCAGATATCAGACATATAAAGAAAACTGATTTTGAATATATAGCAAATAAAACTCACCAGACAAGGAATATGAACAGGTGATTCTACCTGGTATGCATTTGGAGTGAGGGTAGTTTCCATTATTCCCGAGTAACTTATACAATGTGGTATTTGTCCAACCCTTCCTCCTATAGTGTCGTTCACAGAATAAAACGGGTCTCCTAAACATCAGTCTGTACGCTTTTGTAAATACATTTATTACACCTCTATTCCAAGATTCAGATTGTGTTATACGTATTCGAGAAATGTACCGAGCGAGGTAGTGGAGTGGACTCTTATTCGGGAAGACGATGACTCAACCTGCGTCGTTCCCTCCATATCCTTAAATCGGCCATGGGCACGGCCGATTTCCTTCCACATACTTTCTTAAACAGAGCTTGAGCTTCATGTCTAACGACCTCGATGTCGATGGGACGTTAAAGCCTAATCTTCCTTCCTACTTTGGTGATACACGAAATCCATTACGATCATCATTTCCTTCATTTACTTCTGTAATTGAGTTTTGTGTAATAGTGTGGAGTTTCCTCGAACAGTCTCGGCTAATTTCCTCACTCTGATCTAAGCATCTGAACCAGTACTTTAATCATTATTCCTTTTTTTTTTAGCATTTTCTGACTTGCATGTAACTGTTCTCATCGATAATTTCGACTTTCCTTTGCCAGTTATACTGTTGATTCTCCTTGCCGATACGTTAAACGCTTTAAGGCTCTTCTCGGGACTAATTTGTAGCCACAAGAACTGATTTAAAACAATTTTAGCTCCAAATTTACCGTTTGTCGGAAAGCATATTTAATACCTTGGAAAAGAGACCAAGCCGTAAATTGTCAGATTCGCCACTTTCTACAACTTTCTACATCCACTCCTTCCAGCGCCGACGAGGAATACGAATAGTGGAAGCAGTCTGCATTGATAAGATGCTGATTTACTGCCGTCGCAAGAACGGCCACATTCATCTCGACCCATCCTAGATTGATGCGGTAAGTACGGCCCACGTATTTTTTATCGGTCTGTGACGCTTGTGATTCGGAAACGTCTGTCTGACTGATGACGGCCGTTTACCCTATGCTGATAGAGCATGAATAAAAGACAGGAGGAAATATACGGCATCCCGTCCTCATTTTTACTGCGGCCATATAATACCCTGACAGGGGCGCCGGCATGTGAACGTGTAACTGCTAGCGGCGATGAAGCCCTCTGTCTGGGACGGTCAGGCGCTACCAGCGTATATGGTGGCCCGGGGAATAACCAGGTCACTACCGGTGTTTTGCAGAGGCACTTTCCCCTTCACGGCGCAAGCGCGTCACAAAAAGACTTCACTTTACGTCTGCCTTACCGGAATCAACATGACTCTTCGGAATTCTGATGACCAGACTGGTATTTGTGAGTGCTTCTAGTCAAAAGTGTTTTACCCCTATAGCATATGTAGCATATTCTACCAACGCCGCGCTGTTTTATTTTTCTAAGCAAGGTCAACGGTTGACAGACGTGAGCTGAAAATAACATTGTTGTTTAACACCATGCGAGACTGACTGTACAGTATTTTTAAAGCACCTGTAGTAATAAATGACTGAAAAACTGCATATTTACGAAGTTTCGAGAATACTTTCCAGGCAATAATCTTTTGTTAAAACTTATGACGCAATACAAACTAGCACGAAATTTTTTTCTTACATGTTCACTTCCACTATATGTATTATACCAAATTTTCAGTGGAATATTTTACAGACAGTATTTGGGTTAAAATTTTAACAAGACTCGTGTAAGGCTCATTTGCTGATATATGCTCGTTCCAAACGACATAGGAAAGACAGAACCAAATACTCCAAATATCTAAACGTTATATATGTGAATGAATGTTAGTGATAACATAACTCAGTTAGCGCTGTTTGTGATATTTTGTTACGTTACTTCAACTAATTTGGTGTCTAAGCACATTGTTTGCGATATGTCTGTTTGCCATGTGGAAAAAGCTTCTGTAAAATTTTCGTGTGCGAATAAAACGGCAATGGGTCTCTCTGAGACCTCCAAGTTTGGCAACACCCTCAGTTCAACCCGACCAAGTCTATTGAGTGTCTTAAAAATGAAACTGTAAGAGAAAACCCGTGACGAGAGCCCTGAGTTTCTGCAGGCGTTGTTCTTGCGCTTGTTTCTAATATGTGGGATAGGAGGGGTGTCATTGAGTTTCCTCTCTTCAGGCGGCTAACAACTTTATCAGGCGGTTGCTCTGCACATATATGATTTCAAGTGCTCAACGAACGTGAGCGGCTAGCATCGACAGTGTTGCCAAACTAGGTGTCTTAGAGGGACCCTTTCCCCGTTTTATTCACGCATGTGCCATTATCGCACCCTTCCACGATCACCCCACAGGAGGGCATGGAACGAGAGGCATGAAAAACCAAAAGCATCCTTCGCTGTTATGGATCACTTTTAAACTTCATCGAATGTTGTTGAACGCTCCCTAGTGGTTCCAACCTGTACGCTAGAGCAAAAGCTGCTGTCATATTGCACTCCACTGGAGTGCGATCACATTAAGTGAGGCTACTGTCCTTAGAAAATGGTTCGAACGTCTGTTTGGTGTCAACAGTGTCAACCTTTGACAGAACGTCTTCCTGGTGCTTATCGCACTGTGAAATGTTTTCGACAACGAAACGTGTGCAAATTAAAGTCCAAAGGGAAGGGGTGGTTTCATGCACGCCCCTTTATGCGAACCTCGAGGTCGTTCCATGTAGAGTCTGAGCGACTGTGTGTGTGGAATATCTTCCTCGACCACCAATAAGAAAAGACGAACTTCGAGGTCTTTCCATGTGGAGTCTGAGCGACTGTGTATGCGGAATATCTTCCTCGACCACCAATAAGGAAAGCCCGTGATTTCAGCGCTGGGTGTCGCGGTTCTGATCTCCAACGCAAAGGCGTCCAAAGGAGGGGTGAAAGTTGCGTAAGAGGGGATGTGACGACATTCCCATTGCGTGACACGTTTACGGTTACTTTGGGCAGAATTGTGGTGAAATCTGATAGCAATGTGACATCATTACCCACCTTACACGTTACATCAGTGTCTGAATTCTGTCCTTTTTTCCCATATGTCGACACCTTGCTGTTTAGAGCCTCGTACCCGAAGCAGGGTGCCACGCTTTGCACTTTTACAGAGGAAGGTTGGAGGAAGCTTTGAGCCAAATTTCAATTTTGTTCGTCGCAGTGGGATACAATTACGGGATTTCGAAGAAGTGATCCTTTAATTGTATTACACAACATATTGCATAGCACAATACATGGGATCACTTTCTCAACACCCCATTATTGTAATTCATTGCGATGTAGAAGTATTTATTCTCTAATGAAAACTGTCATCAGTAATTCAACACAATTTGAGAAGAAGAGACCCTACTGATGATGAGACTTCCTGGCAGATTAAAACTGTGTGCTGGACTGAGACTCGAACTCGGGACCTTTGCCTTTCGCGGGCAAGTGCACTACTATCTGAGCTACCCAAGCACGACTCAGGCCCGTCCTCACAGCTTCACTTCTGCCAGTACCTCGTCTCCTATCTTGCAAACATCACAGAATGAGATTTTCACTCTGCAGTGGAGTGTGCGCTGATATGAAACTTCCTCGCAGATTAAAACTGGGTGCCGGACTGAGACTCGAACTCGGGACCTTTGCCTTTCGCGTGAAGCTATGAAGACGGGGCGTGAGTCATGCTTGTGTAGCACAGATTGTAGAACACTTGCCCGCGAATGGCAAAGGTCCCGAGTTCGAGTCTCCGTCCGGCACACAGCTTTAATCTGAAGTTTCATATTAGCGCACACTCCGCTGCAGAGTGAAAATCTCATTCTGGACGCTACTGATGATATTCATACCTATAACACCTGAAGGGAAAATGAACTTTATTGCTCATTATTAAAGCTGTCAGCGACATAGAAATGAACTGAATATGCACTAAATGAAATTTTGATCATTTGCACAGTAACCTAAAATGCCTGTTATGAAGGAAAGAAAGATTTATATGTAACCTAAAATAATTTCATTCTGGAGAACTTACTCTATCCCATAGATAGATTTTTGTTTATAATTGGTATCCTGTAACAAAATCTATAGCATTTGAGCGTTGTTGCATGAGTAACCCCGTAAAATGTATTCATAAGTGTTAAAACTAAACATATATACGTCTTCAATAAACTGACCCGTCCCCTAATGTTGTGATGAAAGAAAAATTCTTTAAATTATATATGTAACATATAACTAAGTAACTAACTAACGAATGATCGAACGAGAAACATTAGGTTCCAAGATGTTCATTTTAAACTCCGTGATCCATCTGCATTTCGAATGTAAAACAAATATCTCCGCTTGCAGGTTTGTATAATACACTTGGTAAGAGGTTACACAGGTGAAACTGTACAGCAGTGGAGAATATAGAATAACAAAACATTTTAATCCATGGTTCAGCAGTTAGTACGACAGAAAATAGTCGTTTAAAAATAATACATATGCGTCATCTATAAATGAAATGATACCCCACATCATGACAGTGAGATACTGAATTGACATATATTACTCCATGTCTCAAACAGGTCAACGAAACAGATATTACTGATAGTATTCTGAGGTACAGTTCCCAATTATTACTGTTGGTAAGCTGAAGGGCGAGCAGCGCTTTTGGTGGAGAAAGTGCCTTTCCCCGAAGTACACCGCAACTGCTATAAAGGATGTCTAAAAACCAGTTTCCAGCCTAGTTGCACAGTGAAGCATGCAGTGATTTACGTAGATTCTGTGATGTATATGCCTATTGGGTTAGTGATGTTGGTTACTCATTTCTGTATTCCATATAGCATCGACGCATTTAGTGAAAATGAACATTACTGGAATTGTTCCATGATTTAAAAGACGGGAGAGAGTTAAGATTCGCTCTTCAGTTTGCGTACGGACTGTAATCTTAACGTGTCTTTTGATTCTATAAATTTACAGCCTATTAATGTTGTAATGAATCGCTGTGTTCGTCAGCGATAGGATCACTCTGAGTTTGCAGCAGAACTTATGGTTTTGACATAAGATAACATGTGTTCATAAATTTCGCTTATCTTATGTTTTCAAATGAAATTGGGCACTGGTGTTTCCTACTTGTAACCTTTTTTCATTCTCTCATGGTGTAAGGATGTGTTATGTTTTTGTATGTAGTTTGGTTAAAAATTATACTATTACCTGAATGGAGGGCAGCGTGGAGGGTAAAAATCGTAGAGGGAGACCTAGAGATGAATACAGTAAGCAGATTCAGAAGGATGTAGGCTGCAGTACGTACTGGGAGATGAAGCAGCTTGCACAGGATAGAGTAGCGTGGAGAGCTGCATCAAACCAGTCCCACGACTGAAGACCACAACAATAACAACTATGCTTAATTTATTGAAGAAGTGATTAATATTGTTTACTAATAACGCATAAATCTCATCTTTATGTATAAACATATTCGAAGCGATTGCTTTGGTGATGTGACAACCATATTATCAGCGCGCTATTGAATGCACATTTAGAATCACGTAAGTCGAACCTGCAGTCTGAGTTCCTTGTTCGAGGTCCGTTCACTACTGCTGTTGTAAAGCATATCGCTTATTGTATTGAATTTCGTATCTGATCAGTGGATTAAAAGTCTTGATCGGAATAAAATATTTATTTCTAATGATAGTCGGTTTCGATCAAAAAGTGATCGTCTTCAGGCAATTTATAAAAGGCGGTACCGGTGAGCAGGCGTCGTGACTACACGAAGTAAACTGCTCGAAGCATTTCAAGTGTACTGCTGATTTTCTCCTCTTCATATTATCACGGTGTGGCATCACCAAGCTTCTCCGCTCTCCAAGAACGTCTTCTGTGCCTAACATTGCATGAACTTAAGTATCGAGGTAATAGTGTTTTGTTCGACAGTAGGCGTTTTAATTTATGCCGAAATTTCTACTATCTATGCCATTAATCCACTTCTGCTGTCGTCAGTGTCATGTGATTCACATACCAAATAATTACAATTCAGAATTTCATGTTATTCATTCACTGTCTATGTTGTGGGATACGATTGAATTTTTTCGTGTTGAGGATTGAGAAGGAGCGATCTGTTTTAACTGGTAAAAGCTTCCTAAAGCAAAGACCGCATTAACATTTCTTTTTTTTCTACAACCGGTTTCGACAGACTTTGCTGTCATCTTCAGCTTCTCAAAATTTCTGTTACAAAACGTGTTCATTGTGATTTGGAACCTCATGCCAAGTTGCCATGTTAGTGGACAAAATGTAGTACAATCCTTAATATAATGTGCTACATTTTATCCACTTTCTAAAGCCAAGATTGCGTAAATGTTCCTTTATTTTCAGCAACCGGTTTCGGCAGACTTAAGGCCTTCAAAAATAAAATGTAGCACATCGTATTAAGGTTTGCGCTACATTTTATCCACTAGCATGAAAACTTTGACGTAAGGATCCATCCCGCAGTTTTGTAACAAAAATTTTGAAGACCTGAAGATAGCAGCAAAGTCTGTCGAAACCGGCTGCTGAAAATAAAGGAACACTTACGCAATCTTTACTTTCTCTAAGATTCTGTATGCACATCCAGAATTACAGTTTATGGAATCAATCGAACCTGTGTGACGGTAGTCCAATGTTAGCCATAGCAACGTGCGCCCCTGGACGCCGGTACAGCGCCTGGCTGGCCAGCTGCTAAGGCGGATTTGTGCAGAGCCGTGCGGCCGATCGGAACGGGAGACGGGCGCGGTCGGGGTGATCCATCTGCGTCAGCGGCCGTAATTAATCACGACGATTACGGCGAGGGGCGGAGACGGCGGGGCAGGACGACCCCTTATCGGATGTCCGCCTGCCGGCCGACTCCGCCAAGACAATAATCGCTGCCAGCGCCGCTGAATGGCGACCCGGGCTCCATTCTGCACACCACGACTATTTATCTCTACAAGCCGCACCGCAGGTGAGCAAAGCACGCTTCGTATGAAGCTGTTGTTACTCCGACACATGCCGTACATTGTGTGTGTGTGAGTGTGTGTGTGTGTGTGTAAGGAAGGGACGGAGGAGGAGAGAGAGAGAGAGAGAGAGAGAGAGAGAGAAAATGCGAAGAAGAGATGTTCGTCTTTTTTTCGTGTAATTAATCTTTTCGTCTCTACGTAACTACACTACTGGCCATTAAAATTGCTACACCACGAAGATGACGTCCTACAGACGCGAAATTTAACCGACAGGAAGAAGATGCTGTGATATGCAGATGATTAGCTTTTCAGACCATTCACACAAGGTCGGCGCCGGTGGCGACACCTACAGCGTGCTGACATGAGGAAAGTTTCCAACCGATTTCTCATACACAAAACAGCAGCTGACCGGCGTTGCCTGGTGAAACGTTGTTGTGATGCCTCGTGTAAGAAGGTAGAAACTTCATCACAGCACGCACAAATGCCGTGTCTGTGCAGCCTACTCCCATCTATCGAACTTGGAAAAAAGTCGAGTTGTTGACACGATATATATCAAACTTGTTGTGACCAGGTGAAACTACTTTCGTCCGGCCACAGCTATGAGGTGTGTAGCTTGTTTTGAGAGAAGGCTCAGCAAACTAAAACACACGAAACATTTGTTCAATTCATTAAATTAATGAATATAATATTTACTTTTCTTTGACACATTTGTTTGCCACAGGCGTACTGGATAATTTACAATCATCACTGACTAGCAGACCACCACTTCTTGCACTGCCGCGAGGGATTAGCCGAGCGGTCTAAGGCGCTGCAGTCATGAACTCTGCGGCTGGTCGCAGCGGACGTTCGGAGGTGTGACACGGTGTGTGTGTTTGTCCTTAGGATAATTTAGATTAAGTATTGTGTAAGCTTAGGGACTGATGACCTTAGCAGTTAAGTTCCATAAGATTTCAGACACATCTGAACATCTGAACTTCATGCACTAATTAACATATTGTCTCCTGAGATATGCAATTCAACATAAACAACACTACTAGTTCATCGGAGATTTTAACTACTTGTTGGTCCTACACAATGATGTTGACTGCTGCAGCTGAGGTCAACTGGGGCAGAGCTCTTGCTAGCTTGACGCTATATTGACCTCAGTGTGGGGGCGCTGCTGTGCTGAGAGGGAACGCATGCTCTTCAGGAGTCTATCTCATATGTCGTTGTGGATTGCAACGAACCCTCGCTACTGTCTGTGGTATCGCATCGCCATCTTAGGTGTAGCAACATGATCTGTATAAAATACCACAAAAATTTTCCATGGACTACCACTGGTGTGTGTCTCAGTGATCCACTGAGCTATGCTGGCGGGAGAATTGCTCCTGATAGGGACATCCAAGCCATACGGCTCAGCTGGTGAGATTCCAGAGGAAGGGTAGCCCCCTTGGGCACACCCTTCTTAATACAATGTGGACGGCACCCACATGGATCACTACCTATGACATTACATCCACTTATTTGTGTCAGGATTCTTCTGCTTTGATTTCTGTCGACCTCCCTTGTCCAAATCTCGATTTTTTTTTCGACCCAAAAGGTGTTAGGTGAAATTAAAAATTAAAACATCGTGCAACTCTTCCACATGATACTGATGCCAGGTTCATACTTGTAATAGAATTAGTTGGCGAGCTTTAGGGAGGTGAAGAAAATGTAAGATTAATCGAGTGCTCTGCGTGCGAGCAGGCCATGGGACCCTTAGGTTCTGCCAAACTACGCGTTCCTGTTGAACTGACAGTGTTTAAGTAAAGGGTGGCGAAGATAAGAGTAGTCAGTGTAAGTATAAAGGAAATGTAGTATAATTACAGACACGGGAAGGCTGAAATGGACTTACCATTTATAGAAGATGTTGAGAGTGATCCCCTGCAACATCAATACACAGCTGTGCACATTTAAGCAATTTCAGATTCACTCGGCGTGAAGTTCGGATATTGATGGCAGCAGCTTCAAATGGTTCAAATGGCTCTGAGCACTATCGGACTTAACATCTATGGTCATCAATCCCCTAGAACTTAGAACTACTTAAACCTAACTAACCTAAGGACAGCGCACAACACCCAGCCATCACGAGGCAGAGAAAATCCCTGACCCCGCCGGGAATCGAACCCGGGAACCCGGGCGTGGGAAGCGAGAACGCTACTGCACGACCACGAGATGCGGGCAGCAGCTTCACGGCTGATGATGTCTCTCAGTTCCTCTATTGTGCTTGGAAGTATTTCATAGATATTGCTCTTCAATTGTCCCGCTCAGGAAAAAGACCACATGTTCTTAGATCCGGCACACGTGGCTGCCATTTACGCCTGCTGACAGTTCTTTCCTCAGTGAAGACAACATGGACTAATTCCAGGGATACCACAGATGTGTGGTAAGTTGAAAATCTTGCTGGAAGAAGCTGTTTGTCTTTCATATTCAATGAGTTGAGCACAAATGTATCAAAAATTTCCATATATATAATCGTGTTGAGGGTAGTGTCAAAAAATATCGGTCCAATGATGCGCGTTCTTGTTACACAGCGCGGAAGCCGAGTTTCTATTCATGGAGAGATTGCTGACACACAATGTTAGGGTCCTCCGTTGCTCATTACCTCTGTGTTCTGTGCATTTAGATGACCGGATATATGAATCGCTACTTAATCACTCATGATGTAATGGAAGTAACAAACCATGTTTGGTGGTATTCAAAAGCCACGAGCATTAACCTACACGTTTCTTACTGTCATCATCCCGTAATTGCTGCACAACCGTCACACTATATGGCTTCAGATTAAGACTTTTCAACACCCACAGGGCAACTCCTACTTACATACGCCTGTTGAGCCAATTTATGTATAGACGTTTTGGGCTCCAACAATTCTTCGCGAATATCTGCAACAACTCATTGTGTGCGAACTGAAGTAAATCTTTATCGTTTTAGATTTTGAACAGATCCCTAGGTGTGTCAGTTTTTATACAGACTCTGAATTTCTCTCTTTCCTGGTAGTCCTCTATATGGATGCTGACGTCGAAAATTTCGCGAGTTTGCTTAACCGAACCTGTTTTCACATATGATTCCACAATTTCAATTCCTCCTTCGTCCGAGAAAGTCATTTAGCTGACCGCAAAGAGGATATTAGAATTATATATTAATACCATCAGTTGCTGACAGGCGTTGATATGTATCAACGGGGAGAGGTGAAAATGTGTGCCCCGACTGGTACTCGAACCCGGGATTTCCTGCTTACATGGCAGACGCTATATACATCTGAGCCACCGAGGGCACAAAGGATAGTACGACTGCAGGTACTATCTCGCGCACGCCTCCCGTGAGACCCACATTCTCACCTTATATGTCCACACACTACATTCGTAGTGTCCGTATCCAACACACTCATTACTCGTGGAAGAGAGTCTTACCAAATCCCGTAAGAGTTCGGATAATATGCGTGCATCCGCACAGAAGAAGAAGGTCATGGCCGGTATTGCCAGAACTACATTACTGGCCATTAAAACTGCTACATCACGAAGATGACGTGCTATAGACGCGAAATTTAACCGACAGGAAGAAGATGCTGTGATATGCAAATTACTAGCTTTTCACAGCATTGACACAAGCTTGGCGCCGGTGGCGACCCCTACAACGTGCTGACACGAGAAAAGTTTCCAACCGATTTCTCATACACAAACAGTAGTTGACCGGCGTTGCCTGGTGAAACGTTGTTGTGATGCCTCGAGTAAGGAGGAGAAATGCGTACCATCACGTTTCCGACTTTGATAAAGGTCGGATTGTAGCCTATCGCGATTGCGGTTTATCGTATCGCGACATTGCTGCCCACGTTGGTCGAGAACCAATGACTGTTAGCAGAATACGGAATCGGTGGGTTCAGGAGGGTGATACGGAAAGCCGTGCTGGATCCCAACAGCCTCGTATCACTAGCAGTCGAGATGACAGGCATCTTATCCGCATGGCTGTAAAGGATCGTGCAGCCGCGTCTCGATCCCTGAGCCAACAGATGGGGACGTTTGCAAGACAACAACCACCTGCACGAACAGTTCGACGACGTTTACAGCAGCATAGAATATCAGCTCGGAGACCATGGCTGCGGTTACCCCAAACGCTGCACCACAGACAGGAGTGCCTGCGATGCAGTACTCAACGACGAACCTGGGTGCAGGAATGGCAAAACGTCATTTTTTCGGATGAATCCAGGTTCTGTTTACAGCTTCACGTAGGTCGCATCCGTGTTTGGCGACATCGCGGAGAACGCACACTAGAAGCGTGTATCCGTCATCATCATACTGGCGTATCACCCAGCATGATGGTATGGGGTGCCATTGGTTACACTGTAACTAGGCTGTTTAGGTTTTTACGTTGGCAACGCCACGTAGCGCTCTATATGAAAATCACTGGCTGTGCTGTGTGTAGTCGGTGGCTGGTTTGCATTGTTGTTTGCTATTGTAGTGTTGGGCAGCTGGTTAGTGAATTACTGTGCTGGTAAAGCCTTTACGTTATTTTATTTTCAAACAGCTGAGCAAAACTGAACGTACTCAGACATTTCTCTCTTTACTTATTCTGATCATCACTAAACTCCCACACAATATTTGTAGCGCAACGCAATCTGACTTTTAATAATCCCTACCAAAGAATGGCTCTGACTAACAATAACCTATACCTTTCATGAATCACTTACCTCACAAAAATCTTCATTACTCAAACTACTGCAATACATCGAGCGCCAATACTTCCAGCTAAATAAAAGATTCTAACTACTGGAGTCACTAACTACTGATAGGCATAGTTAGCAAATGAAAGATTTTGATAAAGAACAAACAATGTATTTACCTTAATAGTGTTCAAAAGTCATAAAAAATATATATCAGATCATGACATCCGGTACTACAAATTTAATGTCTCTGATGGACACACGTCCAGATCATCCGCTCTCAAAACTCCACCATCTCTCTCGCCACATCCACCACTGCTGGCGGCTCACCTCCAACTGCGCAACGCTACGCGCTGTTAACAGCCAACTGCCCAACACTACAGTAACAAAGAATAATGCAAACCAGCCACAGACTGCACATAGCACAATCAGTGATTTTCATACAGAGCGCTACGTGGCGTTACCAATAAAAAACCTAAACAGCCTACTTACAACACGTCTTGGACACCTCTTGTTCACATTGACGGCACTTTGAACAGTTGACGTTACGTTTCAGATGTGTTACGACCCGTGGCTCTACCCTTCATTCGATCCCTACGAAACCCTACATTTCAGGAGGATAATGCACGACCGCATGTGGCAGGTCCTGTACAGGCCTTTCTGGATAACAGAAAATGTTCGACTGCTGCCCTGGCCAGCACATTCTCCAGATGTCTCACCAAATGAAAACGTCTGGTCAATGGTGGCCGAGCAACTGGCTCGTCACAATACGCCAGTCACTGCTCTTGATAAACTGTGGTATCGTGTTGAAGCTGCATGGGCAGCTGTACCTGTACACGCGATCCAAGCTCACTTTGACTCACTGCCCAGGCGTATCAAGGCCGTTATTACGGACAGAGATGGCTGTTCTGGGTACTGATCTCTCAGGGTCTATGCAAACAAATTGCTTGAAAATGTAATCACATGTCAGTTCTAGCATAATATATTCGTCCAATGAATACCCGTGTATCATCTGCATTTCTTCTTGGTGTAGCAATTTTAATGGCCAGTAGTGTTCTTATGTGGATATGCTGTCTGTTCTTTCGAAAAAACTGATATGATGATAGAAAAATGCTAACAATCGAGTATTGCCTAAATCTGTCCACTGCTGTAGCTATTTGTTTCAGTAGTCAAAGTATTGCATCGCATTCATGGGGGAGGCAGGGTACTTTCAACTGCACCATACTACAGGTGTAGGTCTCATGACGGACGCAGCACGTGTCTGCACAGGGTAACGCCGCGCCTCTGCGGGCTGCCACGGCCGGTCCTCGAGGTGTGGCCGGTTGTCGCAGGGCCTCCGTGCCGGCCAGGTGCGTGGGCCGGCCGAGCCAGCTCGCCTCCACCGGCCGCGGTCGCAATCGATAGCCGCCCAGTGGCACTGCGGGACGCAAGCAGAGGCACCAGGTGCGTGGCCGGCCTCCAGAAAGCGCAGTGCAGGAGGAGGAGGAGGAGCAGACAAACACTGTCACACTGCGACGTCCCACCCACTTCTATGCTTACATGGATCAGTTTTGCCTTTAAAGGACCGTGGTTGTCGATCGGTCCGGTAATTATAATAAGCGGACACTCTCGTGCAGTGTTGGTTTCACTAATCTAAGCACTGCCGAGCTACGCTCTTACCACGCAATCTCCAATTTTGAATAATTGGTACCGATATACTAACTTGACAAGCAAACAAGGGGAAGGAGAGCATACAATAAAAGTCTGGCAGAAGGTACTGGCAGAAGTAAAGCTGTGAGGACGGGGCGTGAGTCGTGCTTGGGTAGCTCAGTTGGTAGAGCACTTGCCCGCGAAAGGCAAAGGTCCCTACTTCCAGTCTCGGTCCGGCACACATTTTTAATCTGCCAGGAAGTTTCATATCAGCGCACACTCCGCTGTAGAGTGAAAATTTCATTCTAAGTCTTAACCACTTTGAAATAGCGACATACACTGCCTGTGGACAGTAAGAATCCTACACATGTATTACTTTCGTTACCGCAGCGAAAGACACTTTCGCCAGGATACAATAAAAGTAAAACTTCGTGGCAGATTAAAACTGTGTGCCGGACCAAGACTCGAACTCGGGACCTTTGTCTTTCGCGGGCAAGTGCTTCTGTAAAGTTTGGAAGGTAGGAGACGAGGTACTGGCAGAAATAAGGCTGTGAGGATGGGGCGTGAGTCGTGCTTGGGTAGCTAAGGTGGTAGACCACTTGCCCGCGAATGGCAAAGTTCCCGAGTTCGAGTCTCGGTCCTGCACACGGTTTTAATCTGCCAGGAAGTTTCATATCAGCGCACATTCCTCTGCAGAGTGAAAATCACATTCTATTTTAAACTTGAAGCACTTTAATTAAAATACCACTGAAATGTTGACTGAAAAGATCCTGCTAAGCATTGAAGATGCGTAGCTACACTGGTGGTATTATTTCTAATTTTTTATAACTAATAAACATCTTTCTTTAACATTATATTTACACAGAATTGACCAGTGACTGAAAATGAGTTCTTACACTGATGTCTCCTGATAATTTTCAGTATGAAGATTTTTGAACTGATAGTACTTCAACGCAAAGTAAGAAAAACACTCTCCTGCACTTTTGTTGAAACATAAATTTAGTGCCGGCCGCTGTGGCCGATTGGTTCTAGGCGCTTCAGTCCGGAACCGCGCTGCTGCTACGGTCGCAGGTTCGAATCCTGACTCGGGCATGGATGTGTGTGATGTCCTTAGGTTAGTTAGGTTTAAGTAGTTGTAAGTCTAGAGGACTGATGGCCTCAGATGTTAAGTCCCATAGTGCTTAGAGCCATTTGAACCATAAATTTAGTTTGTCACTCACCATGAATGAGTAAAATCGTATGTCCTGAACACCACAGTAGTAATCATTTTAATTGTAATGAAAATGTGCACAATAACTTTTGTTGTCTTCTTTTGCAATGCTTTGATTATACTTGTCAATGTGTTGAAATAGCTGGTACTTTGTACACAATCTGATGCTTTGCTTTGTATGGCAATAATAACACTTTATATATGGGCCTGCGTATAACCAGCTTGTGATCCGAAAATGTTGCAGATTAAATATCACAGTATGTGAGAAGGACACACTAAACATATACTGAAATAACAACACTGTGTAAAGCTTGTTGCTTTTAAACACTTGCACTACTTAACTTGCATAAGTGGACGACAAATATGACTTTTACAATATTTCAATGACTATGAAAAATAGAATATACTGAACTTCACCATAGAAATAAATACTCCAGCCCTTCTGTCGTGTCGAGCAACGTATTGTAGCCTTTGACGAGACTTTGCCACTGATGGACGGTTTAGCAGCTTTTACACATTGGCTTCCAAGTCGTAATTACCATCTTAACAAATGGTTCAAATGGCTCTGAGTACTATGGGAATTAACTGCTGAGGTCATCAGTCCCCTAGAACTTAGAACTACTTAAAACTCACTAACCTACGGACATCACACACATCCTTTCCCGAGGCAGGATTCGAACCTGCAACCGTAGCGGTCGCGCGGTTCCAGAGTGTAGCGCCTAGAACCGGTCGGCCACCCCGGCCGGCCCCATTTTAACATTTGGCCAGTACAGTGGGTAATGCTACATTCTAATATCTGCCTTCTTCACAGCAAACATCGACTTCCCACCGGCCATCGTTGTAACAGTGCCACTTCTGCTTGGTTGACAAATAGCTGCTTATTACTGTAGAATTATGTGTAGCAATAATTTACCGTCCATTTGAGGCTGTTTAGTAATGATTGTGCTCATTTTCATCACCACACAATACATTATGTGGTATAGTATCACACACTATGATAACATTGCTCCCGTTTTTCGCTTCGGCGGCAAGTCCCTTTGCACTTCAACTTCAGCTTGAAGCAATGACTTGTTACAGCTTTAATTATAAATGTTCGTAATACTTTTAAAACTAAGATCTACTTAAGAACATATAGAGATTGATACAAAAAAACATTGTTTACGGCTATACATTTAAAACACAGTTACAGATTTCTGGTTGCATACTTCGCAGGCTGGTGGCAGCACCTTACAGTGGCGAGCTAGCATACTTTACCCTGTTGCCGTAAGAAGGCATATGTGCCCTCACCGCTCTATTATCTCACTACTTGCTTTATATGGGTTTCTTAGGACTGCCCTGCCAGTGATCGTATTATTTAAGTTATGACAGAGAATATCGAAATAACTTCTACGTAATGAAATGGAACAATTCCTACATTGAGTGACGTATACTTGTCTCGTTCCAATTCCCCGTTACCTCATTTATCGAGTGTGTGTGTGTGTGTGTGTGTGTGTGTGTGTGTGTGTGTGTGTGTGTGTGTGTATGTATACTACTTATGTGTAACCCACTAAAAGGGTGCGAGGTGATCTTACCGATACCCTTCATCCGCTCTGAGGATGTGGTGTGAGACGTCAGTCACAACAAAACGCTTATAATATTTATCTCATTAATAAAAGAAATAAGTTACCTTAATGAGTAAGTGATTATTGTGGACTTTTGGAAGTAGAGACATCTGGATCCCTTAAAGTGGCGCCGATGGAAAAAAAAGCACATGAGACGTTTGCTGGAGGGGACCGAGCAGACTACAACAAACACGAAACATGAGGTATCTCTTTAACGACTCGCACTAGAATCCTACAACAAACACCAGTGACATTTTAATTTACACTAATTTTAGTTTGTTAACTTCAATAGGATTGCTCCATTAAAACAGTGATTGTTTTCACAAAAAATACACCTTTCTATTATTAGGATCTGTTTATTAGCTAACCAGAGGAGCACGTGACTACCAATCCTTTCTATGAAAACCGCACATCAAGAGCGCTTTCCATTTCCACAATGTTTACGGTTCCAGTTTTTGGTGGTTCAGACTGTATAATTTTTGAAAAGTAGCCTGTGCTGGCAGACTGATCTTCAATGTAGCCCATCGTCTGCATCAGGCTGAAAAATGAATACGAGCTCTTAATTGCGGCAGCCTACTGATCTTTGGTGTAGCCCCTTGCTTTTGTCTGTATTAGTCCCTTGTGCCGCGCGGGGTGGTTGTGCTGTTAGGAGCGCTTTGCTACGGTTCGCACGGCTCTCCCGTCGGAGGTTTGAGTCCTCCCTGGGGCATGTGTGTTTGTGTCGTCGTTGGTATAAATTAGATTAAGTAGTGTGTAAGCCTAGGGCCCGATGACCTTAGCACTTTGCTCCCGTAAGAACTTCCACAAATTTCCATTTCCAGTCCCTAGTGTTTCTTCATTGTACTGGGAAAGTGACTCTCTTGAGCTGTAGTCTGTAAAGTTCTACTGCGAGAACTGTTCTAATGCTTCAGTGATAAATTATTCTTGAGTACTTATTACCACTAAGGCTAGTGTCGTATGCTGGGAGTTTCTGTAAATGTTGATCAGGTAAATTCCTGCTTAGGTATTTGATTAGTTTAGTGCCTGTTTGTTTATCAAGGAGTGAAGACCCCGCTCTAAACTGAAAATCAACTTTTGGTACGGCTAGTGGCAATCACTTCAATGACATTTTACCGCCTGCCATAGATTAAGTGGGCTTAACCTTAGTAAAGTTAACAAGTGACCGTTCTAGCTTTAGTAGTTGTGGGTGTAGTTTAGAGACTGGATGCTACTCTGTCTACTAATATCCAGTCACTGTCATATATAATAGGAAAAATGGTAAAATTTTATCAAACTTCTGTACTGTGAATGCTAGTTTTTGAACCACTGTACGGATTCCTATTACGTTTAATGTTTATTGAGACTATAACTTTTATTTAGTGCAATTATGATTGTTCTAGGACAATGCTCAGAACGTTCTGATGTGATTTTAAATGTCGTCTTCCAGTAATGTTGTTGGCTGTAGTGAGACCAGATTGCTTTCTCAGATCTTTGTCTCAGACTAAGAGTGCTTCCGTTCTTCGTTCACCCTGTATCCCCAGAAGTTTAAGGGTGCTTCCCGCCGTTACTGTCAGCGCCACGCTGTTTGGAGATGGGCATCGTTCTCACATCTCGCGGCCACCTCACTCCAAAGGCATAGGGTGTTCTTGTTCGTAGACTCCCCCGAGTGGCGCTTTCCCTCTTTCTGCCTACCATCAATACTTTTGGAATAGCAATGTGTCCAGCCTACTGCAGTCACTTAACCTTTGCTTTTTGTACAACGTTGGGATGTTTCATTATATATTTCTCACTGTTTGAGTCTGTTCCACTCTGTGTCTTCCTTCAATAGCCAAGAAATCTATCTCATGACGTTTCTCTCAAACTATTTGACCATGTTGACCTTTGCTCATGGTGGTACTCAGCGTTTCTATGCCAAATAACTGCACTGGGGCAGGTATTTTACTATACGCCATCATTTTACCTTTCGGTGACTGGTTTCAGTCTGTTGTATTATATGGAAGCATAACAATTTGTTTACTTCTACTTGGATTTATTACTCCGGCTGAGGTATGCTTATAAGTATTTTAAATTTTCAACTCCCGTTAGCTTCACCCCCTTAATACGTAAATCTCCAGTACATTTTGGCTTCAAATGGCTCTGGCACTATCTACATCTAGATCTACATACATGCTCCGCAATCCACCACACGGTGCATGGCGGAGGGTACCTCGTACCACAACTAGCATCTTCTCTCCCTGTTCCACTCCCAAACAGAACGAGGGAAAAATGACTGCCTATATGCCTCTGTACGAGCCCTAATCTCTCTTATCTATGGGACTTAACATCTCAGGTCATCAGTCCCCTAGAACTTAGAACTACTTAAACCTAACTAACCTAAGGACATCACACACATCCATGCACGAGGCAGGATTCGAACCTACGACCGCAGCTGTCGCGCGGTTCTAGACTGAAGCGCCTTGAACCGCTCGGCCACCAGCGGCCGGCCAGTACATTTTGGATCATTCTTCTATTAGTTCCACCACTTTTGTCTTCTCTGTTTTACACTACCTCTGAAGTTCTCAATTTTCATCATTTCATATCTTGACCTTGCAATAGCTATCATACCTGCGTACGTTATAATTTGCAAATTTGTGCTCAGATTTACGCCCTTTCCTATTCTCCTCATCTCGAGAACGAGTTGTTCAAAGGCAATGTTAAATAACGTATGTGATAATACGTCAGCAGTTATTACACCGCAGTACGCAGCTCCACTTCTTTTGTCATTCTTCCTTTATGTCTTATTTAGGTCTCGTTCCTGTTTTGCGCTCTTCCACCAGGCTGACTAGTTTCTCATGTATGCCAAAGCTATATAGGCTTACACTGTCGATGCTACAGTGCCCCTTTGTAAAGTCTACGTACATGGCCAACACAGGTTTCTTAAATTACCAGCACTTTTCACACGGGGTCGCTGTCTGTAACATGTGCAAGTATGCAGACATTTAATCATTAATGCGATAAGGAGGTTGCATCGAAAAATTCTGGTGGCTGACGACTTGGCTCCACTGCGGTTACCACCACCAGTAGCAGCAGGCTGCAGGGGTAGGTGAATTTCCTGGATGCGGAATGTGCGGTGTGTTGTACGAGCCGACAGAGACGAAGAATACGAGCTGCCGTAAACCGACACCCGCGCGGATGGAGTCGTAAAGCGCGCAGTACCTTTGTCGAGCCGGAGGTCGCGTGATCAGCCGTCAAAACGACCCGCGGGCAGGCACACCAATACGAGAAGGGCGCTAATGCAGGCCTTTCGCGCCTTCGCAAAGTAACCGCTAACTAAGTCTTACAACGTTCTATCCTTTCGAGTTGTTGAAACAGCAAGCATTTTTGAGCACAAAAAATATCTTTCTCAATATATTGGATTTTAGTGGTCGAAAACAGTGGAGTAAAGCAAGTGTTCATGGTTTATGCCGAGTGATGAGAGAAAATATTATGACTATTTGAGTTCTGCTTGGCATGGGAACGAAACATCCCAGGTACGCTTCGAGTACGCACAGGTCACTAATACCCATCAATTACAAAATGGTTCCAATGGCTCTGAGCACTATTGGACTTCACTCCTGAGGTCATCAGTCCCCTAGAACTTAGAACTACTTAAACCTAATTAACCTAAGGACAACACACACATTCATGCCCGAGGCAGGATTCGAACCTGCGACCGTAGCGGTCGCGCGGCTCCAGACTGTAGCGCCTAGAACCGTTCAGCCACTCCGGCCGGCCATATATTACAGGCCAGCGGAGAGCTGTCGTGCGGTGTAGTCACTGGTGTGTTCGACCGGCTTTAGATCAGGCAGTTTTCGTGGCCTAGACTCAAAATATATTCACTACTATGTTCATAAAACCAAGGGAGGACATGAGTAGTTTCCTGCTGGAGGATGCCATCGCCGTTGGGGACGGCATCAAGCAATAAGGGGTGCAGGTGCTCCGCAACAATATTCACTGTACGACAACTATCGTAGTGCCTTCCACTACTACCACAGATGCTGCAGAAGTACAATCGAATAGTCCCGGAGCATAAAATGACCCTCCGATACACATGTTTCGAGCAGCTATTGTCATGCACGTGACTGATGGAACATCCGGACATGACCATCGACCTGGTCATTCTGAGCCGTGCGGTTCAGCTTCGTTCTAACTCCCAGGGTCTGTCTGTCCTTTGTTTGTACACTTGTGAGATGTTCTTGTTCTGGTGGGGGCGCAGGCCTCGCGGCAGCGACGGTGGCCGCGAGAGGGCGCGATCGAAAGTACGGCAGGCGGAGTGATCGACGCAGGGCAGTCTGGTGGGGCGGCTCAGGCCGGTAGGAAGCAACAGTGTGAGCTAGGAGGCGACCACCTGAACAGTTTTCAGAAAGAGGCCCAAATGTGTCTGCGTTTGGTTGAGGGGTTCACCGCTCGCCCTGGTCATTTTTCCACTACTTAGACACCTTCTGTAACTTCTGTCATTTGGTGGAGTGCCTGTAGTGCTGTTATCCTAATTTTGACTGATGGCTTAGCTGTTTGCTTACGTGAATTTCCGAAAGAATGAGCCTTGATAGTGTCACTTTGGTGGCACTTGTTTCATATTTATTCAGTTAATCTTGCAGGCTTCAACTACGTACTCTGAGACTCAGATTTGAAATATTAAAAGTTTTGGCTAGAGGTTGCCTAGAGGTTGGGATACGTAGTTTCCACATTTCATGACAAGTACTGCTGAGTCTACAGTATACAATATGAATACACACGTGAATCGAATGGTCGAAGGTACCTGTCACTCAGCAATTGAGAATTTTGAATGTAACATGTTGTTGCTGTTATTCTCTTCAGTCCTGAGACCGGTTTGATGCAAGCTTCTTCATCTCCCAGTACTTACTGCAACCTACATCCTTCTGAATCTGCTTAGTGTATTCATCTCTTGGTGTCCCTCTATGATTTTTTACGCTCCACGATGCCCTCCAATGCTAAATTTGTGATCCCTTGATGCCTCAGAACATGTCCTACCAACCGGTCCCTTCTTCGTGTCAAGTTGTGCCACAAACTCCTCCCCAGTTCTATTCAATACCTCCTCATTAGTTATGTGATCTACCATCTAATCTTCAACATTCTTCTATAGCACCACATTTCGACAGCTTCTATTCTCTTCTTGTCCAAACTATTATCGTCCATGTTTCACTTCCATACATGGCTACACTTCATACAAATACTTTCAGAAACGACTTCCTGATACTTAAATCTATACTCGATGTTAACAAATTTCTCTTCTTCAGAAACGCTTTCCTTGCCATTGCCAGTCTACATTTTATATCCTCTCTACTTCGACCATCATCAGTCATTTTGCTCCCCAGATAGCAAAACTCCTTTACTACTTTAAGTGACTCATTTCCTAATCTAATTCCCTCAGCATCACCCGACTTAATTCGACTACATTCCATTATCCTCGTTTTGCTTTTGTTGATGTTCATCTTATATCCTCCTTTCAAGACACTATCCATTCCGTTCAACTGCTCTTCCAAGTCCTTTGCTGTCTCTGTCAGAACTACAATGTCATCGGCGAACCTCAACGTATTTATTTCTTCTCCATGGACTTGAATACCTACTCCGAATTTTTCTTTTGTTTCCTTTACTGCTTGCTCAATATACAGATTGAATAACATCGGGGATAGGCTACAAACCTGTCTTACTCCCTTCCCAACCACTGCTTCCCTTTCATGCCCCTCGACTCTTCTAACTGCCATCTGGTTTCTGTACAAATCGTAAATAGCCTTTCGCTCCCTGTATTTTACCCCTGCCACCTTTAGAATTTGAAAGAGAGTATTCCAGTCAACATTGTCAAAAGCTTTCTCTAAGTCTATAAATGCTAGAAATGTAGGTTTGCCTTTCCTTAATCTATTTTCTAAGAGAAGTCGTAGGGTCAGTATTGCCTCACGTGTTCCAGTGTTTCTGCGGAATCCAATCTGATCTTCGCCGAGGTCGGCTTCTACCAGTTTTTCCATTCGTCTGTAAGGAATTCGCGTTAGTATTTTGAAGCTGTGACTTATTAAACTGATATTTCGTAATTTTCACATCTGTCAACACCTGCTTTCTTTGGGATTGGAATTATTATATTCTTCTTGAAGTCTGAGGGTATTTCGCCTGTCTCATACATCTTGCTCACCAGATGGTAGAGTTTTGTCAGGGCTGGCTCTCCCGAGGCTGTCAGTAGTTCTGATGTAATTTTGTCTACTCCCGGGGACTTGTTTCGACTTAGGTCTTTCAGTGCTCTATCAAACTCTTCACGCAGTATCATATCTCCCTTTTCATCTTCATCTACATCCTCTTCCATTTCTATAACATTGCCCTCAAGTACATCGCCCTTGTATAGACCCTCTATATACTCCTTCCACCTTTCTGCTTTCCATTCTTTGCTTAGAACTGGGTTCCCATCCGAGCTCTTGATATTCTTACAAGTCGTTCTCTTTTCTCCAAAGGTCTCTTTAATTTTCCTGTAGGCAGTATCTGTCTTACCCTAGTGAGATAAGCCTCTACATCCTTACATTTGTCCTCTAGCCATCCCTGCTTAGCCATTTTGCACTTCCTGTCGATCTCATTTTTGAGACGTTTTTATTCCCTTTTGCCTGCTTCATTTGCTGCGTTTTTATATTTTCTCCTTTCATCAATTAAATTCAATATTTCTTCTGTTACCCAAGGATTTCTACTAGCCCTCGTCTTTTTAGCTACTTGATCCTCTGCTGCCTTCACTACTTCATCCCTCACAGCTACCCATTCTTCTTCTACTGTATTTCTTTCCCCCATTCCTGTTAATTGTTCCCTTATGCTCTCCCTGAAACTCTGTACAATCTCTGGTTTAGTCAGTTTATCCAGGTCCCATCTCCTTAAATTCCCACATTTTTGCAGGTTCTTCAGTTTTAATCTACCGTTCGTAACCAACAGATTGTGGTCAAGGTCCACATCTGCCCCTGGAAATGTCTTACAATTTAAAACCTGGTTCCTAACTCTCTGTCTTACCATTATATAATCTATCTGATACCTTCTAGTATCTCCAAAATTCTTCCATGTATACAACCTTCTTTTATGATTCTTGAACCAAGTGTTAGCTATGATTAAGTTATGCTCTGTGCAAAATTCTACCAGTCGGCTTCCTCTTTTATTTCCCTCCCCCAATCCATATTCACCCACTATGTTTGCTTCCCTCCCTTTTCCTACTCTCGAATTACAGTCACCCATGACTATTAAATTTTCGTCTCCCTTCACTACCTGAATAATTTCTTTTATCTCATCATACATGTCATCAATTCCTTCATCATCTGCAGAGCTAGTTGGCATATGAACTTGTACTATTGTAGTAGGCGTGGGCTTCGTGTCTATCGTGGTCAGAATAATGCGTTCACTATGCTGTTTGTAGTAGCTTACCCGCACTCCTATTTTTTTTTATTCATTATTAAACCTACTCCTGCATTACCCCTATTTGATTTTGTATTTATAACACTGTATTCACCTGACCAAAAGTCTTGTTCCTCCTGCCACCGAACTTCACTAATTCCCACTATATCTAACTTCAACCTATCCATTTCCCTTTTTAAATTTTCTAACCTACCTGCCCGATTAAGGGATCTGACATTCCACGCTCCGATCCGTAGAACGCCAGTTTTCTTTCTCCTGATAACAACGTTCTCTTGAGTAGTCCCCTCCCGGAGATCCGAATGGGCGACTATTTTACCTCCGGAATATTTTGCCCAAGAGGACGCCATCATCATTTAACCATACAGTAAAGCTGCATACCCTCAGGAAAAATTACGGCTGTAGTTTCTGTAGTGACGTAACAAGACTGTTACGCCACACGGTAGTAGCCAAAAGAAAGGCAGGCACGCGTACACACACACGCCGACGGGCGTGAAGTCTGGAACATAAAAACTTATGAATGAATAAGACGAAAAGTATGTAGATGCTTTTTACTTAACTTTTATTTATCCTTGGAATACATCTCTCTGGAATACTCGTACGCTATAGGCACTGATACAAATGGCTCCTTGCTAGTTCTTAGCCCTTAACTTCTGATGGCTATTCTGTCTCTCGGCTAATGAGAGAGAAAGGCTTCGTACCACTGGGCGATAGCTAGGTTCGCGTACAACTGGCCGGTAGCTTGGTTCTCGTACAACTGGGGTCGAGTCCTCTCTCGTATCACGAGACCTGCCTTGGTGGTGGCGCTAGGTCTGCGATCACAGTGGCGACACGCGGGTCCGACATGTACTACATGGACCGCGGCCGATTTAAGTTACCACCTAGCAAGTGTGGTGTCTGGCGGTGACACCACAGTTTCCCCTTGCTTTCAGCCGTTCGCAGTACCAGCACAGCAAGGCCGTTTTGGTTAGTGTTGCAAGGCCAGATCAGTTAATCATCCAGACTGTTGCCCCTGCAACTACTGAAATGGCTGCTGCCCCTCTTCAGGAACCACACGTTTGTCTGGCTTCTCAACAGATACCCCTCCGTTGTGGTTGCACCTACGGTACGGCCATCTGTATCGCTGAGGCACGCAAGCCTCCCCACCAACGGCAAGGTCCATGGTTCATGGAGGTAGGGAATGTAACATAGAAATTTATAAATGAAAGATGGCAATTAAAATCTGCAGGTCATATTTTGACGACTTTAAATGGTGAGTACGATATCAAAAGTACTTTTAAGAATGCCGTTTATTTCTGAAAAACACTTATTGGTGTCGATGGTCAAGCAATTAAACAACAGGGAAATAATAGATTCCTACTTCACGTAATTAATTATGAACAACAACATAGATCGCGAGATATTCACTGCAAAACGCATACTACGTTTTCACTGCAGAATCCAAAGAAATCTGACAGTTGCTAAAGTCGGCACTACGAAATGTTTGTATCTTCCATGACCACGCGCAACTGGTCAATACTCTCCAAGTATTTCCTGGGACCGTCCTTCGCGCCTTCCCGTGCAGCACTCTCCCCGTGCCCTGTGTGACCCGATGCTCCTCCCCCATTTCTATACCGTCTCTCCACTGACTTCGGTAATCGCCTACCGTAGTAACGAGCTCTGAGATTGGCTACAGCGCTCCCGTCAAGTCTCCAAGTCAACGCACACTCCCAAACGTATTGAAACACACACGAAAAACATTTAAATAACTTGAAATTAAGTAAATATTCTTACGGCTGGATCATAAACACTATCTAAGACACATTATTAGATACATAAATTAAATAAACATACACTCCTGGAAATGGAAAAAAGAACACATCGACACCGGTGTTTCAGACCCACCATACTTGCTCCGGACACTGCGAGAGAGCTGTACAAGCAATGATCACACGCACGGCACAGCGGACACACCAGGAACCGCGGTGTTGGCCGTCGAATGGCGCTAGCTGCGCAGCATTTGTGCACCGCCGCCGTCAGTGTCAGCCAGTTTGCCGTGGCATACGGAGCTCCATCGCAGTCTTTAACACTGGTAGCATGCCGCGACAGCGTGGACGTGAACCGTATGTGCAGTTGACGGACTTTGAGCGAGGGCGTATAGTGGGCATGCGGGAGGCCGGGTGGACGTACCGCCGAATTGCTCAACACGTGGGGCGTGAGGTCTCCACAGTACATCGATGTTGTCGCCAGTGGTCGGCGGAAGGTGCACGTGCCCGTCGACCTGGGACCGGACCGCAGCGACGCATGGATGCACGCCAAGACCGTAGGATCCTACGCAGTGCCGTAGGGGACCGCACCGCCACTTCCCAGCAAATTAGGGACACTGTTGCTCCTGGGGTATCGGCGAGGACCATTCGCAACCATCTCCATGAAGCTGGGCTACGGTCCCGCACACGCCCCAACATCGTGCAGCCCGCCTCCAGTGGTGTCGCGACAGGCGTGAATGGAGGGACGAATGGAGACGTGTCGTCTTCAGCGATGAGAGTCGCTTCTGCCTTGGTGCCAATGATGGTCGTATGCGTGTTTGGCGCCGTGCAGGTGAGCGCCACAATCAGGACTGCATACGACCGAGGCACACAGGGCCAACACCCGGCATCATGGTGTGGGGAGCGATCTCCTACACTGGCCGTACACCACTGGTGATCGTCGAGGGGACACTGAATAGTGCACGGTACATCCAAACCGTCATCGAACCCATCGTTCTACCATTCCTAGACCGGCAAGGGAACTTGCTGTTCCAACAGGACAATGCACGTCCGCATGTATCCCGTGCCACCCAACGTGCTCTAGAAGGTGTAAGTCAACTACCCTGGCCAGCAAGATCTCCGGATCTGTCCCCCATTGAGCATGTTTGGGACTGGATGAAGCGTCGTCTCACGCGGTCTGCACGTCCAGCACGAACGCTGGTCCAACTGAGGCGCCAGGTGGAAATGGCATGGCAAGCCGTTCCACAGGACTATATCCAGCATCTCTACGATCGTCTCCATGGGAGAATAGCAGCCTGCATTGCTGCGAAAGGTGGATACACACTGTACTAGTGCCGACATTGTGCATGCTCTGTTGCCTGTGTCTATGTGCCTGTGGTTCTGTCAGTGTGATCATGTGATGTATCTGACCCCAGGAATGTGTCAATAAAGTTTCCCCTTCCTGGGACAATGAATTCACGGTGTTCTTATTTCAATTTCCAGGAGTGTATATCAAAGGAATAGAACAAAAGGTAGGCCAGTAGCCTAATGTCCCTGTGCTTTCTAAAACACAGTAAATATTTAACGAATTTCTTAATGAATAATATATATAGGGTATAAACAAAGACATAGACGAATAAATATATTTATAACACGCTGCTACCGTTTTTTCGTGTAACTGTGGAGTACTTATGGCCTGACGTAATCAATAGTAATCTGCCACTTTGAACTTCAATAACTCACATACTATTCAAGTTAAATGCCTGTAATTCACACCAATCTAGGTTTACACTACAGCTTTCTAAAGACATGTCGATCGACAAAATCAGATGAAACGTTTATATTTAGGATATTCGTTGCTGGATGTTACTTGTATAATTTACAGTCAGATACTAAACTTTAAACTAATACATATGCTGAAAATCTGATTACACCATGAGAATCGTCGTGCGAATAATGGTAATGTACATGCTTTTTTTTAGGGTATCATGATTCCCTTGGTTATTATTAATTTCTACATGAACTATGAAATGTCTACCATTATGGTTTCATAAAGTCTACCAGCTTTGACACTCCCGGCATACAAATCTCCTTCGACACAAAGCACAGTCCTCGTCAACACGGAATTCCCAGCCACGCATTCAGCCTGGACCATGCGCTACGGCTGCCTCTCTTGCTCCGGCTAATGTTCAGCACCACGCAGTTGCTGACGAGCCCCGGCATGCCGAGCGGCCCGTGCAGCCACGCCAACTCTGAACTTATAATATTTCCAGGGCGCCACAACTCACCCGTTACCTCACAATCTGAAGGCCCACCCTGTGTTCTATTCTAGATATTTCTAGACCTCGTCGAGGTAATTGGTGTGTATCCTTAAACCCCACCCTTGAACTGCTCAAGTTACTGTCTTCTCCAAAGTTGAACCATGCTGCACGGATTTGGTTTAACCTTTGCTTCTGTTGGCCACCTCTTGGATTATTCTGGTGGGTCTCCATATGCCTCTTTTGTTTTGGTTCGATACGGCCGCCTGGGGGCTGCGGGTCATGCCCCTTACCTTTCGAGCCCCTGGTAGCTCAGCATTTCCATACTGACAGTGGTTTCATAAAGGCACAGAGCTATTTCGCACCGGGCGTATATTCCTCTCCAGTGCGTATTTACTGAAACTACTTCTGGACAAGTGGTATGGAATCGACAGTTACACATGTCTTAGTGTGTTCTAATTTTGCTGGCACGGGGACTACGCCTTGCAGGAGACGTCGCCGGTCTGACGGGGAAGAAGGACGCCCAGGCCTGCGACAACCGAGGGACGACGGCTCTCCAAACAGCTTACAGAATCAACAGCTACGTGATGCAATTTGTACCCAGTTGCAAAAATGGGTTGGAAGTGCGTTTTGAGGGCTGGGGACTCTCAAATGATTTTTTTCTAAAATAGTTAATACCTTAGGGGTTTTCCCGTTGTTCGTTTAACTGAAAGAAATTGTAACATTTTATTAAGTGTGGTGGAATCACTGAAATTCTAATATTTTACAGTAATGATACATAATTAGAAGCTCGCCTTGAAATCACTTTTTGTATCGTCTCTTAAACGGTTAACAACTTTTTTTAAAAAAAATATCCTGGTACTTCTTTATATGAAATAACAATGTAAGTTTTTTAATAAACATCCTGGGCTCATTTGGAGTTCAATATCTTAAAGGATTTGATACACATTTGCTATACTGAGCTGAAGGCACATTTTTGGGGAGTCTTTTTTTTTCTTCTTAAGCAGTTAACACTTCTTTTAAGAACTGGGCGAATGTAAACCTTTCTCAAGTGCTTGAGTTGGTCTGTAGTTTACGATATATGTTTTTTTTATTTTAATCCTTTAATCTTTGCCATTATATTTATTAAAATGCCGGAAGTGTTTTCTTATTGAAAAATTTTGGAGCTTGTGTAGATAAAGTATGTAAGATAAAGAGTGAAAGAAATTTTCCTGAACCTTGGCTTGCCGTTCCTCATTCCCTTGGCCTTGTTTCTAAAATTGTTATTGACTGGCTATGTCACACGAACCAACTGATCCAAGAACCAATCTTGATGATCCCGTGCACATTGCAGTCGTAACTGGCGTTGTGTCAACAAGGGTACACGTAGCACCATGTTCAGCTATGCGCGCTGACAATTGTGCTACGAACCATTTTGTGCTGCACCGGTAGTGTACTGCATCATTTTCAATTATCGGGTGTCCGTTCGGGTCAAGCCGTAATTCATTCACCATATGACGGCAAACAGACTCATTGCCATTTTATAATGGTCCCTGATGACTGCTAGACTTAGTGTCTAGTCGTTTACCTGGCAAGGATTCCGTCCTTTGCATGTGCGCATCTTAAACATCAGAATGTACTTCCTGGTGAACGTCTCTTTGTGGTGTAACGATTACCTGACTTACTCCATTGGCCTCAGGTGATGTGGAGACTGTTTTCCTCAATCTGCTGTAGAGATAATCATTCGCGCAGCAAGACTGGCCTGTGGTGATGTGGAGGTGAGTTTTCCTCAGGCAGCTACGGAGAAAATCCGGCTAACGTTGTCGGCGTGCTGTATTGCTGGTGGCCCAGTTCCAAGACTAGCCGATTGCAGGATTGACCCGACTTCTCGTAGAAGGCGCAAGCCGTCTTCCGGCGATTTCAATACAGACTCAGGAGGTTCAGAGCCAGTTTCGGAGCTCGGTTCTACACCCTCTGCAGCACTGCGTCGTGTGAGTCAGCGGTCTCGTACTCTAGAACTGGTGTGACCAATGTTAGGTTGAGAATCATGCCGTGGTGCGGAGGCAGCGACGACCGGGAAAGAAGCAGAAGATTCAGGGCGGAGGGATGTCCCACTGCTCTGTTTCTGATGCCGCCTATATGCTGAGCCGATGTGAGCCTCTTGTCGAAGACCACTTCGAGATATTTTGCGACCTTCGTCCATGGGATGGTCCCTCCCATGATGTTGGCATTGAATTGAAATTACCACTTCGCCACCCACGATCCCAGTGCGTGGCATCCGACTTGTAGACCGCGTTTCATTTCCTGGACGTTGATTCTGCGGAGGAACAGTGTGGTATCGTCGGCGTAAAGCGCCAGTTCTACGCGAGCCACCCGCGGGGGGTCGGCAGTGTACAGGAGGTTCAGAAAGGGGGACGAGCTCCGAACCCTGCGGCACTCCTGCGAGTATTGGCCACTCTACGAACGACGCGTCATATGCCACACATGGAGTATCCTACCAGCGAGGCAAGACCTAAGAAGGGCCCCGTGCGACGTCTATATACCCAGTTCAAAGTGTCTGCACACGAGGCCGTCGTGTCACACAGAGTCAAATGTCTTGTACACACCCAGAAACATCGTCCCAAGGTACTCTTGTTTCTAGCCTCCTCATCGCCGACTCCTCCAGCCGCAGCAGAGACGGAGTGGCCACTCCGAAATCAAAACTGTTCGTCTGGTATTAATCTCTCTTGAGTGACGTTTTACACCACCCTGTTCGTGTACAGTCTTTTGAAGACCTTCTAGAGAGAAGGGAACAAGCTGATGGGCCTGTAGCTACACTGATGTATACGCTGGCGGTCACTCGTATCGCTTTCCCTGCAGGCGCCGCGGTTGCCTTTTTGGTAGGTGGTATGGTGGTGAGATTAGTGGCGCACAGATCCGAGCTCTGGCCTCTAGTTCAAATGGTTCAAATGGCTCTGAGCACTATGGGACTTAACACCTGAGGTCATCAGTCCCCTAAAACTTAGAACTACTTAAACCTAACTAACCTAAGGACATCACACACACCCATGTCCGAGGCAGGATTCGAACATGCGACCGTAGCAGTCGCGCTGTTCCATACTGAAGCGCCTAGAACCGCTCGGCCACACCGGCCGCTGGCCTCTACTGCCCGCGCTATCTCTGTCGGGTGCGGATCTCACTGTACGGGACGCCCTTCTTTTTCTATACTCAAAGCGCGGTTCCAAGGCTTACCAAGTTGTAGGCCATTAATTTCGTTGACTGAATCACTAATTACAGTGGTCTCTCATCACAGAATCACAGAATGAGAAAGAACAGGTAAGCATTTTTGGTGCTGTAATCTATGGTATGACTATTTATCACACTACGGTCTTCCACGACTGATGTAATTCAGGTGTGGCTTCTACGTTCACGGCACCTATCTGCTTCGGTGCTTACAGTTTCCTTAGCTGTTCTGCTGTTCTCTAGGTACAGCCTGCTTGTCGCTCTATCGATTTCTTAGGAATGTTCGTTTCTTGAGGCTTGGTGAAACGGAAACCATTTGTAAGCTCCGACATTTTCTACAGAACACCTATACACCCTTATCTGTATCTCCGAACATGCCTGGGATGGGTTGAAAAGGGCTGTTTACGGACGAAGTGACACACCAACCACTCTGAGGGATCTACGTCGAATCGGCGTTGAGGAGTTGGACCAACAGTTCTTGATGACCTTGTGGATATTATGCCACGACGAATACAGGAATGCTTCAATGCTACTGGGTATTAGAAGTACTGGTGCGTACAGCAACCTGGACCACCACCTCTGAAGACCTCGCTGTATGGCGGTAGAACATGCAATGTGTGGTTTCCATGAGAAATAAAAAGGGCGGAATGATGTTTATGTTGATCTCTATTCCAATTTTCTGTACAGGTTCCGGAACTCTCGGAACTGAGCTGATGCAAAACTTTTTTGATGTGTGGTGTAGCATCACGAAGTCGGCAGGGGGTAAGACATCCACATGTTCTCTATTCAGTTGTTGTGTTATTTATTCACTTAACAAATTTCTGCGTGCAGCTGTACACGTTGTTCAACAATTGAACAACGAAATATATTATTTCATTAGTTTCTTTGACATTATTACTAGAGTGAACTACGTAGAACATATCAATAATATTTATTTATTGATGTCCAGAACACTGTAAGTGGAGAACAATGGTAGTTGGGTAAGGGTAGGATTTGAAATCGGCTGTAAACTTTCTAAAATGCTTTGGAAGACACCAGAAACCCTAAATCAGTCGGAGGGATACGCGAATATTTGGACACAGAATCCACTGCCTTAAACACTAGTTATTTATATAGCAGGTATCATTGTTAACCATAGCGGAATCATTGAATACAATGTGCGTATACTGCTGTACGTCATCGGGAAATTTCCCGGATATAGTTTTAATTTACTAGTCTTCACAAACGTCCCAATTACCAGAAAAAATCCACGAATGTCTCGGTCCTTTTTGAAATGAAAATAAAACATCAGAAAGGAGATGAATTTCACCATGGCGTTCTTCATTCCTACACATGTAAGGTTTCCGCTCCACTGGTTCGAAATACAACCAGATTAGTTATTCTAGGGATCCTGATTTAATTAAAAACGCTTCAGACTACGTCAGTCACCTCATTTCCGAGCCCCAGCGATGCAAGTTAGTCTTTCATTTTATTATGTGCGGTTAGATTTGTGCTTATTTAGTCTTGCGTAATCCCAGTTAGCGTTCTGCTTCTTTTAGAAGGGAATTTTATTTGATACTTGTATAAACTAGAAGCATAGCAGGTCCTGTTATTACAAACAATATTACAGTGGTTCTGCTAAAGTATTTTGAGAAGCAGAGTTTCTGTTTATTCCCTCATTTTGGTTCCAGCTTTTAAAAACTAGAGCATGTACTATAATATTTCGAATATCTTACAATCTGGGATCCAACACCTTGTTTTACCATATTTATTTTCAGAGAAGAATCACTTCTCATAATAAATGAAAAATCAGCACGTATGAGAACGTAATTTAACTCTAGCTGTATTCGAAAAGTTGAAATCTGTCCGTCTAGTGATCAGTTCCTTCACTACGCGATAGCAAGGGTAGTGTTACTAATAACAGTATCACTAAAGCATAGTTACTGATCACGGTTTCCCGAAAATCCTACACCAGAGAAGATGCAGTAAATATTCCAGAATTCTAATTAAGAATAGCTACCAGTATGAAAAATATAGAAGTAGGTACTTTCGGTGTAGCGAAGCAACTGAAGTCACTCAACAAAGTCAAGTCTTCCAATCCAGACTGATTACAAAGTAGGTTCCTTTCGGAGAATGCTAGTATAATAGTTCCATATTTAGCAATCTTGTACACATGTTCTTTCGACGGAAGATCCATTCCTAAGAACGTGAAAGTTTTACACATCTCTCATCTCCGAAATTAATTTGCCGTAGATTTTAGGAACATATCCTGAGTTCGAAAGTTAAACCTCAGAATTGTGTATTGACACATAATCAGCACGGGTTACACTTGTGAACAGAGCTGCCTCATTATTCACACGAAGCACTGAGTACTATCGACAGAGGGTCTGCGCTGATTCCGATATTTTTAGATTTCCAGAGGGCTTTTGACGTTGTTCCACGCAAATGACTTTCATTCAGATTGTGTGCTTGCCGAGTATCGTCGTTGTGCGACTAGATTCGTTATTTCCTGTCAGAAAGGTCACGGTTCGTAGTAACAGAGAGGAAGTCACACAAGTGACACGTGGAGTTCAAGAAGAAAGTGTTACAGGCTCTCTGTCGTTCCCGATCATTATAAATCGTTTAGGAGACAATCAGACCAGCTGTCTTAGATTGTTTGCAGATTATGATGTCATTTACAATCTAGTAAAGTGATCAGAACATCAAGAACATCTGCAAAGTGATCTACGCTACGAAAAGTGGCAAATGAGCCTGAACAATTAGAAGTGTGATGTCCTCCACATGGGTACAAGAAGGAATCCAATAAACTTCGTTTATACGATGAATCACACGAATGTAAAGGTTGTTGATTCATCCTCCACCTGGGGACGACTATTACGAACAATTTGAAGTGAAACCAACACAATAAAGTACGGTGAAAGTAAACCGAAGGCTACGTTATATTTGTGGGGCACGTAGAAGATGCAACATATCTAGGAAACAGATTTCCTTCTCTACACTTGTCCGTTCTCTTCCTAAATAAATCTGCGCAGTAATATCTTTTTGTATTATCTTGAAATAGAGGACAGAGTGTCAGGGATATGATACGCGAATTGTGTTGGCATTCACTAAAACAAAGGCGTTTTTCGTTGGGTGACATCTTTCCACGAAACCACAATCACTAACTTTCTTCAAACAATGGGAATATATTTTATTTATCCTCCCCTACATAGGGAACAATGATCGTTATACCAGAAGAGATGTCAGACCTCACACAAAAAGATTTGTGTGTTCGCCTTCCCCACGTCCTCTTCGAGAGTGGAGCGGTAGATAAGCAGTCTGAAATTTGTTCAACGGATCCTATGACAAACACTTTAGTCTTATCGACGTAGATGTAGATGAGGTTTCTTGCGGTTTTCTAAGATCATTTATGGTAAACACTGTAATAATTTCTTCGGAAAAGACATAGGCGATTTCCTTCTCTATCCGTTCTCAAATTCAATTTATGTTGAGTCTCTAACGAGCTTGTCATCGACGGAGCGTCGATCTTCACCCTGCAAGTCGATGTTTCGTTCAATAGACCTCTCGGTCAGAAGACAGTGGAGGCGGGGGGGGGGTTTCTCGATTTCTGGAAACTCTACGACACTGCAAGGCATTTTCAATGATAGACGAGGCATATAATGACGATTTTTTATAATTTGTACGTCATTAATCTTTTTAATATCAGTGTAAACGAATTCAGTGTATAATATAAATATGTTGTTATACTCTTTGTATCTTTGGCTTTATGAGGGTCACACTGATGAGCCAAAACGTTATTACCATCTGCTTAATAGCTTGCTTCTTCGTCTTTGGAACTAAATACTTCAATGATTTTGCGTATCAAGAATCTGACAGTTTGTTGATAGGTTTGTGGAGGTATGTGGCATTAGATGTCTAAGCACAGGTCAAGTAAATCGCGTAAATATCGGGCCAGTGATATGCGTATGCGGTGATGGCGCCCGACGACGACTCAGATGGGTTCCAGAGGATTTACATCAGGGAATTTGACCGCCGAGGTATCAATGTCAGTTCAGCATAATACTCCACAAACCACTACAGCACGGTTCTGGCTCCGAAAAAATGGTTCAAATGGCTCTTAGCCTTAT
The DNA here is from genome assembly GCF_021461385.2 of Schistocerca piceifrons. NCBI lineage: Eukaryota > Metazoa > Arthropoda > Insecta > Orthoptera > Acrididae > Schistocerca > Schistocerca piceifrons. The sequence goes on from NC_060139.1 coordinate 800,107,741, forward strand.
GAGACATAACTGCTGACTTCATCAGTCCCCTAGAACTTAGGACATCACAAACACCCATGCCCGAGGCAGGATTCGAACCTGCGACCGTAGCGGTCGTGAAGTTCCAGACTAAAGGGCCTACAACCGCTCGGCTACACCGGCCGGGTCTGGCTCCGAGACACGAACAGTAACACTTATGAAAGATGGCGTCGCCTTTGAGGAAGATATCAAGGGCGAAGGAATGCGGGTGCTTCACAGCTCTCAGTGTATCTTCGATTATAATCATAGTTCCCATGCAGGCGAAGGAGAATGTCTCCCACAGCATGATATTGCTCCTACCAGCCTGCGCTGGTGGGCGCTGCACGTTTCGAGCCGCCGTTCACCTCGATGACAGCTTTTGTGGAGACGACCATCGACCTGTGTAGGAAAAATGTGATTCACCGGAAGAGCCGATACGTTTCTATTGATCGACGGTCGAATCCCGAGGGTCTCCTATCCACTGCAATCGTAACTGACGATGTCGTTGGGTCAACATGTGACCACTCGTGGGTCGTCGGCTCCTGCGCTCCATGGTCGTGTATGACGTGGCGTGGGCTCCGAAACTTGTGTGTGCACCAGCATTGTAATTTCAACAAAGATGCCACAGATCACCATCCATCCTATTTTACGAAGCAGACAAGCATCCAAACTACACGTTCTGTGAAGAGTCGTGGACGTCAAACTATTTAGCGTCTGGTGGTAGTTTCACTGTCCTTTTACCTCTTTCCGTAGATGATCACGACAGCTGCACGTGAACATTCGACCAGCTTCGCCGTATTCGAAATACTCGTTCACAGGCTCTGCATAATAATAATCTGCCATTTGGCTCTGAGCACTATGGGACTTAACATCTGTGGCCATTAGTCCCCTAGAAATTAGAACTACTTAAACCTAACTAACCTAAGGACATCACACACATCCATGCCCGAGGCAGGATTCGAACCTGCGACCGTAGCGGTCTCGCGGTTCCAGACTGTAGCGCCTAGAACGGCACGGCCACACCGGCCGGCAATCTGCCCTTTGTCAAAGTCGCTTATCTCATTGGATTTCCACATTTGCAACCTATATCTTCGCTAGGTTGATCCCCCCGTTCGTGTCTGCTGTGTTTACACAGTTTTGTTACTGCATTAAGTGTCCGCAACGCCACGAGGCTATGATATGGCTATGTAAATATGGATAGAAGGGACATGTCTTTTTAAATAACAATAATTTTGCGGAAAAGAGATGGTTTTCCACATAGATATAGTTGGAAGATGTAACAGTGAGAGAGAATTATAATACCGAGCCTATGGTAGCAATTAGAGCAATCATAGACGGGCGAAACAGAAAGAATATTGTCATGCAGTATTCTTCCAGTAAAATATGAATATGTAAATTCGACAGAGGAGCGAAACCGAAGATTATCAAAATAAGGAATCAAGGCATCGAAAGTACGAAGTATGAGAATGGCCCAGGCGTCATTACAAAACGTGAGTACGCACTACAGTTATGGAGGCTGTGTAGTAAGCAGATAAAGACGTTGTTCATTGCGTTTGAGAGGGTAGACACTGAATTGATCGATTGATGTTGAAAAGGTATCTAATGTGAGGACCAAATCACGTTCTAAATTTGACAGTGAAATACAAATCAAGCAATGCCGTATCACTCAGGTAGATCCTTACTTGGGACTCCATTGTTTTGCTTTAAAAAATTGTGTTCGTACATGATCTCAGTACATCCTATTTCAATTCACTTTCTAAGAGTTATAAAAGATTTATTATTGTAGGCTACAAAACAAGATATTGCTGAAGAAAAGCAGCAGTAGGAAGAAATAGTACTTTTCTGATTTATTTATTTATAAGGTATTTCACCAACACGTTATCATCTTCTCATGGACCGCCATACGCCTGATGTAAAGGCGGCGTCCTACGTGAGCTGTAAATTAGTTGAATTCAGTGTCAGAATAGGTTTTATAGCGTCCACGATATAATCAAACATTGTAGGTAACATTCAAACATACACCTCGAATAGCGAAAGTTGACATTTCAATTCTTCATACAAATGGTGAAATTCTCCATGAATATGCCTTACCAAATATACGCTTCTGGCCATTAAAATTGCTACACCACGAAGATGACGTGCTACAGATGCGAAATTTAACCGACAGGAAGAAGGTGCTGTGCTATGCAAATGATTAGCTTTTTAGAGAATTCAGACAAGGTTGGCGCCGGTGGCGACACCTATAACGTGCTGACATGAGGAAAGCTTCCAACCGATTTCTCATACACAAGCAGCAGTTGACCGGCGTTGCCTGGTGAAACGTTGTTGTGATGCCACGTGTAAGCAGGAGAAATGCGTACCATCACGTTTCCGACTTTGAGAAAGGTCGGATTGTAGCCTAGCGCGGTTGCGGTTTATCGTATCGCCACATTGCTGCTCGCGATGGTCGAGATCCAACGACTGTTTGCAGAATATGGAATCGGTGGGTTCAGGAGAGTAATACGGAACGCCGTGCTCGATCCCAAAGACCTCGTATCACTAGAAGTCGAGATAATAATAATAATGTCGTGTTACTGGGGCCTACCGTCAGGTAGACCGTTTGCCTGGTGCAAATCTTTCGATTTGACGCCACTTCGGCGACTTGCGCGTCAATGGAGATGAAATGATGATGATTAGGACAACACAACACCCAGTCCCTGAGCGGAGAAAATCTTTGACCCAGCCGGGAATCGAACAGGGCCTTAGGATTGACATTCTGTCACGCTGACCACTCAGTTACCGGGGGCGTACAGCAGTCGAGATGACAGGCATCTTATCCGCATGGCTGTAACGGATCGTGCAGCCACGTCTCGATCCCCGAGTCAACAGATGGGGACGATTGCAAGACAACAACCATCTGCAAGAACAGTTCGACGACGTTTGCAGTAGCATGGACTATCAGCACGGAGACTATGGCTGCGGTTACCCTTGACGCTGCATCACAGACAGGAGCGCCGGCGATGGTGTACTCAACGATGAATCTAGGTGCACGAATGGAAACACGTCATTATTTCGAATGAATCCAGGAACTGTTTACAGCATCATGATGGGCGCATCCGTGTTTGGCGACATGGCGGTGAACGCACATTGGGAGCGTGTATTCGTCATCGCCATACTGGCGTACCACCCGGGGTTATGGTATGGGATACCATTGGTTACACGTCTCGGTCACCTCTTGTTCGCACTGACGGCACTTTCAACAGTGGACGTTACATTTCAGATGTGTTACGACCCGTGGCTCTACCCTTCATTCAATCCCTGCAAAACCCTACATTTCAGCAGGATAATGCACGACGTCCTGTACGGGCCTTTCTGGATACAGAAAATGCTCGACTGCTGCCCTGGCCAGCATATTCTCCAGATCTCTCACTAATTGAAAACGTCTGGTCAATGGTGGCCGAGCAACTAGCTCGTCACAATACGGCAGTGACTACTCTTGATGAATTGTGGTATCGTGCTGAAGCTGCATGGGCAGCTGTACCTGTGCACGCCATCCAAGCTCTGTTTGACTCAATGCCCAGGCGTGTCAAGGCCGTTATTACGGCCAGATGTGGTTGTTCTGGGTGCTGATATCTCAGGATCTATGCAGCCAAATTGCGTGAAAATGTAATATGATGTTAGTTCTAGTATAATATATTTGTCCAATGAATACCCGTTTATCATCTGCATTTATTCTTAGTGTACCATTTTTAAATGACGAGTAGTGTATAATATTAGTGTCACTGCTTTGTTATAGACAATATTTGTTCAGTATTTTATGACTGAGATACGAATTTTCCATTAAAAAATCTTGCTTTTGTCCACAATGAACGCAGTGTACTGAAAGGGTGAGTGTGCTGACGTCAGAATAACGCGTCTGCTTCCACAACTATTCACGACTGAGCTGCAGGCTACTTGCAGGTGGCTCGCTCAGGCAGCGCGCTCGGCACCTGCTCCCTCGAATAAAAATGCTTCAGCATATTTCTCCATTCTGTTGTGAAATATGGCTTTTGTTTCAGTTTTAAAAACAATTTCGATATGTCAGCTACATTTATACGCAGGAACATATCACCAAAAATTAACGAAACGTAAAGCAGTCAGCGACGACACTTTTCACTGTAAACACTCTAAATTTGATGCGATAGCTTACTTAGAAATTGATTATCATCGTGCATATGACAAATATCGAAAAAATTGACACTTCATCACCAAGCTGTGATATGATACTGTAAGTTACGGAAAAATCAGTTTTTCGCAACAATTAGTTTCCTTATAATGGAATGAGAAGTATTATATAGTGAAGAAAACTCCCAAAACCGAAAGAAGCCGTTTTCAATTTTTTAAAGAAAAAGGAGAATCTCTACCGAGAAGCTAACTATAGGAGTTGATGTAGCTTTGCTTCATTAACATGCAGTATTTGTTACTGCGAGAAAAACGGAAAACACTTTTTCTCATGAACTTTTACATCCACCGCGCAGCTGACAGCTCACTTAGGACAGAACGACCAAATCGCACCGCAACGCCATCTGTCGTTCGCTTATTCACGCGGTCGGGCGGCGTGCCGCGTTCGAATTTGGCCGCTAAAGTGGGACGTGGTGATACGGCTTCTGCGATAATAAACTGTAGCAGAAGACACAACGCAAGTGAGCAATCAAATATCTTTCTCTGGTGGCATCCATTATTTCGAGCCCTCAGTGGATATTTACTCGAAACATGACGTTACATAGGAGACTTCTTGTATGGATACAGGACGGCGAGGAAAACTCAAATAGAATAACTTATTTGAGAACTATAACAGGAAATTCGATTACATTAGATCTTACATTCAAATACAGAATTCTCTGGCAGTCAAATAGTTAGGACCACTATACAGGGTGAGTCCGTGACGATGTTAAGAGCTTTCAGGTCTGATGAAGAAGGGTAAATGTATCAGTTTGAGGAAAAGAACTTTGAGCCGGAAAAAAACGAGTTAAACGTTATAAGCGAATATCGTCCTGACGTCTCACAGTGGGACACATGTACTGGTACTGTTGTTGCTAAGATTCTAGGGTAGGGCGGTAGTATGGACCAAAACAAAAACAAAATATCCCTTAAATATGCGACCCGAAATGCATGCCTTAAGGGTCACGAGCATTTAATTCATTTCCGATACTGTGAAACACCTATTCCACTGCAAGCGCTTTGGTTTCTATGTTTTCGTAGGAGATAGTATGAACTAAAATAAGAAAAGAAATCCACTAAATATGGGCTCTAAGATGCGTACACGAGTTATGAGCAGCTGCTGAGTGGAATTGGAGTTTCACTGCATTGGAGATTAAGACCTTGGCCGACTTCACCTTACTGCAGTCTGTATGGGAGAACAGTATTTAACATAATACAGTCTTTTATGTTTGGGCTTCCATGCTTGTGTCGTGAAGGGTACAGTGTGAGGCGGAATCATTTACTCCATTCGTAATGCATTGGTTCAAATGGCTCTGAGAACTATGTGACTAAACTTCTGAGGTCATCAGCCCCCTAGAACGTGGGAGTACTTAAACCTAACTAACCTAAGGACATCACACACATCCATGCCCGAGACAGGATTCAAACCTGCGACCGTAGGGGTCGCGCGGTTCCAGACTGAAGCGCCTAGAACCTCTCGGCCACACCGGCCGGCCGTAATGCATTCCCGGATTGTACGGTAGAAGATAAACATTGTACGTCTCCAAAATCGTTCTGAATTCGTTTCATTTTGCCATCGTCATTAGTACTAAATACGGATGTAGGTAGCACCGACATATTCTTAATTTCTTCATCCTCTCCGAATCGTTGAGCTGTATGCTCCACTTGTCATTGTATTGCCGTATATCACGGAAATAAGGAAATGCTTGGATCACGACTGTGAAAATGGTCCAGGCAGAAAAATATGACTTAGGCAGACATCAGTTCTGTAGACTGAATACATTCTGAATCTTAGCCCGAGGACTAGATTTATGTGGGTGTTTGTTCGTGAGACATCGTGGATGGTTGGCCATAAGTATTTCACGATTTCTAAGGAATTGCTTATACTGGACAGTGAAGTCAAACAATATTGAGTGACACACGGAAGAGACAAGAGCAAATGTTATTCGTCAAGTGTTAACACAAACTGTTGCGAATCGGTTACAAAAAGTGAGTCTGGGGAACCCACACTTCCCGCCCATATTACTCTCATGGCAGGGAATCGACCTGTACGGCTCAAATGTCATCAGGGAATGATATGGAGAATGGAATGTATTCCGTGGTCTTCAGCGATGAAAGCACATTCTGCCCCCATGTACGTGATGGTGGTTCGTACATAGGATGTAGTCCTGATGAGCGTTGTCTCGAACAATGCATTCGTCCGTGACATACTGAAGTCCCCTCACGCATTATGGTCTGGTCTGTTGTAACCTATTGCGTTTTAGGAGGGAATAACCGACGTCCGATACGTGCAGAATGTTCTTCAACCAGTTAACCTGCAGTTCTTCCAACAGAGAAGTGATGTTTTAGTTCAGGTGGATAATGATCCCCCATATACCTCCCGTGAAACTCAGCACGCTCTACAAGGCGTGTAGCAGCTTCCTGGACAGCATGAACGCTAGATTTCTTTCCAATTGGCCAAGTGTGGAACACGATGCGACAACAAGTCGTTCGTGCGACTCGCCCAACCATAGCTCATACACAGCTATTATTCGAGCAAGTTTGGAATAACGTATCCCAAGACGGTATTTGTCACAATGATCGACTACATGCTGGGATAAGTGTCTGCATTGCCGCCTGTGGAGGTTACGGGTGGATACTAATACTTTTGTTTCAGCATGGGTCCACAACGTGTACATAAGAATCGATTGAGCTAGTGACTGATACAAGTAATCATTCCATGTACTCCATAATTATTGTTTCTACAGTCAATTTTAAATGAATTGCAAAACTTCGAATAGGGGTTCTAATTTTTTCCCGGCAGGCTCTAAATTTTTTCCAGCACTGTGTTTAACAATTGGGATCCTAGTGGCTGATTGAAAATCGTGAAAATTAGCAATAGGTCTTTCATCATGTGAAAGTATATCCACTTGTTTATGTGAAATGTTTGTTCTTAGGGTCCACTGCGAGAATCTGAACCCAACGACGATTCACAGTAGGTCTTCTAGCACACCGCTACAATTTTCTGGAGTTGAGATCCCCACAAATATAATTTCTCAGTGATACGAAGTGCTGAGTTCAATACAATCAAATAGCTGAAATGAACCTGTAGAAGCTCTTACGCTGTTTCGTGTGTTACAATGAGGATTGTTACCTATTCCAGAAGTCCACTGGTAGAGCTGTTTCCACGAAATAATCGTATGCTATTTTTAAAAGTAACACACTGCCGAACGGAAGTACATTACCTGTTTAATGTATGTATAAAATAATGTGCCAATGGCCTTGCCGCAGTGGTAACACCGGTTCCAGTCAGATCACCGAAATAAGACGCTGTCGGGCTTGGCTAGCATTTGGCTGGATGACCATCCGGTATGCCGACCGCTGTTGGCAAGCGGGGTGCACTCAGCCCTTGTGAGACAAACTGAGGAGCTACATGATTAAGAAGTAGCCGCTCCGGTCTCGTAAACTGACTTACGGCCGGGAGAGCCGTGCGCTGACCACATGCCCCTCCGTACCCACATCAGATCACGCCTGTGTTCTGAGGATGACGCGGCGGCCGGTCGGTATCGTTTGGTCTTCATGGCCTGTTCGGGCGGAGTTTAGTTTAGTTTCATGAAAGAATGTATTACAACAAGATCGCTTAAAAAGTACAATGATTGCACTGCCGGTTTCAGAAACTCTTGACGTTTTCAAATGTGGTTGATCCGCTGCAGCTTCATCACGATATTTAACAATCCCAGTTGAGTATTCTCAACAACATGAATTCTTAAAAAGTAAGTCAATTAATTACGCATAATATCGACAAGTATTGTATTTTCCTTAACGAACAACGTCGAGAAGCAATGGTACCTTGCAAACCCCGTGACAGTAACGAATGTTGAAGACAATTCCAGTGTTGTACGACAGCATAGTTTAGCAGTGAAAACGTATTATAATTAAAGTTGAGAAACTTGCAGGTTAGCACTTTTGGCTGTAGGTGGTCATTATTGCGAGCTATTTATTAAATAATACAACATCGTTACAGCTACTACGCAAGCTGTCGATGTCCCCAGTTTCCGCTCTTGATGAAAGTTCCAGCGGCGAGTATATCAAAACACCTAAGCTTCAGCACACTCTCGGTAACGCTTCCATTTCGAGACTTCTGCTGCAGACTGAAATGTATGAATATGAAGAGCAGACGCGTAGCGTGGGCCACATCAGCGCGTGTTTGAAATATCATTCTCGCCTCCTGTTTCCTGCCAGAAGCGTAAAAAAGAACGCTCCAGAGCACATTCTGAATGAGCAAAATGTTTGGTAACTGTTCTCCGACAAAATGAAGTCCGTTGAGCGCAAAACGAAGCAAGCAACAGAAAAAGACAGTGGCGGCAGCGGTTTTAAACGTATTCGCTACCGTGTCTTGAAAGCGGTCCAAATGGGAGATGCCCTCGTGGGAATATACGACGTTTGAAACACAGGAAATTACACTCACGGTGTGTGGTGGAATTACGCACCGCAGAGTGTATTTGTTCAGTTGCCAGAAAGCAGATTTTCTGGTTTGGAGAAAGCGGTAGAGTTCATAGCGTTTCAAACGTCCATCTGCATAAGGAAAAACAGTGAGTTCATAGCTTGATTTACGTTCATTATTACTTCTATTCACTGAGAACTACTATCTATAGCTATGCAAAATATCTATTCAACCTGAGTTTCTAAACTAATACAGTTTCAAGAAAATTGTCAAGCTTTTCTTCATAATCAGCATCTAAGAACACCGTTGAAGTGTTTGTCTTGGGCAGTGTATTTTTTTTTTTTTTCCCTTGAGTATTACAGTCTGGATAACGACATTAGTCGATAGTCAAATAATATATACATTAAGCAATAGTCTTACATGAGTGACACTTCATTCACGTGTTATCGTTTATATTCGACCATATCCACAAGTTGGAGGTATCATGTGGTATTGCCCCCCTGCACCTATGATAGTCCTGCAATCGTCGTCTTTTACGATAATAGAGTACAGACATTATCTCCTTGGTTAGTATTCAAAGCATCTAATACACGTTCTCGCAATTGGTCAATTTACTAACTTTTTCGGCTTGTTGAAAAAAGATAGATCCTTTCCCAAGCGCACATTGTCTTTGGAAATGAACGCGTAAGATTCATTACCGGGTGGTTATAATTAAACCGATGGTGTCGTGAGTGCTGCAGTGTGGGCTGTGTACCTCACAAAACTCTCAAACATCGTTAAGTATGTTCATTAAGTGATGTACTCGCAGAACATGTTGTCGAAGTCTTGAAACAGCTGTGGGATTATGAATAGAAATTCTGAACAGATGAGAATGTTAAATTTCAAACTGACACTAATCGTACTTTGCTTTCAGTTATTAATCTAACACACCAGCTAACTGTAAGGCAAAAGACTTGGCATCTAATGACGACTCACCAGTTAACTACGATAACACACTTTTTTAGCAACAGAGCTAAATTTTACAAAAGATTCGATTTATAAAACAGTCGATTTGGGGTATAAAGTTTGATAAATAATTTTACTTGTATAAAAACTAATTCAAGGTATACAATTCCAGTCTAAAATTACAATATTAGCAACAGAAATAACAGGGAATCTGAAGTGATAATGGCAGTAAAAATACTAACAGCTTTCCATTCATGTCATCGAGCGTTCTACAGCAGTACACATTTGCAGTCGCTAGTGCAGAGTCGTCTGGACGCAGTGAAGAGGTTGCTCCGAGCATCGAAAAGATTGCTATCTCACGTGGGAGTTGGTGATTTCGTGATCACGTCGGGTGCGGGAATTGTGCCAGCCCTGTTTAATTATTACGTGTGCTACTGCTTGTAAAACGAAAACAAATGTGTTGTAAATGTATTACTTTGCGCTTAATTTCATAATCTAATTCAATAGTTAAAATATAACCTAGTTTGTTCCTTTCTGAGAAGCTCTTCTTCTTTAATAATTACGTAAACACGAAAGAGTTTTCTAACGACCATAAGCCACTGTAGATCATTTCCGGATCGCATCCATAAACCGCAAATAGCTTTATATTAATGTAATAATTTGCGGGTTTAACCTGTCTTGAATAATATCACAGGAATAAAAATCAGTAGAATATTTAATCTTTTAATGATACGTTAAAACATGAGTACTCCCTGCATATGATGTGAAGCCGTCTAAAGTTGGCCAACACATTTGGCTGGTTTGACCACACTGGACTTTCCATCTGAGGGCAAAGGAATAGTCTTCCTGAAGTTCCAACGACCCAAGAGAGCTGTTGAGGAGTGTGCTATGATATTGAAGAAACCTCTTCAGTCTGTCCACAAGTCCTCGCCACTACTGCATAAAAGTATGACAGAAAACTGTGGCCATTGCGAACGCTCGATGTTGTTGTAGTTACTGATGTTACAATTTTTACGATATAACTATATCAATAGTAGACACGTGTGGACTTTTTTTATAATGAGAAGTTACTATTTATATCTCACTACAATGGTTTACAAATTCATTCAGTTTCTGACATTCCCTTTCTTTCAAGTCTCTCAGAGAAACAAGATCTGAACTGTTACCTTGGTTGACTGGTCAGTCATTCTCTGATGTCAAGTCCTCTGCCTTTCAGTAGGCATGTCAGTTCACGTATTCGAAAGTCTGATAGGTTTTTGTTTTTAAATTAAACTTTTCTTAACAACTCCCAATTTATATTTGTATTCTCATAGGTGCGTCAACATGAAACACTTTCTAACCCGGACGCGACGCTTTCGTATGATAATATGAAATTACACGTAAGACCGCAATCTATTTGATATTTGAAACAGATGTAGCCTAATTTATAAATATTGTAATTTCTATCGTATATCGTGTAGTGAAACAAGTCTAAATCTGTCTCTGATATCGACTATATTAGCAGCCGAAAATTCTGCATTTACGGAATCAAACTTGATACACGTATCTTTGTAATAAACGTAACGAGAACAACAGAGTATGCTACTTTTAATGGACGTGAATACCTCCAGGAAGATTAAAACTATGTACAAACTATGTAACAGACCGGAACTCGAACTCGGGACCATTGCCTCTGGAGGGCAAGTGGTCTGCCGCCTGAGCTCAGAGAGCCGGTAGACCTCTGTAATAAAAAACTGAGTGGAAGGATCAACCACCGAACTTGAACAGGATGTCTTGCGACGTCCGCAACGACCAAACACAAAAAAAGCTACCTTATCACTACTCGCGGCCCCTCCTCACAGCTTCACTTCCGCGAGTACCTCTTCGTCTTCGCTTTATCTGCAGACTTCACGGAAGCTCTCCTGAGAACGCCTTTCTTACGGTTCATGTTGACGCGAAGGCAAACCGTTACAGAAATATTTGGGATGAACAGCATCTGGACCGCTGCACACATTTGCTCAAGTTACTGACGCTTCTTGTCAACGTGAATGGGCAAACATGCTTTCTGCGGCGTATTAGTGGTGCAGTCGAAAATTGTCACCTAAATATGAAGGCAGAAAATATTCCGAAATATTGCTCCGGGATGATGATGTGTCTGGACTGAAAATTTTATGAGTGAAATTCACAGGGAAATCATGTATTCTCAAGGACGAAATTCTAACACTTCCATTCTCGTACTTAGTTGCGATCTACGTATTTTAAGAAGCAACAGAGTTGCCATAAGTCAGTCCATATTTAGTAGCCCTACAAACGAAAACTGTGACTTGCTGCCTCTTGAATAATGGTCTTTAACAAACAGTACGCCAGAAGTAAGGGAGGTAGACGTAAGTTTATTTACATCAGAGGCGGACATCGTATTACTGTCTGCAGTGAGATGAGGAAAGGTTATTCAGCGCCGAAAGGTACTTCAGCCTTTATGAATAAATAGTAAAGCAGAAATAAAAATGAAAGGGACACGAAATCATTATTGAACTAGGAGACTTGGAAATCTAAGTTTCACATTATGGCAGGCCAAGTAACTTTTAATGACTGCTGTGCAACACTTCAGAATGTCACAGATACGTGAAACTATCTTTTAACGTAATCTCTAAGGACCTGTAAATAATGGTCAGAACGCTCTGCCAATCTTTCAGTACCTCGATAACAGAAATCCATTCATTTTCCACGGTCCCAGTCCAGAATCGCCGTGTGAACGTCCTCGTTGGAAATCCCCTTCCCTCCAAATGGTCTTTCAACGTGCTGTAAAGATGGAAACATCATGATGGAAGATCTGGACTTCCCGACGAACTTCACCCACTTCAGTGCGGCCTCGGTCGATCTGTTGGCACCATTTCACTACGGCTGGACACGACATATTCAATCTGATCGAAGTTAGAGGCCATTGATGTGGGACGTGGCCGATCATCGTCTTTGTGATGGCTCGAACTCTGCTAGGGAAACTTTCAACGAGATATCTCAATGTCTGAGGATGAAAGCCTTGGGATCTGGAGCAAAATAGACGCTCTAACTCCTCGCGAACGTGTTGGGGGGGTCCAGATCGCGACTCTGGGCAGGCCAGTCCATTTCAGGAATATTATTGTTGCCTCACCGATGCTACTTTATGACAAGATGCACTGTGACTTCTGAACTATTACTTTACGCAGTACGTAATACTGCAAAATATGTTTATTTTCTTCTGCATATAAATTTATGTTACGTGCATTAAGAAGAACACACCTAATCATTGAAAACACCTCCCTACTTTAACCTCATCTGTCTGCCACTATTGGTACAACAAATGATGGCAACGTTCTCCAGGCACTCGTCAAACCCGAACACTTCCATAGGATTGCCACAGGGTATAAAGTGAACCGGAATTTGAAGCTGACTGCAAAGCGACTCTACTGCCTCCAAAATACATTTAGCGAAGGGTCACGAAAATAAGGGGAACCATGGCTAGTACGGAGGAATATTTTCACTCGTTTTTCCCTCGCTGTGTATACTATACTACGGCTCATTAAAATTGCTACACCACGAAGATGACGTGTAGCAGACGCGAAATTTAACGGACAAAAAAATGGCTCTGAGCACTAGGGGACTTACTTTTTAAGGTCATCAGTCCCCTAGAACTTAGAACTACGTAAACCTAACTAACCTAAGGACATCACACACATCCATGCCCGAGGCAGGATTCGAACCTGCGACCGTAGCGGTCGCGCAGTTCCAGACTGTAGCGCCTAGGACCGCTCGGCCACTTTTAACGGACAGGAAGAAGATGCTGTGATATGCAAATGATTAGCTTTTCAAGAGCATTCACCCAATGTTGGCGCCGGTGGCGACACCTACAATGTGCTGACATGAGGAAAGTTTCCAACCGATTTCTCATACACAAACAGCAGTTGACCGGCGTTGCCTGGTGAAACATTGTTGTGGTGCCTCGTGTAAGGAGGAGAAATGCGTACAATCACGTTTCCGACTTTGATAAAGGTCGGATTGTAGCCTATCGCGATTGCGCTTTATCGTATCGCGACATTGCTGCTCTCGTTCGTCGATATCCAATGACTGTTAGCAGAATATGGAATCGGTAGGTTCAGGAGGGTAATACGGAAGGCAGTGCTGGGTCCCAACGGCCTCATATCACTAGCAGTCGAGATGACAGGCATCTTATCCGCATGGCTGTAACGGATCGTGCAGCCACGTCTCGATCCCTGAGACAACAGATGGGGACGTTTACAAGACAACAACCATCTCCGCGAACAGTTCGATGTCGTTTGCAACAGCATGGACTATCAACTCGGACACCATGGCTGCGGTTACCCCTGACGCTGCATCACAGACAGCAGCGCATGCGTTGGTGTACTCAACGACGAACCAGGGTGCACGAATGGCAAAATGTCATTTTTTCGGATGAATCCAGGTTCTGTTTACATCATCATGATGGTCACATCCGTATTTGGTGACATCGCGGTGAACGCACATTGGAAGTATGTATTCGTCATCGCCATACCGGCGTATCACCCGCCATTGATTACACGTCTCGGTCATCTCTTGTTAGCATTGACGCCACTTTGAACAGTGGACGTTACATTTCAGATGTTTTACGACCCTTTGCTCTACCCTTCATTCGATACCTGCGTAACCCTACATTTCAGCAGGATAATGCACGACCACATGTTGCAGGTCCTGTACGGGCCTTTCTGGATACAGAAAATGTTCGACTGCTGCCCTGGCCAGCACTTTCTCCAGATCTCTCACCAACTGAAAACGTCTGGTCAATGGTGGCCGAGAAACTGGCTAGTCACAATACGCCAGTCACTACTCTTGATGGACTGTGGTATCGTGTTGAAGCTGCATGGGCAGCTGTACCTGTACTCGCCATCCAAGCTCTGTTTGACTCAATGCCCAGGCGGATCAAGGCCGTTATTACGGCCAGAGGTGGTTGTTCTGGGTACTGATTTCTCAAGATCTAAACACCCAAATTGGGTGAAAATGTAATCACATGTCAGTTCTAGTATAATATATTTGTCCAATGAATACCCGTTTATCATCTGCATTTCTTCTTGGTGTAGCAATTTTAATGGCCAGTAGTGTAGTTGAATAGGAAAGGAAAGCCATACTGTGGCTTGCGGAATATGTATGTGGGTGTAGATCTTTCCGCAACTAGCATTTTCTTAAGCGTAAAAGGAGGACTATAATGACGAGGAAAACCCACCATACTGTAACACCTCCATACCTCACTGCTGTCATTACGTATTTTGGCAGGAAGCGTTCTACAGTTATTCACCAATCCCAAATCTTTAGATTGTACTTTCGTTATAGAAAGATTCATCACTACAGATCATCCGTTTCCAGTCGTCTACTGCCCAGCGTAGCCCCTCTTTGAACCAATTCAAGCATCTTCTACTATTAACTGCAATTGTGACTCATGAACTGCTCGATTGTTGGTCACAATTCTTTTTAACTCCCTAAGCTGTGCTAGGTGGACTACTGGTAGCACTTTGGAACTTATTACTAATTATTTCATTCGATTTTTACAACCAGCCTCCGCCATACTCAACTGTCCCTGCTCTTCAGTACATGATGTGTGCCAGGTCTTGGTTAACCTGTGGTGGTTTCTTCACGTTTCCACTCCACAATCACAACTGTCGACTTGGGTAGAATTAGGTTTATATGTCGCTGATGATTTGTTACTCAAGTGACGTACAATGACATGTCTAGGTTCGAACTGCAAACATACTGAAAACTCAATATGCTTTCTCCTTTTGTACTGGCAGTCTCTCTTGACACCTAGTGGTGAAATCCACATAAAGTGGTGGCTCCCGGTTTATTTAATCATGCAGTATATATCGCGAGAGTTTCATCTTGAATTGTCTCCAACTTACGCGTTTTGTCCACTAGAATCGTACTGTCGCTCGTGCATCTACTGTTGCCGCGCCATTTCACTCTCACGCTTTGATTCAACAGTTGGTCGGAGCAGAACTGTCTCTGCAGGAAACACGAAACTCGTACTCTCTTCTGATACTGCGTCACACTTATTGCGCAATGATCTTAGCGTGGAACGGCATGTAACGCTGAAACTGAGAAAATGAATGTCTCGATGACCGAATAAATCTTAAATTATCCAGTGTTTGGTCCTACTTGACTTTAAGACGTTGACGCTGTCATGTGTTTCTACTTCAATGGTTACGGTAGCGACTATGTCAACAATGTATGTTAATGTGGTAAGTATACTGGTGCGATGACAAAACCTGGACTTCATACCTGTGACATCTGCACCAGTAGTGACCACAGTTGTGTGAAACGCTTATTAGGACGCCATCACATGTTTTTTTCCCGATAGTGATGTGTGGATAGGCGGCTAAGTACAACAATTTGTACTGTGATGCAGCTTGATAAAGTTCAACGGGGCGACATTAGCTAACTGACAAATAATAAAATAAAGTTTTCATTTCAAAGCAGAACAACGTACACAGGAGAATGACTTCCTTTAACACTTGAATATTTGATACTTCTCATGGACATTACTTCCAGATGGCGTCTGTATTCAAATTTCTCGTAACATTTACAGAAAAGTGGAGTGTTCAAGTATAAAACACAATAGTGACCCCTTGTCCGTTTTCTCGACCTCTGAATACCTCTTCTGAATACGATTGCTGATTAGGACGTGAGCAGTAACCCCACCCCCCCCAGCCCGACCGGTTAGCCATGCGGTCTAACGCACTGCTATCCGGGCGGGAAGGTGTGCCGGTCCCCGGCACGAATCCGCCCGGCGGATTAGTGTCGATGTCCGGTGTGCCGGCCAGTCTGTAGATGAATTTTAAGGCGGTTTTCCATCTGCGTCGGCGAATGCGGACTGGTTTCCCTTAATCCGCCTCAGTTACACTATGTCGGCGATTGCTGCACAATCATTGTCTCCACGTACACACACCCACCATTACTCTACTAAGCAAACATTCGGGGCTACACTCGTCTGGTGTGAGACGTTCCCGGGGGGTCCACTGGGGGCCGAACCGCACAATAAGCCTGGGTTCGGTGTGGGGCGGCGGTGGCATGAGTGGACTGCTGTAGCCTATTGTGGGGTTGTAAACCACTGAAGGCTACGGCGGGGACGAAGCCTCTTCGTCGTTTCTAGGTCCCAAGTTCAGTACAATACAATACAATACAATGCAACCCCCTTTTCCCTTCTTGATTGCTTTAAAGGATCGAATATCCGAGAGTAAAACAGTTTGAAACGTGTGATCAGTTTGCATATTAGCTAACATGTTACATTTTACGTTCAGTAAGTGTAGCATGAAACAATAAAAAAAAGGCTCGTTCTTCTGGTTTGATTTGTAATGGCAGTATAGCATGAAAAGTAGTTGGTGTATAATGTCTTTGCTTTAAACACGTTTAAGGTTAAAAACAATAATGGTAATTTTAATGACTTCACTTTTAAATTAACTGAAAAGAATAACTTTCAATATTGCTGTTAAATATCCTTTCAGAGATGAGGAATTATTAAGTAACATGCAATCCTTTTGTCTCACACCAGTGGCTACAAATTCTTTAAAACGTGGACTCTATTATTTACACTAAAGGATCAAAAGTATCCGGATACCTGGCTGAAAATGAGTTACAAGTTCTTGGTGCCCTCCATCGGTAATGCTGGAATTAAGTATGGTGTTGGCCCACCCTTAACCATGATGACAGCTTCGACTATCGCAAGCATACGTTCAATCAGGTGCTGGAAGGTTAGTTGCGGAATGCAGCCCTTTCTTCACGGAGTGCTATCGATGTCGGTCGGTGAGGCCTGGCACGAAGTCGGCGTTCCGAAACATCCCAAAGGTGTTTTATAAGATTCAGGTCAGGACTCTGTGCAGGCCAGTCCATTACAGGGATGTTATTGTCATGTAACCACTCCGCCACAGGCCGTGCATTACGAACAGGTGCTGGATCGTGTTGAAAGATGCCATCGCCATCCCCGAATTGCTCTTCAACAGTGGGAAGCAAGAAGGTGCTTAAAACATCCATGTAGGACTGTGTTAGTGCCATGCAAAACAAGGGATGCAAGCCCCCTCCATGAAAAACACTATCACACCATAACACCACCGCCTCCGAATTTTGCTGTTGGCACAACACATACTGGCAGATGACATTCACCGGGCATTCGCCATACCTACACCCTACCATCGGATCGCCACATTGTGTACCGTGATTCGTCGCTCCACACAACGTTTCTCCACTGTTCAATCGTCCCATGTTTACGCTCCTTACACCAAGTTAGGCGTCGTTTGGCATTTACCGGCGTGATGTGTGGCTTATGAGCAAACGCTCGACCATGAAATCCAAATTTTCTCACCTCCCGCCTAATTGTCGCAGTACTTGCAGTGGATCCTGATGCAGTTTGGGATTCCTGTGTGATGGCCTGGATAGATGCCTGGATATTACACATCACGACCCTCTTCACCTGTAGGCGGTCTCTGTCAGTCAACAGACGAGGTCGGCCTGTACGCTTTTGTGCTGTACGTGTCCCTTCACGTTTCCACTTCACTATCACATCGGAAACAGTGGACCTAGGGGTGTTTAGGAGCGTGGAAACCTCGCGTGCAAACGTATGACACGAGTGACACCCAATCACAGGACCACGTTCGAAATCCGTGAGTTCCGCGGAGCGCCCCATTCTGCTGTCTCACGATGTCTAATGACTACTGAGGTCGCTTATATGGAGTAGCTGGCAGTAGGTGGCAGCGCAATGCGGCCAATATGAAAAACCCCTTTTTTTTAGGGGGGGGGGGGGTCCGGGTACTTTTGATCACAGTGTGTCTCAGGTATTTGGTTCGATGTATGTGAAGACAATATAAATCTTATTTTTTTAAGCTCATTAAATATCATTTACTTAACGTAATGTAAAATTTCCCATTCTAGCTTCTATTAGGTAACGTACTTGGCATATTCAATCCAATACGAGAGAAATTTGAAGCAAAATCTGCAGATTCTTATGAGTATTACTTGTCTTTTGCAAAACTTGGCTCTCTGGGCCGTATTTAACAAAATTAATATTATATGTCGTGAAGGCGACCAACAATGGAAATATGCCACTAACCTTAATATCGTGCTACCCAGCAAAGGATGCTACTTTTACACAAACAAAAGAATATTAATTTAAACTTTACAATGGAAAATGTACTTTCAAACACAAACGAAGAAATTATCAATTGTTTCAGGTCTTGAGAGATATACATCGCCAAAACGTTTGTGCGTCCGTTTAATTCAGCTGTGCTAGCCAGAGGTGAAACATTTTCTCAAACAAAAATAAATTTGCCGTATAGTTTTTCTGCGAGATCTCACACACACACACACACACACACACACACACACACACACACACGCACACACATACTAAAGTCATTTCCAAGATACGGTACACATGTAGAGCCTTTAAAGCTAAAAAGTTTACTGTGTTTAAATTTTGGTGGAACTCGCCATGTGCTTTCATTGTCGAACAGCGGTGGCGTGTACTCTGGATAATTTGAGCTGCTATTTAAATAAGGCTACTTTTCTCGCATCTAAATGTTTATGACGTCATGTCTCTTGCACAGTGCATCGTACAATGATATAATTTTGCAAGTACTTTCAGCAGTATAAACAGAAGCCAAGACGTGTTGCGAACAGAGTTCGTAGTAAAGAAGCAATAAATTAAAACGACATGTCTGTTGCTGAAGTTCCGCTGCATGAAAAGCAAAAATGTATTAAGCGATAAATATCTTCTCTTTCTTTACTGTATGGAGGTGGCAAAGAGAAAATGATTCTAAAATTTTTGTTCAAAGTCGGTAAGTGCCTTCATTCTCAAATACTGGATGTATATAGTTCCGACAATCTGCGCGCCGTGAGTTACGCTGTCTGAAGAGATATACACAGTTCACAGTTTTAATACTTGTTTGATTGTGTAAAGCCTTTCACGTAAGATTATACCCCTTAATGAGTAGATTAAGACAGTATTTCAAATTTTTAAGTTCAGGCAGTAGGTATATGAAATAATGAAAACCAATATTTTTGCCCCTGAAAGCCAGTAGATAGGCAACCTGCAAGAGGATGGGTGACAACTTTACCGTTATCTAGACTCTCGTTAAAGACCTTCAATAGTTCCTTCCTGAAAATGATCTGCTGGGTTCAAGAAATTATTGAACTTAAGATGAGAAGCTAGCAAGACAACCACGAGCAAAAGTCATACAATGACAGAAACAGAGAGATTTAATAAATGCCACTGTGTCAATCATTAGGTCGCAAAAACGGTAATTAACTTTATTATCATTCACGTATTTACATATTTGCTGTGCCTTGAATTTAAATTTAATTCCACTCGATTTTGGGCTGTTAGCGCAAATAACAATTAATTCAAAGCTACTATACACCCTTGAGCGAACAGTTTTCGGTCGCTCACAGGCGGGTTAATTACATTACTGCCAGCAGACAGTGTCGCGTCACTTCTCCCGTCCCCTGTGCTGCTGATGGGCTTGCGAGAGGTCGGCCTCACACCCCTACTGCCGGTCCTCTTCCTTTTTTGCGGTTCAACAAGTCGCCGTGAAAAGACGCGTAAGCTGTACTTTATCAGTTTATGTGCAGTCTCGTATAGTATATTTAACGCTAGTTCATATCTGTTTAATTTTTTCTCGATTTACCTACAGGTAGTAAGCGTTAATCCCTAGCTGCCAGTTACATTATCAGTGTCAATTCAACGGGTAAATTTGGTTTTTGTAAAGCAAATAAGAATAATGGGAACGAAAGAAGATCTTCTTTTGTAGCCTGATTGGTTCAACGTCATTACATTCCTCACTGATAGCCACTTGTAGTCCAACATAACCTACAGGTGACTTTCCAGCTGTTTTCAATGGTTTCTATCAATTGTTTTGAAGTAACACGTAATTATAGCATTTTTATTGTGAATATCTCGCCTGATACGCTACGACAGACTCACTAGAGTGGCAGATTCTGTTTCAGTGTCCCATCTGATCGGCGCACAGTTGAGTATTTGTATCAAAATCCTGGCCAAAACTGCGTAAATAAAAGACTGCAGTACGCTTGTAGCGGGTATATTTTATAGTAACTGATTGACTGGTGGGTTCATAACCCAATTTTTAGGGGACTGAGAAATGTCTGTTAGCTCCTAGCAACAGCCGACGAAGATTTTTTTCAGTCGGGGAACGTTTATCTTGATTAAGGTACTCGCTCGATTCTAATTTGTAGCTCCATTAAATTGTTTGTTTCAGACTGAAGCAGGTATAAATACTAAAGGATTGCAACAGCTTGTACTTTACTAATTACTTAAATTTATAACACAGTAACGACACTGAAACCTTTTGCAGCAGAATATGTTAGTTCGTCTCCAATTTTCTTTAGCAGTTCTGAATATGTGTCGGTGCTTGTCGGGCTTGAGGTATAGTCGTTATTGATACAATGCTGCGGGGCAGTGGCAAAGATAAAAAAAATTATCCAAATTTCCACTACGTAAATATAAGATTTTTAAACAATTATTGTTTTCGTTAATTAATGGAAATCAGAACTAAATATATAATCTGTATGACTCATGTGAACTTATAAAACTTTATTTATTCACATTTAGTAAGCTTTTCAATGCATAAACATTTTTTTAATAAGTAAAGAGAAGAAAACTTACAAGTAATCCACATATGTTCTATTCCAAAATATCATGATCTTGTGTATAAACAATATCACGAGCTGAAGTTGGAAAATCTAGGGTAGAAGCATGGGAGAATCGCCTGTCGTAATTGGGATCATCAGAAAACTGAATGTAATAGCCGTACCAACCTGCACTACTCTCACTAACATTTACACCCCAATACATTTTTGGATAACAAAGTACATGAAACATTGTAGTGCATGTAGCTACAATTACTGAATTAATTTGAGAGAATATTTTAAAAAATAAATTACTGCGAGATATTACGGCAAATCAATTACTTATGTAACTATCATGTACATGACGAGGCATTTGGCTACCCTGATAGAAGCACTAACCACCACCAAAAACTATACAGCAAATTAAGGGTATCTATTGAGTCAACGTGAACTTCTCAAGCCAAAAGATTGCAAATTGTGGAAAATAGCGTGGTACAAACTGAAAGAAAGACAGACAAGCTAACAAATGCATATATTTAATCATCCTATACGTCGCTCTAAGGTTGCCAATAAAGTAATTTGGCGGTATTTACACTTACAATTAAGTTAAAAGTGAAAGTTAGTGGTTTAAACGTTTAAAACTACCACAAATAGCTCTGGCCAGGATTTCGGTACAAATACTCCAATATGCGGCGTCGTTTTCTCCAGTTTAACAAGAACTGGGCTGTAAATTTGGTATGCCAATTCGTAAGAACCATAGCCTTAATCGAGTTAGGAGTGTCACGGAACACTACTTCCAGACGGGAACTTTAGCGTCGCTTTATCCGATCGCGTATTCAGAAAGATTTTCAAAGAAACAGCTAATATTCGCCTTCAGTTTGCCCAGACACAAAAATCTCGGAGACTGAAATGAGGTGTTATTGGACGACAGCGTACGAGACCTACTTCATCTGTTCATTCCGGATGATACTGGCGCTTTAGATGTCGTAAATCGGCAGCAAAATGTGCCGATGAAGCATGCATGACCTACACTTACCCGACCATGGGCCACATGTGAAATTGGAGACCAATTAGTTCGGGGCAGCTGACAAGATTACATTTCAAACATTTCCATTAATGAGGACAATATTTCATGTTTAAATGAGGACGGTTACCTCGGATTCCCAATTATCTAGCGAACAGCTTACTTGCGACCGATGTTTATTGGAATGGTTCTGCATCTGTTATCATATACTTTTAGCCTTCACACTTTTCGCTATTAATTCGAGAAAACTGGCTTACAACAACAGTGTTGTCACCGTTTAAAGAAGAGGATTGCAGCAAAACTTAAAATTATAGAGACATTAGTATTTTTGGCACTGTCTACGTTCGGTCAGAGGGCTGCTCGCCCTCTGTAATAAAAAACTGAGTAAAGCAATCAACGATCAACTTGAACCGATGTTTTGTGACGTCCACCCAGACCAAACGCAACGAACAATACCGAACAAAATGAAGGAAAAGAAAACTGGTCAGCGCGGCGGAATGTCGCGCCAAGGGGCCCAAGTTCGATTCCCGGCAGGGAAGGAGATTTTTCTCCGCTCAGGGACTGGGTGTTATGTTGTCCTCATTATCATTTCATCCCCATTTCCAGGGCGCAAGTCGCCCAATGTAGCGTCGAATGCAATAAGTACTTGCCCTCGGCGGCCGAACTTCCCCGATCGGGGGACTCCCGGCCCACAATGCCGTAAGCTCATTTTCATTTATTTTTTGTGCGATGAATAATACAGGAAAGAAGATAACACACTGCGACTTTTCGAAGCGTGCCATACTCGTTTTCCGGAGAAGATACCCTTAGTAAAATGTTTTCGTCTGATGGAGCGACTTTCCACATCTTCGGGGAACTAAACAGGGATAATGTCCGGATCTGGGTGTCGGAGAAATCACATATTGTGGTACAGCAGGTAAGGGACAGACCGAAAGTGAATACTTGGTGTCGTTTGAGACACAACACTATTCTTGGAATGCTTATTTTCATGAGCTTACCACTTCGGCAACATTTTACCTTGACGTGTTTCAACAGGATGGTGCATGATCTCCTGTTCTTGGATGAAACCTTACCGAACAGATAAAATCAGTAGAGACGGTCCGACATCATGGACACCACGTTCACCAGACATAGCCCTTCTTGACTTTTTGGGTTTTACCTTAAGGAAGATAGTGTTCAGTTCATCATTTCCTGATTTAAGATTCCTACAGCACGAATAAGAGATGCAATAGAGTCGATGATAGCAGGAATGTTGGTAAGTATATGGGCAGAAACGAGTATTACCTAGACACTTGCAGTCTTCGGGTATGATGCGGCCTGTGCTAACTTTTCATCTCAGTGTAGCACTTGTAACCCCACCCTCAGTTATTTGATGGATGTATTCTAATCTCAGTCTTTCACTGCGTTGTTACCCTCTACAGCTCCTTCTTCTAGGATGGAAATTCCTCCTTCTCTTCTTAACACATGTCCCGTAAGTCTGTCCCTTCTTCCAAAGTCCGTGATTCGCTACCATACAATGCTTTGCTCCAAATGTACATTTTCCGAAATTATTTCCTAGAGACCTATGTGTGATACTAGTAGCCTTATCTTGGCCAGCACTGTCCTTCTTACCTATGCTAATCTGCTTTTCATGTTGTCCTTCCTTCGTCCATGATGGGTTATTTCGCTTTCAAGTTAGCGTAACTGCTTAACTTCGCCTCCTTCGTGATCACCAATATTGATCCAGAATGAAATTTTCACTCTGCAGTGGAGTGTGCGCTGACATGAAACTTTCTGGCAGATTAAAACTGTATGCCGGAACGAGACTCGATGCCGGGACCTTTGCCTTTCCCCGGCAAGTGCTCTACCAACTGAGCTATCCACGCACGACTCACGACTCGTTCTCACAGCTGTACTTCCGCCAGTACCTCGTTTTCTTCCTTCCAAACTTCGCAGAAGCTTTCCTGCGAACCAAGCAACACCAGCACTCAAGGAAGAAAGTATATTGCCGAGACATCGCTTAGTCAGAGCCTTGGGGATGTTTCCAGAATGAAATTTTTATTCTGCAGCGGAGCGCCCACAGGAGGTTCGGAGGAAAGCTCGTGTGAAGTTTGGAAGGTAGGGGACGAGGTACTGGCTGATGTACAGCTGTGAGAACGAGTCGTGAGTCGTGCGTGGGTAGCTCAGTTGGTAGAGCACTTGCAAGGGAAAGGCAAAGGTCTCGAGTTCGTGTCTCGGTCAGGAAGTTTCACCAACACTGATGTCATTTCATCCTGAATTTAATCCCACTCTTGAACCTCGTTTTATTCCCGTCACTGCTTCTTCAGTGTATAGATTGAACTGAAGTGACGAAAGACTGGATCCCTGTCTTACTCTGTATTTAATCCTAGCACTTCTTTCTTGGTCTTTTATTTATCCTTCTTGGTTCTTGTGCATATTGCATATTGCCTTTCTTTCCCCGTATATCACTCCTAATTTTCTCAGAATTTAGAACATCTGGCGCCATTTTACATTGTCGTCCTCTTTTTTCCAGGTCTCAAATCCTATGAACGTGTCTTGAGTTTTCTTCAGTCTTCCTTCCATTAACAAATACAACGTGAGGATTGCATTTCTGGTGCTTTCCTAAAGGTTAACAGGCCTTCAATTTAATTTTCCATTCTTCTGTATGTTATTTTTGTTCTACAGGTAAGAAACGGAACGCGTTTGAAAGGGTAGCCATTAAAATCTTTAGGAGTTAAGCTTCACTTTGCAAGAAACTGCACAGTTGTACCTACCACAGGTCATTAGACATAACTTTTTGTAATCATCAGAAAACGTATGCTCACTGAGTACAGTATATTATGCTTCTGCTGGCGAAGGTCATAAGTCAGTTTAACAGTCAATCAATTTGAAGATTACTGGAAAGATGGCCCCTTCAATATTTTTTTTTTTTCGTAAAGCAGCTAAAAGTACGTTTGCATTTCTTCCGCCCACGTTGGCATTCCATCATAGAGGTATGCTGGTAGTGCCACACTCCGGGAAGGAAGGCACAATTTGCCAGAGAGGCCGCACGATGCGAACCCTGAAGTGTGCTCCGTGAGAATCCTCGCGTCGCTCAGCATTCTTTGTGCCGTAATTTCGCTGCCAAGGGTACGCCGAAATTAGATTGCCAAGTTCTTGATTTTGTTTACAGCGGCCTTATAAATTAAACTTCAGGGGTGCATCGAAAACTCCAGAGTCCCCCCCCCCCCCCCCTCTCCAGCCGAGCTGGAACTCCATCTGCGAGCGTGCGCTGCGCTACTTCATAACTGAATAAGAAGTGTACCGCCTGTTCCGGCGTAGTTGTTCGTAACTTATGAATTGTTTATGTGGATTACTACTCGCTTACAGAGTGTCAGGGATTAATTCTGTTAAAGTTTTGGCGGAAGGAAAGTACAGCTGTGTCATATTTTACTTCTTCATTTCACAAACAAATGATGTTCTTCGACGCAAGGAAACTGGAAAAAGAAGATTTCAGGCAACACTACAGTCCTCAGATACAATCACCAACATGGGTAGTTTGGAACACATCGACGAGAGAGCGTACAAGCCTTCTGTGACAGATCTTCATGTTTCAGTTACGCTTGGGACCACAGTCATCATACGTCAACTAAGAGTCGTCATAATTCGGTTGAGGGGTTTTTGAAGAAAATGTCTTATTCGTCACAATTGCCCAACTTATATATATATATATATATATATATATATATATATATATATATATATATATATATATCCTAAACTGACGGACAACTCAAATTATGTAAATGGTGGCAATGACGTAAAATGTCACCAGGAAATAATTTTACGTAAGGTAATATTCACCACTTCGTGACTTCTCATGAGGAGTACAAACTTCCAGGTTATTTAATGATAATCAAACACGTGATCAGTCATAAAAGAGTCCAATCTCACTGAAATGTTTCTAGCCCGAATTTTGAACTCCTACTGAAAAACACATCCTACTACGGCCTCTTAAAATCCATTATTCAACATAGTTCGTTAAAAAGAGATGCTGTACTCCTACATAACATTTACAATTAATTTCAGTTAAATATACATCTATAACTTTTATTTACAAGCGCTGAAAGAGTTATCAAACGTGTGTAGTACAAACAACGACGAACCAAAATCTAATGGACAAAAGCAGTCTCGGTAGCAAAATTATTTTTATTAATACCAGTTACGCGTTTCTCTCTTATTATCGGAAGAGATCAGAACAAAAATAATTTAACAAACGGAAGCACAATGAAGCATGATTCTAAAATGTGCAGCCAGCATGCATGGGATAATGTATCAGAAGAAACTTCATTCGTCAATTACCACAATCACAATAAAATAAAAACATTAAAAATTAACTATAGCATCCGCTCTTTAAAAGTATTATTTGAACCGAAAAAGAACTAAATGGAAATTAAAAATAAAGTTAATTGGGAGGCAGTAAAAATGTAAAACGAATGAAATACGTGGATACATTACATGTGGCAAGATTTGATCATCAAGGTGTACACAGCACAGAAACGTGAGTAGAACATACATGCTGCAAGGTAGAGAGTGTTCTGGTGAAACAGGTCTGCCAGGCACTACAGCAAAATCTGCCAAGAGGTATGCGATAAGAAGTACAGTACTAGTACCACCAGTGTGGGCTAGGCGGCGCATATATCAGACACAACCGAATACGTCGAATGCATTACGTAGTACCAAGCAGAATTACAACTAATTAAAATATATGTAATCACATTTGCAAGGAGAAGAGACAACTTACTTTATTAAAACAGTACGAGGTTATAAAAATTAGCTGTGGCATTTGGAAGTAACAAAAAATAAAGTATGGTTTAAATTACTGCCAGCTGGAAAAATTTCCCTATACGCAAGGGTCTTAAATGGTAACTAGAACCAACACAACCTAAGTGGGTAAGTAATACTTTCATCGGAGGAGTATGAGGTTAATACAATAAAATACATAAAAACGTCTATAAATAACGGTAGTAGTTAAAGGAAGACCACGCAAAGAAAATAACAGCAGCCTGCTAACTTGCAAGAAACGACTCGCCTTACAGTTTTAAAATAGTAAGAGGTATTAAGGAGCTATTAGCCGGTAAAACTAAAGATTTCAGAAAAATCGTTGCTGTTCACAAAAATGCTGATATTTAAGATAAAACCAAGTAAACAAATGAAAGTGGCTTGTTAATAAATATCCTCTGCGTATGCGTATTTATTAAGAGTGCTAGAACAAAAAAAAACACAATTAGCAGAAGCAAGAATGAATTACGTATGTTAGCCATATTCAAAAATACACGATGTCACTGGACGGACAATATGTTAGCATCATTATATCGTAAAAAGATTGCTTTTTCCTAACCAACTGATCGTTCCAAGTCCTTTCATTACTATCATCCGACTGTTTTATGATCTCCGTCTCTTCGAGCAAAGTCATCTTCTTCCTTTCGCGAGCATTATGCAGCACGCGCTTGTTATTCAAACTTTGAGGTTGATGGCCACTTCATTTCAGATGCTCAGCAAAGGCTAAGTGATGATTTACATGCCCACACTTATAAAGTAAATGCTCATTAAATATGATTCTGTACCTTCTTCCAGTCTGCTCCACATGGCCCACGGTTGGATGGTGTAAGTCGGCTTGAAGTTGATGTTCGACACCTAAAGTGTCAGTATGGTCCAAGATGAACCAGTCAGACACAAATACGACGCATTTGTAAAATATCATAATCTCTTGATATACCAGACGGCCAATGATGGAATGGACCCAGTGTTACCAAAACTTTGTGGGCACTACCCAGCACGAAACTGACTGCATCTAGTGGGGCTGTGGGCACGTGACGCGGTAAGGACGATTCTGCTAAATGGGGCCAAACTACAGGAAACTATCACTGAGAGAATGACGGAACAAATGCCACATCGTAATGTGTAACATTCTCCACAACTGCAACTATCTACATCACTTACAACGCGTGCAGCGACAGTTTTGTCGCTGGTTCGGGGCACAGGCCACCATGGTGAAGGGTTTCTCCCACCCATCCTAGTCACAGACGAGTTTTCCAATATGAGGAGTGCTAGCGCCAGGTTTCGCAACTTGCGCCTATGGACTACGGATACTATGGTAATGGTGCACCATCGACACTGGTTGAGCCTAAACGTGTGGGCATTGGAGCTCCACCTCTTGGGACCGGTCGTGCTTCCTCAAGGCCTCACAGGTAGGAGAGACTTGTACTCCCTACAGGTGATCACCTCCTCTGCTGGAATGTGTGCCTGTGGCGTTACGGGTAATGTGGTGACCACGTGATGGTTTTGGAGCTAAGTACAGACAGAATATTCTGACTTGCCTGCGGTGTTTTTATGTGTGCTTTTAAATCACTGAAACCTACAATCCCTCACTTTTCAACACCACCTCTCTTGGAAAGCATTTATGGCCATATGTCCATATCGAAATTTTTACTCCCTACCCTCTCAGGAATCGTCCCCCACATTTTGTGTCAGTTTGGCAAGATCTCTCTGTACATTGGAATGGAGACGAAACGACTTATGCGTCAACCTCATCATTTCATAGTAGCGCTTGCGTCCTTAATTACCTGTTGGATATATATACCAGTACTTGTCTTACTACACAGTTTTTACCATCTACGGCTCCCTCTAGTACCATGGAGGTTATTCCCTGATGCCTTAACATATGTCCTATCATCCTGTCCCTCCTTGTCAGTGTTTTCTACACGTTCCTTTCTTCGGCGGTTCTCCGGAAAACGTCCTCGTTCTTTATCTTATCAGTCCACATGCATTTTGAACATTCTTCTGTATCACCACATCTTAAACGCTACGCATCTCTTCTGTTCCGGTATGCCCATTATCCGTGATTCACTGCAACACAAGTTTACGTTCTCAAAACTTCTTCCTCATGTTGACACAAACAGACCTCTCATGGCCAGGAATGCGCTCTTTACCTGTGCAAGTCCTCACTGCTCCGTCCATCAAGGGTTACTTTGCTGCCTAGGAAGCAAAATTGCTTAACTATGTCTTCTTCATGATCACCTGTTTCGCTGATAAGTTTCTTGCTATACGCATTTCTGATACAATTCCTCACATTGTCTTTTTCCAGTTTATCTTCAGAAAATATTCTGTACTCATTAGACTGTTCACTCAATTCGAAAAATGATGCAATTCTTCTTCACCTTCAATGAGAACAGAAATGTCATCAGCAATTCTTATCACGGATATCCTTTCACCCTGAACTTTAGTCACACTCTTGAAGCTCTCTTTTATTTCCTTCATTGCTTTTTCGATGAGCAGATTGAGCAGTAGTGTCCAAAGGCTTCAGCCCAGTTCCATCCCCCTACTAATTCGAGGACTTTGTTCTCACTCTTCCAATGGAAAGGATCTCTCTTCAGTCTGGTACGTACTGTGTATGACCCGCCTTGCCCTACAGTTTTCTCAGTATTATGTACATCTTGCACCGCTTTTTCTAGGTAGACGAATCCTATGAGTGTGACTTCATTTTTCTTCTGTCTCGCTTCCACTGTCAAGTTCAACAGGAGAACTGCCTCTCTGAAGCCTTTTCCTTTCCTACAGCCACACTGATCATCTGACTTATCCTCAATTTTCTTTTCGTCCGCATATTTTTATTGACAACAGCTAGAATGCGTAAGCTTTTTAATTCATTGTGAAATAGTTGTGACAGTTACCTTCCCTGCTATGTTCAGAATTGTGATTATGATATTCTTCCGAAAGTCTGTTGGTACGTCACCACACTCATTGTGGAGAATTACGTACTATTACGTACAAGTCTGGGAGTGGCGTGGCAAGTTTCCGCACGGGATCTGGCCGATCCAATGGTGCGCGCCCACTGAGCCACGGCTCCAGCGTCTCTGTACTACGAGATGAAGAGGTTAGCACAGGAAAGGAATTCGTGGCGGGCCGCATCACACCAGTCAGTAGACTGATGACAAAAAAAAAAAAAAAAAAATGGACGATATCGGAAAACACCATGAGCTCAATCTGCTCTAATCAGCTGTTGCCCTTGTGTTCCATGGTACTGACGCTTTTGTGGCAGAAGGTATAGTGCCAGGAGAGATGTCACTGTAACTTTGAAAATCTTGGGGCAATTGGCCGTCAAACGACTATTCAAGTTAGTGTGCAGACTCTATGTTCAGGGGGCATCGTCATTGCTGACTTTGAAATAGCTGGATTATAAATTTACTGCATCATTCATAATGAATTTTCTTACACTTGCAGAAATACAAGTTAAGTGTATCTTCTGTTTCTTGTGTTAACTTGTCCGCTAATCATTTCTCCTCTTGTCCAGCTTTCATACGACGACAGTTGCCGCACCGCTCTAGCCCAGCTGTCATTCTACATCTACATCTACATTTATAATCCGCAAGCCACCCAACGGTGTTTGGCGGAGGGCACTTTACGTGCCACTGTCATTACCTCCCTCTCCTGTTCCAGTCGCGTATGGTTCGTGGGAAGAACGACTGCCGGAAAGCCTCCGTGCGCGCTCGAATCTCTCTAATTTTACATTCATGATCTCCTCCGGAGGTATAAGTAGGGGGAAGCAATATATACGATACCTCATCCAGAAACGCACCCTCTCTAAACCTGGACAGCATGCTACACCGCGATGCAGAGCGCCTCTATTGCAGAGTCTGCCACTTGAGTTTGCTAAACATCCCCGTAACGCTATCACGCTTACCAAATAACCCTGTGACGAAACGCGCCGCTCATCTTTGGATCTTCTCTACCTCCTCTGTCAACCAGACCTGGTACAGATCCCACACTGATGAGCAATACTGAAGTATAGGTCAAACGAGTGTTTTGTAAGCCACCTTCTTTGTTGATGGACTACGTTTTCTAAGGACTCTCCCAATGAATCTCAACCTAGCACCTGCCTTACCAACAATTAATTTTGTATGATCATTCCACTTCAAATCGTTCCATACGCATACTTCCAGATATTTTACAGAAGTTGTAATACCTCACCCGTCACTTATCTGGTTTCGGCGTGTGTCCACCCCAGCTAATTGACTAACAGAGCAACAGAGAGCGCAAAACTGCCGCAATATCGGATAACGCAAAGAAAGTAATAAGGCCCAGTGACTCCTGATTGAACTGCGGTGGCAGTGTGGACATTAATTGATTCAGAATAGATCACTTTTAATTATAAAGGGGTGCACATTGATGTTATATGCAGCTATTGAACACCAGATGCAAATGTTGAAAATAAAATTAATTAAGAAAATGACTTGGGATTTCAACTACTTGATTGAAAACAGATGCAGTCGATTAGCACAAATTTATTTTAACTCCCGACCTTCCATCATCACATTACATGACTCTCCTATCAGGCAGTGTTAATAAATTGCGTTTACGTGGAGTAAAGCGCGATAAATCAAAATTAATTCTTATCGACTGACCCAGATGTATTGCGAAGTGCGAGAAGAATTCCCCAATACACGGCCCATGAAATCCTTGTGGAAACTTTGCCGACGTGATCCAACAAATTAATCAGTGGCCAGAGCTGGCGCAATATCACCGAATTCAGTGTGGCGGCGCGGCGTCGTTATGCGGACGCTGGCCGACCTTGTGGTGCTGCAAGGCTGCGCTCATCTATTCACTTCTAGCTATCTTGCTCAGTACATAGCTGAACCAAAACTTTCTATCTCCAAGCTCAATCGCTCAGTTTGCTAAGTTCAAATGGCTCTGAGCACTATGGTACTCAACATCTTAGGTCATAAGTCCCCTAGAACTTAGAACTACTTAAACCTAACTAACCTAAGGACATCACACACACCCATGCCCGAGGCAGGATTCGAACCTGCGACCGTAGCAGTCCCGCGGTTCCGGACTGCAGCGCCAGAACCGCTAGACCACCGCGGCCGGCCCGTTTGCTAAGTCCTAAACTGCAGAGATGCTCACTCTTTCTCAGGCAAGCTGAGTCAAGAACGCCACGTCCGCACTCTAGGCAAGCTGGGAACGGAAGACCTGTACTGAGACTTCTGCCAGTCCGCTCTTCACCTCGGTTTCCCCTCCAGCAAAATCACTTACGCCAATTGCAGCGCCAGTCGCGTTAATTATGCATTGCTTCCCAGCGTTGACCAATGCCTGTTCTGGGAAGTGAACAAATTCCCACAAAATTTCCCTTCCTCTCAACTTCTGCTATTTATCTCCTCCCAGGTCATCCACCAAGGTTAGTGTCTGCAAAGAACACCAATTTTTCCGGAATTCTGACTCCCAGGAGAGTACTTCAGATTCCTTGGTCCTACATTCCCATCGAAAGCTGGCGTATTTCATTCTGTCGCTCTTCACCTGATTTACTTCAGACTCTTCGGACCGTGAATTCAGCGTGAAGTTACTGTAGTCACGAACACGCATATTTTGGCCTCTGTTGCCGCTGCACCGTAGCTTTGCGCGGCTTTCTCGCATGTTTCACTGAAAACGGGATGACAGGCATTTATCAACAGGCGTACAAGTTCTCCATCTGCTTCCTGGTACACCAGCATGGGGTCAACCACCCACTCACTGTCACTCTTCTTAATGCAGCTGGAGGCCGCACCCCGTTACCGCTTTCTCAGAGCTTGAGCCACCCTAAGCTGCCTGTTGTCGCTTCCCTTCGCCGCTCCCCAGCTGGCCATGTTCAACTCTGAATACTTCCCTGGAATAAACTAGCCTCCAGTAAATGGTATTACATCGCCTGGTATTACATCACCTGACATTAATTATTCCAATACGCCCATACTATACCCTCTACAAGATGCATTGTGCCTTATCAGTCATTTTTGTTCAGCCCTACTGTTCGCTCAATGTGAGTTAGGTGATCTTTAATGACTTCATGTAAGGGGCATAGTTCTTGCCATCTTACAAAGTAACTGCTACCAGTGTTTGTTCCACTATCATATAATCATACAATAAATATCCTTCTTCCTATATATTCGCAATAGATTACATTTGACTATGTTAAGGGTCAGTTGCCACTCCCTGCTCGAAGTGCCTATCCACTGCAGATCTTCCTGCATTTCGCCGCAATTTTCTAATGCTGCAGCACATCTATATACTACAGTATCATCCGCGAAAAGCCACATGGAACTTCCGACACTATCTACTAAGTCATTTATATATATTGTGAAAAGCAATGGTCCCATTACACTGCCCTGTGGCAGCACATAGATTCTACACACTAACTTGAGTGCTGTTTGACTGCCAATTTCCCCACGATTTTCGAAATTCCGATGGGGTCCCTTCTGCCACTATCCTTTCTGCCACAATTGCGGCAATACCACGGAATGCGAGGACAACAGCTCTCGATTGACCGG
This sequence comes from Schistocerca piceifrons, assembly GCF_021461385.2. Classification (NCBI taxonomy): domain Eukaryota; kingdom Metazoa; phylum Arthropoda; class Insecta; order Orthoptera; family Acrididae; genus Schistocerca; species Schistocerca piceifrons. The sequence goes on from NC_060139.1 coordinate 800,141,258, forward strand.
ATTGTAGTTCATGGTGTTTTCCGGTATCGTCCAGTGCGTCCCGCTGCAGAGCTGGGTGCCCCTCATCGGTCAGCGGTTCCACACTGCCGTCAGTCGGGGGGGTGTGACTGGAGCCGCAATGCGGTAGGCCACAGCGCGTGGGGGCCGACGGTGTCCGTAAACAGCGCGCCCGGACCTGGCCGGGGCGTCGCAATTTTTGTGGCGGCGGCGACTGAGGGCCGGCTGAGAGGCGGCGCGTGCCTGGCTGTGGCCCGGCCTGCCCTCCAATTAGTGGCCCGCCTCGGCCCCAGCCGCCGCCCCCCTGACTGCACCGGACAGCGCTAATTGGGCGGCCACGCCGACGGGTCACTGTGCGACGCCGAAACAAAGCGCCCCGCCCGCGATATCCCAAACAACTCGGCCTAATTCTGTTTCAAAGAAGGTCGCCGGCCGGCTGGCGCGCTTTCTCTCCCCACCTGTGTTGTAGGCAAACTATAGGCCCGGTTTAGACGGTGGCGTTAAGGGATTGTTATTTCCGTCAAGCGTGCGATACGTGGAAGGCAGATTGTGCGAGTATACCAGGGCCGGTCACAAAAAATAACTCTGAGCACTATGGGACAACATCTGAGGTCATCAGTCCCCTGGTCGGCCGGAGTGGCCGTGGGTTTCTAGGCGCTACAGTCTGGAACCGCGAGACCGCTACGGTCGCAGGTTCGAATCCTGCCTCGGGCATGGATGTGTGTGATGTCCTTAGCTTAGGTTTAAGTAGTTCTAATTTCTAGGGGACTGATGACCTCAGAAGTTGAGTCCCATAGTGCTCAGAGCCATTTTTGAAGCATCAGTCCCCTAGAACGTAGAACTACTTAAACCTAACTAACGTAAGGACATCACACACATCCATGTCCGAGGCAGGATTCGAACCTGCGACGTAGCGGTCGCGCGGTTCCAGACTGACGCGCCTAGAGCCGCTCAGGGCCGGTCGCCCGATGACAAATTCCTCGCGTGCTGGGTGTGTGGGCAGAGACTCGGCCTGTCTTAGCTTAGTTCGGCTCTTTTCGGAAGCACCCGGTAGCGCGCGACACTTCATTTAATACTGCAGTGTGGCATTTTTTCGGGCGACTCAATTCTCTTCAAAATTGTGGTGTCAGCGCTGTTTACCCTTCGGTATTGGTTCGCAGTTTGAGGAACGTTCATAGGTCTAGTGGCTCGCTGCACAAAAATAGGCAATCTATAAATGTTTGGGAATGACAGAAGATATTGATTAGAAATCTCAGTATATATTATGGAGTCGCATAACCGACAGGTACTACAAATTTTCTGTGGAACAACGTTACAGTATCCTACAGAAGGAAATTAAATATTTAGCATCATTTGCTACTTTATTTTACAGGAACACTATATTGTTGTTTATTTAATTAGGGCTCAAGTTCCCCTATTTTATGCCATTTTCAGGTGAATGAGTTTATGTCATTAACATATATTTCAGGACATCAAGCTGAAAATCAGCCAAAAAATTAAAAAAAAATTACAAGATGATACTTTTACATCTGGCATTTCGTGGAGAGCGAATATTTTTCTTAATTTATGGTCAGTTTTGACTTGCTAGATGGCTTCCATTTGATTAGTTCAGGATGCATTTAAAAAGAAGCTCGCATTTTAGAAGGGGCAAATTATGACTAACACAGTCCTGCTCCGCAAGTTCACTGACGTTAAGACGCGAGGTTTGAAGAATTCATTCAGAAAAACAAGAGAGGTTTTCCAAACGTTTTCAGGACAATCTTACATTTGTTTGCTAGCAGTTTTCGAGACCGTTTGGCATTTCACTTGGGAAATCCCCTCTGCATGTGCAGATGTAACTTATCTAACTCAAAGGAATGCCGGTTTTACGTTAAAACCGTCCAGCACGTGTACATTGCCTTACTCAAGTAGAGTTTCCATGTCTTCATCCACAATGGATCAACAGAGATCTCCATACTGATGCAGAAGTCCTACAATATTTCCAAGAAAATTTGTGTGTGAAGGACCTTTTTCGATCATGTAACTAAATAACTCATGATTATGTGTCAATTTGAGTGCTGGAATCTGTGAAATTGTCTGTGCCTGTCCGCATGCTGAACATTTGGACCAGAGAAAAAATATGTAGTGCATTCAACAAATAATACACTGAACAGCGCAATATCGTGTAGGACACCCGCAAGCACGCGTAAGTGCCGCAACACGATGTGGCATGGACTCGACTAATGTCTGAAATAGTGCTGGAGGAAATTGACACCATGAATCCTGCAGGGCTGCTCATAAATAAGAGTGCGCGGGGTGGAGATCTCCTCTGAGCAGCACACTGCAAGGCATCCGAGATACGCTCGATAAGGTTAATGTCTGCGGGTTTGGTGGCCAGCGGAAGTGTTTAATCTCAGAAGAGTGTGCCTGGAGCCACTCTTTAGTGATTCTGGACGTGTGGGGTATCGCATTGTCCTGCTGGAACTACCTAAGTCCGTCGGAATGCACAATGGAGATGAATGGATGCAGGTGATCAGACAGGATGCTTACATACGTGTCACCAGTCAGAGTCGTATCTAAACGTAACACTCCAACTGCACAAGCCCTACACCATTACAGAGCCTCTAGGCAGGGTCCATGTCTTCGTGAGGTTGTCTCCCTAACAGTACACGTCTATTCGCTCGATACAATTCTAAACGAGACTCGTCCGACTAGGCAACATGTTTCCAGTCATCAACAGTCCAATCTCATGCAATCAAGGGTACATGGTGGGCCTTGGGCTCCGAAAGCCCATATCTATGATTTTCTGTTGAATGGCTCGCACGCTGATACTTTCTGATGGCCCAGCACTGAAATCTGCAGCAATTTGCGGAAGGGTTGCACTTCTCTCACGCTGAATATGAAATGCCGCGTCGCTAGGGCCTCCCGTCGGATAGACCGGTCGCCTGGTGCAAGTCTTTCGAGTTGACGCCACTTCGGCGACTTGCTTGACGATGGGGATGAGATTAATGATCATGAAGGCAACACAACACCCAGTCATTGAGCGGAGAATATCTCGCACTCAGCCGGGAATCGGGCTCCTTTGCATGCCATTCTACCGCGCTGACCACTCAGCTATCTTGGCGGACACTTCACGCATGCTGAACATTTCTCTTCAGTCGTCGTTGGTCCTGTTCTTGATTTTTTACCGACCGCAGCGATGCCAGAGATATTTTGTTTTACCGGATTCCTGACAGTCACGGTACACTCGCGAAATGGTCGACGGGAAAGTCACCACTTCATCGCTATATGAGAGATGCTGTGTCCCATCGCTCATTCGCCGACTGTAACTCACTAAAATCTTGATCACCTTCCATTATAGTAGCAGTAACCGTTCTAAGAACTTCGTCAGGCACATGTCGTCTTATATAGGCGTTGCCGACGGCAGCGCCGTATTGTGCCTGTTTACATATACCTGTATTTGAATACGAATGCCTATACCAGTTCTCTGAAGCTTCAGTGTATAATACCGGATATTTGTTTTGTTTGCGATATGTGTCATAGAGAGAATAGCTTAGCTTAGGCTTCACCGTGAACCTTATGAATATAAATTGAAAATAAAAATTACTGAAACCATTCATCTTTATTGCGTTACATTTTGCACCTTATTACAGGACTTGTTGAAGGGTAAGACCAGATTAATGAGTACAGAATATGTATTGAGAGTAAAATGAGGAAAGACGAAAATAATGAGGCGTAACAAAAATGACTTTACCGATAAACCTAACATGAAAACTGAGGACCACGGATTTGAAGAAGTTAAGGAATTTTGCTACCTTAGAAGCGGACGAAACGAGGTGGACATAAAAAGCATATTAATACAGGCAAAGAGTGCATTCCTGGAGAAGACAAATCTATTGTGGGAAAACCAGAAGAGGAGAGAATCGAAGGGTTTGAGATGCGAGCCATAGAATGACGCTCAAAATCATGTGGACTGATTAGATATGGAATGAGGAGGTTCTCCGCAGAATCGGTGAAGAAAGGGATGTTTAGGAAACGCTGACAGGGCGGCAGGACGTGTTAAGACACCAGAAAATAATTTCCACAACACTAGAAGTATCTGTAGGGAGTAAAACGAGTAGAAAAAAAAAAAGTATTCACAACACGTTTCGGGGGATTACACTTCCATCTTCAGGTGGATGTAAGTCAATTATTATGGCATGGATGAATAGTATGAATAGTATGCGTGGCTTTTGAGTCCCCTGCACCATTTTCTATCTGTTCCTTGAAGTATTTACGTTACATACTACACACTAGACTAAGCACAGAGGGTTAAACGCTCCACTTAATTTCTCAGTAAAGGTTCCTCCAATGATCGATTATCTCTCTACCACGAATGTAAGTACGCTAATTCTGGTTATATGAGCACATCAACTCACGTGGTTACCAATAAATTTTCATCCGACGAAACCATTAGCCATGCCGTAACTTTAAAAAGGTAGCAGCAGAACACAAGCGCGGCATCTACTCCACTCCTGCGTCACGAAGTGTTCGTCCGTATCACGTGAAAGATTTAACAGCGCCCTGCTAGTAACGAGCCACGCAGGCACTAGTGCAGTTCCTCGGCACTAAAGCATAATCACCGTACGAAGTACCACCAACATTCCACAGGCCGGTACTACGTACGACCATGAACGCGAGGTCTTCATATTCTAGAACGACAGTTTGGAAGACGAATCTCACTCAAACGTTTCATTAAAATCTCTGTAACTTTCAGTGTGTATTGTTTGTTGCCGCCCAGTCAGTTGAAGTCGTTCAGGAAAAATATGATATTTATTTCACCTACAGCTGTTTCCTAACAATCTATGTTTTTTAATTTTATTTACGTTTTCATCACATGCATTTACGAGAGTGTGCTGAAAAGTAACGCCTCTGAATGCCTTACATTAAAACTTTCAAAGATTTTTAAATCAAACAAAAGTTATGAACACTCTACATCTTTATTCTTCGTGTCTACATATTTATTTCTCGGCATAGTCACCCTAACGGCGAACACATTTCTCCCAGCGACACACCACTTCATTGATACTAATACTGTACAATGTTTGACATTGTTGACGGAGTCACAACCTCACCTCTGCTTGCACCTCTGCAACAGTATGAAAGTGAAGTATTCTAAATGTCTTTTAAGTTTTGGAAACAGATGAAAATCTGATGGGTCCAATTCGGGACTGTACGGAGTGTGATCAACGACAGTGAACCGATGGCGTCGGATTGTTGCAGATGTCGCTGAGCTCTTCTGTGGTCCGGCATTGTCACACTGAAGGAGCGGTGCTCCACGTATGAATCTCGTAGTTACGTTACACACCAGCAAATTAGACGCTACAATTCGGAGCCCTCTAGCGGAAGAATGCTGTAAATATATAGACATGAAGGATATAAGATGCAGAATGTTAATAACGTTTGTTTCATTCATAAAGCTTTAAGAATTTTACACAAAAAAATCGGACGCATTAATTTCTAGCACGCCCTCGTATTCCCAAGGACCGACTAATTCCTTCTAACAGCTAGGTTCAAAGTAAGTAAGTAATCCATCGTATGTGAATCCTATATCTCTGGATTTCCACAACTTTGTCCATATGAACGTTTGCTTGATTCTGAATGTATAAGGAGTCAAGTTTTCAAAATATCCTAATATCTTATTCCCTTAAACATGGTACACCGTTCTACTTAACGGATTTCCTCGGGTGCGTCTTTCTGTGTACTACCTTTTTTTCACACACTTGATGTATGTTATGTAAATATTTTTGTTACTAATAGAGATCTGCGCCCTCTCTGTACATATCGATTTCGGCATCTGGCAATCACTTCTCAACTGATTTTTAGGAGTCTTATATAGACAGCCTTGGTTTACGGGAGCCGGCACGGTAGCTTGTCTAATCGTACAGTGTCCAGATGTAAGTGGCATTCGGATGTTACAGTAACCCTATGTTTGGCAGCGTGAGAAGCTGAGGGCAAGCATACTCTTCGTCGAGGTTCTTGTCGATGATGTATGAACGCCACGGGGATCGCGGTACTGAGTCCAAACGCATCGTAACATCTTCACGTCTGTGCTAACCATCCGAGAGCCAGTAACGGACTCCCAGCAAAATTGTGTGTCATCCCGTACCAGTGGTAAGGGACTAGCAGCAAACAGAGCAGGGAATTACGGGCCCACAGTTTGGCTGCCGTTAACACACCACAAAAGTCTGCGTTGGGAGTTGTGCCGTGACCGGGAAGTATGGACTTCTAACGAATGGCGTCGCACTGCCATTACCAACGAATCACTTGCCTGCACTATCCCTGGACGAGCAAGGTCGGCGAACGTGGCAGCGATCTGGAGAGAAGTCTCATTCTTCCGATGTGTTGAAGAGGCTCGACGGTGTTATTGCTGCTGGTGTGGTGCGGGGAGTTATCGGCTATGACTGCACGTCACGGCTGGCAGTCACTGACAGAAATCTGGTAGTCAATAATGCGATAGCAATAAGGTGCCATTTTTCAACAGTACAGTGGTCGTGATCACATGTATCGTGTGTCTATGTACCGCCTACGACATACTGAGGTACTCCTGCAGCCAGCAAGTTCCCAGATCTGTCCACGGCAGAACGTTTGTGGGATCGGCTACGACGTCATCTCCGTCCCAGTACCATTTATCATTATCCACGATATCAAGAACCATTTACAACAGTTTCTGACCAGGTTGCCTCAACGAATAATTCAAGGGACTAATCTAATCCTCGCATGCATCCAGGCTAGAGGAAGTGCATCGTCATACTGATACTTTAGCTAATTCCGGCCAACCTTCTACACGTAAAAGTCAATGTCCTGACTTATTGACAGGAACTCGAAATTTGAAGGTGTGAATCTATACTGTAGTGGTGTTTAAGAAGGGATTTTTCGAAATTCCAACCCTAAAGGGATGAAATAGAGCAGGGGCGGGCAGGAATCCTGCACATGTGCGGTGCACTTGCACGCGTGCAGTTAACAGGTGTTCCGCGTGCACACAGGGGCAAGCTGGCCACCCGCTTATCTCCCATCCCCAACATGCCTCCTGTCCGCTCCTTCCTCTGTAATGCGTTTTGTTTCCTAGCTTGCTTTATTGAGTGAATGAATAAGGTTAGTAGGAGTGCTTGAAAGAAATCATGGCTTGAAAGAGTACCTATTGCCTACGATACGTTTTATTTAATTATCACAGGCGGAGTTTACAATACGTTTAATATCTGGAACAAAATTTCTACATACAGACAAAGACAAACAGTTACGTAAATTTTCATCACTGATGTTTGCTCTTAACCGAGACTTATTAATTCAGCAAATGGTTTTCCAGCTCTCGCTATATTAAGAGCAGTCTTATAACTTGCACATACCGCTGGGCTATTATTGTTGTCGTCCTGAAAACTTGAAAACAGTGCTCCATAAAATGTTAAATCAGTTAGATGAGAGACATGACGAGAGAAAGTCGCAGATCTCTCGTGACAACGGCAACTACGACAAATTCAAATGGCTCTGAGCACTATGGGACTTAACTGCTGTGGTCATCAGTCCCCTAGAACTTAGAACTACTTAAACCTAACTAACCTAAGGACATCACACACATCCATGCCCGAGGCAGGATTCGAACCTGCGACCATAACGGTCGCGCGGTTCCAGACTGTAGTGCCTAGAACCGCTCGGCCACCCCGGCCGGCCAACTACGACAGATTCATCTGGTATCGTCAGATCGCTCTTCTTAAGCTCAGTCAATACCCCATCCGCTCAGAATCCGACAATAAATTGTACTCGTCCTTGTGAAATTTACTATAATGGCCTTCAATACTAAACTTCCGTTGAGCAGCGAGAATACTGCCACATATTAAACATTTCGAATTTTCACGTTTTTGTACAAAGAAAAAATGATTCTCCCATTACTTTTTAAAAGATGACAAATCTCCACTTCTCCGTTTCTTGAAATACAACGTTCACTACATAGTGCTCGCTTCGCATCAACGTCCGCAGCTTAGCCTGGCACTACACTGCCGCAACCCGCCGGCTGTCGTCACTGCCCCAGTCGACGATTGCACGCGAGCAGCACACGTGCAGCGCTGTGCGCTCATGAGCCGCGTGCAACGTTTGCCCGCCCCTGAAATAGAGGATGAGATTTTTTTTTTTTGAAAAAAGTCTCTTGTGGCAATTTTGAAGCTAGACGTACGGCATTTTTGGAAATGTAAACCTATGGGACTGAAATAGTGTATGTAAGGCTTTTTTGAAAATTTATCATTATTAAAGGACTATTGAAGTATTTTTAAAGCTACATCTGTGAACACTGGTATCTGACTTCTCGGTTAAAAATAAAAATGTACATGTTTCATTGTTTTTGGAAACTCAGTCTCTAAGGGGGTGAAATAGGGACTGAGATTTTTTATTAAAATATTTTATTATGGAAACACTTTTAAAGATAAAACTAGGAAAATTTAAATTTGGCTTCTCAGTTACAAATAAAAACATACATGTTTCACTGTTTTTGAGAGACCATCCCCTATGGGGTAAAATGGGGGTTGAAAGTTTTTATTGAAAAATTTCGTTGTACAATCATTTGCGATGCTGAATATATTACTATTTTTATTTGGCATCTCTGCTAGAAAGAAACTTACGCGTGTCACTGTTTTTGGAAATTCAACCCCTCGGGGGGGGGGGGGGGGGCGGGGGAGGTGAAACGTTTTATGAAAATATTTCATTCCTAAAGCATTTTTCAAGCGAAATCTTTGACAACTAGTGTTTGGCTTCTCTGTTAGTGATCAAAAACACATGTTTCAGCCGGCCATTGTGGCCGAGCGGTTCTAGGCGCTACAGTCTGTAACAGCTCGACGGCTACCGTCGCAGGTTCGAAACCTTCCTCGAGCATGTATGTGTGTGATGTCCTTAGGTTGGTTAGGTTTAAGTAGTTCTAAGTTCTAGGGGACTGATGACTTCCGATGTTAAGTCCCATAATGCTCAGAGCCATTTGAACCATTTCTACATATTTCACTGTTTTCGGAAATTCACCTCCTAAGGGAGTCGAACAGTATCAGACTGGTTTACTGACTCATCATCGCCCAGCCCAAATCGTTAAGGATAGAAACTTGTAGTTTCAAGAGAGTGTGGATCTAATACTGTAAGCATCGTTTCAGAAGGGATTGTCCGAAATCCCACTCCTAAGGGAGTGAAATAAGGGATGAAAGGCTTTTTGAGACTATGTCGCTATTAAGGGAACTTTGAAGCTAGAATTATTGGTATTTAGTTTCTTAGTCATAAGATAAAAAAAATTCAAATGTGTGTGAAATCTTATGGGACTTAACTGCTAAGGTCGTCAGTCCCTAAGCTTACACACTACTTAACCTAAATTATCCTAAGGACAAACACACACACCCATGCCCGAGGGAGGACTCGAACCTCCCCCGGGATCAGCCGCACAGTCCATGACTGCAGCGCCCGAGACCGCTCGGCTAAAAGGAAAAAAAATTCGTTTTTCAGCATTTTTGAAAATTCAATCGTTAAGAGTGTAAAACAGTGGGTGAAAGTTTCCTATTGAAATTAAATAATTACTAATTACTAAAGAACCAGTAAATGATTGTTAATGCTACATGTTTGACAATTGGTATTTGACTCCTCCGACTGAAATTTAAAAAGATACACGTTTCAACGTTTCTGGAAATTCAACCACTGAAGGAGTGCTATAGGGGATGAACGTTTTTAAGAAAATATTTCGTTACATTAGAGAAATTTTAAAACTGAGTTTATGGGAATTGGTATTTTAGTTCTCGCTTAGATATAAAGAAATATTTGTTACATTTGTTACAGAATGAAACATGCTATGGAACGCAAAAGGCATGCATGATTAAGAAAAACTTTGAACTCCAGCTAGCAGAATACCTTTCTGGTCAGAAGTGCATTCGGAAAAGACCATGCTTATATGGCCTCAATTGGCGTGAAACGCTTATAATGTGTTGCAATTTTTGAAGACATGAAAATTTGATAAAATAAAAAAGAAAGACTCAGCAGTCCATACAGTCTTCGCGAGCGAAGCGACAGGCGCTAAGCTAGTTCCTCTGTAAATTTGACATTTGACTTTATTCTCTAATCAATTTACTTTTTTTAATGGTATGGTTACGGCCCCCCGTCGGGCAGGCCGTTCGTCGGGTGCAGGTCTTCCAATTTGACGCCACTTCGGCGACCTGCAGTCGATGAGGATGATAGAACGACGATGAGGACAGCACAACAAGCACTCCCTGGACGGAGAAAATTCCCCGACCCAGCAGGGAATCGAAGCAGGCCCAGAGGATTTACAATCTGTCACGCTGACCATTCAGCTACCGGGGACGGACCTCTAATCAATGAAACAACATCACATACGTCACATTCCCTCTCAACTCGTGAATATTCATTTCTTTTCCTCTGACACTTCTAAGTGCTTCACTTTTTTTGTCCATATGTGAACATACTGAGAACACACTACGATGCTTTTCAGTTGCAGTTGGTTTTGTGATACCGCGACTGCGTACACTGCGGCACTTACCGCAAGCAGACGGTGGGCACCTGTTTATGTTCCGCTGATGCGCGGCCACACGTGCCGGCGGACCGCAGGCCGGCCGCTGTTGCGGTCGCAGAGTCACGCACGCCGCCCACATCACAGCCGTGCGCGGCAGCCGCAGCCTACGCCACACCGAGCAACTTTCTCACGCTGTGCACACACTCGTAATGCATTACGGTTTCGGCGAACCGTCGAGAGCAGTGTTGTTCTTTAAGTTACGTGTTCATTAGCGTCAAACTCCTCATTTATTCATTGCAACAGCCCCTTTGTATACTCGACTGATGGAAATTGAAAAATTACGTTTCGCATAAGCAACAAGTTTTTACTTAAACAGAAACTAATAGATACAACACAGTGTGGCCAGAAAGTTCCTTTGCACCTGAACTAAATGCCTGTTACAGTGTACAAAGGTTACATATATAAGATTCGAATTTCCCATCTTTATTACTGATATGGCATCAATGCTACCCCCGTGAACTGCAACGTAGTTGCCATACAAATGCCACGTGACTGCCGGGGAATGGGACAAAGCTCACCCTCCTATTCCAGCCATGTGCTTAGTTCCATGGCCGCGCGGGATTAGCCGAGCGGTCTTAGGCGCTGCAGTCATGGACTGTGCGGCTGGTCCCGGCGGAGGTTCGAGTCCTCCCTCGGGCATGGGTGTGTGTGTTTGTCCTTAGGATAATTTAGGTTAAGTAGTGTGTAAGCTTAGGGACTGATAACCTTAGCAGTTAAGTCCCGTAAGATTTCACGCACATTTGAACATTTTTTTCTTTGTTTCATGACGTCTTGTATGACGTCCTGAGTTTATGTTGCGAAGGATGTAATCGGCCTGTTATTAAATGTTATCTGTCATTGTCTCTGTCATTAGTGTAATCTATAATGATTGTAAGCTCTGCTGTTTATCCCCGATGCGAGACGATGTGTGAGGATGTGGAATCTAAGAGCACAACTTAAACTGTTGATAGAGAACCTAGTAGTTACTATATTTACATTTTTGTTACAAATATTTGGCTGTTTCGTTCTGTATCTGGCAATATTCTCGAGGGTAACGTTAGGCAACATCTTATAAGTTGCACATGACGCGGTTAATTATTATAATTCTAATGTTGTTTCTTGAAATTTTTCGAATATTTGTAATGTACCAAGTTTGTTGAGGGTGGGATTAGCCGGAACATAATTGCCTAGCTCAAATGGTCGTGAGTCAAACAAGTGGTGATGTTATTTGTATTTTTGTTTTTTTACAAATATTTCCCTTTTTTAATGTGATATTGCGGAGGGGCTACGTGTATGAAATCGACTGTTCTTATAGGGGTCTTGTTGTTACCAGTGGGTCGCACCCGTGGTCGATGTTTGATTTTTAATGTGGTTTTTAGTAATGGTTCAGTTGAATGAGATCGAGTGTTTGGTATTTGTTAGTTTTCTTCGGTTTTTGACCTGTTACTTTTCATTTAAAGTGCGACTATAATTTATATGCATTTTTTTCTATTTACTCTGGAGGAATTTTTGTGTTCTATTTTTCGACTAAGTCGTCGGTTTGTAGGGGTGTGTTTGGTATCATTACCTTCGTTTCAGTTATACATATACGTGTAGTGAAATATTTCATCCCAACTGCGTGTATTCTGCAAGTTTTGGGGGCTTATTTTAGAAGGAACTAGTGTGTGCCATTTCTCAATTTTTTTCGGAGTGAGGGCGGGGGGGGGGGGGGGGGGGGGGGGAAGGGGGAGGCGGGGAGAGGTACGAGCGGTTGGTATCCCTGTCTTTATTTGAGCTATATAGGCCCAGCGTACAATGGGATTCCATTTGCGGACTTTTCTTTTAATTTCTTTCCGTTTATTCCAGAGGAGATTGTGGGTGTTATTTACAGATTATGTCGTTGTTGGGTGTGGGTGAGTTTGTATACCTCGGTCCGGCGTGTGCTGCGATTCCATTTGTGCGTTTTATGTTATTTTTGCCTTATTCTGGAGGAATTAATGTTTGAAGTTTCCTGATTATGTGGTTGTTATTTTTGGGGATGTCTCAGTCTTCGTCTGAGCTATATATGTGCAGACTAAGCTCCGAATCCACCTGCATGTTTTCTTTATATTTTCGTTTGCTTTATTCAGGAATAATTTGTGTGAGTTATTTTTTGATTATGTGGTTGTTTTGTTGAGGTGTGTGGTATATCTTCGTTTGACGTGTGTAGGCTAAGCATAAGGCTTGATTCCAAATGCATGTCTCTTCCATTTTTTTATTCAGTTTATTCTGGAGAAATTAGTGTATATCATTTTTTGATTATCTTATTGTTTTGTGGGATGGTGTCTGGTATCGCTTTTTTTCCCTTGACCTCTATAGGTGAACCAAATTATTTTCTTTCTTTCGTTCAGTTTATTCTAGAGGCATCCGTGTTCGTTATTTTTGATTGCTTTGGGATTCTATTAACTTTATTAGTTTTTTATACCCGTGGTGTAGGGGTAGCGTCTTTGATACATAATCAAAACGTCTTTGGTCCCGGGTGAGATCGCCGCCACTGCCTAAATTTTAATAAATAATCAGCATTGGTGGCCGAAGACTTCCGGCATAAGAAGTCAGCCTCATTCTGCCAACGGCCTTGTCAAAGAGGGCGGAGGAGCGGATAGAGGTTCAGGGCACTCTCTTGTCCTAGGGATGGGAAATTGCCCCTAAAGGCGGAAGAATCAGCAATGATCAACGACATGAGGATGCAGAAGGCAATAGAAACCACTCCATTAAAGACACGTAACGTATATCCACAGGACATGTGGCCTGTAATTGAAGAAGTGTCATGATGATCTCTCCATTGGCAAAAGATTCCGGAATAGTCCCCCATTCGGATCTCCGGGAGGGGACTGCCAAGGGGGAGGTTACTATGAGAAAAAGATTGAATAATCTACGAAAGGATAACGTTCTACGAGTCGGGGCGTGGAATGTCAGAAGCTTGAACGTGGTAGGGAAATTAGAAAATCTGAAAAGGGAAATGCAAAGGCTCAATCTAGATATAGTAGGGGTCAGTGAAGTGAAGTGGAAGGAAGACAAGGATTTCTGGTCAGATGAGTATCGGGTAATATCAACAGCAGCAGAAAATGGTATAACAGGTGTAGGATTAGTTATGAATAGGAAGGTAGGGCAGAGGGTGGGTTACTCTGAACAGTTCAGTGACCGGGTTGTTCTAATCAGAATCGACAGCAGACCAACACCGACAACGATAGTTCAGGTATACATGCCGACGTCGCAAGCTGAAGATGAACAGATAGAGAAAGTGTATGAGGATATTGAAAGGGTAATGCAGTATGTAAAGGGGGACGAAAATCTAATAGTCATGGGCGGCTGGAATGCAGTTGTAGGGGAAAGAGTAGAAGAAAAGGTTACAGCAGAATATGGGCTTGGGACAAGGAATGAAAGAGGAGAAAGCCTAATTGAGTTCTGTAACAAGTTTCAGCTAGTAATACCGAATACCCTGTTCAAGAATCACAAGAGGAGGAGGTATACTTGGAAAAGGCCGGGAGATACGGGAAGATTTCAATTAGATTACGTCATGCTCAGACAGAGATTCCGAAATCAGATACTGGATTGTAAGGCGTACCCAGGAGCAGATATAGACTCAGATCACAATATAGTAGTGATGAAGAGTAGGCTGAAGTTCAAGACATTAGTCAGGAAGAATCAATAGGCAAAGACGTGGGATACGGAAGTACTAAGGAATGACGAGATACGTTTGAAGTTCTCTAACGCTATAGATACAGCAATAAGGGATAGCGCAGTAGGCAGTACAGTTGAAGAGGAATGGACATCTCTAAAAAGGGCCATCACAGAAGTTGGGAAGGAAAACATAGGTACTAAAAAGGTAGCTGCGAAGAAACTATGGGTAACAGAAGAAATAACTCAGTTGATTGATGAAAGGAGGAAGTACAATCATGTTCCGGGAAAATCAGGAATACAGAAATACAAGTCGCTGAGGAATGAAATAAATAGGAAGTGCAGGGAAGCTAAGACGAAATGGCTGCAGGAAAAATGTGAAGATATCGAAAAAGATATGATTGTCGGAAGGACAGACTCAGCATACAGGAAAGTCAAAACAACCTTTGGTGACATTAAAAGCTACGGTGGTAACATTAAGAGTGCAACGGGAATTCCACTGTTAAATGCAGAGGAGAGAATACATTGAAAGCCTCTATGAGGGTGAAGATTTCTCTGATGTGATTGAAGAAGAAACAGGAGTCGATTTACAAGAGATAGGGGATCCAGTAGTAGAATCGGAATTTAAAAGAGCTTTGGAGGACTTACGGTCCAATAAGGCAGAAGAGATAGATAACATTCCATCAGAATTTCTAAAATAATTGGGGGAAGTGGCAACAAAACGACTATTCACGTTGGTGTGTAGAATATATGAGTCTGGCGATATACCATCTGACTTTCGGAAAAGCATCATCCACACAATTCCGATGACGGCAAGAGCTGACAAGTGCGAGAATTATCGCACAATCAGCTTAACAGCTCATGCATCGAAGCTGCTTACAAGAATAATATACAGAAGAATGGAAAAGAAAATTGAGAATGCGTTAGGTGACGATCAGTTTGGCTTTAGGAAAAGTAAAGGGACGAGAGAGGCAATTCTGGCGTTACGGCTAATAATGGAATCATAGGATTTGTCGACCTGGAAAAAGCGTTCGACAATATAAAATGGTGCAAGCTGTTCGAGATTCTGAAAAAAAGTAGGGGTAAGCTATAGGGAGAGACGGGTCATATACAATATGTACAACAACCAAGAGGGAATAATAAGAGTGGACGATCAGGAACGAAGTGCTCGTATTAAGAAAGGTGTAAGACAAGGCTGTAGCCTTTCGCCCCTACTCTTCAATCTGTACATCGAGGAAGCAATGATGGAAACAAAAGAAAGGTTCAGGAGTGGAAATAAAATACAAGGTGAAAGGATATCAATGATACGATTCGCTGATGACATTGCTATCCTGAGTGAAAGTGAAGACGAATTAAATGATCTGCTGAACGGAATGAATAGTCTAATGAGTACACAGTATGGATTGAGAGTAAATCGGAGAAAGACGAAGGTAATGAGAAGTAGTAGAAATGAGAACAGCGAGAAACGTAACATCAGGATTGATGGTCACGAAGTCAATGACGTTAAGGAATTCTGCTACCTAGGCAGTAAAATAACCAATGACGGACGGAGCATGGAGGACATCAAAAGCAGACTCGCTATGGCAAAAAAGGCATTTCTGGCCAAGAGAAGTCTACTAATATCAAATACCGGCCTTAATTTGAGGAAGAAATTGTCTGAGGATGTACGTCTGGAGTACAGCATTGTATGGTAGTGGAACATCGACTGTGGCAAAACCGGAACAGAAGAGAAACGAAGCATTTGAGATGTGGTGCTATAGACGAATGTTGAAAATTAGGTGGACTGATAAGGTAAGGAATGAGGAGGTTCTACGCAGAATCGGAGAGGAAAGGAATATGTGGAAAACACTGATAAGGAGAAGGGAGAGGATGATAGGACATCTGCTAAGACATGAGGGAATGACTTCCATGGTACTAGAGGGAGCTGTAGAGGGCAAAAACTGTAGAGGAAGACAGAGATTGGAATACGTCAAGCAAATAATTGAGGACGTAGGTGGCAAGTGCTACTCTGAGATGAAGAGGTTAGCACAGGAAAGGAATTCGTGGCGGGCCGCATCAAACCAGTCAGTAGACTGATGACAAAAAAAAAGAACCCTGCAAAAAATTCCTCTTTCCCGCTAGTGTCCTGTTAATTTCATTTTATTATCAAACTGAAATATTTCGCCTGTTTTATTTATTTATTTTCAGGCCTAAATTTCTGTGTTCTGTAGCCATCTTGAAGGATCTAATCGTCCCGTTATTGAATATAATCTGTGGCTATCTTAGTAATTCGTTTAAACTATGGTCTTTAATATAAATATACCCGGGGTGGAGAAGAGAACCCGTTTGTTGACCAGTTCATTGTTATCCCTCATGTGTTTGGTGAAGAGCAATGGTAGATACCAGAAACTTCACTTTGGTGGAAGGCTTAGAACAAGTGCGCGTGTACACGAAGGGAAGCACAACAACGAAAAATAAGATACAGGTGATGGTTAGGTTCCGTGAACGGTTCGGTAAAGTCGTCAGACTTTGATCAACAGGGGAAGATAGCTTTTTGCCTGGGAAGTGTTTTTGATGCCCTCCGCTATGGTTGCCCATCAACCTGAAGTGAAACATATGCGGTAGTTGATGCACCAGTGATACGTTGACTCTGCAAGTCGATCAGAGAGCATGCTGCGAAACTTGCAATTGCAAAGAGGACAAAGCAACTCCTAAAGGAAATCGATACTACAGCTACAAAAAAGGATGAACAGGAGGATACGTAGGCTAGCCGACCTCTGCAGGGACACTGGTGCTGGAGCACATACGGACTTTTTGGACAAATAACCGTGTTATTAAAGTTACATTGAAATAATCGCACTTGTAAAGGAATCTTCTGGTGACATGTGTAGAATTATCTTTGACTGCTTATTATTCTCTCAAGACGGGAATAGTTTCTATATTCTACGTCTGAGAAAAACTGATGTCTCAGAACTGGAAAATAAGTAAATAAGGAAAAATTTAAAAAAAACTTCACTTAAAACTTCCAACCGTAAAGGCCGTGGCCGATACAGATGCCGATTTCTCTTTGAAGGAGAGGGGAATGGAAAGTCAGTTAATACATTTTTTAGATTGCCTATAGCACAATAAATACTTCAAGTGGAAGTCTCAGTTGTATTAATAATATGTTCTTTTGATAGCAGATTCCTCGGAGAACTTCCTCATTTCCTGTTTTATCAGTCAACCTAATGTTCGATATCCTTTCATAGGACACTATTTTGATAACTTAGATTTTCTTCTTTCCCGATTTTCTCACAGTCCATGATTTACTGCCATAAATGCTGTGTTCCAAACATATGTTCTCAAAAATTTATTCCTCAAATTACGGAAGATGTTTGATACAAGTAGACATCTTTTGTCCAGGAATGCGCTCTTTGTAAGCGATCGTATGCGTTCTATGTCCTCTGTCATTTGTTACTTTGCTTCCAAGGTAGCAGAATTCCTCATTTATTCCTCATTTATTCCCAACTTTGATATTACATCTATTAATAATCTCATTTCTGTTACTCCTCACAACTTTCGTCGTTCTTCGATTTACTCTCAATCCATACTCTCTACCCATTACACTGTTAATTCCATTCAAGAGATCCTGTATTTCGTCTCCATTTTCGCTGACGATTGCAATGCTGAAGTTGCAATGTCATCATCGAATCTTCATCATCGAATCTGGTTAATGATATTCTTTCACCCTGAGTTTTAATACCACTTCCTATCCTTTCTTTTAATACCGTCAAAGTCTGTTTGTCTTATAGATTCAACATTGGTGCTCAAATTGTGTCCTTGTATTACAATTTTTCTGACCTGAACGCTTTGATCTTGGTCGTCCATTCTTGTGGTTTCCCACTGGTACTCGTTGCATATTACGAATCCTCCCCCAGAATCAAATGGTTCAAATGGCTCTGAGCACTATGGGACCTAACATCTGAGGTCATCGGTCCCCTAAACTTGGAACTACTTGAACCTAACTAACCTAAGAACATCACACACATCGATGCCTGAGGCACGATTCGAACCTGCGACCGTAGCAGTCGCGCGGTTCCGGACTGAAGCGCCTAGAACCGCTCGGCCACAACGGCCGTTCTTCCAGAATCGCAAGCATGTTGCACTGTTACCATTGTCTGACGCTTTTTCTAAATCTACAACAACTATGAGCTTCTCTAAAGTTTTGCTACCTAAGATCTGCCTGTCGGGCAATTTTACGTAAGCGAAGGTGATCATGTAACAGATTCTCAGTTTTCTTTTCCATTCTTCTTTAATTATCCTTGTCTGACAGGTTGCTGTAAGAGCTGTTAAAATGATTAAGCAATAATGCTCGCCCTTTTCTGTCCATGGTGTCTTCAGTATTTGTAGATGATATTTTTCCTAAAGTTTGGTGGTATGTCTCCAGGCTCATAATTTCTACACACGAAACGGAATAGTCACATTGTTGCTATCTTCATCATTGATTTTAGAAATTCCAAAAGAATGTTATCTTTGCCCTCGCCTTATTTGATCGCAAGATTTTCATATCTATACTATAACACTGGATCCATATGTCTACCATCTCGACACCCATTTATTCTTCTATTATGTCATCAGAAACGCCCTGCTCTTCGCACAGGCTTTCATTGTGCTCTTTGAACCAATCCGCTCTTTTCTCAACGTCTCTGGAGTTCCCATTGCACTATTAATGTTAACGACCGTACTTATAATTTGTTGGAAGGCTGTTCTAAGTCTAGGGGACTGATGATCTCAGATGTTAAGTCCATAGTGCTTACAGCAATTTATTCATCCCTTTCCTTTTTTAGCTTTGTTAATCGAGTTCGAAAAACATTTTTCGCATTGTTAATACGAAAAAATATTTTAAAATAGTGAGGTGTGTATTAGAGTGATTGTTAGTTGAGTGTCTTTACCCCGTTGCTTCAGCATTGATCACCTCCGTATATTTGTGCCCAGAGGTGAATAGAATTCGTCTTTCTCGGAACACCGTCACCAGATTGTGATTGTGATTGCGAATGACTGCTTTCCTTAAATTTTCACACTTATTTCTTTTCCTGATCTTGCCTGACAATGTCAGTGTTTGGCACTTAAACTAGTAAAGAGCTATCTGCCAGGAGTTTTCTAATGAGTGCGCACTCCACCGCACTGTGAAATTTGAATTGGAGACTCAGTGCTGACACTTTCTATCGATTGACAGGTCAGTTAATCTGTCCTTGAAAGTGAGTTTTTGGACAACCAGTATGATGATTTGTTTGTTGCGTATATACTGCAACATAACGTTTGAAGAAATGGAGTCCTGGTGTCTTTATGAAATAGGCATGATGCTCTTTTCAGAACCCTCTCGTAAACTCAGTACGCTGTGACATATTCATTAGTTATTAGAAGAAATCAGATTTTTTTCGGAACGCGTTGTCAAAGAAACAAGGTTATCCTCTGGCATCAGGTAACTGAATTCCGGCACGAAATTACTCTGATCAGTAGTGACAGAAACGAGCAGCAATATACTCTTGAAAAGACAAACTAAAGCAAAACTGTACAAAACGTGTGTAATTGCCGCTAATTGGCGCTCGGTGTAACCGAATAAGGGTGATTATCGTTCTGTAAAAACGATAGTTTCTCTCTTTTGATTAGTTCCTCTGTACAACTGTGCTGCATTATCTCATATGAAACGCAAGTATGCTGTTTTTATAGTCAACGTAGCAATGTTCAGTGGAGAACGATTGGACCAGGCTATACGCTGACAAAATAAGCAACAATAGTGGACAAACAGATGAGTTAAGGCAGAGACAAAAGCCTGAACGCAACATGTATGCAAAGACACTGGCAGTATATATATAAATTGAGCTCCAAGTAGTTAGCGAAGTAAACGAATTTTGATATCTTGAAAAAAGAAATATCTTATTGTGGTGGAAGAAAGTGGTTATGGGAAGCAAACTAGCACAGGAGAACAGAGATTCTTCGGTAAACCGATTCTACCAGTATAAAACGTAGGCCTTAATCTGTGTAAGAAATTGCTGAGATACAATATTACAGAGGGATGCTGCAAATGGACCAATAAAATAAGAAATGAAGTCATCGGCATAACTGGCGACGAATGGAAAACATTTATTTCCAATGGTGCTCCTAGCAAGGCATATGTTCCAAAGGTTGGAACGAGTTTAATTTTAATTTTCGACTTGAGCGTATCTGGTCTAAGATTTGACCACTGGCTTCTCGCAGTGTAGCTTACCGGTTTCTGAAAAATGTCATTCGGATGAAGACATTCTGAGAGGTCTCTAATCGTGATCAATGTACCAAACAATTATTTGCAAACGGTTAACTGTGTGATTCTATATCTACACCTACATGGATACTCATCAAATATCATTTAAGTGCCTGGAAGACGGTTCATCGAACCACCTTCACAATTCTCTATAATTCTAATCTCCTACAGCGCGCGGAAAGAACGAACACCTATATCTTTACGTACGAGATCTAATTTCCTTTATTTTATCATGGTGATCGTTTCTCCTTATATAGGTCGGTGCCAAAAATATATTTTCGCATTCAGAGGAGAAAGTTGGTGATGGGAATTTCGTGAGAAGGTTCTGCCGCAGCGAAAAACGTCCTTGTTTTAATGGTGTTCACCCCAAATCCTGTATCAGTTCAGTGACACTCCCTCCCCTATTTCACGATAACACAAAACATGCTGCCCTTCTTTGAAATTTTTCAATGTATTACTTCAAACATATCTGGTAAGGATACCACACCGCGCAGCAGTATTCTGAAGGAGGACGGACAAGCGTAGTGTAGGCAATCTCCTTAGTAGGTCTGTTATATTTTATAAGTGTCCTGCCAATAAAACGCAGTCTTTGGTTAGCCATCCGCAGAGCATTTTCTATGAGTTCCTTCCAATTTAAGTCGTTCGTAATTGTAATTCCTAGGTATTTACTTGAATTTGTGGCCTTTAGATTTGACTGATTTATCGTGCAATCGAAATTTAAAATATTCCTTTTAGCACTCATGTGGATGACCTCACACTTTTCGTTATTTAGGGTCAATTGCCAATTTTCGCGCCATACAGACATCTTTTCTAACTCGTTTTTCAATTCGTTTTGATCTTCTTACGACTTTCTTAGTCGATAAACGACAGTGTTGATGCAAACAGCCTAAGACGGCTGCTCAGATTGTCTCCCAAATCGTGTATATAGATAAGGAACAGCAAAGGGCCTATAACACTACCTTGGGGAACGACAGAAATCACTTCTGCTTTACTCGATGAATTTCCGTCAATTACTACGAACTGTGACTTCTCTGACAGGATATCACAAATTCAGTCACGTAACTGAGACAATATCCCATAACCACGCAGTTTCACTACAAGCCGCTTGTGTGGTACAGTGTCAAAAGCCTTCCGGAAGTCCTGAGATACGGAATCAATCTGAAATTCCTTGTCAATAGCACTCAACACTTCATGCGAGTGAAGAGCTACTTGTGTTTCACAAGAACGATGTTATCTAAATCAATGTTGACTGTATGTTAATAGAACGTTTTCTTCGAGGTAATTCATTACGTTCGAACACACTATAAGTTCCAGAATCCTGCTTCATATCGACGTTAATGACATGGGGCTGTAATTTAGTGGATTACTCCTACTATATTGGTGTGACCTGTGCAACTTTCCAGTCTTCGGCTACGGATCTTTAGTCGAGGGAACGGTTGTATATGGTTGTTAAGTATGGAGCTACTGTGTCAGCATACTCTGAAAGGAACCTGATTAGTATAGACTATGGACAAGAAGACTTGTTTTTATTAAGTGATTTGAGTTGCTTCACTACTCCGAGGATATTTACTTCTACACTACTCATGTTGGCAGCTGCTCTTGATTCGAATTCTGGAATATTTACTTCGTTTTCTTTTGTGCAGGCATTTCGGAAGGCTGTGTTTAGTAACTCTGCTTTGGCGGCACTGTCTTCAATAGTATCTCCATCGGTATCGCTTAGAGAAGGCACTGATTGTGGCTTGCCGCTAGCATACTTCACATACGACCAGATTCTCTTTGGATTTTCTGCCAGCTTTCGAGACAAAGATTCGCTGTGGAAACTAATATAAGCATCTCGCATTGAAGTCCGCACTAAATTTGCTATGTTGAAATTTACGAGAAAAAGTGAAAGAGCAGTACAGGGCTTTTGTTTAAAGCATCAGGGTAATAGACGAAATTGTAGAGGGGAAAAATGGGAGGCAAAATGTCTAAAATGTCTACCAAATAACTTAGGACTTTGGGAGTTAGTTGTGTTCTGAGATGAAATGGTTGGCACATGAGAGTAAGTCGTGGCTGGCCGCATCAAACCAGCCGCGAGACGGAAAAAAAATAAAAGATGGATGGTATTTGTCGTCGAATTCGGCATAGCTCATATCGGGAGCCGTTGTGTTGAGGACACTTTTCTGGGGACCGCCAGATATCGACCTGGGACCTCGACATTCGAGTCACGCCCGCACCGACCGCGGGTCACGTCCGCTTGGAATCCTTGTTTCACTTCCGGATTGCCGCGGGGAGCTGGGCACAAATCTGCCACGCCGAAAGGGCCGCCCTTCCGCTGGCTGTCAGAATCCGTATGGAGTAGTGGATGTGTGGGAGGACGGTGGGGGGGGGGGGCGGGGGGAGAGATACCGGATAGACAGGGACAGGCCGGCTGGCGGATTGGCTTTCTATCCGTGAAATCTTCAGCGTCGAGAACCGGCTGTCACGCACAATAAGGTGGGTTTCGAACCACTGACCCTACAGCTAAGCTATATCAGGAAAAGCTTGTCCTAATGACAGTTCTTCGTTTATCGGAAAGCATTTAGTACCACCATCAGAATAAGACTGCAGTTATAAGACATTAACCTTTTCATCACCGAATTAATCAAAATTTCGCGTATTACAGCAAAAATTATTTTTCTTCTGTAGCAATGGATACTGAGTGAGGCCAAGTTTCGAAATTTAGATTATTTTTCATAGTTAAATAATTATTTTAAGTGGGACATTTAGTACATCTGGAATCAAAGAGAAATAAATTGTTCCCTAAATACCCATCCAAATACTTTTTCTAGGTATTAGGATCTGTAAAAAGAAGAAACGAAGTGCAATTATTAAGACAAACAAATTCTTAGATAATAAGCAAGTTACAGTTTCGTGAACTGCTGAGGACCCGAAAGATGTAACAAAAAATAGAGATGGTACAGACTCAACTATATCCTCCGCTGCATTCACAGCAGTGTACGCGCTTATAATGGGAACTGTAGACCGGCTCGATGAGCGGAGAGAAACATACGCTGTTGGCGGTGAGTTACTCAAATGATGACATTGTCTTTCTTATTTTCATTTGGACGTTGGAATAGTAAATAGTTTCATCTTGTGGAACTGCAGTAATGAAGAAAAATGTGACCAACTTCCTTTTCACCTTGCACTTCTAAGGCAGCTTTCAACTGGTAGAAATTTAAAGGAATGTGGAAGGAAAACATTCATCAAGACAAACCAAGAGTTTGTAGAGTCCTCCGTTTCATATCAAACCAAGGGAAATAAAATAAGTGCCATTATTAAGTCAAACAAATTCTTTGGTGAAAAGCAAGTTACAGTTTCGTGAACTGCTCACGACCCGAAGGACAATAGAATCGTCACAAGAAAAAATAGAGATGGTACAACGCCAACCATATCCTCCATAAAATATAAAAATGTAAGAATTTAGACACAGATATGAAGAAAGAGAACAAATGGTTGTTCTCTAAAAACACTGGCAATAAGACGATCAAACTAAACGAATTCAAAAGTGGTTCATCAAATTTCACAAATCTGTATATTTCCAGCAAACAGTGTAAAATAGAGACAATACAGAAGACGAGATACTGGCAGAAGTAAAGCTGTGAGGACCGGGCGTGAGTCGTGCTTCGGTAGTTCAGATGGTAGAGCACTTGCCCGCGAAAGGCAAAGGTCCCAAGTTCGAGTCTCGGTTGGGCACACAGTTTCAATCTGCCAGGAAGTTTCATATCAGCGCACACTCCGCTGCAGAGTGAAAATCTCATTCTGGAAACCTCCCCCAGGCTGTGGCTAAGCCATGTCTCCGCAATATCCTTTCTTTCAGGAGTGCTAGTCCTGCAAGGTTCGCAGGAGAGCTTCTGTAAACTTTGGAAGGTAGGAGACGAGAAACTGGCAGCAGTAAAGCTTTGAGTACTGGGCGTGAGTCGTGCTTCGGTAGCTCAGATGGTAGAGCACTTGCCCGCGAAAGGCAAAGGTCCCGATTTCCAGTCTCGGTCGGGCACACAGTTTTAATCTGCCAGGAAGTTTCAAGCGAGGCGTTGTTCGGCATTTACCGGCGTGATGTGTGGCATATGAGCAGCCGCTCGACCACGAAATCCAAGTTTTCTCACCTTTACGCGTAACTGTCATAGTACTTGCAATGGATCCTGATGCAGTTTGGATTTCCTGTGTGATGATCTGGAAAGTTGTCTGCCTATTACACTTTACGACCCTCTTCAACTGTCGGCGGTCTCTGTCAGTCATCAGACGAGGTCGGTCTGTACGCTTTTGTGCTGTCCGTGTCTCTTCACCTTTTCACTTCACTATCACATCGAAAACAGTGGGCCTAGGGATGTTTAGAGGTGTGAAAATCTCGCGTACAGATGTAACACACAAGTGATACCCGATCACCTGACGACGCTAGACGTCCGCGAGTTGCGCGGAGCGCTCCATTCTCCTCTCTCACGATGTCTAATGACTACTGCGGTCGATGATATGGTGTTACTGGCTGTAGATGGCAGCACAATGGACCTAATATGGAAAACGCATGTTTTTGGAGGTATCCGGATATGTCTGATCACTTAGTGTATGTAAAGATATACTCGTACTTTGTACGTTTCCACTCAATGAAGTTATGCTACCCCAAATTAAATGAAAATTCACATCATTTTAACTAGTTGACTTCGCTTTGTTATCCACCTTAGAGTTAAATAAAATCGAAGTGGAACGTAAAATGCAACATTTAGCTGACGACCACATAAACGAATATGTCTTAACGAACACAGAA
This sequence comes from Schistocerca piceifrons, assembly GCF_021461385.2. Lineage (NCBI taxonomy): Eukaryota > Metazoa > Arthropoda > Insecta > Orthoptera > Acrididae > Schistocerca > Schistocerca piceifrons. The sequence continues at coordinate 800,166,470 of NC_060139.1, forward strand.
AAGTAGGAAACAATTCTCGAAACGTATCGTGATTGTAAAAATCGATGCCTCGTAGTAGGAATTGGTTTTCTTTTCGTTAGAAATAACCTTGCATTCACACAGCTATAGCATTTCCTATAGCTGGCATCAACTGGATAAAGTGAAGAACCGATGCTTTATAAACAGGCTATTTTTGCGCCCGGTCGTATATGAATAGCAGTGTTGTGCCGTTGTAGATAAATTGCTTCTACACCTACGTTCGTTTTCTCCTGCTGTGTCGAATGTGTTTCCGATAATAAGAAAACCATATTGGTAGTTACTAAAATAAAATACTGACTGAGGACATTAACTCATAGGGCTCATCGCAGTTGGTATGTAATAGTAATATCTCCATAACCGCTGTCCGCAGCTCGTGGTCGTGCGGTAGCGTTCTTGCTTCCCGCGCCCGGGTTCCCGGGTTCGATTCCCGGCGCGGTCAGGGATTTTCTCTGCCTCGTGATGATGGGTGTTGTGTGATGTCCTTAGGTTAGTCAGGCTTAAGTAGTTCTAACTTCTAGGGGACTGATGACCATAGATGTTAAGTCCCATAGTGCTCAGAGCCATTTGAACCATTTTCCATCACCACCCGTAAGTGATGTAATTCAACATTCAGCGGGCTACTTCGAATAAATGAACGTACGAAACAAAGAGAGGAAAAGACAGAGCGACAGAGAGAGAGAGAGAGAGAGAGAGAGAGAGAGAGAGAAAGAAAGAGCATTTCCTAAACAACGGTATGTACCATTCTAGCTCTTGTCAGTTCAGCATTGTTTATTCTTATTACTGTTAGCAGGCAGTAGTATTAGTTTCCGTCATAATCCAGTGTTCTGTGTGAATTTGCGATAATAGGCTGTCAGTGTGTTTGTATAGCTCAAGGGCCCTCTGTCTCCCGACGGCAGAGACACAGAGGGTGGGATTGTGAAGCTGGGGGCGGCGCCGGGTCAGTGGCCACGAAATCGATGTGCGGCCACTTTCCTTAACGGCGATCACTTATTTAGCGAGTTGGGCCGGCGGCGAGCTGCGCGGGGCCGGCTGCCTACACCAGCCAGTGGCGTTACTCACTTCTGGAGGCTGCAGCTAGAGCCCTGGCTCCGGGGTTTGGAATTTGTGTCGCTTCCGTAATAGAACATGGCTCCTTATTTATCTTGCATCGCTACGAGGCCCATTTAGTTTCTATAGAACAGTAGAAAAACATACACAGAATCGTTTCCAGCAGAAAAGGAAAAAAAAAGAAATATAGTGTGATAATCGAAAAAAAAGAATGCGAAAAGAGAGAATAAAGTAAAACTTGGAAGAAAGAGAAACAACCTTGAAACAGACTACTTGACTCCCGCTCATGATTTAGCAACCTTCGACCAGGACGCACAAGATGCAAACAGGAGGTAACAAAGAAAACTGGTTCTATTTTCAGACATAATTGTGTAAGGACTGTGACTAAATACAAGTTAAATGTTTTTTCAACACTACAATAGGGAAGCCACAGTCACAGTACATAAACATTTTCTTTGAAATTATATACTCTCCAACTGATGTTTTACATTTGAAAATACGACGTAGATCACTGAAGCCGGTAATGTAACCCCTTTTATCAAAGAAATATTTAATGGCTTCACTATTTTAGTGTCAAATAAACATTTAAATAAAACTGGATTAGAAAATTTTGTTTGAAAAACCCGAATACATGATCTGTGATATGGCGAACGACAATGTATGGCTTCAAGATGTGGAAAAGTAAAGAACGTTTGAGAATTTTAAACACATGAGAGAGTAACACAGTCAAATGCCCTAGAAAAATCAGTTAACGTACACAGAGCTAAAAAAGCTGAAAACACGTACAATAAAAAGTCCTTATTTATAAATACAAATTTGCGGCATTAAAATGTGATTATTAAACCAGGTGTCTTTATTTCTCAGGTTGCCTCGCAACAAACATAGCCAATAGTTAAAAAATTTGAGAAGCAAAGAAGAAGAATAACTCGAAAAACTAGTAAAGGGAATTGGAAACAGAGGCAACAAGGAGATGTACAATAAAACTGAGATTATAACATAACCAATCGAAAGCGGGGATTATATTTTCTGACCATATAAAGTGAAAGAATAACAAAAGGCTGACAAAAAATAAATAAACCTCTCTGACAATAATTAGAAACCTAAATTACATGATTTCTAGAAGTTGAAAAAGATGTACAGCAATTGGAAATAACTGGCAAAACCATAAGAAACAGACATGAGTTCAGACAAAAAGTACAAAAACACAAGGTTTTGCAGAAGAAAAATCAGATGTTTTAAGTGGTCTTGAATTGTCCAAATTGAAATAATACTAATATTTGCGGTATTGCCCAAAGATCACAACGCCACCCTTAAGTCGGCAACTTATATCAGTGTCAGATGCAAGCCATGTCTCGCTGCGCTCTGCAACTTCGGATACGAGAGGCTGAAGAAAGCACACACTTCCTCTCAACATAGCAGCGCCCTCGCATTAGGTCAATGTCGATTCGAGCATGGAAGTGCGCATTCCCAATTCATGACCTCAGCTAAAGCAGTCAACATCGTCGTGTAGGATTAAAGAGTGCCGGCCGAAGTGGCCGTGCGGTTAAAGGCGCTGCAGTCTGGAACCGCAAGACCGCTACAGTCGCAGGTTCGAATCCTGCCTCGGGCATGGATGTTTGTGATGTCCTTAGGTTAGTTAGGTTTAACTAGTTCTAAGTTCTAGGGGACTAATGACCTCAGCAGTTGAGTCCCATAGTGCTCAGAGCCATTTGAACCATTTGAATTTTTGATTAAAGAGTGGTTCATGTCCCAGTTGGAAATGTACTTTCGTTAATGTTGTGTACATAGTTCCGCGTAGTCAGCGCGTACACAACTTTCCCACTAGAGCGCACTCCTAAGCACAACAGCACAGGCGCAGCGCTCGTCCGCCTCCGCACTACGAGATGGCGCTGCCATAAAGACGGACCAAATTCTGCTTCCGCCGATCCGCGTATTAATATGTAACGCAGCCAATGAGATCGCTGCTAACGTACAACCTTTTATCCTCGCGGATCACACTCGTGCAGTGATACCTGAACGCTCAAGGTATTATAACGAGTGTACAGACCTCCGGTTAGTCAATCTGCATTAGTCTGCATTTATCTGCACCAGTCTGTACCAGTCTGTATTAGTCTCTACCAGTCTGTAGTCAAGTTTCAGTCTGCGCCAAATAAGATTATCATATTCCTGTACATAGCCATGAAGATAAATGAATAGACACTTTGTCAAGTATCAGAGATACGTGGGAATAAGATTAACGTACCAAGACCATAGGAACTTCAGATTGTCAATTGTAAACAGCATCCAGAATCAAGTTACGTAATGTCTATGATTTTTATTATTTTAATAAATGTGTGTGAAAAGTAATCATGTTCTGTTTAAAGTTGGTCAGTGTCAATCTGCTACTCTAAGCGTGCAAGTGGCATTTCTATCGTCTGACCTAATGGCAGAAGATAAACACGCCAAAATAAGACCGCGAGACATATTGCTGATACTTGTCTACTTCGTTAGAGCGACAAGTCAAATAATCTGATGGTGTGTGCACCGAAGGTCTTACAGTACGTACACCACAGTTAATGTTAAACATTGTACATCAAGAATTATGATTGTATGTATGAAGTGATGCTTTAACAGTCAGTGACAGTTGTAAAGTGTCAAGCACTCCTGTGGCAAGGGCTGCATCAAGTTCAGAATTTTTTTTTGTAGTTCATGTAATAAAGTGAACTAATATTTCGTATGTTGTAGTTCAGATGCGTCACCTCCCATACTAATCAAAGAAACCACAGTTATGTCCAGACAGCTGCAGTTTCGTCTGGTCATAATAATACTAACAACAATAATAAATATTATATATATATATATATATACTCCAAATTATTATATATATAGTATATATTTATATATCAAATTCTAATAGTGGCAGTGGTAAAATGCAGGGAGCAGAAAGCTATTTACAATTTGTAAATAAAAAACCAGAAATCAGAAGGCAGTTGTAAGAGTCGTGGTGCAGGAAAAGCAAACAGTGTTTGAGTAGGGAGTGAGACAGGGTTGTAGCCTATTCCCGATGTTATTCAGTCTGTATATTGAGAAAGAAAAGGGAAGAAAACAAAAGAAAAATTTGGAGTAGGAATTAAAGACCAGGGAGAAGAAATAAAATTTTGAGGTTTGCCAATGACATTGCAATTTTGGCAGAGACAGTAAAGGACTTGGAAGAGCAGTTGAATTTGGGAAGCAAAATAACTGATGATGGTCGAAGTAGGGAGGATATAAAATGCATACTGGCGATGGCAAGAAGTGCGTTTCTAAAGAAGAGAAATTTGTTAAGATCGAACATAGATTTAAGGGTCAGGAAGACTTTTCTGAAAGTATTTGTATGGAGTGTAGCCATGTATGGAAGTGGAACATGGACAATAAATAGTTTAGACAAGAAGAGAATAGAATATTTAGAAATGAGGTGCTACAGAAGAATGGTGAAGATTTGATGGGTAGATCACGTAACTAAGGAGGAGGAACTGAATAGAATTGGAGAGAACAGAAATTTGTGATACAACCTGACCAAAAGAAGGGATTGGTTGGTATGACACGTTCTGAGACATTCAGGGTTCACCAATTTAGTTCTGGAGGGCAGCATGCGAGGTAAAAATCGTAGAGGAAGACCAAGAGATGAATACAGTAAGCACATTAAGAGCGATGTAGGTTGCAGTAGTTACTCGGAGATGAATAAGCTTGCACAGGATAGAGCAGCATGGGGAGATGCATCAAACCAGTCTTCGGACTGAATACCACAACAACAAAACATTATTATTGTTATTATCGTTATTAGAGGGGTTAGCTAATCGTCAAAGACGCCTTTCTTTCTAGGAATTTGAAGACATTGGATGAGACACTTTGACAGAAGTAGCCAACAAGATCTATCAAAGTGTGCAGTGCCCTAATAATTTGTGGATGTGACAATGGTCACCTTATCAAAAAGAACAATGTGAAATATGGGCAGTAATTACAGGAAGATATGTCTTATTTACCGGTTGGTTTACTGTGGGAGTAAGTTTTGAAGGTAAGACGATAGTTACACTGGAAAGAGTGGAAGAGACAGGAGACAGTACTGGATTGACGAAACTAATATCGGAATGGGCCTTAGAGGAAAGCGAGGAGGAATTCCATTGACTTACAGAAAGCTTTTAACCATGTCTACTGTAATTCTCAAGCAAGTGGGAGTAGACTGGAAAAAAAGAATCAATTTTTCGATTATTTCTGGTAACAAAATTGGAAATTCAGCTATAGTTTTATGATACAAAATATGTTAAAATGCTAAACAAGACAGACAAGGTAGGACCACGTTTCCTAAGCGTTTCAGTATAACTTGTCCTAAATTAGTTCCATGAACGTGAGCAGAGAATGAAAGACTAATCCATATAAGACTTTCTTTACCAAGAAATGAAAAAGAAACAGTGACTTAAACAGAAGCAGTCTTTCTGAAGGTGCACATCGTGGTACGTCTTGGCACACCTGTGATATCAAAATCTGCTGCTGGATTACGCTGCATGCTTTGTGGCTTAACGCCTTGCATTCTAAGTTGTTCCAGTCCTCGTTGGCGTGCTGTCCACAACGTGGTCGGCTCGTTGCTAGCCAAAAATTTCTGACTCTTTGACAGCAGTTCTCCAGAGTGTAAGGAGGTTTCCTACGACGACGTACTGGCCCTACCCATGCTAATTCAGAATCAGGTCAGCAGAGGCCAAGACATTCCTACACGTTGACTCTTCCTATAAAAGCCGACTGTTCACGAGATGGACGAGATTTTCTCCTTTGTTATCTTCTTGCAGTACAAACCCATCGCGGGAACGCCGACTGTAAACGTTAGGCGGGGGTTAGGGTATTCTGTTCCGATGCTCCAAAGCCCTCGAACAACTCTTGATAGTAATGAAAGCTTTTGACATCGATATGTGATACCGGCCCAAAACATGACTGTCTCACCTTTCTGCTGAACCCGTTCGACAGCATGTCTGAGGTGTGTACCTGGCCGCATCCACACTCTGCTGTGACAATCATCAAGCGTGAGACAGTTCCAGTAGCAGCCGGTGACGTAAACCACGCAACACTGATTCGTGTTCCACTTTAGGTATTCTCTTGCCCATATTTTCTCCACCCGGTTCCGAGTTTTCTATGTAGTTATTAATAGTCACCGAGTGACCAAGCTGATCTTCCAACAGGCCGCACTAACAACTTCACACGTGAAGGTCACCAGCGATAAACTGCCTCTGTGCAACACAGGTCTCCCAATCGTGGCTCATATTGTAAAGGGCAAAAGGCAACAGCAGGCCCGGACTTCACAGCGAACATATCTATCGAGGCTAATCGTGGTATGGATGGCATACCAAGCTATGCTATCCTCCCATAAGCAGATTTATTGTCTATAAATAAAGACACATATTTTCATTGTGCAATTTAATTAAATGTTACATTTCAGATGATGGTACTAAGCCCTACTCGAGCACTTCTCAGATAGTCTCCTTATTTTGTGTGTATTTTATTTCATAATAATATATTAGACGACAAGATCAGTGTTATCTGCCATCAAGAACACGTTTTGATATAGGTTTCGCCGTGATTACAAGTAGCGTCCTCTGTGACGCAATCGACATTTTTTTAAAATTTCGTTTAAATTTTTTCTATACTGTATTTAAAACTGCTTCAGCTGTGGGCAATTCTCATTAAAAATTGGGTATGTAACTTGTGAATCACGCCGTATCGGTACATTTCTACATAAGTCATTATTACTTTAATGGATTTGACTCGATAAAGCAGGCCGGTGTGGCCGAGCGGTTCTAGGCGCTACAGTCTGGCACAGCGCGACCGCTACGGTCGCATGTTCGAATCCTGCCTCGGGTATGGATGTGTGTGATGTCCTTAGGTCAGATGGGTTTAAGTACTTATAAGTTCTAGTGGAGTGATGACCTCAGCAGTTAAGTCCCATAGTGCTCAGAGCCATTTTTTGACTCGATTACGACCGAAGAACAGTTATACTTTATTTTATTTGCCATTGTGTAGTAGTTCAAATGGTTCAAATGGCTCTGAGCACTATTAGAACTACTTAAACGTAACTAACCTAAGGACATCACACACATTGATGCCCGAGGCAGGATTCGAACGTGCGACCGTAGCAGCAGCATGCCTAGAACCGCTCGACCACAACGGCCGGTGTGTAGAAGTAACGTTAGAATTACAATAGCAGTGTTTTTGTCTACAGAATAAACATTTTGGTCTTTCGTGCACACTGGTTTTAGCGGTCCCTATTTGATATTAGACACCTTCCGGTTTGTACTGATATTTTACCATTTTCTTACTCTTTTTATCTCATATTAAGTTTTTTATGCAATGACTAGGAATATGGTATCTGTAACTGTGGAGAAAGTTATTACAAATTTTTTCATGACTACATGCTGTCGCCTGTGACGCCATGGAGTCTCTGTAAGTACTACGCAGATATTTTATTATTTGGTATTTACTTTCATATTTGTAAAATATGTTTCGCCTGTTCACGATCTGCATTTTACTAGTGCTACGTACTTGTAAATCAGGCCGTATGTGGTGCTATACTTCACAAAGTTCGTTTTACTTTAATTGAGTTTGTAGGTGGTTACAGTTTATTTTCTCACTGTGTAATTTGTAATGTTAACGTTACATTATTGGAACTTTAAGATTAGGCAATAAATACGTCCTCCTACCCGCACACCTCTACAAGCGGCCTCTGGCGATGTCACTTGATAACTGCCGGTGTCTCCCAGCATCTTTTCCCCTCGTACTGTTCGCTGTAACTGGACTATTGTATTCTGCGGTAACTTTGTTTTTATAGAGTTGTTTGAGATCGAACACACTGTCCGTCTTTAGCCAGCACCAATAATTAAAGGATAGTTCTTGACGCCACTTATGATAGAATTCCTACCATGTACTACAATATCTACATTGTCAGTAAGGCAGCCCAATTACATCAACGGCTTTTAAAACTGTAACGTAATGTCACGCTCGATAGAGAAGTTGCGACGAAATACATGGTGACAAAAGGAAAAAAAAAAAACAAACTTACTCAGATACTGAGAGGTGATAGTATGGATCATAATAAGAATAAAATGTACAGTGGCCGGCCGCGGTGGTCTCGCGGTTAAGGCGCTCAGTCCGGAACCGCACGACTGCTACGGTCGCAGGTTCGAATCCTGCCTCGGGCATGGATGTGTGTGATGTCCTTAGGTTAGTTAGGTTTAAGTAGTTCTAAGTTCTAGGGGACTGATGACCACAGAAGTTAAGTCCCATAGTGCTCAGAGCCATTTGAACCATTTGAAAATGTACAGTAAACATGGGCTCTAAGATTCATACCTGAAGAGTTATGAGCACTTAGCTCTTTCTTACGAAGACCGATCTACAAAATACAGACAACAGATGAGGACACTTTCTTCTGGTATTGTTCATCGAAGCAATATGCACCATACACCTGTTAGTGTTGTTACTGTAAACCTTATTGATTATTATGGGTAAATGCAGCACATACATTAGTTCGACTGGAAGCAGTTTGTGTTTCAATACGTTTATGAAATGCGTTTGCATTAAAGTATTATTTTTGTATTTGCCAGCATGATGGAAGGCTATTACTCCAAACGGGTAATGGCAGACATGACATTCTGTTTTGACCTGGCAAATGGAAGCAACCATCGAGACCGTGTTCTGTATTCCGAAAAATATCCAGAATGATGGGTACCGTCTGCAGTCATTCAGCTGTCTTTTCCACAGACTATCAGACAAACGGCAGCTATATTCGATCGGGTGACCTCGCACTCAAGAACTAAGCGCTTACCCGCTCAGATGTGGACTCCTGCAGCACCTGTTACCATATGAAATAAATTTTCCGTTTCGGTTTTCACGAAAGAGGTTGAGATATGCATCTTGCTGTTTACTCATGGTAAAGTCCTATCCGTATCCTATAGGAATCTTTCACATGGGGAGAAATACCATGTACTGCTTGGGAATGTAATGTGGTAGGAAAGAATGTGGTAGAATGTAATGTGATAGGAAAGAATGGATAACAGAAAACATGTTGAAAAATATAGAAGAGCGGAGAAAGTGGAAAAGTGTAGAAACTGAAGAAGGCAAAAAGAGCTACAGTAAACAGAATAATGAATTTAGAAGAGGAACTAAAGAAGCAAAGCGAACTGGATGAAACAGTAATACGACGAAATAGAGAAAATGGAGAAAGAGGGAAAGTATGAAATGATGTACAGACTGTGTAAGTAGGCTGTGTAGGTTTTTTTTATTGGTAACGCCACGTAGCGCTCTGTATGAAAATCACTGGCTGTGCTGTGTGCAATCTGTGGCTAGTTTGCATTGCTGTCTGCCATTGTAGTGTTGGGCAGCTGGATGTTAACAGTGCGTTGCGTTGCGCAGTTGGAGGTGAGCCGCCAGCAGTGGTGGATGTGGAGAGAGAGATGGCGGAGATTTGAGAGCCGATGATCTGGACGTGTGTCCATCAGAGACAATGCATTTGTAAGAATGGATGTCATGAACTGCTATATATATCATGGCTTTTGAACACTATTAAGGTAAATATATTGTTTGTTCGCTATCAAAATCTTTCATTTGCTAACTATGTCTATCAGTAGTTAGTGCCTTCAGTAGTTTGAATCTTTTATTTAGCTGGCAGTAGTGGCGCTCGCTGTATTGCAGTAGGTCGAGTAACGAAGATTTTTGTGAGGTAAGGGATTTGTGAAAGGTATAGGTTATAGTTAGTCAGGGCCATTCTTTTGTAGGGATTATTGAAAGTCAGACTGCGTTGCGCTTAAAACATTGTGTGTCAGTTTAAGCACAGCCATGTATAATTGTTCAAAGGGGACGTTACAACTGGCTAGTGAGATACTTTTTGAACGTAAAAGAAAGAGGGATAACATGGAATTAGAAAGAACGGATGGTACTCTAGCAGAAGAACCACAGGAGGTTTTGAACAGATGGCAAGAATGTATTGAATGTATGTATAAGTGGGATGAAATGCAAAGCGAAATTAAGGTTTAAGAGGAGCAATATGTGCCGGAAGATGGAAAGGGACTCACCATCTTGGAAGCAGAAGTAGAAAAGGCGCTGAAGGAGATGAAGAATAGGAAGACATGTGGAATTGATGATTTACCAGCAGAACTGTTGAAGAGTCGGGGAAACAAAGCAAGAAAAGGTGTAGTCTACCTCTGTAACGAGATATATGACACAGGGGAATGTCCTGCGGACTTCCTTGCAACAGTTATGATACAAATAGAGAAAAAGAGAAACACTAAAAAATGTGAAGAGCACCGGACGATCCATCTAATTTCTCATGCAGCTAAAGTCTTGCTGAGAGTGTTGATTGAAGGCTATATGGCAGCTGGATAGAAGGATTGCAGAGGAGCAGTTCGGATTTAGAAGAGGAAAAGGAACAAGAGATGCTTTGGCCTGTTAAGAACTATAGGGGAGAGATATATGGAAAAAGGTAGAGAAATCTTTGCTGTTTTTATAGATTTAGAAAATGCTTTTGACAGAGTTCAGTGGAACAAGCTGATGGATATTTTGAAGAGGAAAGGAGTTGATTGGAAAGAGAGACGACTGATACAGAATCTATATTTACACCAGAAAGTAAGGAGAAGGATTGGATATGAAATGTCAGAAGGAAGCAGCATTGGACGAGGTGTTAGACAAGGTTGTTGCCTTTCCCCACTATTGTTTAACGAATACCTTGAAGAGATTATTGCGAAAGGTTTAGATGGGAAAAGAGGAATATATACTGGTGGAAAGACAATAGAATGTATAAGATTTGCTGATTACATGGTATTAGTGGCAGAATGTGAGCGGACAGTGAATAACAAGCTGAAAGATCTGAATGAAGCTTGTGCGGAATATGCGATGCAAATAAACATAGCAAAAACAAAGAGTATGGTAATCAGTACGAGACGCAGACCGTCCAGTATTAAAATAGAACAATCTACCATTAGTCAAGTAAGTGCACTTAAATATATTGGAAGCAGAATAACTGAAGACTTGAGATGTCACCAGGAGGTGGAAACTCGAATTGCCAAAACGAAGGAGGCATTCAACAGAAAGAGGAGACTCTTATGCGGCAAATTAGATAAAGGACTAAGGAAAAGGCTTGGCAAATGTTTTGTCTGGAGTGTGTCACTATATCGGGCAGAAACATGGACGCTGAGACGAGAAGATGAAAAAAGGTTAGAAGCATTTGAGATGTGGATGTGGAAGAGAATGGAGAGAATAAGCTGGATGGAAAGAGTGATTAATGAAAGAGTATTGGAAGGGGTTGGTGAGAGAAGATGTCTGCTAAATGTTGTAAGAGAAAGGAAAAAGTACTGGTTGGGACATTCATTGAGAAGGGAGTGCTTGCTAGCAGATGCTTTGGAAGGATTGGTTTGTGAGAGAAGACTGAGAGGAAGAAGGAGATACAAGATGATAGACGACATAAAGGGAAGAGGAAATTATGCAGACCTGAAGAAGATGGCAGAAGACCGGACAACCAGGAGAACTACCATGTGAAAACCTGCCTTTTGGCAGAACACTGATGATGATGATGTATCCTACAGGCCCTGTCAGTCGGAACCAAATTGGTGAGGGGAAGTTCATACGGCTACCCTTTAACGGACTCTGGCCGCAGAAGTCTACGCAGCTACTATAAATAAGGTCGTGAATTTGTTAATATCATTCCAAGTGAATGTGGCATTTTATTTTATGCAATTGGACATTTTTAATGGCGAACAGAGATACCTCGCAGAGAGCAACGTAACTAACGTTAAAGCTGGCAACCTTTCTCTTTGCATTCTTTTATTACGGATCATAAAACTACAGTAGCTGAGACTGCAGTGTAATGGAAGACTATCGGCAGAAGCGGCGCTCGGCGAGGGCGCGTGTTGTCGCTTTAACGGGCGCCGACCCAGTGCTTCCGGCACCGGTCACCGGCTGCCAATTGAGTGCAGGCGGCAGGCAGGCCGGCCCGCCCTCCGTTATTACGGCTTTCATTACGGAGCGTCAAAAGCCAGCCCGGCCACCACACTCGAGCGGCGCGTAATTTCGCCACCAGCCGACGGGCGGAAAGCGGCGCCGCTTGTGCGCCGCGCCAAGTAGCGCGTGTTTCGACCGGGGAGGGCGCCAGCGGCGCTTAATATGCGCGGCGGTGTAGCGAGGCAAACCTTTCAACGGCTATTTAACACCAACTGTTGTTTTACACAGAAATATATTGGGTAAATTTGGCAAAGAGATCAGGCGTGTTGACTCGATTAATAGCTACACTGACGGGAAAAAAAACCCTGACACCAAAATATGTTCAATATAGAGCAATGAAATTTGGGAAATATACAAGGTGTACAACTTTGCTTCCGCCGTTTTTTCCCCAACATTTGAGGCTTTAAAGAAACAAATTGGTTATACATGTATCATTGAAAGAATTTACCATCGCTGGCCACTACTTTCTACCATCTTTCCGGCAGTGTACGAATTCTGCGTCAAAAAAATTGTTCGTCTTTTGAAGCGATCCACGAATCGATCCAATTCGTGACTACTTCAAGAGATCCGAGGTGTTGGTCAGCCAGGCCATGAGCCATTGATTTAAATCGGTGATAGTCAGAGGGAGCAACGTGTGGAGAATACGGCGGTTGGGGTAGGACTTCCCATTTTAACGTTCCCAAGCACTTTTTGACCCCTTTTGCAATGTGGGGTCGAGTGTTGTCGTGCTGCAAAGTCATTTTGTCATGCCTCTCGCTTTATTTCCGCCTTTTGTCTTTTAATGCTCTGCTCAAACGCATCAATTGTGTTCGATGACGAGCACCTGTGATCGTTTCACTTGGTTTTAACACCGCATAGTACACGTCGCCGAGCTGGTCCCACCAAATGCAGAGCAGGATCTTGGAGCCGTGAATATTCGGTTTCGCCGTCGACGTGGAAGCATGGCCGGGATATCCGCATGATTTTTTGCATTTCGGGTTATCGTAATGAGCCCATTTTTCGTCCCCGCTCACAATTCGATGCAGAAATCCCTTCAGTTTTTGCCTCTGAAGCATCTGTTCACAAATACACAAACGCCATTCAACCTCTCTTGGTTTCATCTCACACGGGACGCAACTTCCTCCTCTCCGAATCATGCCCATAGCCTTGAGACGTTTTGAAATGGCTTTCTGTGCCACTCCCACTAATCGTGGCAATTCTTCTTGAGTTTGACGCGAGTCTTTACTCAGCAATGTCTCCAATTCTGCATCTTCGAAAATATTCTCTCTTCCACCACTAGCCGGTCTACGACGTTAAAATCACCGTTCTTGAAGCGTTTAAAGCACTCACTACACGTTCTTTTACTAATAGCGTCCTTACCATGCGCGCTTGAGGGCATTAGATGAGACTCAGCAGCCGCTTTCTTCATACTGAAACAAAACAGTAACACCTCCCGCAAATGACGATAATTATGCTAGTAAACTTACATTTTCAATCAAGAACAACATTATGATGCAGACACAAATCGACTAATGTTTGACTGAGGTTATGTTGACCGAGATCCAAGCTAACAGCTTGTCGTCTGCGATCTGTTTCTTTAAAAAAATGGTTCAAATGTCTCTAAGCACTACGGAACTTAACATCCGAGGTCATCAGTCCCCTAGACTTAGAGCTACTTAAACCTAACTAACCTAAGAACATCACACACTTCCATGCCCGAGGCAAGATTCGAACCTGCGACCGTGGCAGCCGCGTGGTTCCGGACTGAAGCGTCTAGAACCGCTAGGCCACGACGGCCGGCTCCGTTTCTTTCGACCGCTACTTACCTTGCCGCCACCTATCGGCAAGCGGCGGAAGCAAAGCTGTACACCTTGAATATTTAAGTGATTAAAGTTGCAAGATCATAGGTTAATGTAAGCGAGAGGTAAGCCAACGGAAATGTGAAAAACTCCCGCATTAAAAACCGGTGTAACAGCCAGAATGTCGAATGCAAGCATGCAAACGTGCTTGCATTGTGCTGTACAGGTACCGGATGTCAGTTTTTGGGATGGATTTCCAAGCCTGTAGCACTTGATCAGTCAATATAGGGACGGTTAAATGGTTCAAATGGTTCTGAGCACTATGGGACTTAACTTCTGAGGTCATCAGTCCCCTAGAACTTAGAACCATTTTTTTTTTTTTTTGTTACAGCGTGTATTTAAAGTAAATTTGATTTGCATCCTCATAGGGGCACTGTAGCGGCACTCATATTTGACTGGACCGAAATTTGAAAAGAAGTAATCTTTCAGTTGCAGAGAGACGCTCCTAGAAACCTTCGTTTATGTCGCACAACTCCTTTCTGGTGTTGCAATATTTTTCCGTCAGTTTATATTCCAATTCCCATTTTAAACGTAAAGAGAGAGACACTGAATAAATCCACAGGATAGAGCGAAAAGTAATCAGGAAAATTTTAATTCAAAGTTGGAGAAAAAACATACAAACTAAGAGTAAATATTAAAATAGAAAAGTATACCAATCTATTTTCGAATATAATGAAATAAAAACGCAGCCAAACGTTTTGTCAGCATATTAAAAATTCAACACATTTACCTTGTCAGGTGTTAGAATTCTGTTAAAATTGCAGTAAACCACAGATAGAAACAAGAAAGGATCTGTGGAAACAGATTTCTGAAGGCAGCAAGAATAACACAACCTGATACCCCAGACAGAAAAAAAGGGCAGAAATACACGACTAGACAGCCTACACCTCACTGGCCAATGACAATCAATCATGGCACACAATGAAAGCAGCAATAGATAATTACAGATCCCCAGTCCCTCCACAGTAGTAACCTACTACAAAAATTTTCCCACTCCTTCCACCTTGAGAAACCAATTATAACAGCGATTGTATGAGACGTAATGTCAAGTTCAGATCCCGGGTTCGATTCCCGGCGGGGTCAGGGATTTTCTCTGCCTCGTGATGACTGTGTGTTGTGTGATGTCCTTAGGTTAGTTAGGTTTAAGTAGTTCTAAGCTCTAGGGGACTGATGACCATCGATGTTAAGTCCCATAGTGCTCAGAGCCATTTTGTCAAGTTCAGAGAGGAGTTATGAAAAAACAGAGAGCCGGAAAAAAAATTAGTGCACCCTTTCAGAGAAATCCAGTTCATTCAAGATTTATTGCCGCAACAGTAAATATGGAGTAGATGAAATCATTAGATTCACAGATCAATGGAAAAAGCGGTTCTGAGGTACCAGGTATCGACGATTTTGACACACCCCTTTTAGTGCGTGGTACGTCGTGCACGGAAGAGCTGACTCTGGCATCCAGTCGATGGTATAGATGGCAAATACTGTCCTGGTATACGTTACACCTCACCCGCTCGACCTGTTCACGTAGTTCTGCAAGAGTTGTTGGTTAACGAGTCGCACGAGCCACTTCTCATCTCATCATTTGTCAAATGTGCTCGACTGGAGTCACCTTCGGAGATCTTATTGGCCAGGTAAATTGCTACACGCCTTGAGAGCACGCTGAGTTCACGTGGACATTATCCTGCTGGAATAGCGCATTACCTTCCTTTTGCAAGAACGGCAAAACAACGGAGCTAACAACACTGTACATGTACCGAACGTTGGTTAATGTACTGTCCAGAAACACCAAAGGTGAAAGAGACTTGTAGCTTAACGCACACCAGGTCATAAACCAGGGGTGGGGCCTGTGCACCTAAGACGAATGCACTCTTTGAGACTGCACTCGATCAGGTATGCGCGAAAGACCATCACTTGAGGACAAGAAGACTCTGCTCTCATCACGGAAAACCACGGCAAGTCATTCCAAGCTACCTCTAACGGCGCCAGTAGAGCCGTGCACGTCGATGTTGTGGTGTGAGTGGAAGATGGCTGGAATTGTGCGTGCCCGTAGTCCCACAGCTAATAAACTGACCCAGCAGTTCGTGTTGACATGTCTGGGCTCACAATCCCTATCTGAATTGTGGTAACTGTAGGAACTGCCACTGCGGTCCTTACAATATGAAGAATCCTGTTGGAAGAACATCTGCAACTGAGCATTATAGCAGAGGTTGAAAATACCGCTTCAGCTGTAAATTACTTTATTTTCACACGACCTGTTACGGACTGTTCTAAGCCCATCCTCAAGAATCGTAGCTGTGCTGTGGTCCACGAGCGCCGCGTATACGAGGCGTGTGCCTATGAGCGCAGCTACGACACCTGAGGATGGGCTTAGAGCCGGCCGCGGTGGTCTAGCGGTTCTAGGCGCGCAGTCCGGCACCGCGCGATTGCTACGGTCGCAGGTTCGAATCCTGCCCCGGGCATGGATGTGTGTGATGTCCTTAGGTTAGTTAGGTTTAAGTAGTTCTAAGTTCTAGGGGACTGAGGACCACAGTAGTTAAGTCCCATAGTGCTCAGAGCCATTTGAACCATTTGATGGGCTTAGAACAGTCCGAAACCGGTCGTGTGAAAATAAAGTAATTTACAACTGAAGCGGTATTTTCAACCTCTGCCTTATAATACGATGATCCTACCAGGCGTCTGCACTTCGTGGATGTCCAGAACCACGCGTACGAGTTGAAAATGTTCAGATGACCACTGATACAAGCACCTTTGCGCAACTCAGACAGTACGTAATCCTCCGAAAGTGCCATCCCGCGTCTCGGAAGTCCACAATTTGATCCCTTTAAAACTCCCTCAGTTGGGTGTAGCAACCACGAGTGCGTCTCCATGGGATGGTTGCCCGATTGTTTCACAACTGAGACGTTTGGCTGTGAGCGTTCCCTGTTAAAGGATAGACACAGATGGCGCTCTGGTAGCTATGCCACTACACTATCTTCCAGCGCACGAAACCATTATCAAATGGTTCAATTGACTCTGAGCACTATGGAACTTAAATGCTGTGGTCATCAGTCCCCTAGAACTTAGAACTACTTAAACCTAACTATCCTAAGGATATCACACACAACCATGCCCAAGGCAGGGTTCTAACCTGCGACCGTAGCGGTCGCAAGATTCCAGATTGAAGCGCCTAGAACCGCTCGGCCACACCGGCCGGCCAGCATTATATCACTAACGTAGATATGCAGTAGGGTTTTGGAACAATACCGTGTTCGAACATTACGAATTACCTCGAAGAAAACGATTTATGCACACACAGTCAGAACGGATTCAGAAAATATCGTTCTTGTGAAACACAACTAGCTTTTTATACTCATGAATGAATGAGTGCTATCGAAAGGGTATGTCAAATTGATTCCATATTTTTAGATTTCGGGAAGGTTTTCGACACCGTTCCTCACAAGCGTCTACGAACCAAATTGCGTGCCTATGGAATATCGCCACAGTTGTGCGACTGGATTCGTGATTTCCTGTCAGAAAGGTCACAGTTCGTAGTAATAGACGGATAGTGATCGAGTAAAACAGAAGTAATATCTAAGGTTCCCCAAGGAAGTGTTATCGGCTCTCAGTTGTTCCTGATCTATATTAACGACATAGGAGACAATACGAGTAGCCCTCTTAGACCGTTTGCAGAAGATGCTGTTATTTACCGTCTTGTAAAGTCATCAGATCACCAAAACGAATTTCAAAATGATTTAGATAAGATATCTGTATGGTGCGAAAAGTGGCAGTTGATCCTGAATAAAGAAATATGTGAAGTTATACACGTGAGTACTAGAAGAAATTCGCTAAATTTCGATTACGCGATTAAGTCACACAAAGCTGAAGTCTGTACATTCAACTAAATACCTAGGGTTTACAATTACAATTAACCTAAATTGGAACGATCACATAGATAGTGTTGTGGGTAGAGCAAACCAAAGACTTCGATTCATTGGCACAACACTTTAATGGTGCAACAGGTCTATTAAAGACGTGAAATAGGGGAGATAGTCCCTCAGACATGATACTTGAATAGGAGTGGCAATCATTAAAACAAAGGAGTTTTTCGTTGCGACGAGATCTTCTCATGAAATTTCAACAGTTTTCTCCCCCGATCGCGAAAACATTCTGTTAGAACATAGCTACATAGGGATAAATGATCATCACCATAAAATAAGAGAAGTGAGGGCCCGCACAGAAAAATTTAAGTGCTCGTTTTTCCCGCGCGCCGTTCGAGACATACATCTTGAAGGTGGTTCATTGAACCCTCTGCCAGCCACTTTATTGAAAATAGCAGAGTAATCACGTAGACGTAGACGTAGTATCTCAGAAAGGAACATTAGGCTTCTTGTAGCCCTACTACATGATTTCGTTCAAACTCAATGAGGTGCTAATAATGGCGTTTTTGCCTTAAAGCAGTTTTTGTCTAATATCAACTCACCTCTTCGAATCTGAAAGGTAACTAATGCCCAACAACCGTTACAGCGTGCGTGATGACTGGGTGTTGTGTGATGTCCTTAGGTTAATTAGGTTTAAGTAGTTTTAAGTTCTATGGGACTGATGACCATAGATGTTAAGTCCCATAGTGCTCAGAGCCATTTTTTTTTGTTACAGCGTGTATTTAAAGTAAA
Source organism: Schistocerca piceifrons (assembly GCF_021461385.2). NCBI lineage: Eukaryota > Metazoa > Arthropoda > Insecta > Orthoptera > Acrididae > Schistocerca > Schistocerca piceifrons. The sequence continues at coordinate 800,185,005 of NC_060139.1, forward strand.
TTTGATTTGCATCCTCATAGGGGCACTGCAGCGGCACTCATATTTGACTGGACCGAAATTTGAAAAGAAGTAATCTTTCAGTTGCAGAGAGACGCTCCTAGAAACCTTCGTTTATGTCGCACAACTCCTTTCTGGTGATGCAATATTTTTCCGTCAGTTTATATTCCAATTCCCATTTTAAATGTAAAGAGAGAGACACTGAATAAATCCACAGGATAGAGCGAAAAGTAATCAGGAAAATTTTAATTCAAAGTTGGAGAAAAAACATACAAACTAAGAGTAAATATTAAAATAGAAAAGTATACCAATATATTTTCGAATATAATGAAATAAAAACGCAGCCAAACGTTTTATCAGCATATTAAAAATTCAACCCATTTACCTAGTCAGGTGTTAGAATTCTGTTAAAATTGCAGTAAACCACAGATAGAAACAAGAAAGGATCTGTGGAAACAGATTTCTGAAGGCAGCAAGAATAACACAACCTGATACCCCAGACAGAAAAAAAGGGCAGAAATACACGACTAGACAATCAATCATGGCACGCAATGAAAGCAGCAATAGATAATTACAGATCCCCAGTCCCTCCACAGTAGTAACCTACTACAAAAATTTTCCCACTCCTTCCACCTTGAGAAACCAATTATAACAGCGATTGTATGAGACGTAATGTCAAGTTCAGATCCCGGGTTCGATTCCCGGCGGGGTCAGGGATTTTCTCTGCCTCGTGATGACTGTGTGTTGTGTGATGTCCTTAGGTTAGTTAGGTTTAAGTAGTTCTAAGCTCTAGGGGACTGATGACCATCGATGTTAAGTCCCATAGTGCTCAGAGCCATTTTGTCAAGTTCAGAGAGGAGTTATGAAAAAACAGAGAGCCGGAAAAAAAATTAGTGCACCCTTTCAGAGAGTTCCAGTTCATTCAAGATTTATTGCCGCAACAGTAAATATGGAGTAGATCAAATCATTAGATTCACAGATCAATGGATAAAGCGGTTCTGAGGTACCAGGTATCGACCATTTTGACACACCCCTTTTAGTGCGTGGTACGTCGAGCACGGAAGAGCTGACTCTGGCATCCAGTCGATGGTATAGATGGCAGATACCGTCCTGGTATACGTTACACCTCACCCGCTCGACCTGTTCACGTAGTTCTGCAAGAGTTGTTGGTTAACGAGTCGCACGAGCCACTTCTCATCTCATCATTTGTCACATGTGCTCGACTGGAGTCACCTTCGGAGATCTTATTGGCCACGTAAATTGCTACACGCCTTGAGAGCACGCTGAGTTCACGTGGACATTATCCTGCTGGAATAGCGCATTACCTTCCTTTTGCAAGAACGGCAAAACAACGGAGCTAACAACACTGTACATGTACCGAACGTTGGTTAATGTACTGTCCAGAAACACCAAAGGTGAAAGAGACTTGTAGCTTAACGCACACCAGGTCATAAACCAGGGGTGGGGCCTGTGCACCTAAGACGAATGCACTCTTTGAGACTGCACTCGATCAGGTATGCGCGAAAGACCATCACTTGAGGACAAGAAGACTCTGCTCTCATCACGGAAAACCACGGCAAGTCATTCCAAGCTACCTCTAACGGCGCCAGTAGAGCCGTGCACGTCGATGTTGTGGTGTGAGTGGAAGATGGCTGGAATTGTGCGTGCCCGTAGTCCCACAGCTAATAAACTGACCCAGCAGTTCGTGTTGACATGTCTGGGCTCACAATCCCTATCTGAATTGTGGTAACTGTAGGAACTGCCACTGCGGTCCTTACAATATGAAGAATCCTGTTGGAAGAACATCTGCAACTGAGCATTATAGCAGAGGTTGAAAATACCGCTTCAGCTGTAAATTACTTTATTTTCACACGACCTGTTACGGACTGTTCTAAGCCCATCCTCAAGAATCGTAGCTGTGCTGTGGTCCACGAGCGCCGCGTATACGAGGCGTGTGCCTATGAGCGCAGCTACGACACCTGAGGATGGGCTTAGAGCCGGCCGCGGTGGTCTAGCGGTTCTAGGCGCGCAGTCCGGCACCGCGCGACTGCTACGGTCGCAGGTTCGAATCCTGCCCCGGGCATGGATGTGTGTGATGTCCTTAGGTTAGTTAGGTTTAAGTAGTTCTAAGTTCTAGGGGACTGAGGACCACTGAAGCGCCTAGAACCGCTCGGCCACCAGCGGCCGGCTGAAACCATTATCAGGAAACCTACTATCACCCAGATGGCACATGTTATCGGGTCAAAAGCTACGCATCTTTCCAGGTGTACTAAAAAAATTTTTCCAGCAGAATTTGACTGCACAGGTAGAAAACACTCCAAGGAGAAGGCCACTGTAATCGTGACCAAAACGTTGGTTTCTCCAGTAACAGTTTTTGAAATTATAACTCGATATCGTACTCATGAAAAGTTCTTGTCAACGTGGTTATATATCTAGCTCGTCCTCTTGATTTGTAGAGCAATGCGTAGTAAGATAGAAAGTTTCGACTGTTGCCATACATCATCAGAGCGAGGAAGTGATGATGCAGTCAGCCTGGGCGCATGCGCGGCGCAGCTGCAGCCGCCGAAGGCCCGGAGGTCAGGCCGGAGCGAGAACGCGGCCGCGGCGGTGGCGGTGGTTGTGACCCAAAATAAACCCCGGCGCAGACCACGTGGCCGGCGGTCACGGCCCATGTGCCGCCAGTGGGAAGAGTCGCCTCGCTGGCAGCAGCGACGCTAAGTGCTGCGTGACCAGAGACAGCCACACTGTGTACTAATAGTGTGTCTCGCCTCGTGATTAACGAGTCACGCTCTTGTACCTAGCCGCTTCCGACAAAACCCTAGCAAATAAGGCACTGATTTTAATCACAGTACAGTGAAGATGTAACTTCACTGGACGAAATAGCATGAGATCGTGGTGATGTCTTTCCAGAGCTGCACGTATTGTGGAACTGGTACCAGACTGTTATGCGATGTGACGAAATTCTGATATCGGCTGCAATCGGGGAATGGAATTAATTCAGGAGTCTGAGACTCCTCTGAACCAGCCGCTGTGGCCGAACGGTTCTAGGCGCTTCAGTCCGGAACCGCGCTGCTGCTACGGTCGCAGGTTCGAATCCTGCCTCGGACATGGATGTGTGTGATATCCTTAGGTTAGTTAGGTTTAAGTAGTTCTAAGTCTAGGGCACTGATGACCTCAGATGTTAAGTCCCATAGTGCTTACAACCATTTTTTTGAGACTTCTCTGAAGATATTCCGCTTCGCCTTGACCGCTTCGGCTTTCGGAGCCCTCTTCCCGTCCAACCCAAATTTCCAACTTGCCTCACACCTTTCCACTATACTCATAGCTTGCGGCTTCACGCTGATTCCCACAAGAGTTCGGGAGAGGGAGTGCATCCTTTGTAAGTGTAGTATCTGTTCTTTCGAATCTCTACTAAGGGACAGACACAATTCTGCAACTGTACATATACATGATGAACAGAAATAGATATCATGACATGCACAATCGAGCACTGAAATGAATTCAGTGGCGACAATTGAAATTTTGTGCCGGAACGTACACTCGAACCCGGATATCCCGCTTTACGTGTTCAAATGCTTCGGCCATTGGAACTTACCTTCTAAAGCAAATTACCAACTGGGTGCACACTACTTACCTAGGTTTTTCAGGTTCGATGGGAAGCGTGTTCGGACTGGTGAAGCAGTTACGGCGACCACTGGTGTGACGTGGGAAATTCGCGTCCGAGTCCCGATCATGCACAAATTTTCACTTGTCGCCGTTGAATTCATTTCAACGCCCGAATGCAGCCGATGTCAGAATTTCTATTTCATTTCATCACGTGCATGTACGGCTACACGATCAAGAGTGGTCATTAGGATATGTGTGAAAGAATAGACGCCACACACACACACACACACACATACACACGCACACACACACACACACACATATGTGATAGGACAGTTCACCGCTGAAGTCAGTCAAGGCAGTGAAGGGTGGTGTATGTCACAACCGACTGTGCGCGGGCAGGTGGGTCAATGCAGACAGAATGACAGAATGGTGACAACGTCTTTGGTCAATCTCAAGGAGATTACAAGCGAACATTGCGTGGAGAACAGCATGTAAACGAAAATTGGACTCAGGTACCTCGAAAAAGGCCTGTGCTCACACCAGCACACGGAGTCGTAAATCTTGAACTGGCCAAACCAAGCTGAAAGCGAACAGTAGCTGACTGGTGGCGTCCGACAAGAGCATGCCTCAAAAGGTCACGGATACCGATGGCCCAATCAGGCATTTAAACCCAGTATGTGGAAGTTTCATTTTACGTCAGAGACGGTTCTCTGATGTTTCAGGGCTGGTTTGTAGGTTACCGTCAACATGAACCAGAAAGTTTATTTAGTCATTCTCTGTGACCAGATGTTATCCGCACATCTACATCTACTTGGTGAATATCCTGCAAACACCTCTGGCTTCCAAGTTAAGAAATGTCTACACAGGGTTGCACGTACACGTTTCTGGTTCGATGAACATTGGGACACCCTACTCAACCTCGAAGTCCTCTAAATATCTGATCGCAATCCAATAGAAAACGTCTGGGACTCTTTGGAATAATGGGTGAGACGGAGCGATCAACATACCCGCAATCTGGGAGCTATACAGGATCTAATTATCAACACATGGCTTCAGAATACCTGAAGACTCTTAGCCTTGACCAACTGAAACCATTACAAAGCCTAGAGGGGATGTCACTTGCCATCAGCGTAATGTCTATTGGAACAGAAAAGTTTTTGATCGGTGTGCTTATATGCCGAGTCTTCCGCTTAGGTTTCTTTAGTGTAAGTTCGAAATTGAAGATCACATAAGGATATTACCTATTCGATTTACAGGAGTTGTAAATCACGTTTTCAGATCATTTTAGCAGGAAAACGGAAAGGGAATAAATGTTAGCAGAATACCCACCTGTACCTTACTATAGAAAATGGATTGTCGTGATGTGCACGACACTCTTGAATTCAATTTGAATTTCTCGGTGATTCTGCCCAGCGAGGCTAATGGGCGGTACAGACAACACTGTTGTCGTGGAAGAGGTGGAAAGATAAATGCCATCCGAAATGAGTAATCGGCGGGAGTTCAGCTGGAAAGCAAGCAGCAGACCAGAGTGTCTACATAGAACATGACTGCTAACTTTATTTTTTTTAGTCTTGATCGCAATAGAACACAAAATTACTATTTGTTGATAACAGATTTCGGTTGATTGGCAAGCTTCTTGAAATCAAGCTTTCTAAAGATTCAGAGTCTACGTGCAATGTATTCCAGAACACCATCGTTACTAAAGGTAGGTGAGAATACGCTTACTACAGAATCAGTACCTAAGTACATTGCTGGTCATAACAACATTACAAAGTGGGAATCAGAATCATGGTTACTAAGCAATCTGTATCTACGTACATGGTGTGTTGCACTTAGTAGCAGGCTACTGACCAAAGCGAAGAAAACAAAAACTCGTTATCAGTTTACTTACGAACATATATAGAAGCTCACCATAATAAAATTCAGTACGAACATGAGTCAGAACCCCACTGAAGTTTGAAGATAATGCTAATATTAGAGGTAGGATTCCTTTGCTTTCCACCCACTTTTGAACCGCCTAATCTACAAGGACTTGAGAGCGTAACGATCTACCCTCCATAGGCATCCATTAAATGTATAGCTAGATGATGTGCCGGTATTGATTCGAATACGTCAGAAAATACAAAATTACAGCGTCACTATCACCTCGTTGCACCAAATAAATATCTTGCGGATCCCGTAGCTGTTCTTTCGATCTCTTCCAACAACATCTACATACATACTCCACAAGATACCAAACGGTGTATGGCGGAGGGTATCTTGAACTACAATTAGCCATTTCCTTTTTGTTGCACTATTAAATGTAACGAGGGAAGAAAATGATCTATATGCCTCCGTGTGTGCCCCAGTTTCTTTTGTCTTCGCGGTCCTTAAGCGAAATCTACATTGGAGACCTTATAATCGCTCTGCAGTCAGCTAAAAATGCCGATTCTCTACACTTTCTCAATGTTTTTTTTCTCGAAAAGTTTTTTTTTTTTTTTTTTTTTTTTTTTTTTTTTTTTTTTTTTTTTTTTTTTCTCTCCAGCTATTCCAGTTTGAGTTCGAGAAGCAACTCCATACCATTCTCGTGCTGATCGAACCCGGCGGTAACAAATGTAAGAGCAGGTCTCTGAATTGCTTTAGTGTCTCTCTTTAACTCTGTCTGGTGAGGATCCTATACACATGACCAGGACTTAAGAACAGGTCGCATCCGTACGCGATGTGTTTCATAGATCTACAATTTCCAGAAATTCTTCTAGTAAAGCGAACTCCACCATTAGCCTTTGGTGCTACCGATTTCACATGATCATTAAATTTCATATCGGTTTGCAACGCTACGTCTAGATATTTAACTGTTGTGACTGTGCCAAGTAGCACACCACAAATACTGTATTCGAAAACAAAAGGGTTATTTTTCCTACTCATCGGCATTAACTTTTTTTTCTACCCTTAGAACAACCTGCCATTCATCACACCAAATAGAAATTCTCAGTCATCCTCTGTCATACGCACACTACAGCTTCATCAACAAATCGCCTCAGATTGTGCTCATCCTATCTTTCAGATTATTTAGGCAGAGAACAAAAGCGGTCCAGTCACACTTCCCTGGGGCACTCCTTGTGCCTAAACACTCCTTTCAGAGCAGCGTACAGGTTCTATTAGTTAACAAGTCTTGGAGCCAGTCACATATCTCAGAAGCTATTCTGTATGCTCCGAGTTTTATTAAACCTGAAATGGGGTATAGTGTCAAACGCCGGATGTCATGTGAGAAAGGGCAAACTGAGTTTCGCGCAAGCAATTGTTTCTAAATCTCTCCTGATTAATGGATAGAAGCTTTTCCCGCCTCAAGCAAATTTACTATATTCGAACATAGAACAATGTACAAGAATTCTGCTGCAATCCAGCATTATGGGTATTAGAGTGTAAGTTTGGGGACCCATTCCTTTACCCTTCCTATTTACGACAGTCATCCGCCATTTTACCAGTCACTTGAGGCTTTCCATTGGGGGAGAGATATGCGATAAATGCAATTTAAATGTCGAATCAGTGCCTAAGACTGCTCTCTAAAATCGAACTGCGACTACATCCCGATCTGAAAACGTATTTGTTTTCGTCCTTCCAGTTGCATTTCTCCGTCAGGGACGCCTGTCTTCATGACCTGCATATGGGAGTTGGTTCGACTGTCAAACGACTTTACGTGTGTACGATTCTGCTAGGTGAATAATATTTTAGACGCAAAATTTAAAAGTTCAAATTCCCTTTTTTGTCCTCTGTTGCTACAAAAGACTTGTCGAGGAGTGACTGGATGGAAGCCAGCTCAGCGATTACTGATTTTACGTAGGATGATAATTTTCTCGTGTTCTCGGCAAGTTCAAATGGGGAAGTCGTTCACACTCACTAACAGCACTCAAGAACTGGTTGACGCGACTTTCATCGATAATTGGAGTCTGTAGATTCTTTCGTTAGCCTTCGCGAGGGATAATTCGATCTCGATTAGACTATGGCTGTCAATTCTACCACACTGCGTCAAACATTCATCTCTCCAAATTAGATACTCTTCAATATAGAGCCATTCGTACCTGTCTTGGAGCCATACGATCGACGCCCACCAACGCCCTTTTAATAGAAGCAGGGGAGATGCCCTTAAGCATTAGGCGCCAAATGTTATCGGACAATTTCTACATTCAAGGCATGGCCATTATGGACAGTTCCGTCTATCAAAGTAGAGACTGCATTTATCGACTGTGGATTGCATCCCATAGAAGGAATAAAGTGCCTGCCGTTTGTGCCAGCTTTGATACTTGGTCACCTGTCATACATTCTATACGGCGTTCAGCGCATCTACCTGTTTTTGAATATGATTTTCAAATGCTCTGCTCCCAGATCCCAGTCCATTATTTAAGTACGACCCGGCTGGACAGTACTAATGTCAACGTTGGCTTCAATCGTCTCGTTCAAGCACAATGGCCGGGTTTTCTCTGTGTATATACCGATGGCTCCAAAACTCCGCAAGAAGAGTGTACAGGATGCGCTTTTTTCTGCCCTCAGATCCAGATCCGCAAAACCTTCAAACTGCCTACGAGCACTTCTATTTTTACGGCGGAGACAGTGGCAGTTTTGGAAGCACTTAAGTTTGTCTCTAGCACTTCCTTCCGCAAGATATTGACAGTATCTGACTCGCAAAGCGTTCTTAAAAACATTCAGTACAGTCGATGGAACAAAACAACCAACAGTTATATCTTGGATGTGATATCTGAATATATTCGCTGCACACGCACGGGCCGGACGATCCATTTGCTGTGGGTACCTTCCCTCTCTGGTGTCCTCTATAATGATGAAGTTGATGCATTAGCCAAACAAGCGGCAACCTTAGGCACCGACCTGGATCTGCACCTTCCTTATACAGACTACTTACGTGAAGTCAAGGATCACGCAAGATAACAATGGCAGGAAATGTGGAACGTTTCTCAACAGACAAAAGGCGGTTATTACGCAGTGCTACAACCTCGAATTCCTTCGCAGCCGTGGTTCATGAGGACACCTCTGGACCGATCCACGATTTCTACATCATAAGACTCCGCTTCAATCATGCCTCTTTCCCACAACATCTATATCGGATCAACGTTTACAGTTCACCAGCGTGTGAGTGTGATCCTGAGTCGGAAGCTGATGTCAACCACATCTTATTTATGTGCCCCAAATTTGACCGTGAACGGTTGGTCTTTCTGAGGACATTGCTGAGTATGGGCTACCATCTTCCTCAATCAGCTTCTTCTCTTTTGTGTACTAAAGGCGTTCGTCTATATAAAGTGATAGTTAACTTCATCAAGAGTACTGGTTACAATCTGTAGGTTTTAATCGTGTACATGAATTATAAATATGTTTTGCTGATGAAGATATTTCAGAACTGGTGTGAATTGGAAGTCAAGATACTTTTAATTATTTTCCAATTCAATTCAATTTTTAAAACATTATGTACAAAACTGTAACAGTTAAGCTTTTTATTCTTGTAAATATGCATTTCTGTATTTGTTTATTCAATTATGTGTACATTGTCACTATGTGTTGCCGATGTGTAAAATTGAGTACACACTCAAAGGCCAAATAAAAAAAAAATAGCCTTCACGAAACATACTGAGGTTTATCTTTACGTAAAGAAATTTATGTAATAGGTTGTCAGTATTTGCATCAGAGGAGCACTGCTGACAATCAACTCACCGTTAGCACATGCCATTAGCTGCCCTACCAATTTCCATATACCATCTATGTACAAGGAATGTTTTTCATGTTCCAAATTTGTCAACTAAGCGAACGTTAATTCTTTAAAATTCCTTACAGTATAACACAGCACCCATGTGCAACTTGGGCGAGCATTTTGGTAGAATGGCTTTTGAAATAAGTCGTACATATTATATCCAAAGGTCGGTTGTTTAGAAGAAACATCTATGGGTAGAAGAAACATCACCCTTCAAAATTGGAACTGAACAATAAGAATTTCCACGAATGCTTCTCTTTTATCATGCGACAGGCTACTGCAGATCTTGCATAATTCATTTTCCTAATCCCCATTCTTTGGTTTTCTGTCTCTCGCTGCGCCCCACTCACGTCATTACCAATCGTTCAAGAGTGAAGCATTGTCTGTTATTAGCAATGCCAGATTTTTCGTGCCTTCTTAACTTTTTTGTTCTATAGTTGATCGGTATGCTGCATCCTACGACTTTCCTAATGTAGCATGTGTGTCGTAAACACCTTTATGAGTGCCACCATTTTAAAATTGTAGCTAGTATTTAACCATGGAACCGATTTTATTGTTCAAGCTGCTCTTTATTATGTTACTAACACAAGTGATACACGCTTATGAAGAATTTTAAAACATCTGTCATTGGTTCTCTAGCATAGAGCTGTAAACTGCGAGCAAGAAGCAATTCCTTCCGACGAAGCGCTGGAGCTCCACGTACGTGATACTGATGGTGAGCTGTACTGCTGATCAACTGTGTATTATCAGAATTTTATTATTATTTTTTTACCTATTTGAACGACGCTTACCTTGGCTGCAAGTTCTGTGTGTTTTCTTAAACTAGAAAACAAGACAGAAATGTACCATTTTAGCTGTTTCTCGATTCATGTACGTTAAAGCCTTGAGCAGTAGTGTTGTATACTACGCTAATGCTCTTACTGATAAGTCTGCGCGCATCCCTTTTGCCTTTTTTTATACGCTTCTCATAGATCGCAGCTCATCATAAGAGAAATAAAACATTACAAATTATTGTAGACGTGATTTTAATTAAATTAAAAAAAAAATACTGACACGTTGGTTAGCATTACAACGCCGCCATAGCCCCAGAGGAATTTCATGCCAACTGATGGCGATGAAGGAAGTCCACGCTCGCATATACTAATGTCACTTTCACAAAATAGTATCAGGTACTTCCACATTAATTTGAACATTGACGTATTATGGAAAGGTATCTGAAAAATATTTTGTAATTATTTATAAGAAATGAAAATACGCACAATTACAGAGCAATACTGCAGCAAAAATTATAGTGTAAGCGACGGACGGAGATTCCGCCTGGCCTGTTTGAAGCAAGTCGCCACAGATGTGCGTGGGCTGGAAATACGTGCGAGTAAAGTGGTGTCTGAGCCGGAACTGCTTCTTTGAGCCGATGTTTTGCAGACGGCGCCGCACGAGTCGTGTCTACCATAATGTTGTTCATTAAAAATAACGAGGCACTTCCCGATCTCCCGGGTAGTCCGCCATTTTGCGTCGAGCACAGCTCTCCCTACACGACGAAACCATCAAAATCCCCTTCCTCTTCTCTTTTCTGTAGGTACGGGAAGCACAACTCTGCCAGAATAGCCCTACCAACTGCGGTAAACGGCTGGAAATAGTTTCCCAATATGTTTCATGTATGCAGATATCTGAGTGATTTCCGAAGTTCCCGAAAACTCACGCGATGCTGAACGAGGAAATCAGAGGGGCATCTTTTGAAACGTTGTTTCTAAAGAAACAGTGATCAAAAATTAGAATAAATGCTTTCAAATAAAAAGCGATGATAAACATTGATTACAAACGCAAGGCCGCGTAGCTTAGTCTCAGTCCACTGTCTCCCGCGAACGTCATTTTCAGCCAGTAGTTATAGAGTATGATATAATTTCATAATAAGTTTGTAGTAAAGTGTAATTATTATAGATTTAATAGTCAAAAAATGTAAATATGAGAGGATATATAAATTACACAACGAAAATAATATTTGCGATAGAGACTTGAAAGGATGTGATATCCAGGAACGTACGGTATTTCAACATGGCCTGCCTTCTGAAGGAGGTTGCAATAGCTTCACTTAGTCCAGAGAGGGCCGGCAGGACACCAAGTGGTTATGTAGGATCTGAAGCCTGAATCGATACATACTGTCATCGATCAGCTTTATTATAGAATCAATGTTAGACAGACGCACGCTAATATAAACAGGAAAATGCGTTATCGTCGTTTATAACAGTGTGCCATTACGAATAACTAACGCTAACCTTTAAATGTACGTCAAAATACGTGATACATCGCAAATGAAACTGGAGTTGTGTAAGTTTAATGTTACAAGCAAAATTGCTGGTCACATATTCGTCTCTCAACTTAATAAAATATGCGTAATGAAGTATACATGAGTATTTAACATTTTGCGGTCATATAGAAAGTGGCAATAGCAGAAATCACCAAGACTTCAACAGAAATTAGTAAGCAAGAAGGGAGTTGATATATTCAGTCCTGTCTATTGACAGAGCAGATATATTGATCCTTACGATGATTATACGAAGCATGGTGACATTCAGATGTTTTCACATTTACATCCCGAGCCGGTTCGGTCAAGGTTCAATTTCAGCAGTAGACGTGTCTCCCGCCTGTTTTTTTATTAAAAGTGACACAGCGCAAGTTAATTTTTTTTCTTAAATAAAGATGTTCCTATACATTTCACAATCGATTGAGATACATTACAAGATACTGTAATGATACGCGCAAAGTATGTTTCTCAGATTTGTAAGTCAAATAGACATTTATTTATTCCATCTACTTTAATAGTTCTGTAGCAATAGGGAATTAAACAGGTGTATTTTCTTACATCCTTTAATCATAATTTTTTTTTTTGGTCATCAGTCTATTGACTGGTTTGATGCGGCCCGCCACGAATTCCTTTCCTGTGCTAACCTCTTCATCTCAATGTAGCACTTGGTACCTACGTCCTCAATTATTTGCTTGACGTATTCCAATCTCTGTCTTCCTCTACAGTTTTTGCCCTCTACAGCTCCCTCTAGTACCATGGAAGTCATTCCCTCATGTCTTAGCAGATGTCCTATCATGCTGTCCCTTCTCCTTATCAGTGTTTTCCACATATTCCTTTCCTCTCCGATTCTGCGTAGAACCTCCTCATTCCTTACCTTATCAGTCCACCTAATTTTCAACATTCGTCTATAGCACCACATCTCAAATGCTTCGATTCTCTTCTGTTCCGGTTTTCCACAGTCCATGTTTCACTACCATACAATGCTGTACTCCAGACGTACATCCTCAGAAATTTCTTCCTCAAATTAAGGCCGGTATTCGATATTAGTAGACTTCTCTTGGCCAGAAATGCCTTTTTTGCCATAGCGAGTCTGCTTTTGATGTCCTCCATGCTCCGTCCGTCATTGGTTATTTTACTGCCTAGGTAGCAGAATTCCTTAACTTCATTGACTTCGTGACCATCAATCCTGATGTTAAGTTTCTCGCTGTTCTCATTTCTGCTACTTCTCATTACCTTCGTCTTTCTCCGATTTACTCTCAAACCATACTGTGTACTCATTAGACTGTTCATTCCGTTCAGCAGATCATTTAATTCTTCTTCACTTTCAGTCAGGATAGCAATGTCATCAGCGAATCGTGTCATTGATATCCTTTCACCTTGTATTTTAATTCCACTCCTGAACCTTTCTTTTATTTCCATCATTGCTTCCTCGATGTACAGATTGAAGAGTAGGGGCGAAAGGCTACAGCCTTGTCTTACACCCTTCTTAATACGAGCATTTCGTTCTTGATCGTCCACTCTTATTATTCCCTCTTGGTTGTTGTACATATTGTATATGACCCGTCTCTCCCTATAGCTTACCCCCACTTTTTTCAGAATCTCGAACAGCTTGCACCATTTTATATTGTCGAACGCTTTTTGCAGGTCGACAAATCCTATGAAAGTGTCTTGATTTTTCTTTAGCCTTGCTTCCATTATTAGCCGTAACGCCAGAATTGCCTCTCTCGTCCCTTTACTTTTCCTAATGCCAAACTGATCGTCACCTAGCGCATTCTCAATTTTCTTTTCAATTCTTCTGTATATTATTCTTGTAAGCAGCTTCGATGCATTAGCTGTTAAGTTGATTGTGCGATAATTCTCGCACTTGTCAGCTCTTGCCGTCATCGGAATTGTGTGGATGATGCTTTTCCGAAAGTCAGATGGTATATCGCCAGACTCATATATTCTACACACCAACGTGAATCGTCGTTTTGTTTCCACTTCCCCCAACGATCTTAGAAATTCTGATGGAATGTTGTCTATCCCTTCTGCCTTATTTGACCGTAAGTCCTTCAAAGCTCTTTTAAATTCCGATTCTAATACTGGATCCCCTATCTCTTGTAAACGACTCCTGTTTCTTCTTCTATCACATCAGACAAATCTTCACCCTCATAGAGGATTTTAATATATTCTTTACACCAATCTGCTCTCTCCTCTGCATTTAACAGTGGAATTCCTGTTGCACTCTTAATGTTACCACCGTTGCTTTTAATGTCACCAAAGGTTGTTTTGACTTTCCTGAATGCTGAGTCTGTCCTTCCGACAGTCATATCTTTTTCGATGTCTTCACATTTTTCCTGCAGATATTTCGTCTTAGCTTCCCGGCACTTCCAATTTATTTCATTCTTCAGCGACTTGTATTTCTGTATTCCTGATTTTCCCGGAACATGTTTGTACTTCCTCCTTTCATCAATCAACTGAAGTATTTCTTCTGTTACCCATGGTTTCTTCGCAGCTACCTTCTTTGTACCTATGTTTTCCTTCCCAACTTCTGTGATGGCCCTTTTTAGAGATGTCCATTCCTCTTCAACAGTACTGCCTACTGCGCTATTCCTTATTGCTGTATCTATAGCGTTAGAGAACTTCAAACGTATCTCGTCATTCCTTAGTACTTCCGTATCCCACTTCTTTGTATATTGATTCTTCCTGACTAATGTCTTGAATGGCTCTGAGCACTATGGGACTTAACATCTATGGTCATCAGTCCCCTAGAACTTAGAACTACTTAAACCTAACTAACCTAAGGACATCACACAACACCCAGCCATCACGAGGCAGGGAAAATCCCTGACCCCGCCGGGAATCGAACCCGGGAACCCGGGCGTGGGAAGCGAGAACGCTACCGCACGACCACGAGATGCGGGCAATGTCTTGAACTTCAGCCTACTCTTCATCACTACTATATTGTGATCTGAGTCTATATCTGCTCCTGGGTACGCCTTACAATCCAGTATCTGATTTCGGAATCTCTGTCTGACCATCCTCCTCTTGTGATTCTTGAACAAGGTATTCGTTATTACTAACTGAAAGTTGTTACAGAACTCAATTAGTCTTTCTCCTCTCTCATTCCTTGTCCCAAGCCCATATTCTCCTATAACCTTTTCTTCTACTCCTTCCCCTACAACTGCATTCCAGTCGCCCATGACTATTAGATTTTCGTCACCCTTTACATACTGCATTACCCTTTCAATATCCTCATACACTTTCTCTATCTGCTCATCTTCAGCTTGCGACGTCGGCATGTATACCTGAACTATCGTTGTCGGTGTTGGTCTGCTGTCGATTCTGATTAGAACAACCCGGTCACTGAACTTTTCACAGTAACCCACCCTCTGCCCTACCTTCCTATTCATAACGAATGCTACACCTGTTATACCATTTTCTGCTGCTGTTGATATTACCCGATACTCATCTGACCAGAAATCCTTGTCTTCCTTCCACTTCACTTCACTGACCCCTACTATATCTAGATCGAGCCTTTGCATTTCCCTTTTCAGATTTTCTAATTTCCCTACCACGTTCAAGCTTCTGACATTCTACGCCCCGACTCGTAGGACGTTATCCTTTCGTAGATTATTCAATCTTTTTCTCATGGTAACCTCCCCCTTGGCAGTCCCCTCCCGAAGATCCGAATGGGGGACAATTCCGGTATCTTTTGCCAATGGAGAGATCATCATGACACTTCTTCAATTACAGGCCACATGTCCTGTGGATACACGTTACGTGTCTTTAATGCAGTGGTTTCCATTGCCTTCTGCATCCTCATGTCGTTGATCATTGCTGATTCTTCCGCCTTTAGGGGCAATTTCCCACCCCTAGGACAATAGAGTGCCATGATCCTCTAGCCGCTCCTCCGCCCTCTTTGACAAGGCCGTTGGCAGAATGAGGCTGACTTCTTATGCCGGAAGTCTTCGGCCGCCAATGCGGATTATTTATTAAAATTTAGGCAGTGGCGGGGATCGAACCCGGGACCGAAGACATTTTGATTATGAATCAAAGACGCTGCCCCTAGACCACGGGTCATTATTATTCGTCTAAAATGGTGAAATGGAAATGGGAACGCCTCAGAGAGATACTCAGATGAGAAAAATACTTGGCGAAGAGAGAAGGTAGAAACCCATTACAACACAGTTTAACTTGGCCTTGGTGCCATCACATGAATTTTTAAAAATATGTCTTAATTCCGTGATATACGCATGGTTCCATATCTCCAGGATTTTCACGTTTCAATCTCTCTATCTCACAAGAACAAGATCTTTTTGAGGTCGAACAAGATCATTTTTAACTTATTTCGATGAACCATCATCTTTGCCACGTACCACATCATAGAAAATAAAACTTAACAAGGAATATTAGGACAAAAGAGAATAAATTAGCTTTGATAAAATGTAACACATTGCAAATACACAGAAAAAGAAATCCACTAATGTAAAATTACCCCACTCGTGACGAATTTCTGGAAACAATATCTACCGTAAAATATATAGGAATAATTATCCAGAACGTCCTTAAGTGGAATAAGCATATAAAACAAATAGTGGGAAGAGCAAATGCCATACTGAGATTCATAGGATGCATCTTAAGTAAACGTAACTCATCCACTTAAAATGCGCTTGTTCGGCAGATCTTTTCAGTACTATTCATCAGTCTGGGATCCTTACCGGGTAGGCCTGAGGGCAGAGAAAGAGATGATCCAAAGAAGAGCGGCATGTTTCGTCACGGGATCGATTCGTCAACGCAAGAGCGTTACCAAGATGCTAAAAAAATTCCAGTGGCAGACGTTACAAGTCGGCCGTTGTGAATCACAGAGCGGTTTACTATTAAAATTTCGAGACTTGTAGAGTATGATGTAGATACAGCGGAAGGCACACCGACACATCATCCAAGTTGGCGACCCCTGTTACTACCTGAGGAGTCTCAGGAGTGCAATAAACGCAAACGCAAATATCGGTACAACTTATAAGACCGTCCTGTATGATGAATGGGACGCAATGAATTCTTTGTGAAGTTTTACTTTAAAAAAAATCTTTATCGTCATACACAATTTTTCTTCTGCACTTATACTCCGAAACAAATTGGTTCTGTTTTGCAATTTTTCTCGAATGTTCTGCAGCAGATTTTGAGGTGTATTATGGTTCATTACGTAAGATGAATAACCTTTGCCAAAAAAGATTTTGGTCCTTCATGTAACGCAAAAGATTCCTAAATACTGATTAATATTCATGGGTCGAGTCCATAACCTATTTTTTTGTGGTTCGAAACTCGATGAGTCACTGTACTGTCAAAATAATGCCTTTGAAACAGAGTAGTCACTTTTCTGTAACACGGCTAAGACTGGATGGTGGTGAAGAGCAGGTGGCTGCACCTATGTGTCTACGGGCGTGTATGTCAGCTGCCGAAGAGTGGGAATTTTCTTGCCAGTGCGGTTCAGTCAGCCAGCGAGAAATAAAAACAACAACATAGAAGCAAAACCAAAGACACAGACTTCTGACTTGTAAGGAAATGAAACGCCTACAGTCGTCCTTATGATCTTATTTGTTGTGTAGCTACCGGTTTCGTTGCTTCAATGCGCCATCTTCAGCCACAGTTGATTCTGAAGGGGTTAACACGATCCTTCATGTTGGCAGTTGATGGTTGGAATGCTGACACCAAAGTTTACAGACAGTCTGCGTAAAGCACTTACGTTGGCCACTGATGCAGGTATAAATGGATCGTGTTAACCCTTGCAGCATCAACTGCGGCTTGAAGAAGGCGCATTGAAGTGACCAAACCGGTAGCTACACAATAAATAAGATCGTAAGGACGGCTGTAGGTGTTTCATTTTCTTGCAATAGTGGATGGCCGTTGTCCCCAAGACCACCAGTCCAAAGGACGGTCACTCAAAAACGCACTTCTAACTGTTTAAACTGGTTTGAACTGCACGAGGATACAATAATACAGCTGCATCGATTGATTGTAGCTCGTTTACGTGACCTGGAGTATTTGAAGCTACGCTGAACCTGCACGTTATTTTTTCAGTTACACCAGAAAAATCGAAGGGGAAACACCTTCCAGATGGATGAATTTAAAAATTTGGCAACCTGAGATAAGGTGAGCCAAGAAGTAGTCCATTAAAACAAAGTTCCATATTGCCTTGGTCTCATCATATAAATTTTCAGAAATAAATACAACTGTGAAGAGTTATGCACGATTCTTTAAAAAGTGGAGACGACGTAATTATTTACAAGTTTCGGTGCGGTACTCTCCTAGAAATACGGAACCTAGAATTTCAGACAGAAAACTTTGTGAGTTAATCAATAATCAATTTAAATGTGGAATTTTCTGTAAATGTACTTCTATTTTTGATCTCTGTCATTTTTCATACCCAACTAGAAAGAAACAAAATATCACAAGCTGTTAATCAACAGCAAAGTCTCGTCTTGCATTTATTATTTTCCTCTTCTAGTATCATTTACGCAATTTATATTCCACGTAATTCTAGGATGCAGACGAGAATTAACTGCTTGTTTTCTAAGCTGTAACGTGGGGGCCATTGTAAAACCATAGCATAACAATGGCCAGTGTAATCAGTCGTTGACGAGGCGAAAATTTATGTGTGTTTGGAGTTTTCTGAACACTGATTATTAGGCCCACACGGGAGGCCGGTAGTAAGTATGCATTCTGCACTATTACTTTGTTTTTTCTATCCTGCAGTGTTTGACGTTGCAGTAAACGCGCACCAACTCCAACTGCATGCGTTCGCGGATCTTGTTTGTACTTTAGCTACATTTCACTCGCAGTAACGTCAGTGAACAGTAAGCTGCACGCTATCACACTTTTTCAATACAAGTTTTTTAAATCAGGTGCACGATCTTGACAGATAGCGTCATTCCGCGATTGCTGTTCCGAATTATGAAAAGGTAAATAGTTAATTGATAAAGTAATACCCCATGTTATCACACCTGAAAAAATTAGATTTTTAAACCAGATGCTTTATTCAAAATCGGTTTAGAGACGTTACACACAAAATGAAAATTAGCTGTTTACTTTTATCACAAAGAAGGTAAAGCTAATGATGAAAAAATAAGTTCGAAAGACGATGCTGGGTAATCTTATACATCTCAACATATTTATGCAGTGCGAAAAAACCAGGTTCCTCCTCTTCTTCAAGCAGGCACTGACCCGGCGCCCAGTGTGAACACGGGTGTGATTGGAATTACTCGTGTGTACACTTTGAGGAAGAAGCATGGACCCACACATGTGCCTCTACTTGGTTGTGGGGCAAGCACAGCCGCACGGCAATTAGGTTCAAGACAGATAATATTTCCGATAAATATATATACTAGCGTTTTTATAAGCATCAAACTGAGTCACTCATTTTAAGAGGCCGACACACCCGCTTTCTTTTTGCGTATCACGTGTATAAGTACGCACTAACAGTTTCGACCGACCGATCATGAAATAAAATAAAACTATTTACATCGACCTATATGCTATTATTTTTACTGTGGCGTCAATTAAAGTTAATAAGTAAATATAAAATTCAGTGATACTGAAGTCAGCGAAGCACATAGGGTTTTTTTTATTTTACTTTGTTGACGCCACACTAAAAATAGTATCATAGAGGCCTATGCAAATAATTTTGTTTTACGCGATCTCCATAATGTAGTTGAATGATAGTGCAGTATGAAAACATATAGAAGCGGAATTTACTATATAGAATGATACAAAACCGTCCTCTCGTTCCAGGTCTGTGCACAAAATTATACTGTCCTGTCCCCTAGAGCTTGAGGGATCAATAACTTGGACTCTAAAGAGCATCATCGTGTGAATCTGGAGTAAATATAGTTGGATTACGAAACTTACCCAACACTGTTTTTGTATGTGTTATGGAAGCACGCGTCAATAGCAATGAGAACTCTTCTCGTAGTTGACGGAGTCTCTTCAGATTCACCAGATACAGTTAGCAGCGGTGCGAAAACGTATAGGGCAGCTTTCTGGGGTTCCTCACCTGAAACAGAGAGAGAGATAACGTCTGTTACATGATATGCTGTATGAACATAACCATCAGATTACTTTTGAATACATTGTGTGAGTGAACAGTGATCAATGTGTTACAAATATTTTTTATCAAAAGCAGTCTTGATTCTCCAGCAGAAGGAGGTTCTTACTCATTGGTCTGAAGATGACCACAGTGGTGTTCGAAACCGGCCACCGTAATAAATAAATTTTGATCAAGACTGTTTTTGACAGTAAATATTTATAACCATCTTTGCTTCTCTAGTTGATGGCAATACCGTGGAATATATTGTGCTTAAATTAGTTGCAGCCGGCCTCTGTGGCCGAGCGTTTCTAGGCGCTACAGTCGCAGGTTCGGGTCCTTCCTCGGACATGGATGTGTATGATGTCTTGAGGTTAGTCAGGTTTAAGTAGTTCTAAGTCTAGGAGACTGATGACCACAGATGTTAAGTCCTATAGTGCTTAGAGCCATCTGAAATGTTACAGAAAGTACGCAGATCCTGTCAGAGATATTATCAATGCAACAAGTTCTGCATTAGACTGGCTACAGTTCTTGGATGGAGAGCTCTATTGGAGGTTTAAACAAGAGGTAGCAAATACTGCCTTCCTTTATATGCTGTATTGTATTGTATTGTATTGTATTGTATTAACCCCTATTCGCACACTCGCTAACATGTAATGCTGCTGTTATTTTGCAATGTCATACTGTAAATAAGTAAAGAACTTCTCTAGAAATCCTGATATCAAGACAGTCTTACGGGCATTGTAGATTATATCAGATCTGAAGCTTAATAACTATGATACCTTAACTCTTTTTTTGGGGAGAGTACTGCTCACTTCAAGTATAGTTTAAGAGCAAGTATACTTGAAACGCCGAGACTGATCAAAGCAGTCAGTTGGACCTTGGTGCCTTTTGGATCGTTACATTCCGTGGTCGGCTCTCTTCATCTCTTGACATCCACGCACCGAACGACATGTCACGGCCTTAGGGAATTGGACCTGGTAGGGTGGCTGTTAAAATACCTGTCCTTTAATCCTGATTTAGGTTTTCCGAACTTCCCTAATTTCCATTAAGCCATCGGGAGGATCCGACCTATTTGCTTCCCTGAAAAGGACGGAGCCCATTTCGTACCATAATACCAGACTGTTCTGTGTCATAACAACCCCGTCGTCGATGGGACGTTAACCTGAAACTTCCTTCCTTCCTTGTTCCTTTGTCATAGACGCATGCTTTACGGTCTAACTGAGAGCTGATATGGGCCAGTAGCAGTTTCCATCCCTCCTAGTCACAGGCTGTTCTCTGTGCTAATACATCTCCAAGAATATGGTTTACGTAACTCGTTAATTTTAAAATTTCCGATAATTTCTCTTGGTGTACTTACCACCCTCAACACTCCTAATGCTGTTCCGCTCCAGGTAACACTGCTCTGTGCGAAACTCTGGGTCAGTATGATGCATATAAGGAGTACATTTGGCCCTTCAGAATTAAAAATTCAGAAAATAAGTACATCAATTTATCAAACCATTATTTGTGCATGATATTTCTTGCATTACCTACTGTCGCTCATTGTATCGTCAGTTACTTAACTGAATGAGCTTTTATTTCTCAAATCACTGGTCGGATGATTTGGCAGGCCAGTGACCCCAAGACAGGTAGAGAGTGTACAACGACCCGAGCCGTTCCTGTTTACAATACAATATTGTTCAGCGGCGCGGTGCAAAATTCCTTCGGGCATGGATGCTTGTCCGAAGGAACAGGCACTGCGGCGACTAAAGCCGTTATGAAATAAGTTAAACGTATTCGCAGTTTCGAATACAGACAACCATCAGCTGGAAAATTTATTGACGACAGTGAAAATCCGTGCCTTACTTGGTTGGCATCCCTGTATACAGCCCATCTGAGAACATCCCACTAGATTTTACTTTCAAGGAAAGGCAACAATAGTAACATGTGCTGTGGGTTTGCTTCCAGTGAGTTGACGGAAGGCACACGAGGTAAACCAACACAAACACAGTACTTTGACATGCCTAATACGATATAGGAACACAGCAGACAATCATAACAGCTTCCAGTTGTCTCTGAATGGATAAATACAGGTCCCGTATGACTTTCAACGGAATCTTATACCACTGATGGAAGTAGGTGGCGATCTCACTCCATTTCTTCCCCCCTCCTCCGCCCCCACTTCTCTCTCTCTCTCTCTCTCTCTCTCTCTCTCTCTCTCTCTCTCACACACACACACACACACACACACACACACACACACACAGAAGAGACATACCTTCAAAGTAGACCACAAATGCTCAGTAATATATTCTGATGACTGTGATGCTCAGATGAGATGCGACAATACATCCTCGTGCTCAGAAAAGCCGTGTTGGACGTCGCGAATTGCGTGAAAGGGGGCCCTTGCGTCTTGGAACTCAGTACCATCATTTAAGCATGAAATGGGCCTGATCAGACAAAAAACCAGTCACATAATTCTTCACAGTAATGTGACCTTGCATGTAACAATGGGGCTCACCAAATATCATGAATTCAGATCCCATGCCAACCTTTTCATCTCAAATGATAACGTCCTCAATCTCCGTCTTCCTCTAAAGTGTTTACCCTCCTTTTATTCCTTTGTCCCCTTTTTAGAGATGTTCTTTCCTCTTCAACCGAACTACCTACTGAGCTTCTGCTTATCTCAGTGTCTGTAGCCTTAAAAAACTTCAAGCGTATCTTTTAATTCCTCGGTAGATTCCCGCTTCTTTGCTCACTAATTCTTCCTGACTGATCTCTTAAACCTCAGATACTCTTCATCATTACTAAATCTTGATCCGAGCCAATTTCTGCTTCTTTACAAACCTTGCAGTCCAATATCCGATTTGAGACTCTCAGCCTGGCCGTGATGTAATCTAACTGATATCTTCCGATCTTCCCCAAGTATATCCACTTTTCTAGTGATTCTTGAACAGAGTACTTGCTATTACTCTCAGAAATTTATTGCAGAACTGATTCTTTTCTCCTGACTCACTTCAACGACCAAGATCATAGTCTCCGACTGACCCTTTCTTCTACTTCTTCCCCTACAACCGCATTCCGCTCCTCCATGACCGTCACAGGCTCATCTCCCTTCACATACTGAATCATACTCTCAGCATCCTGATACAATTTCACCTCGTCTTCATTATCCGCTTGCACCATTGGCATGTATACCTGAACTGTTGTTCCCAGTGATGATTTGCTGTCGATTCTGACGAGGAGAACACTTCGTCTGAAGTGTTAACAGTAACTGCATGTCTCTGTGCCCTACTTTGTTATTCACAATAAATCCTACTCCCGTTATACCATTTTCTGCTGCTGCTGATACCACAGTTTACTCATCTGATCAGAAATCCATGTCTTTCTTGCAGTTCACTTCATCAACTTCCACTATATCAAGATTGATCCTTGGCATTTCCCTTCGCAGATTTTCTCGTTTCCCTACCATAAGCAGACTTATAAAATAGCACACCCTAAATTTTAGAACGTTATCGTTTCGTTGGTTATTCAATCTTTTCCTCATGACCCCCTCCCCCTTGGCAGCTCGTCCCAGAGATCCAAATGGGGAACTCGTACAGGATCTTTTGCTAATGGAGAGATCATCATGACAGCTTTTAGTTACGGGCCTCATGTCCATTGGATACACATTATGTGTCTTTAATGCAGTGGTTTTCATTACCTCTGCACCGTCGGGCCGTTGATCATTCCTGATTCTTCCGCCTTTAGGAGTTGTTTCCCTCCTCAAGGGCAGGAGAGGGCCGTCTAGCTGAGTCCGCTCGTCCGTCCCCTTTGTCAAGCCCGTTGGATGAATAAGGATGACTTTTTATGCAGGAAATCTTTGGCTGACATTACTGATGACTTTCATTCAACATTTAGGCATTGGCGCGCTTCGAACCCGGGACCGATGACGTTTTGATTACTAGACAAAGACGTTAGCTATAAAACCCCACACGATGATATGGCTGTCCAAATCAGCACCGAACGCCCGCCATGTTTTACTCTTGGGACATAAACTCTTCCAGAAGTTAGAAGCAGTGTACACCAAACCTCATGTAACTATAGTGCACTATAGTGCTGGTTTTATGGCTTCGGCACCACGTTTTTCCTT
Source organism: Schistocerca piceifrons (assembly GCF_021461385.2). Classification (NCBI taxonomy): domain Eukaryota; kingdom Metazoa; phylum Arthropoda; class Insecta; order Orthoptera; family Acrididae; genus Schistocerca; species Schistocerca piceifrons. The sequence goes on from NC_060139.1 coordinate 800,208,820, forward strand.
TTCGGTTGCCTGCATGACTGGCGAGTGGATTTCAAATTCCAGCTCATCCTGTAGTTTCCAGCTTTAGTGTTGATTTTTATTTATTTATAAATTTTTTGTTTTTTTTGGCTGACGGAATTCACGAGTGCGATCTCCTGTCTTACAGTAATTTTCCCAGTTTTCATCCTCTTATTTCTCGTCACCATCCACTTAAATGACAGTCCGTCATGACCACTCGACACGCGCTTCCTTCCGCGTTGTCAGCGTTTTCCCAAATGGTTCAAATGGCTCTGAGCACTATGGAACTTAACTTCTGAGGTCATCAGTCTCCAAGAACGTAGACCTACTTAAACCTAACTAACCTAAGGACATCACACACATCCATGCCCGAGGCAGGATTCGAACCTGCGACCGTAGCCGTGGCGCTGTTCCAGACTGTAGCGTCTAGAACCGCTCGGCCACAACGGCCGGTAGCGTTTTCCCAGTATGCGGTATAAATCTCTGATTGGTGCCTGTTGAAACACCAAGCACTTTGGCTCCCTTGGTCACTGACGCAGCGACCATACGAGAACCAATAGTTTGCCCACGTTAGTAATCGCTTACCTCCGACATAATGCTCTCACAATTGCACAGAACTCTATTCTTACCACGACTGACAATTACGATATACTGAGAACACTGCACAGATGTAGTCCATGGTCCAATAAAACAGTGGAACCTTCAGGCTTGGCTAGCGTCTAGTCCAAGCGTACATTTGTCACAGTGTTTCATCATTTCGGTGCAACCTCTGAAATACACACTAAGGGAAGAAGAAAACGCTCCACGAAGGAATTATTCGAATGGGACAGAAATCTGTAGAAGCGATGTATATGAATACGCAAATAAATATATACAATTTCAGAAAAACTGGAAATAGCTTTACAAATTGAGCCAGTCGATAACGCTTGATCCACTTACGTCCCTTATGCACGTAGTTATTCGGCTTGGCATAGGTTGACATTGTTTGATGTCTCTCTGAGGGATGTGGTGAGAAAGTCTGTCAAATTGGGGGGGTCAGATAAAAATCTGGAGATGTTTGTAGGGACCTACCCATAATGCTCCAAATGTTCTCAATTGGGGAGAGATTCGGCGACCTTGCTGTCCAAGGTGGGGTTTGGCAAGTGCGAGCACAAGCAGTAGAAACTCTCGGTGTGTGAATGAGTGCATTATCTTTCTGAAATGTAAGCCCAGGTTGGCTTACCATTAACAGAAACAAAACGGGGTGTAGAATAAAGTCCACGTACCGCTGTGCTATAAGGATGCCGCAGATAACAACCAAACGGTCCTGCTACTGAACCAAATGGCACTCCAGACCATCGCTCGTTACTGTTGTGCCATACGGCGGAAGACAGTCAGGTAGGCACCCCATCGATGTTCGAAGCGTCACCAGAAACGTCTCCGCCCTCTAATCTCATTGACTGGAGTTTCGCTTCCACTTAATAAAAGCGCGTCTTCTGGTCCAGTCTGTATACCAATTAGGTTCCTTTCGGAGTACGCTGATGCATTAGTTCCATACTTAACAATCAAATAGAACCGTTCGATCGACGAAAGACCCGTACCCAAAGACTGGAAAGTTGCACAGGTCACACCAATATTCAAGAAAGGTAATATGAGTAATTCACTAAATTACAGGCCCATATCGTTAACGTCGATATGTAGCAGGATTTTGGAACATATATTGTGTTCGAACATAGTGAATTACCTCGAAGAAAACTGTCTATTGATACACAGTCAACATGGGTTTAGAAAACATCGTTCCTGTGAATCACAACTAGCTCTTTATTCACATGAAGTGTAGAGTGCTATTGACAAGGGATTTCAGATCGATTCCGTATTTCTGGATTTCCAGAAGGCTTTTGACACTGTACCACGAAATTGCGTTTATGGAATATCGTCTCGGTTATGTGAATGGATTTGTGATTTCCTGTCAGAGAGGTCACAGTTCGTAGTAACTGACGGAAAGTCATCGAGTAAAGCAGAAGTGATTTCTGGCGTTCCCCAAGGTAGTGTTATAGGCCCTTTGTTGGTCCTTATCTATAAAACGATTTGGGAGATACTCTGAGCAGTCGTCTTCGGTTTCTTTCAGATGACGCTGTCGTTTATCGACTAATAAAGTCATCAGAAGATCAAAACAAACTGGAAAACGATTTAGAAAAAAATATCTGAATGGTGGGAAAAGTGGCAGTTGACCCTAAATAACGAAAAGGGTGAGGTCATCCACATGAGAGCTAAAAGGAACTCGTTAAACTTCGGTTACACGATAAATCAGTCTAATGTAACTAAAATCTTAGGTATTACAATTAAGAAAAATTTAAATTTAAAGGAACACACAGAAAATGTTGTGGGGAAGGCTAACCAAAGACTGCGTTTTATTGGCAGGACACTTAGAAAATGTAACAGACCTACTAAGGAGACTGCCTACACTATGCTTGTGTGACCTCTTTTAAAATACTGCTGACGGTTTGGGATCTTTACCAGATAGGACTGACGGAGTACATCGAAAAAGTTCAAAGAAAGGCAGCACGTTTTGTATTAAAGCGAAATATAGGAGAGTGTGTCACAGAAATGCTACAGGATTTTGGCTGGAAATCGTTAAAAGTAAGGCGTGTTTCGTTGAGACGGAATCTTCTCACGGAATTCCAATCACCAGCTTTCTCCTCCGAATGCGAAAATATTTTTTTGACACCGAACTACATAGGGAGGAACGATCACCACTATAATATAAGGGAAATCAGAGCTCGCACGGAAAGATATAGGTGTTCATTCTTTCCACGCGCTATACGAGACTGGAATAATAGAGAATTGTGAAGGTGGTTCGATGAAGCCTCTGTCAGGCACTTAAATGTTATATGCAGAGTATCCATATAGATATAGATGTAGAACTGAGCCTCGATGGCTAGCAAATCACCAAATTTTTCTGAAATCGTACTAAATTGTTTGTCTTTGCATGTACAACGCATCTATATATTTCTATCCCACTGGGATAAATCCTTCTTGATGCGTTTTGTTTTCCCTTACAGTGCATTTTTATTCGCATGAAATAACTGTAAGCACACTGACACATATCAAACAATTGTTAAAGACTTTTTACGGGTGTGTTAGTTAATTGTGCATCAATGTACCACTCTCGATGTGGGCGGGAAGACGTGGGGCGTTGGTTCAGTAAATTGCATACCAAACTTAGCAGTTCCTTTATCCTATGAGAACTATTATAGAAAGCACGTCTTTTAGTGTGTGTGTGTGTGTGTGTGTGCAATGTAGTGAAACTGCGGAAGGCGTGGCACATTGAGAGAATCAAACTTGAAATAAGAGTCCTCACTGTGTAGTGGTTATTTTTAATTTTATTATTTTTCCTATGACGAAGATGTTCTCACAAAATAAGCTGTATAACTGAAACTGAGATCCTTACTTCGTCGTAAAGGCTGCTGACTCAGGTCAACAGCGAACATTCCTATACTGTTCCAGTTCGTTTGAAAAGCTCCTAGCCATTTGACCTGTCTCGTTTCATACTTAACTACCTTTTATAACAATGGTCAACAATGGATTGGGTTCATACACGGAAGTGGCACCTATTAACTAAACTCGGTATGCTGATTTAAAAAAAAAACAACAATAAAAATCACAAACTGTTTCTAGTTGCTGAGATATCATGTTAGGTTAGTTACTCTTATCACAAGACTTCAATGTTCTTTTATAATACATAAAAAAAATTTTTCACTTCAAGTTTGTGTTATTCCCAGTGGGCCAGTGATTAGTTTCGTAATAAAATTCCATGTTATGTTTGGACACTAGTGAAAATTCATGTTATATTTGTTGCCGCGCGGGATAGCTGTGCAGTCTGGGACGCCTTGTCACTGTTCGCGCCCCCCCCCCTTCCCCCACCCCCCTCGTAGGTTTGAGTCCTCCATCGAACAAGGGTGTGTATGTTGTCCTTGGCGTAAGTGAGTTTAAATTAGATTAAGTAGTGTGTAAGCCTAGAGACCGATGACCTCAGCAGTTTGTGCCCATAGGAACTTACCACCACCCTATGTAACATTTGTCGTGGGTTTGTATTTGCTACATGCCTGTTGTCCGCAAATTCCGGTGCTGTGGCCAAGCGGTTCTAGGCGCTTCAGTCCAGAACCGCGCTGCTACTACGGTCGCAGGTTCGAATCCTGCCTCGAGCATGGATGTGTGTGATGTCCTTAGTTAGGTTTAAGTAGTTCTAAGTCTAGGGGACTGATGACCTCAGATGTTAAGTCTGATAGTGCTTAGAGCCATTAGTTGTCCGAAAAGCTTATTAACTGGCCAGGAGAAAGCATGGGCTCGCCATTTCTGCTGTAATACTTGTCCTGTGCATCTAAGATAGTGGCTGAGTGGGAAGCAAACAGCTATGCCATCTGCAGTTCCATGGTTTGGCGAGAATTAAAGAACCATACTGACGACTGTTATTTTTGTGCAACACGATATAAAAAGGCATGACAATGACTAATAAAAGAAAGACGAAGCCAATCTAGAAATATTAAAACAAATGGAAATTGTTGTTGTTGTTGTGGTCTTCAGTCCTGAGACTGGTTTGATGCAGCTCTCCATGCTACTCTATCCTGTGCAGGCTTTTTCATCTCCCAGTACCTACTGCAACCTACATCCTTCTGAACTCTTGGTCTCCCTCTACGATTTTTACCCTCCACGCTCCCCTCCAATACTAAATTGGTGATCCCTTGATGCCTCAGAACATGTCCTACCAACCGATCCCTTCTTCTGGTCAAGTTGTGCCACAAACTTCTCTTCTCCCCAATCCTATTCAATACTTCCTCATTAGTTATGTGATCTACCCATCTAATCTTCAGCATTCTTCTGTAGCACCACATTTCGAAAGCTTCTATTCTCTTCTTGTCCAAACTATTTATCGTCCATGTTTCACTTCCATACATGGCTACACTCCATACAAATACTTTCAGAAATGACTTCCTGACACTTAAATTTATACTGGATGTTAACAAATTTCTCTTCTTCAGAAACGCTTTCCTTGCCATTGCCAGCCTACATTTTATATCCTCTCTACTTCGACCATCATCAGTTATTTTGCTCCCCAAATAGCAAAACTCCTTTACTACTTTAAGTGCCTCATTTCCTAATCTAATTCCCTCAGCATCACCCGACTTAATTAGACTACATTCCATTATCCTTGTTTTGCTTTTGTTGATGTTCATCTTATATCCTCCTTTCAAGACACTGTCCATTCCATTCAACTGCTCTTCCAAGTCCTTTGCTGTCTCTGACAGAATTACAATGTCATCGGCGAACCTCAAAGTCTTTATTTCTTCTCCATAAATTTTAATACCTACTCCGAATTTTTCTTTTGTTTCCTTTACTGCTTGCTCAATATACAGATTGAACAACATCGGGGAGAGGCTACAACCCTGTCTTACTCCCTTCCCAATCACTGCTTCCCTTTCATGTCCCTCGACTCTTACAACTGCCATCTGGTTTCTGTACAAATTGTAAATAGCCTTTCGCTCCCTGTATTTTACCCCTGCCACCTTTAGAATTTGAAAGAGAGTATTCCAGTCAACATTGTCAAAAGCTTTTTCTAAGTCTACAAATGCTAGAAACATAGGTTTGCCTTTCCTTAATCTTTCTTCTAAGATAAGTCGTAAGGTCAGTATTGCCTCACGTGTTCCAGTGTTTCTACGGAATCCAAACTGATCTTCCCCGAGGTTGGCTTCTACTAGTTTTTCCATTCGTCTGTAAAGAATTCGTGTTAGTATTTTGCAGCTGTGACTTATTAAGCTGATAGTTCGGTAATTTTCACATCTGTCAACACCTGCTTTCTTTGGGATTGGAATTATTATATTCTTCTTGAAGTCTGAGGGTATTTCGCCTGTTTCATACATCTTGCTCACCAGATGGTAGAGTTTTGTCAGGACTGGCTCTCCCACGGCCGTCAGTAGTTCCAATGGAATATTGTCTACTCCGGGGGCCTTGTTTCGACTCAGGGCTTTCAGTGCTCTGTCAAACTCTTCACGCAGTATCATATCTCCCTTTTCATCTTCATCTACATCCTCTTCCATTTCCATAATATTGTCCTCAAGTACATCGCCCTTGTATAGACCCTCTATATACTCCTTCCACCTTTCTGCTTTCCCTTCTTTGCTAAGAACTGGGTTTCCATCTGAGCTCTTGATATTCATACAAGTCGTTCTCCTATCTCCAAAGGTCTCTTTAATTTTCCTGTAGGCGGTATCTATCTTACCCCTAGTGAGATAGGCCTCTACATCCTTACATTTGTCCTCTAGCCATCCCTGCTTAGCCATTTTGCACTTCCTGTCGATCTCATTTTTGAGACGTTTGTATTCCTTTTTGCCTGTTTCACTTACTGCATTTTTATATTTTCTCCTTTCATAAATTAAATTCAATATTTCTTCTGTTACCCAAGGATTTCTACTAGCCCTCGTCTTTTTACCTACTTGATCCTCTGCTGCCTTCACTACTTCATCCCTCAAAGCTACCCATTCTTCTTCTACTGTATTTATTTCCCCCATTCCTGTCAATTGCTCCCTTATGCTCTCCCTGAATCTCTGTACAACCTCTGGTTCTTTTAGTTTATCCAGGTCCCATCTCCTTAAATTCCCACCTTTTTGCAGTTTCTTCAGTTTTAATCTACAGGTCATAACCAATAGATTGTGGTCAGAGTCCACATCTGCCCCTGGAAATGTCTTACAATTTAAAACCTGGTTCCTAAATCTCTGTCTTACCATTATATAATCTATCTGATACCTTTTAGTATCGCCAGGGTTCTTCCATGTATACAACCTTCTTTCATGATTCTTAAACCAAGTGTTAGTTATGATTATGTTGTGCTGTGTGCAAAATTCGACCAGGCGGCTTCCTCTTTCATTTCTGTCCCCCAATCCATATTCACCTACTATGTTTCCTTCTCTCCCTTTTCCTACACTCGAATTCCAGTCACCCATGACTATTAAATTTTCGTCTCCCTTCACAATCTGAATAATTTCTTTTATTTCATCATACATTTCTTCAATTTCTTCATCATCTGCAGAGCTAGTTGGCATATAAACTTGTACTACTGTAGTAGGCGTGGGCTTCGTATCTATCTTGGCCACAATAATGCGTTCAGTATGCTGTTTGTAGTAGCTTACCCGCATTCCTATTTTCCTATTCATTATTAAACCTACTCCTGCATTACCCCTATTTGATTTTGTGTTTATAAACCTGTAGTCACCTGACCAGAAGTCTTGTTCCTCCTGCCACCGAACTTCACTAATTCCCACTATATCTAACTTCAACCTATCCATTTCCCTTTTTAAATTTTCTAACCTACCTGCCCGATTAAGGGATCTGACACTCCACGCTCCGGTCCGTAGAACGCCAGTTTTCTTTCTCCTGATAACGACATCCTCTTGAGTAGTCCCCGCCCGGAGATCCGAATGGGGTACTATTTTACCTCCGGAATATTTTACCCAAGAGGACGCCATCATCATGTAATCATACAGTAAAGCTGCATGCCCTCGGGAAAAATTAAAATAGAACCCGTAAAACGATAATCCTGAGAATTCCTGTAACTGTCAATTTTAGGACCTTACCCTCAGCATTTCGGCCTGTTCCCCCCCGCCCTATCCTGCCTGTGTCTCAGCCCCCTGTTGGCTGGACTATAGACGAAGAAGAACGTTTATCATGATGAACCTTAGATAAAAGATGAAGACTTTAAAGATAATGAGTCAGAGATTCACCGCCCTACAAAGGAAGTACTAGATGAATTTGTTCGGGATCGTGAACTTAGCAAGGTCAAAGTAGAACTTTTGGGTTCCAGGATGAAAGAGTGGAATGTAATTCCTACTGGGGTTAGCATCTCAGGTCGACAGCGGCACAAGGCATTTGTACACTTTTTTTCAAAGGAAGGAGGAGGTTAGCGTTTAACGTTCCATTAGCAACGAGGTCATTAGAGACTCTTTTTCAATGGAAGGAACCATCTGTTTCTGCAATAATACTGACGGGCTACTGGCAGCATTGTATGCCCGAACACTTACCGTCGCCGCGACTTCGCAGATATCGCTTCGCCGTTTCCTCCCCGGCAGAGGAGTTGATCTCAAAAGTTTGTGTGTATCTTGTCCCGTCTAGTTAAGAACCATTCCCTCGCGTGTGGGTCGAGCATAGAATATCTCTGAATCACGTTGCGAATCTAGTCGTGTGAACTAGCAGATGACAATTGATCGCGTTTCTCCAGAGAGATTTCATACACTTTCAACCACGACGGATCCAAAGACATTTTTTTTATTACTCTGGAGTAAGATATCAAATGAGTTCTAGTTTATTTTTACTAATTTGTTTCCCTGAGTAATTTTATTTAGTTAGTTTAGCAGTCTGTGTGCATTCGTTGAATCCTATTAAATCCGTTTGTAAAAAGTTTTATCAGCTTCCTTCAATAACCCTTGAATGTGCACGGATATAATTGTCTATGTACTTGCTGATAATGGAATTTAGAAAACACTGGGAATGTCTCGTATATTTCTGTTTTATTGATACAATTAAGTTCTTAAATTAATGAGAGTTGGCACTGGGGGATCAATGAAAAGAGAGTTGATCCTAGTGTGTATTGTTTCGGTATGATAACAGTCAGTCAGTATTATAATCCTTCGTGTACTTATCACTAAAGATATGACTTTCCCATGAAACTGTCCTTTGCCATTAATGTCAGATAAATTATAAATATGTCTTTGGACCTTACAATGTGTAAGCTTCTGAATTCTCACGACACGATATTAATTATGGGTTCGAATCCTTTCAATGTCTGTTCAGCACAAGATTAATCTTTTAACGGGAACTATTTTTATTTCTCGTGTATTATTAGCGGAATCACCTTGACAATGAGCGGCAAAGATATTAGTGTGATAAAGTCCAAGCTATTTTTGGTCCCAATACTCTTTAATAATTCGCATACAGCGAATAAAGTCCTAATTCAACATAAAAGTTTCCGTATTGTCAATAAATCTCTTCACAAGCGTAAGTATACGATCGTAGCGTTTCGTTTAACACGTACAATCACCATTCCATTGAATATCAATGTTCGTACATCCAATTACCTCTAAATGACTATCTCTGAATTTATCCCAAAATAGTCTATTCTCCACCACTCCAATGTCTAATCCAGTTCTAAGAATGCAATTTAATTAGGCTTCTAAACCCAAAATTCCGACTACCATGGAAGAACTGCGAACACAATCGCCACCGCTTGAACCAAACCTCAAGGGACCTGACAATGCCGTGCATTCGTTTATATCTTACATTCAAAACAAAACGCTGCTCTTTTATGTCTTCCTTGGATTCCCTTTGTACTTCTTTGCGTTACTCATTTCGAATATCTACCCTTTGTAAAATTTTGATTATTACTTCGAAATACCACTACCGTTTTTTTTGGCCCTTGGGTCATTTCGTATTATAGAATTTAATCTAATATTCGTTTCTGTATAACCATTCTCTAAACAGCGGTTACAATTGGCAACTGAACACCACCCACAGGAAATGGAGTCTTTTTATAGAAGTCTCAAAGGTGAGTATGAAATATGTGATTCTCCATAATGGGAATGAGAAAAGTTCTGGTTTTGTTGTGCATGCTGAATAGATAAAACAGACAACAATTCATAGAAGTATGGTCTGCAATGTCTACAGTAACCCACCTATAAGTGGAAAACCTGTGCTCCACCTATAAGGGGAATGTCTGTTTTAATATGAAGGCTGTAAAGCTCCTTCTAGGTATGCAGTTAGGATATACCAAGTTGTCGTGTTTCATTTGCAAGTTGGACAGTAGTACAAGTGACATGAGAAACATTACAATCTGAAAGCGAAGCAACCTAAAAGAAGGGAAGATGAATGTATTGTGTAATCCATTTGCCGACAGGGAACATATTCTGCTGTCTCCACTCCACATCAAACTCAGTCTTACGAGATTTTCGTAAAGACCCAGAATAGGGAGAATGCTACCTATGAGTGCCTTCAAAAAACGTTTCCTCATATATCAGATGTTAAGCTGAAGGAAGGTGTATTTATCGACCCACAACTTAGGACAGTCTTGAAGAGTGATCATTTCACTGAACTATCGGACGAAAAGAGAAAGAAAAGCATCGTGCTCTTTTAAAGATGTGACGATTAATTTCCTTGGGAAAACGAAAGAAAAAATTATTTGGAATTGGTTGAGAATATGGTGATACATTTCCGAAACAAGAAGTATCACATGTCTCTTAAGTCGCACTGATTACATTCCCACTTCAACTTCATTCCAGAGTCTCTCCGTGATGTTTATGATGAACAAGGGGGTGGGGGGGGGGAGGAGGTTCATCAGTGTATCGCTATGATTTAGAAGCGTTACCAGGGGAAAAAGAATCCAAACATGCGTTCTGAGCAGTCAAAAAATGGTTCAAATGGCTCTGAGTACTATGGGACTTAACATCTGTGGTCATCAGTCCCCTAGAATTTAGAACTACGTAAACCTAACTAACCTAAGGGCATCACACATATCCATGCCCGAGGCAGGATACGAACCAGCGACCGTAGCGGTCACGCTGTTCCAGACTTAAGCGTCTAGAACCGCACGGCCACACCGGCCGGCAGCAGTCAACAGGAAGACTTCAGAAACTACCTACAAACGAAAATTTTGAAACAAGATAATTTGAAAGTATTTTGTGTATAGATAGATGGAAATGCCTTGTACAGAAAACAAACAAACAGAATAGTTAGTATTACGTATATTCAGTATGTGAATGCAGTTACAAGAAAGTGCTATATTACAAAACTTAGACACATCTAAATAGTTTTAGTACTGTTTAAGTGTTCAGTGAAGTACAACTCATCGAATACAGTTTGTTTTCTTCCAGCAACCTGAAAAAAACTTTTCATTTCTGGACCAGTATAATTATACAGTTTCATAATGGGATTAACAAGTAGTAGATCGCTGAGGCACGGATATGAGCTTAATTATTAGAAGAATTTATTTGCTTTACAATGGTTGAGTAAATCGACTTTCATTTTCTAATTAACACTCCGAACAATCTGGAAGCGAGACATTCGCCTCATGGGCGCTGAGGAGGGCCTAACAGTGTGACTCAGGGTGGCTTCACGGAAGCGACCCCCTAGTGTGTGCCTCCGGGAACGGAACTGCAGCCCATAGAGCAGGTTAGTGATCGCGGCTGGCAAAACGTTATGCATTGCAACATTGGGTCACGAAACAGCCTTCGCTTCGAGGAACGAAACAGTCTAAAATTAGCCGTCCGTGAAGTGTCGAATTCGCCACTGTGATTATATCTGCCGACTGTGGATATTCTTCCGCAAACATCCAGTACAGCGTGTGGATAGTACTGGGATTTTAAGGAACGAATCTCTCGCCCAGCTCTCTTTCTTTCTCACGGACTCTATAGCGAGGCTAGCAACTTAACAGAAAGTGCCGACTGCCCAGTTGCTCTGTGAAGTCAGATGAACGGAAGATATTTGTTTAACACGTCACTGGCTCTCGTAACTCTTGGAGGGGAAGTAACGGCAAAGCAGTTTTAGAGCAAGAGAGAAGTAACATTCGATTACGGAGCACCAGAGAGGGAAAACATTCACGAGGAGTGCAACAAGGCTGACTGCATATGATTTCGTCATCTGCTGTGCTGGATTTCGTTAAACGGCAGATCTCACTAGCGGATCATGGCAAGTTCATTACTAGTTCACAGCCTGTCACCTCGACACCGGTCATTCAAATGGCGACAAATGTTATATGAGCATGAATGCAGCATTCAGAATATTAGGGAAGTTTGGATAATAGAACCTCGTTAGTGGGTAGGACACATATTTGCAGTCCCATCACCAGACGCTCAGGTCCACGGCTCTATTTTACAACTTTATCTAACAGATGATCAGACATCGTAAGCAATAAACAGGGCAGACAACCACTTGGTATTGTGTTACAACAAACAAGCAGCTAATCCAACCCTCCAACCCTCTCCTATAACTTCGCCACGCAGTAGCTTCTGGAGAAACTTTATGTTCAGTATCGTAAAGTATAATTTCAAAGTTATATTTTTGCGATTTATTAATATTCTCCTGGTTGTATAATAAACCAGCCAGTTAAAATCTGCATTTGACTCTTATTTAGTTAATGAACGATTCCCTTATCATCTGTAATAAATTTAACAATGAAATTGTGATTTCCCAAGTTAAATTTTAATTCTACGGTCGAGATTTCCTTTGCATGTTAAATTCGTTGTGCACGTTTCACCAGCATTAATCTTAAGCTAACTTTCCTGTGAGTCCGCTTCAAAATATGGATCGCTTGTCTTTTATCTTAAATCGATGTTTAGAGGGGTTTCAATAGTGATGGCTAAAAGTACTGATTTGAATATTAGGAAGTTGTTTAAAAACCAGCTTAAAGAACTCTTCGTGTGCATCCGCGCCCATGCTTTCACACGTTAGCGTTGTCATTAGACTCTTCTTCGAGTAACATACATTAACCAACTGCTTTTTAAGTTGTGCACCTGGTCGAAGATATTCTCTGCGATGCTCTTATGTTTCCCTTATATATCTTTAGCTTTCAAGCATTGTTTTCCTTATAAACTTTTCTGTAGTTTGAGTTGTTGCTATTTTGTTGGTCTCGAAAGTTATTATATTTGTTTTAACGCAGAGCACTTAGCTGATCTGGAGTTCTAGTGTTGCTGGGAATATACGCTGGGTTTATTATGAGGTAATCACTGTTGGCAGCCGGTTCCATGAGAATGAGTGAAACTGAAAACTGAATTTTAAAGGCAGCCAGAATAACAAGGAGAAACAAGAAAAGAAAGACAGAAGATGAGCAACATATAAACCAAGAAGATTACGCAATTGGAGTATATTAGTAACAACAGAGACGAATCACAGATCAAATATAACTTTGAGATGAATTTCCCAAGAAGTAAATTTCCCGACATGTTTACTTTACACACAATAAATATAAGCTAGAGATATGAAAATCTTTGGGGTGTTTCACAGAACTATTTGGAGGACAGTACAATGCAGACACTAAAGTACTATCAACAGGGAAGAAAATGCATATTGGTTAATTATAAAAAGTGATTTAAACTTGATTATAAGAAGTACATATTTCTAGAATAGAAACATTTATCTGAAATCACGTAATTGTAGGCTACTTTTTAGACAGACATGTTAACTTTTCAAGGATCTAACAAGGGAACCTCCCCATCGCATCACCCTCAGATTTAGTTATAAGTTGGCACAGTGGATAGGCTTGAAAAACTGAACACAGATCAATCGAGAAAACAAGAAGACGTTTTGTGGAACTATGAAAAAAATAAGCAAAATATACAAACTGAGTAGTCCATGCGCATGATAGGCAACAGCAAGGATAGTATGAGATGAAGAGCGCCGTGGTCCCGTGGTTAGCGTGAGCAGCTGCGGAACGAGAGGTCCTTGGTTCAAGTCTTCCCTCGAGTGAAAAGTCTACTGTCTTTATTTTCGCAAAGTTATGATCTGTCCGTTCGTTCATTGACGTCTCTGTTCACTGTAATAAGTTTAAGTGTCTGTGTTTTGCGACCGCACCGCAAAACCGTGCGATTAGTAGACGAAAGGACGTGCCTCTCCAATGGAAACCGAAAATATTTGATCGCAAGGTCATAGGTCAACCGATTCCTCCACAGGACAACACGTATGATATATTCTATACGACACTGGTGACGGCATGTGTGTCACATGACAGGAATATGTTGTCGACCAACCTAACTTGTACACTTGGCGAATGGGTAAAGAGATTCTTCTACCTTGCCCGATTTAGGTTTTCTTGTGGATGTGATAATCACTCCCAAAAAAGTAATGAAAACATAAGCGTTTGTCACATAAACTGCAACAAATGAATGCAACAGTTTCACAGTCGCACAGTTTTCCCTGTGCTCTGTCAAAACACATGTTTTTAACGTTTTCAAATTTTTCCGTGTGTAGGCCGTCAAATCCTGCATATGTCCAAGCAAATATGAACATGTCCTGGAATTTTGGAGAGCGAAGTTGATTATGTGTGAGTGCCTGAACTTTGATAATTGTCTAAAAATAAAAAATTAAACTTTTCACTCCAGGGAAGACTTGAACCAAGGACGTCTCGTTCCACAGCTGCTCACGCTAACCACGGGACCAGGTGCTCCTGAGCTCGCATTATCCTTGCTGTTGCCTATCTTGCACATGGACTACTCAGTTTGTATGTTTTGCTTTTTTTTTCACAGTTCCACACAACTTCTTCCTGTTTTCTCAATTGATCAGTGTTCAGTTTTTCAAGGCCTGTCCACTGTGCCAACTTATAACTAAATCTGAGTGGGGTGCGATGGGGAGGTTCCCTTGTAAGTAAGATAGTTTGTCAGTGCAGATTGTAAATACGGATCGGCATATGGCAACTGCAATTTACTGAGCTTCACAAAGGAGGTCAACGTGTAAACAATGTACATTAAAATTTTCAGCAAGAATCACTCGTATTGGCCATCAATTTTCATTCTACTAAAAGTTCACATTTTTAAGTTATAGCAGTCAAAATTTTACGAAAATTTTTACTATTTTTCCAGGCGATCACAAGCAGGTTCTGTCTAGGATAGGACCAGATTAGATTCACTTAAACATAGCAATTCAAAGAAAAGGTGTTTCGCACGCTAAGTAAGTCGACTTGTCTTCTCCCAGGTTTCCACAGACACAAGCTGAGAGGCAGACAGAGAGGCCAGTGAAAAAGCCTGATGCAGAAGCAGTGAGCAGAGCTTTCTGACGCAGCGGTTTGGCACTGATAACAGCGCTCTGTCGCAACGAGCGCCTCCAGGGTGAATACTGCCGAGCGCGCCACTAATTGCACACTGGCTGCGCGTCTGCCGCGCCTTTGAGGCAGGGAGCGCCAAAGGCCGGCAGGCTGGCATCCGCGGCGCTTATCTGTGCTGCCACTGGCGCCAGCAACCCGCATACGTCCACTGCACTGGCACCAGTGCACATTTCCATGCTAATGCGAGCGATCCTGCAGCCACCGTCCTACGCTGCGATGCTTGCTCCCGCACCTGCGGGCACCCCAGCTGATACGTCACGCGCTCTCCGTTTACCGACGAGTACGCCGCTGCCTGTGCTGCTAAACTGCCTGTGCGGGAGATAATTTCAGTATGAAATAATGACTCCATCTCGGCTGCTTAATGCTTCTTTAGTATTCCATTAAGTGCGACACGTTTCGGGCATTGCCCTCATTTTTAATATATACGAAGAAATGTGTCCGTTTGTTTGTAGCCCATACAAATCCACAGTTTCATTCCACTCTTGATGAAATTTAGCACAATGTACCTTCAAGACAAGAGAAAGATCAATGTCTACATAAGATTTGGTAATCTGACTTGAAAATGTAGTCTACGTAATTATTAAACTATATGAAAAAAAAGAAAAACGTAAATTAGTTACAAACAGTGGCGTACTCTTTATTCAGCATGTAAACGTCACTATAGATATTCGGAATTAGTTTATGACATGTTCTATATGCCTGTCATCATTGGTGATGATGTGGCGCAGACGAATAGCTAAATTCTGCATGACCCGCTGAAGTGTCGGAACAGAGATGCTGTTGATGACCTTGTCTTTAATATAACCTTACAAAAAGGAGTCACATGTGTTCAGACCCGGAAAATATGACAGCCAATAGAGTTCCTTGCCAGTGGCCTCTGGGTACCACAGCGCCAGGATGCGGTCGCCAGAATACTCCTCTAGGACATCAAACATTCTCCTGCTTCCATGAGGCTGAGATCTGCGTTGCATGGACCTCATATTGACGAAATTACAGTCACTTTGAATAATGAGGATGAAACCATCTTCTGAAACCTTCAAGTACGACTCTGTAGTCACTGTGACATCAAGGAATACCGCACCGATTACTCCGTGACTGGACACTGCATACCACACTGTCACACGTTGAGGGTGAAGAGACTTCTCGATTGCAAAATGCGAATTCTCTGTCCCACAAATGGACCAGTTTTGCTTTTTGACGAACCCGTCGAAATGAAACTGGACTTCGTCGCTAAACCAAACCATACAGGCATACTAATTCCCTATCATGCACCGCGGCCTGCCTTGCAGTTTGAACGTCCTCACATAAACCGTTCGAAAGGTATGAGTATTTTATTATATACATATCAATAATTGTCACTGTGTATAAAGGGAAAAATTTGTTACCTCTGAGAGTTATTGGCCGATTTACTTCTAATTCCTGCACGGTCCCTCGTGAACATTCGGGCGGACATACGCTACATATTTTCTTGAGAAACGTTGTTACGTCTCATCTTAAAAAGTACTTGACCGATTTACTTCCAATTCCTACATTCAGATGAATCAACGAAGAAAATTAATGAAAAGTTAAACGCCTAGCAAATGAAATATATCGTGGTAAACTGACTGTAGTTCCTATCGCGAGAATAAATTACAGCGGCAATACCAGTCTTGGAGAGAGTACCGTAGCACGAGGTTTGATAGCGGCACGAGTGAAAACTCGAGAATCAGATAGAAACATGGTTGCAAACTCTTATGTATCGATTAGTTGCCGTTATTACATATGAAATATAAGCAAGAAGATCTTTTAATCGGTATTTTACAGTTCTTTTTATTACTAAAATCCGCAGTCCATACAAGCACTATGACAGACCATGGATATAGTACCAAAAATGTCACTAGTTCGCGGGCCGATCGAAAGATCGAACAGAATCTGAGATTTGACGAACTGTGACGTAAATTGTTCGAACACTTCGATGCGTACTCAAACACAGCCCTATCTGAAAAAGTAGAAACTGAGCTGAAACAATAGAAGACAATTTCTCCAGAAACACAATGAGATACTGCTCGCAAAATGTAGCAACGGACTGAGCAACTAATCATCTTTTCACATATCTGAAGATGTATTCATTCGACGCATTCCGTTGGCACGCAGTAATTATAGTACGCCCTTCGATTTAAAGTGATTTCAGTTTTCCACGCATCTTGCATTCGCTACGAGAGGCACAGAATCAGTCACTTTGTGTGGCAGACATTAAACATGACGAGAAACGCCGGGCACTGCACCTAGTTAGCAGTAAGCGACCGATTACTGAAACTATGGTATAATCTGATACCCTCGTGCCACAGCTTGGTTCCATTCATTTATATATTCTGTTACGCTAGTTTGTGCACTCAGTTTGGTCCCCTACTGAAGTTCTAAATACATGGTGTTCGTAGGTACTTGTCTACCGATGTTAAATACCTTGAAAAAAGCATATTTGTGCCATCATCTTTAGAAATGAATGTTATTTTCTACGGTTCTCAGCTATTACAACCCTTTCTGGTGATTGTGGTGGTAAGTTCCGATGGGATTAAACTGCTGAGGTCATCGGTCCCTAGGCTTACACTACTTAATCTTAAACTAACTTACGCTAAGGACAACACACACTCACCAACGCTCGTGGGAGGACTCGAACGTCCGACGGGGGAAGCCGCGCGAACAGTAGCAAGGCGCCTCAGACCACGCGGCTACAATCCGTTTCATAGGAGAAAACACCTCATTCTATCAGAAATACATTTTCGTCAAATATGATCCAGCCACATACATTTTTGTTTGGGTCACATCTGACAGAAATTTATTTTTGATACATTGATGTAACTGTTTTTCTCCTGCGAAGATGGTTGATGGTTGTAATAACAGAACCCGGTAGAAAAGAAACACACAGTTCTACAAATATGCTTTTCTTTCAAAACTGTCTTATGTCCATCGAAATCCTGTTGGTATATTTGCTGTGAGGGTGGAGATCGCTTTTACATATGATCCCCCAGAGATAATTATCAGAATATGATGGAAGGTGTAAGTGGCGTTCCATTAGAGTTGCATGGAGAGCTGCATCAAACCAGTCTTTGGACTGAAGATCACAAAATCAAGGCTAACAGCTGACGATATTGTCCATTGCTTTACATACATATTGATCGACTGTTGTCCCATGACCCATTTGAAAGTGTATACACGACCATTTATTATTGAGGCCCAAATGCACATTTTTACAGTACAACAAGTTTCGAGCTGCCTGCAGTGTCTTCGGATCTATGTAGTTGCGTCAGCATCTCTTCGTGTCTGTATCATAACTACCTATAACACAAAAAAAAAAAAGTTCAAATACGACTGAAAAATGAGTTGCACACAAAAAATTAGAAAAGCCATTAGTATTTTGCAGGGTTACTAATAATTTCAGCCAGACACGTGCTAAAGATTTCTTTATAACTGGTTGGTCCGAAAAGGAGCCCTGCTGATATTCGATACAGAGTCACGTTTATTGACACCTGGTAACTCTCCGAGCTTCTCCTCTTTTCGGTAATCGGATCCTTAAAAGAGCGGAAGACTTGGAGGCAGCAGGTCACAGGACAGGCCCAGAACAGCAAATTGCCGCCGAGTTAGCCTTTGATGAGGGCAGAAAATTTCGAAGGAGCCGAACGCTCGAATAGATCGTAATAAGCGACAGAGCGTAGTAATAACAGCAAGCGTCGCCAGATAAGATAGCGACGTCAGCGACTGTCGCCCCTTAACAAGGCGGCTCTCCCGCTCCGCCCCGCCTGCTCACTCAGGAAACTCGATACGTCAGGCAGCCAGCCATAAAAACGGGAATCCCTCGGCGCTTATATCGCGGAAAGCCCCGCCGAGAGCTAAGAATACATCCACGGTCGGGAAAGAAGACTAGCGTGCGAGAACACAATAATCCCGGCTCGTGGTTCGATGCATTGGCTGATATTGCGAAATTTACGATAGCTCACGCTCTACACGCGGCCGTTTTAGCAGTGCGTGCACGCAGTCGCTGCACGGCTACGCTACGTTTGCGGAAAACGCGCCTGTAGTCCAGCTGGGCGCTCTGAGTGTGTATCACCCAATATCGGTTGGCTTACTAGCTGCAGTCACGGAGGTGCTTTGTATCGGAACTGTAATTGAGCTATCCTGAAACAGGGTCGGGGAGCTTGTAAAGTAACAGCGAGATTATGGAAATCACTAGGTACTGCAAATTGGTACTGTGCATATTATTCTTGCGTAACAGTGTAAACTAAAGGTAGCCTCAACGTAGAGATTGCTTTTGAACGAAGTAGTGCTTTACCAGACATAGTCTTTCCTCAAGCATTTCAATAGACAGTTAACCTTTCTGTGGTTAATGCGATAGATACGTCCTACTACAATAATATGCTGGTTTTAGCCCTTGCAAGTCTGTATCTCACATCTGTCTAGTGCGAGCATGTAGCGAGATGCCGTCGCAATTTGGAGAAAAATATGACGGGCCATGGGATGAATATATAGAAGGCTGTAAGCGATCAGATGGGCCGGGTGTGTTTATAGTGGATCAGGGCATTTACTTCTCGAAAATCGGATCGAATCATCATCTTCTCCATTCCAAGAATGTCTGAAATAACTGTCTTTTCTTATACATCATAGACTTCGTTTTGAATCGTTACTGAACCTCAGTAATTTTGCTGCTACGTACGTAATTTGTATTTGGTGGAAAGTATGTGTACCAGAAAACGTCGTAGAATGTGGAAAAAATTGCTGTGTGATATATCAAAGGCAACTTCAAATGTTATGTCAAAAATTGGTGTACGATATTTATAATTTTCACTGGCAGAGGAATAACTGTGTTTTAATACTGATTTGGAACCCTTTTTCCATAATTGCATCCTTAAAAAATCTCTTAAAATAAAAAATTCAACTCTGATAATTCTTGGTTCACATGAAAACATTTATCTAGTTCGGTTTGGACTTGTTGTAGACGAATGTTAATCGATTGCACAAGCGAATTTGTGTTTCTATCACTCATAATGATAAAGTGCGCCGGCCGGAGTGACCGAGCGGTTCTAGGCGCTACGGTCTGGAATCGCGAGACCGCTGCGTTCGCAGGTTCGAATTCTGCCTCGGGCATGGATGT
Organism: Schistocerca piceifrons; assembly: GCF_021461385.2. Classification (NCBI taxonomy): domain Eukaryota; kingdom Metazoa; phylum Arthropoda; class Insecta; order Orthoptera; family Acrididae; genus Schistocerca; species Schistocerca piceifrons. The sequence continues at coordinate 800,228,775 of NC_060139.1, forward strand.
GTGTGATGTCCTTAGGTTAGTTAGGTTTAAGCAGTTGTAAGTTCTAGGGGACTGATGACCTCAGCAGTTAAGTCCCATAGTGCTCGGAGCAATTTGAACCATTTGATAAAGTGCGGTTTGCACACAGTTCTTGCCCGAAAGCTGAGTGGATTTACACACAGCGTTTTAGGTAGTACCAAGAAGTTCGCCTTTACATTAGGTGCAATGTTCCCTAAGGTATTACCTGTTATCCAAACCTCTTCTGCAAGTTTACTTGAAGTAAACTTCGTACTTTTCCAACTTCCTTTTCCGTATAATTTGCTGAATCTGTTGAACAAGATCGAAGAAACATTGAAAACAGTAATGTTAGTCTCACTTGCAGTGCAGAAGACCAAGTCACATAGAACTCCCTCGACAATGCTGCACTGCCTCCTACCAACAGCTATATATCTTCGGAATAGTTTTTCTTAATAATTTTGAGAGCTTCATTTTGGCGCGTATTTCGTACTTCGTGTGAATCTTTGTTCCATTCAGACAGTTCACGTTCAGGTTTTATAAAACGGAATCGTCTTTGTACACTGCTGAACTTTAAGCGTTTCACCTCTCTTTTGTTTAACCAAAAAAATTGCAGCCTTTCATTTGACAATACGTGTTTTCTTCGGGCTGGGATTCTGATTAGCGCAACAATCATCGTTCGAACAACAGTCCATGGAATCGTTAGTTATATCTCGTTTCTTGTATTGTTTCCACAATTTTTAACGAAATGTCGACATCATTCGATCGAATATCCAAAAAATTAACTAATAAATGACACATATATAAGTCTTCAAGAGAAAAAGGCGATTTCGATTGCATACCACCTTCTTCATATTTCATCTTTGCAAGGTAGAAAACGATAACTGGATTCCACATTACTGTGAAACTCTGGAGCCTGCACAAATAGAAATGTTATTAACTACTATATACGAAGAAAACACAAAGAAAAATAATTCAGTATTATCCCCACTGTTAACATTTAGCTATTCTGCATGTGCAATTGATAATTAATATGGATATTAAATGGGTTGAAAATTCAAGCAAATGGTAACTGCGAACAACTGTGGCAGAGAAACTATCATTGGAAATGGAAATTCGTTTCAGAAATTACGGTAGTGTTGTGCGGTGTTATCTGTTTACCAATTTGCCGTCAACCAACGCTATAGACTCTCCGTTTTGCACATGCGTTGTCTGCCACAGCAACGGCACCTAATGACCTACGAATATAGCAATTTTCAACATATTTTTAAAAATACTTTCAATGAGTCGTAGCAGCTAAAATTTCGACATTATGTTTCTTTCAGTGTATTCTTCCTCTATAAAAATTTCAAGGCAGGTTTCGGCATGACGGATGGAACAGTTCCCTTGTTGAACTGTTTTCATTATTCTTGAACTGAAAGTGATTCACCTTGTAGCCACATTGGTCGATAGGAACTTGTCGGTGTCCTCTACATGTTAGACGATTTAATAGTTCGTTTTGCTGTCACAAACGTCATAAAGATAACGTGCCGATCTATCAATGATGGCGATGCCATTATTTCTTTACATTGCATGCGGGTACTGGCTGCGTTATCCACTCTAGTACAACTTTCAGAGAAAGCGATGTTCAAATATGAAACATCGAAGAGGTAACATGCTGTCAAAAACTCCAGTGTCTACGTGTTCCATCGAACTACATATAATTTCATAGGAAAACATTCAATCACAGTCGCAAAAGTTTAGTTAAAGGTGCATGAGCAAGTGATGTTTTTTCTAATGTTATCCAACGAGACCCATACAGATATACTCAGGTTCACTAAAATGTATGGAGTGTGAAATGAAAGAAGACGTTGTTATTTGTGTAGTTAACCGGCGGTTGTGCATAAAAGATCTCTTTCTTTCACAGAAGCAAAGAGTGATACTCACTGCTACTTCAGAAGACCTGCATCCGAAGTAGACTCATCAGATAAGCACTAATGTTAATAAACTGTTAGTAAATAGGTTAAAAATGTCATTACAACAAGTACAGGGTTATTACAAATGATTGAAGCGATTTCACAGCTCTACAATAACTTTATTATTTGACATATTTTCACAATGCTTTGCACACACATACAAAAACTCAAAAAGTTTTTTTAGCCATTCACAAATGTTCGATATGTGCCCCTTTAGTGATTCGGCAGACATCAAGCCGATAATCAAGTTCCTCCCACACTCGGCGCAGCATGTCCCCATCAATGAGTTCGAAAGCATTGTTGATGCGAGCTCGCAGTTCTGGCACGTTTCTTGGTAGAGGAGGTTTAAACACTGAATCTTTCACATCACTATGCATGAAACTTTCCCGCACGCGTTCAACCGTTTCTTCGCTCACTGCAGGCCGACCCGCTGATTTCCCCTTACAGAGGCATCCAGAAGCTTTAAACTGCGCATACCATCGCCGAATGGAGTTAGCAGTTGGCGGATATTTGTTGAACTTCGTCCTGAAGTGTCGTTGCACTGTTATGACTGACTGATGTGAGTGCATTTCAAGCACGACATACGCTTCCTCGGCTCCTGTCGCCATTTTGTCTCACTGCGCTCTCGAGCGCTCTGGCGGCAGAAACCTGAAGTGCAGCTTCAGCCGAACAAAACTTTATGAGTTTTTCTACGTATCTGTAGTGTGTCGTGACCATATGTCAATGAATGGAGCTACAGTGAATTTATGAAATCGCTTCAATCATTTGTAATAGCCCTGTATAAGTATCAATGGCGCTTATCTGATCGAAAGGAAAATATTGGCCGCAGCATTCACCGCAGTGTTACGAAGATCAAACTGGAAACTGTAGCATGAAGTTACTGCAACACGAATTGTTATCGAGCTTCGAAACTGTGAACTTTGTAGCTAAGGCACTTGCAGTTACGTCTCTTCGAGAGAATAAGGTTCCCGACCAATGAAAATGCGTTGGAGCTGTGGAGTATCGCTTAAGGCGCTTCATTAAATAAAAATATAATTTACTTGAGGCTTGTATCAGCAGCACCTGCGATTTACAGTGAAAAATTGTAGCGATGAAAACGGCAAGAAATCCTGAAGCACATTTCGCAGTTTTTGTTCTACGTGTCTATCAATAAGAATTGGTTGAATGGTGGGCGTTTATAAATGCAAAATGTTCCGAAACTATTCGCCTATTCGACTCAGTCGCAATCATTACCACCTTCTGACAACAGTGAACACGGTAGGTGAAAACGGCTGATATGCATCTGGTATGCGTGTCTGTGAATGGAAATGGACGAGCTGCAGTGAAAGTGTATCGATACCGGTTTCCCAACGATGGGTTCCACAACACCATAAATTCGGATCTCTACATCGTCTGCTACGTGAAACAAGCACTTTCCTTACAAGTATGCTTGATGCAGATCGGAATCTAGCGGTGTGAACTCCCTAAATGGAAGAAGAGACTGCGACATCCCCAAGACACTCCATCCACAAATGCAGGAGTACTGCACGCACCCTTGGCGTTAACCATAGCCTTGTGTAGAACGTGTTAGATGATCAGCAGCTCCATCCTGTTCATTTTCAGCACATGGCTGCTGTAGTATCTGAAGATTTTTCCCAAGCCGTGCAATTAGCACAATGCTTTTTATAACTGACTTGCCTATATCCTTTATTTCCTACCGAGGTCCTGTACATCGACGAGGCTTTGTTTACTCATGAACGCTGTTCCAATATCCACAATTCGCACTTTTGAGCAAATGTGAATCCTTCAAATATTGGACCTCGTGCTCATCAAAGCGATTCAGTGTTAACGCGTGGGCCAGTATTCTCTGTGACAGGTCGATTGGACCGTACATTCTTCCATCTCGCCTCAGCGAGCGGAGATATGGCATCGTCGTGGAACATGGATTGCCTGATCTGCTGAAGGATGTATCTCTGAATGTTAGCTGAAGGATGTAATTCCAGCACGATTGGGGCTAGTTTTACCATTGCAGTGAGAAATTATCTGAGAGCTACCTTCCGGAATCGATGAATCGGTCGAGGTGGACCGTAGCCTGACCATGAAGGTCAACTGACTTCAGGATTTCCCCCTCTGGGTTCCCATGAAGCAGGTGGTGTATGAAACCGTTTTGGAAAGAGAAGAAGATCTCATCGCTAAAATTGCCGTCGCTGCTATTACCATTACGGACATCACAGGAATCTCCGAACGGGCACAACAATCAATGGTTGGACGGTGTACTGCCTGCATACAGGCCAATCGTCGCGCATTCGAGCAGTTTCTATGGTGCCACTGCTGCAATAACTTGGTAAACTTCATTCTCTGTAAATCGTATCTAGTATCAGGAAATACCATTAGTTGCAATATGTGCTATAACTGAATGTATTTGTTTCGATATTTTCTATCTCCCACATTAATTTGAACGAATTTTCTGTACTCTCTGCTTATCGTACGAGTAGCGTTCAGTAAGTGGTGCAACACTTTTTTCCTGAAAACAGTTTGGTTTTATTCAGGATTCCAATACACCATATTATTCCCCACTCTTTTGGCTATAATATCTTATCTTCCAACACAATTTCCGTTCAACGCGACGTCCTTACGCCACCTTTTTGGGATCTGTATGTCCGCATAGTAATACTCCACTGCTCGACGTCGAAGCGAACGTCTTGCTGCATCAATGACCTCCCCATCATCGACGTACTGCTTACCACGGAGTGCATTCTTCATTGTAGACGAAACAGATGGAAGTCGGAAGGTGCAAGATCTACATCTACATTTAGATCCGGGCGTTGGTTGGCTGAGGAAGAACAGTCCAATGAAGGATTGTGGGCTCCTCTCGGATGCACAGACTTCTGTGAGGCCTTGCATTGCCATGGAGAAGGAGAAGTTCGTTTGCATTTTTGTGATGACGAACACGCTCAAGTCGTATCCTCAGGTTCCTGAGGCTAGCACAATACACTTCAGAGTTAACTTTTGTACAATGACAGAGGACATAAAAGAGAATAATCCTTTCAGAGTACCAGAAGACCATCATCATAACTTTACCGGCTTTTCTCCAATATAATACTTGTCACTTTTCGACAGTTTTCTGAGTTTACTACGGAACATGAAATCGTGTCATTCATTGCACAGCTCATATGATTGACAATATGGTCACGACTAGTGGATATGGAAATCGACTGCCCAGTGAGTGGAAGTAAAAATTGTTTTGCTTAAATATTTATCAAAAGATCAGCAAAATCACTGAAGACAATCAATGTCTTAGCGTACCTCTCTGTATCAGTCGCTCTAAAATCACCACAAACTAAATAATACTTACATACGTATTATTTTTTGTGATGTCAGAATAACCCATGAATGCGTATTGTGGTCGGCAACCAAACGTTGAAGGTACAATTGTTACAGTAGAGTTAAACTTCGATGAACGGAGTACAGGGTAAGATGAAATTTGTGCGTTTCAAAGAAGGAACTGGATATTTTGATCAGCTGTGCGGTGTCTGGCAGACATTATATTTTTCTCTATTATTTGTAACCTTTAGATACGAAGCTGAAGCTAATGTCAATTGATGAAGTGATAGAAAATAAAGTGAAAATAAATGAGTTTTATGCTATTATTCAAAGTTTCCGTCTGTCAATACGACACCTGTTCACATTATAACTGGATTGAATATAGTTCATATGGACTATACACTGCTCTTCAAGCTAATCTATTTACAAATTAATGAAGTTAAATGTTGTACCAAAAGCGTAGAAGCTGACGCATGCTATGACCAGGCAGTTGAGATAATCAGTCGATAAATATCCGAAAAGACTCATGATTTAGAAATGGATTATAGCTAGGTGAAAGTAACCTTTCTTCAGTCTTAAATACGAAGCTCTCACAATCCCAAAGGTACTTTATTGATACGCTCTGCACTCACGGACGCCTATTCACACACAACACACGCAACACTCACATATAGATGAATTTTGTTAACAGTTATTTATATAAAACCGAGAGTATCATCTAACAGGTCATGTTTAATACGTCAGCGACGCCTTGAGATATTTTGGGGATTGTATGGGTGATATTTATCGTCAAACTTCAATGAGTTCGGAAATGACTCGCGCGAATCTCTCAAAGGGGATAGACCCCTGAAGCGTCCGCTGCTCGCTGCGCAGGGGATTTCCCGCTGAATCCTGACCAATGCGGTGTGTTTCTCTCTGCGTTGAGCAGATTTAACGGTTGGGAAATTCATCTCCGTCCAGTGCGTCATGTTTATTGACTGCAATACAGATCGGGGAAAAAAGCAGTTCTGCTTTACATCTATGTATTTTGTAACGACGCATGATTTTTTTTGGGTCATTGATATCAAACTTCTTTTCCTTTATTACAACAAGAAAATTCTAACCATCATCATCGAAGTTTTGAATTGAATCCACTCGCTTCCGATGTTTCCTGGGACAACGCTTTGTTACTGGACTTCGTGAATGGCTGTATTTTGCCATTTTCATTATTGGACTACTGTTAGTAAGTAATAGTAAAATCGATTTTATGCGATGTTTAGAAAGTACTGCGTGATTTCGTAAAGCATACAGCTCTTAAATATTTCAAAAAAGTCGTTTACATGTAACACCATTAAATAAAGAAAAAGCTAATTTCATCTTTGTGAGCGTTGCGTGTTTTCTTTCAGTTACCTTCTGTATTATGACGTAGCAGCTTTTTGTGTATGGTTAAAGTTTCAAGAGTTATGTTACTTGCCACTGACATATCATGCGAATGTTACTTTCATCCTCAAGTTATGCACACCAATGTGTAGGTCGCTATGTTGTCCTATGTTTTGTCCTCCTTCCTCGTCGAAGTAGAAATATGCAGTTTCAACGAAGAGATCAAAACAGAGAAGACTAGAAAAGTATACACACTTGGACAGAGTAAGATGTGGGGTGACTACATCATTTTTGCTATAGCATTTCAGTATTTAAGGCCACATTTATCACATTACAAAAATATTTACCACAAGTTGCAGCAGTGCATTGTGCTTTAATGATTCCACAGCAATTTAGACTATGCATCATTCTATGCCACCATCTCGGGTATAGATGCCATTATAGATAGATTATTAGTAAAATTTAAAAGTAATTTCTTAAGGTAATCCAACCGTCACCATGACTACGCCTTTAACTTGCGGAGCTTGGCAAACAAGTGAAAGAACCGCAACTTCGAAAGTCCTTCTGCCTGGTCTGCAGAAGGGCACTAAAATTGGTCAGTCAGCGGACACTGTTCTCCCACAGCCGGTCTTTCTTTATTTCACAAAAAAATTCTCTAGTTTGATGAAGCTGTGCAAGTGATCGAGAGATGCGGCAAACTTATCCACTGGAATGAAAATTTATTCGTATTCAGTGTTCTCCAAATAAAAGTTGACCAGAAACGGAATCATAACACGACTCGAGGAATCTTTTCTCGTGTTTAAAATCTTTTCAACCATTTACGGTTTTTATTCGTTACGGAGCCAATCTTCTACTATTTTGCCACTATGGTTTGTATATGAGACTTCGCTAGACGGTTTTCAAAAGTTGGCTCTGAACACTATGGTACTTAACATCTGAGGTCATCAGTCCCCTAGAACTTAGAACTACTTAAACATAACCAACCTAAGGATATCACACACATCCATGCCCGAGGCAGGATTCGAACCTGCGACCGTAGCGGTCGTGCGGTTCCAGACTGAAGCGCCTAGAACCGCTCGGCCAAAACGGCCTGCTAGACGGTTTTCCAAAGCACTTCTCCTCTTTAACTGTTGTACAGCATGTTTCTGGACACGTTTTCCACAAGCATCGAAATCAGGGGTTCACCATTTTCCATGATGAGTAGTTGTCCTATTCATTATCAAGGGTCAGTCTTATACGCTGAAGCGCCAAAGAAACTGGTATCGGCATGAATTTTCTAATGCAGAGGTATGTAAACAGGCAGAATACGGCGCTGTAGTCAGTGGCTACGCCTATATAAAACAAGTGTCTGGCTCAATTGTTAGATCGGTTACTGCTCCTACAATGGGATGTTGTGAACATTTAAGTGAGTTTGAACGTGGTGTTATAGTCGGCGCACGAGCGATGAACACTGTATTTCCGAGGTAGCGCTGATGTGGGGACTTTCCCGTACGACCATTTCACGAATGTATCGTGAATATCAGAAACCCGGTAAAACATCAAATCTTCGACATCGCAGCACCCGGAAAAAGATACTGCAAGAGTGGAACCAACGGGGACCGAAGAGAATCGTTCAACGTGACAGAAGTGCAACTCTTGCGCAAATTGCTGCAGATTTCAGTGCTTGGCCATCAACATGTGTGAGCGTGCGAACAATTCAACGAGACATCATCGATAGGGGCTTTCGGAGCCGAAGGCTCATTCCTGTACCCTTGATGACTGCACGACACGAAGCTTTACGCCTCGCCTGGGCCCGTCAACAACGACATTGAACTGTTGATGATGGGAAACATATTATCTGGTCGGCGAGTCTCGTTTCAAATTGTATCGAGCGGATGTACGTGTACGGGTATGGAAAAAACCTCATGAATGCATGGACACTGTGTGTCGCAGGGGACTGTTCAAGCTGGTAGAGGCTGTGTATTGGTGTGTGCCGTGTGCAGTTGGAGTGATATTGGACCTCTGATACACTTAGATACGCCTCTGATAGATGACACATCAGATCACCTGCATCCATTCATTCCATTGTGCACTCTGACGGACTTGGGGAATTCCACCATACAATGCGACACCCCACACTTCCCGGAACATTCTACTGAGTTTAAATACTTCCGCTGCCCACCAAACTCCCCAGACATGAACATTATTGAGCGTATCTGGGATGCCTTGCCACGTGCTATTCAGAAAAGGTCTCCATCCCATCTTACTGTTTCGCATTTATGGACAGCCTTGCAAGATTCTTGGTGTCAGTTTTCTCCATGCCACGTCGTGTTGCGGCACTTCTGCGTGCTCGCGGGGACCCTACACGATAGTACGCAGGTGCACCAGTTTCTTTGGCTCTTCAGTGTAAATACTTTAAGGGCCAGTTTCATTTTTCCCACCTTGTAGTTCCAACAGCGCTCCATGGGCAACTTTGTTCCAGCCAGACAGATATCTTTCTTGAGTGTTGTATGTGAGCAAAGCCTCTGTGAAGAGGCAAGGCAATCTGGGCGATACTCTGACTGGATGATGACGGTCTTTCGCCTGTGGCCACTGACTTCCGCTGTGCAGCACTGTGGTTTCGTAGAATTGCCTGCTCATACATATGATCACTCAGGGCTTCTGCCTGGGTGGAGGAGCCGCCTGACAACGTGACAGAAGAGAAGTGCGTCAATTTGGTAGACATAGGGGATATAGTATTAGAGAATGAAAATGTGTGATCAAGTGACACAGAAAGAGTCACTAACGTTCTTCAGAATTTCAAACACAAATAGGCTCAGGGTCAACCAAGCAGCTGTCAAACTGCAAACAAATTGCCGGACTTTTGGAAGAATTTCATTCTTATAATCCTGGAAGAAAAGATGGATAAAAGCGAAAACTATCACATAATCAGCTTAACAGCAAATCCAGCAATTTTGGTGACGAGAGAAATACACTGAAGTTAGTTAAGATTCTGATAGATGACAATTTTCGTTTTAAGAAAAGTGAAGGCATGAGAGAGGCAGTCCTGTCAAACTGGACAAGGATCTGTTGATCGAGAAAAAGCGTTGGACTGCACAACATGGTGAAAGGTATTTAATGTTCTCAGAAATATAGATGCAAGTTATATGTAAAGACAGCTGTCGCGTGCTTCCCTACCTGGTGTGGTGCATTCTGTTTCGATACTAGGAGTTCTAAGTGTTAATTACCCTTCTCGTAAGGTAGTCCCATAGGAAGAAGCCAGGAGACGTTAAATCGGGCGAACATGAGGATCAGAATCCTTCAGAGATGATTCGATCACCATGAATTGCTCATGAATTATTTTTGTACTTGCGATAACTATCTCCTATCAATGATAACGTTCATCTGACTCAAGAAGCGAAATAAACTGTATGATGATGATTTGGTCCGCAACATTCTATGAAACTAGAGCCCAGTATTCCACACCTCTATACATCACTTCCCAGTCCAATTTAATGACAGCGCCACGTGTTTTACGAAATATATCTGGATTTAATTGTGTTTCGACTGTAGTCACATATACACTTAGGTTAAATCACATCTCATCATCGTACATTCTGTGATTCTATGTATGTCAACAGAGACTAAAACCATGACACTTTTCTTTATCTGCCGCGTGTAGGTCGCGCACACTACGAATATCACATGCACGAAATTTTAACTTCTATAACTCTTTCTGAACACTACCATCCAAAATATGAGATTAGGCACACCGGTTCCTCAGAATTTTTTTTAATGAGAACGTTGTGTTACAACCATCACCTTAGTCAGGTTGCTATCCGTCGAAATGGTCAATTCCACGGCATTTGGATATTTCCTGTAAAAGGCGTCATTAACATTTGGATCGACCTACTGGTAAAAAAACACTGCAGCTACATTACTGGCCATTAAAATTGCTACACCAAGAACAAATACAGATGATAAACGGGTATTCATGGACAAATATATTATACTAGAACTGACACGTGGTTACATTTTCACACAATTTGGGTGCATAGATCCTGAGAAATCAGTACACAGAACCAACACCCCTGGCCGTAATAACGGCCTTGATACGCCTGGGCATTCAGTCAAACAGAGCGTGGATGGCATGTACAGGTACAGCTGCCCATGCAGCTTCAACACCACACCGCAATTCATCAAGAGTAGTGACTGGCGTATTGTCACGAGCCAGTTGCTAGGCCACCATTGACCAGACGTTTTCAATTTGTGAGAGATCTGGAGAATGTGCTGGCCAGGGCACCAGTCGAACATTTTCTGTATCCAGAAAGGCCCGTACAGGACCTGAACCATGCAGTCGTGCATTATCCTGCTGAAATGTAGAGTTTCACAGGGATCGAATGAAGGGTAGAGCCACGGGTCGTAAACACATCCGAAATGTAACGTCCACTGTACAAAGTGCCGTCAATGCGAACAAGAGGTGACCAAGACGTGTAACCAATGGCACCCCATACTATCACGCCGGGTGATGCGCCAGTATGGCGACGACGAATACACGCTTCCAATGTGCGTTCACCGCGATGTCACCAAACCGGATGCGACCATCATAATGCTGTAAACAGAACCTGGATTCATCCGACAACATGACGTTTTGCCATTCGTGCACCCAGATTCGTCGTTGAATACACCATCGCAGGCGCTCCTGTCTGTGATGCAGCGTCGAGGGTAACCGCAGCCATGGTCTCCGAGCTGATAGTCCATGCTGCTGCAAACAATGTCGAACTGTTCGTGCAGATCGTTGTCTTCTTGCAAACGTCCCCATCTGTTGACTCAGGGATCGAGACGTGGCTGCACGATCCGTTAACATCCGTGCAGATAAAATGCCTGTCATCTTGACTGCTAGTGATACGAGGCCGTTGGGATCCAGCACAGCGTTCCGTATTACTCTCCTGAACGCACCGATTCCATATTCTGCTAACAGTCATTGGCTCTCGACAAACGCGAGCAGCAATGTCGCGATACGATAAACTGCAATCGCGATAGGCTACAAACCGACCTTTATCAAAGTCGGAAACGTGGTGGTACACATTTCTCCTCCTTACACGAGGCATCACAACAATGTTTCACCAGGTAACGCCGGTCAACTGCTGTTTGTATATGAGAAATCAGTTGTCAACTTTCCTCATGTCAGCACGTCGTAGGTGTCGCCACCGTCGCCAGCCTTGTGTATATGCTCTGAAAAGCTAATCATTTGCATATCACATCATCTTCTTCCTGTCGGCTAAATTTCGCGTTGTAGCACGTCATCTTCGTGGTGTAGCGATTTTAATGGCCAGTAGTGTACATTAATTGACATATTGCCACAAAACTCAACACTGAAATAGAAAAATCTCATAACATTTTGCATTCTTGTAGCCTCAATTCAGACGTCTGCCGCGAGGAGGAAACAGTGAGCTGATAGGCATGATGGCGACAGGCTCTGAGAGAGCGTGTGTTGTGCTTGAAATGCATTCTCATCAGTCTACCGTAACAAGTGCAATGACACTTTAGAACGAGGTTAAACAAAGATTCATCAACTGCCATTTTCATGAGGCGCTGGTATGCGCAGGACGCCTCTGCAAATGAAAATCAACGAGTCGGTCTGCAGTGAGTGAAGAAACGATTAAGCCATGTCTCAGCAATATCCTTTCTTTTTAGGAGTGCTAGTCTTGCAAGTTTCGCAGGAGAGCTTCTGTAAAGTTTGGAAGGTAGAAGACGAGGTACTGGCGGAAGTAAAGCTGTGAGGACGGGGCGTGAGTCGTGCTTGGGTTGCTCAGTGGTGGAGCACTTTCCCGCGAAAGGCAAAGGTCCCGAGTTCGAGTCTCGGTCCGGCACACGATTTTAATCCGGCAGGAAGTTTCATATCAGCGCACACTCCGCTGCAGACTGAAAATCTCAGCCGGCTGGTGTGGCCGAGCGGTTCTAGGCCCTTCAGTCCGGAACCGCGCGACCACTACGGTCGCAGGTTCGAATCCTGCCTCGGGCATGGAAGTGTGTGATGTCCTTAGGTTAGTTAGGTTTAAGTAGTTCTAAGTTGTAGGGGACTGATGACCTCAGACGTTAAGTCCCATGTGCTCAGAGCCATTTGAACCATTGTTTTGATGATCGCATTCAAGAATTAATGTGTTCTGTACAATCCTACAGTCTATTTTTCTTCTGCCAAAAGGCCGTTCGTTACAGATCACGTGTATCTGGACATGTTGGAAAATTGGCTCGTGCCGAAACTGGAGACCAACTGTTGGGACTTCATCTACATACTGCTCCACCACAGTTTCATGATGTTCGTGAATTCTTAAATAAGAAATTGAGGAACAGATGGATTGGCCGTGGTGGAGCTCATAATCAGAAATTCATGTTATTGCCTCCACTTTATCCCTACCTCACCCTCTCTAGTTTTTTTTTTGTGTGTGAGGTTATATGAAAGATACAATGTTCATACCTCCTCTACCAACAAACCTACCAAAACTGCGAGCTCGCATCAACAGCGGTTTTGAACGAAGAGATATGGACATGCTGCGCCGAACGTGTGAAGAACTCCATAATCGACTGTTATCTGCAGATTCAGAAGGGTAGCACACGTAATAAGTCAAAAGAACTTTTTGGATATATCTGTGTGTGTGTGAAAAACCCTGTAACAATAAGTCAAACAATACGCTAAGGTGAAAAAAAAAGACATGGGACAGTGAAAAGCCCACATACAGATGGCGGCAGTTTCGTGACACAAGGTATAGAGGGCAGTACATTCGCAGAACTGTCAGTTTTACACAGGTGATTATGGCCGCACGACGGAAATTTGAATCGGGGATGGTATTTGGAGGTAGACGCATGGGATGTTCCATTTCTGAAATCATTAGAGAATTCAGTATTCCGAGATCCACAGTATTAAAAGTGCGCCGAGAGTACCAAACTTGAGACGTTACCTCTCACCACACGCAACACAGTGGCCGATAGCCGTCGCCTAACTACCGAGAGCAGCAGCGTTTGGGTGTAGTTGTCACTGGTAACAGGCAAGCAACATTTCTGAAATAACCATGTGGGACGTACGACGAAGTATTATTACGACAGTGCGCCGAAATCTGGCGTTAATGGGCTATGGTAGTAGACGACCGACGCAAGTGCCTTTACTAACAGCACGACATCGCCTACGGGGTCTCTACTGGGCTTGTGTCCGTGTACGTTGGACCCTAGACGAATCGAAAACCGTGAGCTGGTCAGATAAGTCCAAAGTTTCAGTTGATAAGAGTCAATGGTAGGGTTCGAGAGTGGCGTAGACCCTACGAAACCATGGACGTAACTTGTCAGCAAGGCACTGTGCAAAACTGGTGGCGGCTCCATAACAGTGTGGGCTGAGTTTACATGGGACGGGTTGGCTCCTATGGCCCAGGTGCACGGATTACTGACTGGAAATGCCACTTGGAGACCATCTACAGCCAAACAATTGCGGAATTTTTATGGATCACAATGCTGGCCGAAATTGTTCGCAACTGGTTGGAAGAACATTCTGGACAATTTGAGCTAATGATTTGACGAACCAGATCACCCGTCATGAATCCCATCGAACATTGATGGGATATGATCGGGAGTCACATCTTGCACAACATCCTCCATCGACAATCCTTTCACAACTATGGACGGTTATGGAGGCAGCACAGTTCAGTACTCCTGCAGTGGACAACAACTTGTTGACTGCATGTCACATCCAGTTCCTGCGCTACGCCGGGCAACAGAAAGTCAAATACGATATTAGGAGGCATCCCATACTTCTGTCACCCCAATGTATAACAACAGCAATTCTGTGAGATCGCCTCAACCGTTTACAGTAACCTTCACAATGAAAACTATTGGGGAAATCGCATGTATGCCAAGAAATGAACTGCACTGAGAACCAGACGTAATGTGACATGCACTTGTTACATTAGTCCCTTCGTTTGCTGTCGGTAACGCTTGTGGTGTTATCAGATGAGACCAATGCAATGGAGCTCCTATTTATAGACATATCTGTTTTCATGTACGCGACTGTTTGATCGCACTCTACATGAATGAAACTGGTGACGCGATGGTTACATGCTTTCCTTGTAAGTGCGCCATCAAAAATGCCAAGCGTGTGCTTATCCCCTTCCCACTTGAATAGTACCAGTAGATCCATGTGGAAGGAACAGGCTGAACACTTCTATTTTCATGTGCACGACTGTTCTGTCACTACTGTATCGCGAAAAAGGAAAAAAAAACTGGTCACCCCATGTGTACATACACTATGCAATAAAAAGTATCCGGACACCCCGAAAAACATAGTTTTTCATATTAGGTGCATTGTGCTGTCACCTACTGCTAGGTACTCCATATCAGCGACCTCAGTAATCATTAGACATCGTAAGACAGCAGAATGGGGTGCTCCGTGGAACTCAAGAACTTCGAACGTAGTCAGGTGATTGGGTGTCACTTGTGGCACACGTCTGTACGCAAGGTTTCCACACTCCTAAACATCCCTAGGTCCACTGTTTTCGATGTGATAGTGAAATGGAAACTTGAAGGGACACGTACAGCAAAAAAGCGTACAGACCGACATCGTCTGTTGACTGCCGGAGACCGCCGACAGTTGAAGAGGGTCGTAATGTGTAATAGGCAGACCTATCCAGACAATCACAAAGGAACTCCAAACTGCATCAGGATCCACTGCACGTACTATGACGGTTAGGCTGGTGGTGAGAAAACTTACATTTCGTGGTCGAGTCGCTGCTCATCACGCCGGTAAATGCCACACGTCGCCTTGCTTGGTGTTACGAGCGTAAATATTGGACGACTGAACAGTGGAAAAAACGTTGTGTGGACTAACGAATCACGGTACAAGATGTGGCGATCCGATGGCAGAGTGTAGGTATGGTGGATGCCCGGTGAACGTCATCTATAACCGTGTGTAGTGCCAACAGTAAAATTCGGAGGCTTTGGTGTTGTGGGGTGGTCGTGTTCTTCATGGAGCTAGCTTGAACCCCATGTTATTTTGCGTGGCACTATCACAGCACAGGCCTAAATTGATGTTTTAAGCACCTTCTTGCTTCCCACTGTTGAAGAGCAATTCGGGGCTGGCGATTGCACATCTTTCAACGTGACCTAGCATCAGTTCATAATTCACGGTGTGGTAACACGACAATAACATTCCTGTAATGGACTGGCTTGCACACAGTTCTTACCCGAATCCTATAGAACCCCTCTGGGTTGTTTCGGAACGCCGACTTTGTGCCAGGCATCACCGATCGACTTCGATACCTCTCCTCACTGCAGCATTCCGTGAAGAATGGTCTGCCATTCCCCAATAAACTTTCCAGGCCTAGACCGAACGTATGCCTGCGAGAGTGGAAGCTGTCATCAAGGTTGAAGGTGGGCCAACACCATATTGATTTCAGCATTACCGATGGAGGGAACCAAGAACTTGTAAGTCATTTCCAGCCTGGTGTCCGGCTACTTTTGATCACATAGTGTACTTTTCTTGTATCACCATTGTTGCTTAGCGTGCGCTTGCCCTGCACCGTTGAATAATTCCAGTAGCCCCGCATGAAAGACGCGTGACCCTGCCAACATGCTGGATAGAGGCGGTCTCATTACGGACGTCCAGCGCCCCGCCGGTCGACGTGTATTGGTGGACCGGGCGTCACTAGGGGAGTCGTCGTTCCCTGCGCCGGAATGCCTGTAAGCCCAGTAAGGGGTGCCAGACGCCTGGAACGCGTAATTCCGGACTCAGGACGGGTGGTGGGGAGGGAGCGGAACACGGCGCATGCGCGGGAGCGGAGTTCCTAGAAAGTGGCGCACAGTAATCTCTGGTTCGCATCTCGTCCCTAGCCGGCTACGGGCACCGCCCAAGACAGAAATACTTTGCGCGCCTGGGCGGCTGCAGCAGGCGGCTGTAGGGGCTCGGTAGCAGCTTGGAGAAAATGAGTAAATAAAACGCCTGGAGCCGATGTCCTCATTCACGGGCATGTGGTAGGGTCTGGAGCTCAGCTGGTATGATCTGTAGGAAAGGGCACGTAATATACAATATGGACCAAGAGCGAACAATAAGAACTGAAGAGGAAGAAGGAAGCAGTACTATTACAAAAGCTGTGAGGCAATCGTGGTGCCTTTCTTCCATTCTGTCCAAACTGTAAATCAAAGAAACAGCGCCTGCAAAATTTAAAAGAGGGAAAAAGAATCAGGAATATGATTAAAACCGTTTAACGGTATATTATCGATAAATTTCGATGATGACTGTGAGAGTGAATGTGAGAGAGAATTACAAGGATCTACTGAACAGATGAATAGTCTAATTAGCACAGAATATGGATTGAGAGCAATCCAAAAGGGGCGAAAATAATGAGATGTAAGGGAAATTACTTCAGCGATACATTTATCGTCAGAATTGAGGACCACTTAGAGGACAAAGGAATTCTTCTGTCTTGGAAACAAAATTGCTCATAACCAAGTAAAGCAACGAGGATCTAAGATGCAGATTTACATAGGAAAAGAAAATTCGCCTCCACAGGAAATTACTAGTGTTAAAATTACACTATGAAGAAGCAATTTTGTATAATTTACGTCTAGAGCCCAGCTCTGTGTGGACGTGTAAAATGGAAAACTGGAAAATAAGAGAACACAAGCGTTTCAGTCGTATTATATGAGACTGCTACAAATTAAATGTACTGATAAGATACGAAATGAGATGGATCTCTGCTGAAACGCTGAGGGAAAGCATGTATATAGATTAATGACTAGAAGAAATGGCAGGATGATAGGACGTAGGTTGTCAGGGAACAGCCATAGAAAGCAAAACCTGTAGGAGAAAGATGTAATGTATACAACGACTAATAAAGTGCGTTGGGTGTAGAAGCTACTCTGAGATGAAGAGGTACTCAGAGGAGAGGAAATTGTCGCTGGTCGCATCAATCAAGTCGCAGTAGTGGTGGCCTGAGAAAAGTTTCTGTAGATCACCAATATGCCCGAGCATTCAGGACTAACTTATAGTTTCTTCGTATTCCAGTATTTTCACTGGTTGCTCCACACTTCGAAAAAACAGTATACCATATTGCTGTCTCTGCCTTGACGGTTTGTTTATTATCACCAAACGTCTTTCGGCATCGAGGTGTTGTTTATAATGGTGTTATCATTAAGTATGAATTGTAACACAGAGAATTTAATTTCTCAAAATCCAGACTCAGCGTCCAAATTTCGCGGCTTCAATCTTACAAACATGCTAGCGCAATATTCGACCATCTTCAAATATACACCGACGTTCATAGGAACTGAACGTCGACTTGCAGTCCTGTACAAACTAAATACATTTTCTTAAAACAGTGATCCATACCATTACTATCACCCAAATATGTTAAATTTGTATAATTTGCGAAAAGCTACTCGTCAGTCCAACAGTGAAGCAGTTTCTTTAGAAACGTCTATATTCACAACTACCCTATCATTAAAATAGTCACTGACTATAAGTGAGTAGCACATCTTTTGCTCCATTAATACCTACGTAAATTTCACTTGATGCCAAGCATGTAGCAGTTTTGGAAAATACAGTGAGAAGAAGGTTAGAACGATATGGCATCGAAATACATCAGCCTGCAACTAGTTGCAATGCTTAAAATGTTCGTCATTTATCTGTAAAATAATTCTGTATTTCTACGTTTATGGAATAAAATGCCCTGATGATTGTAAAATTATCGTCGAATTAGTTACGGTGGTATCGTAAATTGCCGGTTCCCGTAAGTTCTACTGTATATTGATACCGTTCTCTTTGTTCCTATACTGACCTGAAACCTCTGCAGAAAGTCTGCTGTACATATTTCAGTACGGGTAGTAACTAGCTACCATATCGACTGGAGGATGTGTCCTTATATACGTACATTCATACAAAACCAGTTTCGAGCAGCGAGCTCAATAGCAAGTGATATGCCAGAACAAAAAATGCATACGAAATGCACCGACCAGAATTCCTTTTCAAGGGTTAGTTCTTGAAACGAAGAAAGTTCTTCGTGGCCGGTGGATACTACGTACATCTTCTATTCTCGTATACCGGTTGATAAGGAGCAATGTGCTCCGAACTTGGTTTGTATGAATGAGCGATATGGAGATTTTGAAAGCTAAGGTATTAAGTGGTCAGGAATTCCTTGTAGTAAGTCAACACAGCTGTGGCACCACAATATTATTAAGTTCCTACACATTTTTCAATTTTTTTGGGAATATATAGTAAGTCGTTTATCTGATGGTTATCCGTTGCATTTGGTTCAATATTTTTCTTTTACATCTTGCCGGATGCACAAAACCATTCATTACGTAATAAATCTCTCGAATTCCAATTCGTGAGTTAGGAAGCAGCATCTGTGTGGAAATATTCTGAAGAAGGATCGGACGGTCAAACTAGCTGGTCACCAAGACACTCTTTTTCTGTTCCAATCTTTCTGTGGCTACACATTTTCTACAGTTTTTTTTTTCTTTTACTCATCCTTCACACTCGCTTATATAATTTATAATTTGTCACATTAATCCGCCCCATTTCTGGAACAATTCTTACCTTCACAAATTCTATTATCTCAGCATCTTTCACCTACACAATTATGAACATACTGCAATATAATGCACTCACAACTCACTTTTATACTACGTAACATGTCGTACTAAAGTAGTCCTACTTTTACTTTGCATACCTAGTCGTCTCGCACTACATCCACCTATATAATAAGTAGTAATCTGCAACATCAAGCAAAACCTTTGTATTTTCATTTTCCCGGTTTTCCTAGAGACCATATTCCACAGCTCTCGTCAGATCTTAAACTCTATACTGTACCTTGGTAGACAAAAAAAGGGCAATGTCGTGAATGAATTACATAAACATTTATGCCGTCTATAATTTACACAAGACAGTTGGAAGTTATGCGAGAACGAAGTAGGTACTAAAGAGAGTGTCGAAAACATTCATCTGTTTCCTTTTAATTCGAAAACTAACTTTATCTGATTATTTTTATCTGAAATTTGGAGAGATGTGGCGAGCTTGTATAAAGGAAGAAGTGCAGCACGTGGGGCTAGGGAGGTGCTCTCATTTTCGTTAACAATAAAAACTGAAATCTATGGCTTGGCAGTACAATATCATATTTTGTTTCCAAGGTTTGAGGCTGCTCACGATCTTGACGTTTAGATCCACATCCATATTCCGAAAGCCATCTAATGGAATGTAGCAGAGGGTACTTCGTGTACTACTGTCTCTTTCCCAATCCAGAGCGTGGAAAAATCGCTACAGGAGTACCACAGGAATCTACATTACGCCAGAGTCTATTCTTGTCTTGTATAAATGATCTGCCATCAAATTTTTGTAACAGAGGTTGGTCTTCTGATGGTTTTAAACAGTGATAGCCTTGATTTGAACAACTTTTTATTATTGACGTTACATTTCGTAAAGAGGAAGAGATCAACAACATTGGTACTTACATACGTAACTTCGAGTTGCACTTAGTGATGATGTTGCTATGGCCAGCAGAGCACTTATAATCTGGTTTTGTACTGAACATGTTCTGAGATACACGTACCGATGATGGGGATGTCGCCAATGACGCACATAGTCACCAGTCTTGATCCGGAGATAGTTGTCAATCAACCGAAACCGGTTATAAGCAAACGGAAATTTTATGTTTCATTATGATCAAGACACAAAAGCAAAACAAGGATAATGGAATGTAGTCTAATTAAGTCGGGTGATGCTGAGGGAATTAGATTAGGAAATGAGACACTTAAAGTAGTAAAGGAGTTTTGCTATTTGGGGAGCAAAATAACTGATGATGGTCGAAGTAGAGAGGATATAAAATGTAGACTGGCAATGGCAAGGAAAGCGTTTCTGAAGAAGAGAAATTTGTTAACATCGAGTATAGATTTAAGTGTCAGGAAGTCCTTTCTGAAAGTGTTTGTATGGAGTGTAGCCATGTATGGAAGTGAAACATGGACGATAAATAGTTTGGACAAGAAGAGAATAGAAGCTTTCGAAATGTGGTGCTACAGAAGAATGCTGAAGATTAGATGGGTAGAACACATAACTAATGAGGAAGTATTGAATAGGATTGGGGAGAAGAGAAGTTTGTGGCACAATTTGACCAGAAGAAGGGATAGGTTGGTAGGACATGTTCTGAGGCATCAAGGGATCACCAATTTAGTATTGGAGTGCACCGTGGAGGGTAAAAATCGTAGAGGGAGACCAAGAGATGAATACACTAAGCAGATTCAGAAGGACGTAGGTTGCAGTAGGTACTGGGAGATGAAAAAGCTTGCACAGGATAGAGTAGCATGGAGAGCTGCATCAAACCAGTCTCAGAACTGAAGACCACAACAACAACATGATCAAGACTATTAAAAAATTTAGATATGTTCAAGAATCAGATGTAGATCCCTTTCTGATGATGCAAGTATAATAATAACTCTTGCCAGAGAAACTTGGAAGCTTACATATGTAAATAAAATTTGCTTGATACTGGATCTCTGCAAATGGACTGCCACTGAATTTAGACAAAACAAAATACACACAGTTCGGTAGTAAACTTGGCATCACCACACCTTAAGAAATAATGCCAGGGGTAACTCAATAAACGAAATTACTAGACGTTTGTTTGACGCACTAAACTGTAACATGTTTCAGATCTCAAACATCTAAGGTCTGCAGCTTATCGTTACAGGTAACATCAGGTTTGGGAGATGAAAATTTCAAAACCATTTCCCTATTTTCATTCACTAGTGTCCCACATCATCATAATCTGGGATAACTTGTTGTAAGGTGAATGCTCAAAAATGGTTCAAATGGTTCTGAGCACTATGGGACTTAACAGCTGTGGTCATCAGTCCCCTAGAACTTAGAACTACTTAAACCTAATTAACCTAAGGACATCACACACATCCATGCCCGAGGCTGGATTCCAACCTGCGACCGTAGCAGTCGCGCAGGTGAATGCTGGAGAGGGTCGATAAAATGTGAACCCGTAGATGTATTGTAATTGCTTTGGTTTGCTTTCGTATCAACAGTTAGACAGTGAATAATTACAGGAAAATGATATTCAAATACTCTCACTAATAATTAATTCTTCATACACAATGATAACAGCTTGTGTCTCCTTTCCGTAACATTTAATAATAACAACCAGTATGAACGCAAATTTGATGGCTATAACACGAGGGTAGGGGAGAAAACAGAGAATAAATCGCTCAAGTAACGAGTAATTGCTCTGAAATTGGTTAGCGTAGAACAGAACTTCTGAAGGCAATGTATAGAAAATGTGGTGTCACTGCCAGACACCACACTTGCTAGGTGGTAGCCTTTAAATCGGCCGCGGTCCATTAGTATACGTCGGACCCGCGTGGCGCCACTATCAGTGATTGCAGACCGAGCGCCGCCACACGGCAGGTCTAGTCTACAGAGACTCCCTAGCACTCGTCCAGTTGTACAGCCGACTTTGTTAGCGATGGTTAACTGTCTACATACCATCTCATTAGCAGAGACGACAGTTCAGTATAGCCCTCAGCTACGTCTTTTGCTACGACCTAGCAATGCGCCATATTCAGTTACTATAATTACTATCTTCAAGAATGTATTCTGAACAGATCATATTGTGAATCATGTACCGTCAAGAGCGACGTTCATCATTAATGGATTAAAGTTAAGTATCAAACTAATTATGTCCACTTTCTGAATTCTCATTCCTTGTCATGTTCCAGACCTCACGTCAGTATAGTTCGTCCCTCCTCACGCCAGCCTGCGTGAGCTAAAACGCGTCTCCATTCGTAACACGGTGTTGGCTCTTCTGCTAACCCCAAAGAAAATCTGAAGGCAATACGAAGAATTACTGAAGGTAATATATCGCACCTGTTGTCGATTTCGGAAGTAATCTGTTTTCGACTTCGCAAGAAAATTCTTCAGAGTGAGGATCTGATGTAAAACTATAAACTTACCAGTAATGCCCTAGATCTCGTGTAGCAGCGGCTCCGTCTCGCCATAGCATATAGCTTTTGGCGAATTAAGTACAACGGAAGCGCCAGAGGCCTTCTCCTGCAGCTAAATACTGGAAGGCATAAAAATTTTGTAAGTCCGCCAAATGCATCATATGAGATGGTTGCTGAGGCTGACGAAGTTGGTGGAGCAGCAGCAGAGCTCGATAAATGAGATGGTAAGATCTGAAGTTGACAGACAAGAAGAAGAAGTGAAGTGATTTCTATGTTAGAGCATCTGGCAATAAAAACTCGCCTTGCCGCGTTTTTCTATAGATGCTCAATTTGAATGGTACAGCACTGAATCTACCAAGCTCCAACAGATCAAAATACTCTTCAAAGAGTGTGGGTCCCCTTCTCTGGAATACATTTTACATGGTTAATCAACGACTTTCTTTCTACAATCTCCTCAAAGAGTCGTTTCCCGCTGTTCCTGTCTCTGTCCTTGGCCAATGAGGCAGCTCCCCCCCCCCCCCCCCCCCCAGGACAGTCATGCTTCTCTGTTACTCTGGGAAACGCTTAGATGAAATGATGTCATAGGCCTTACACCCTTAAACAAAATTTCTTGTAAGAGCTACACATTCAGCAGTGTCTCACGGTTTTCAAAGGCCTCTTTTTTCACCTACAAAATAGCAGTTTCAAGCAACCATCACAAAAGTCCATTTCTACGTTCCAATGACAACAGTACCTTTTTCTAGGAATTCCTCCTCACTCCACCTTTTCAAAACAGTTGCGCAGCCGGTTACTGCAGTGAGTGCTAGCTGTTTTCCATCTGCTCGATGGCATAATGGAGTGTCACGAAGGTGCATACTGAGCCTGGCTCTGGCAGTGACTGTTTCGCCTCACTGACTTTCTACGAAGAACTCAACGCGATCGCTGTTTCAGTACTCAACTCTGTGCCCATGTCACCAAGAGCACTTTCAAAACATTCCCTTACTTCCAGCCAGCATGCAAATCTGTTTTAGGTCTCTACAGAAACCGACAATTACTCATACCTTTAATATTAATGTATTTCTCAGATTTTAAGTAATCATTAATGGTCAGGGTGGAACTCCAGTATGAATTTATATGAATTTAAACATGTTGTGTGATTGATCTGAAAAACTGTCCCACAACATTGTCATGGTGCAAAAATAGCGTCAGTGGCACAGAAGTGTTTACAGCTACTATCTGGTGTCTACTGCAGAACCTCTTGTAGACAGCTGTTTAGACAGTTGATCATAATGACAACAGTATCAAAATTCACTTATCCACATAAGAAGTTTGTTATCAACAGTCAGTCACTGTTTGGAAACAACATTTACAAATATAATACTAGGATGAGAAACAAGTGACATTATCCTTCAGTCAGTCTTAATGTTACACACACGGGATGTGACATCGGGCCATATAAATCTATGATGACCTACCCAGTGATCTGACAAATTTAAGGGATACTAAAATCAATTTCCAAAACAGACTGTAATCGAAGCAGGATTACAGAATGTCTGTGCATCTGTATTTCGTGGAGGGACAGTGCCACGGAGCACAATTAACCACAAATCATAATATACTTGTGAGAAAAAAGATGTAACTTAAGAAATAGCGTAGGTGGTCGGCGTGTTGCCTCACTTTTAGCTGAGAAAATGTACTTCAGTGGGAAAATAAGTCATTCCACATCACAGTGACTAGTGTTTAAATAAGCACCAATTCCAGTACATGTTATAAGACGGATGCAGTAGTTCATCCCAACAACTAAGAGAAGACGTGTCAGTGGTTGGAGTGAACTACTGCATCCGTCTGAAGGTCTGGCCGGAATCTATGAAAACATGTAACTCCTTATTTTTGTGTAGCTGCTTCGGAAAGTAAACTATTTCCGATAAGCACTCGAACAATCATTGATGGCTACAGTATGACGGCAATATCGTTGTCTGCAAAATAGCTTTCCTGTCGTAGTCTACCATAGGAAGATCAAGCGCTGCTAAGTCTCTGTATGAGTTCAGATTTTTTTCTAATTTCATACTTACGATATTTCAGAGAGATCTACATTTGTACTCCGCAAGCCACCCAATGATGTGTGGCGGAGGGCACTTTACGTGCCACTGCCATTACCTCCCTTTCCTGTTCCAGTCGCGTATGATTCGCGGGAAGAACGATTACCGGAAAGCCTCCGTGCCCGCTCGAATTTCTCTAATTTTACATTCGTGATCTCCTCGGGAGATATATGTAGGGGGAAGCAATAAATTCGATACCTCTTCCAGAAACGCGTCCTCTCGAAACCTGGCCAAGCTATACCGCGATGCAGAGCGCCTCTCTTGCAGAGTATGCCACTTGAATTTGCTAAACATCTCCGTCACGCTATCACGCTTACCAAGTAACCCTGTGACGAAACGCACCGTTCTTCTTTGGCTCTTCCCTATCTCTCTGTCAACCCGACCTGGTACGGATGGCATGCTGATGAGCAATACTCAGGTATAGGTCGAACGAGTGATTTGTAAGCCACCTCCTTTGTTGATGGACTTCATTTTCTAAGGACTCTCCCAATGAATCCCAACCTAGCACCCGCCTTACCAACAATTAATTTTATATGATCATTCCACTTCAAATCGTTCCGTACGCATACTCCCAGATATTTTACAGAAGTAACTGCTACCAGTGTTTGTTCCGCTATCATATAATCATACAATAAAGGATTCTTTCATACAATAACCAGTATAACGCAGGAAGCAATTTGTTGCCAGACTCTCCTAGAAACGTGCTCTCTCGGAATTTTAACAATAAGTGCGTCTTAGCAAAATTGTGGTAAAGTCCTCACAGCTGTTTTTCTGAAGGAATACTACACGGGTGATATCTAGAAGTACAGTGGCAGTGTATGTGTGTGTGTGTGTGTGTGTGTGTGTGTGTGTACTGGCGCACCTGTGCGCGTGCATGCTCGCGTGTGAATGGAGTGTACTCCGCCGCTCGAGAGTGCTTTGCTGGCTTCCAGAGGCTCCGGCGTGCGTTTATTTCCAAAAGCAGCCCTCGTTAAAGTGCAAAGAGCAAGCAGAGGTGGCGGCGGAGGCGGGCCGCCCTTTGTGTGCCCGTCGCTATTGTTATTTCATTCAGTCGCAGCCGATGCGATCGCAGCGGCGGCGCTGACAGGAGCACGACGCAACCTACAAAGTAACTCCAGCCCTCACAACCTGACGGCTACACCAAATTACGGAATAAGCAGGCCTTGCTATTTGCTAGTGATAACGTTCCCAGTATTATTTACGCGTAGCTCAGTTTTCAAGAGTTTAAGTGTGATGTCATGTATTCTTGTATCAGTATTCCGTTTTAACGTGAAGATTCATCTACACCTACATCATACTCCGCAAGCCACCTAATGGTGTGTGGCGGAGGGTATTTTTGGTAACACTATCTGATCCCTCCAACCCCGTTCCACTCTCGAACAGTGCGCGGGAAGAATGATCGTCGGTATTGGCTCTAATTTCTCAAATTTTCTCCTAGTGGTTAGTACGCGAGATGAATGTGTGTGTGTGTGGGGGGGGGGGGGAGGGAGGGGGGGGGGAGCAATATGTTGTTTGACTCCTCCTGGAAAGTGCTGTCCCGAAATTTCAATTGTAAATCTCTACCTGATGCACAAAGCCTCTCTTGTAACGTCTGACAGTGAAGTCTGTTTAGCATCTACGTAACGCTCTCTGGCCAGCTGAACGATCCCGTGACGAAACGCGCCGCATTTCTTTGGGTCTCCTCTATCAGTCCTACCTGACAGGTACCCCAGATTGATGAACAATCTGGTGAACAAGCGCCTTATAAGCACTTCCCTCGTGGATGAGTTACATTTCCTTAAAATTCTTCTGATGAATCTGAATAATATAAGTGTAGATCAGATGTGGCTTAAATTCAAAGAAATAGTATCAGCAGTAATTGACAGATTTATACCAAGTAAATTAACAAACGACGGAGCTGATCCTCCTTGGTACACAAAACGGGTTAGCAGACTGTTGCAGAAACAACGAAACAAACATGCCAAATTTAAACAGACTCAAAATCCCCAACATGGCGATCTTTTACAGAAGCTCGAAATTTAGCGCGGACTTCAATGCGAGATGCTTATAACAGTTTCCACAGCGAAACTTTGTCTCCAAACCTGGCAGAAAACCCAAAGCGATTCTGGTCGTATGTGAAGTATGTTAGCGGCAAGAAACAATCAATGCCTTCTCTGCGCGATAGCAATGGAGATACTATCGAAGACAGTGCTGTCAAAGCAGAGTTACTAAACACAGCCTTCCGAAATGCCTTCACAAAAGAAAATGAAGTAAATATTCCAGAATTCGAATCGAGAACATCTGCCAAAGTGAGTAACGTAGAAGTAAATGTCCTTGGAGTAGTGAAGCAACTTAAATCACCTAATAAAAGCAAGTCTTCTGGTACAGACTGTATACCACTTAGGTTCCTTTCGGAGTATGCTGATGCATTAGCTCTATACTTAACAATCATACAAAACCGTTCGCTCGACGAAAGATCCGTACCCAAAGACGGGAAAGTTGCACAGGTCACACCAATATTCAAGAAAGGTAGTAGGAGTAATCCACTAAATTACGGGCCCATATCGTTAACGTCATTTTAGAACACATATTGTGTTTGAACATAATGAATTGCCTCGAAGAAAATGGTCTGTTGACACAGAGTCAACATGGGTTTAGAATACATCGCTCCTGCAAAACACAACTAACGCTTTATTCACATGAAGTGCTGAGTGCTATTGACAAGGTATTTCAGATCGATTCCGTATATCTAGATTTCCAGAAGGCTTTTGACACTGTACCACACAAGCGGCCCGTAGTGAAATTGCGTGCATGTAGAATATCGTCTCAGTTATGTGACTAGATTTGCGATTTCCTGTCAGAGAGGTCACAGTTCGTTGTAATTGACGGAAAGTCATCGAGTAAAACAGAAGTGATTTCTGGTGTTCCCCAAGGTAGTGTTATAGGCCCTTTGCTGTTCCTTATTTATATAAACGATTTGGGAGATAATCTGAGCAGACGGCTTCGCTTGTTTGCAGATGACGCTGTCGTTTAACGACTAATAAAGTCCACAGAAGATCAAAAGAAACTGCAAAACGATTTAGAAAAAATATCGGAATGGTGCGAAAAGTGGCAGTTGACCCTGAATAACGAAAAGGGTGAGGTCATCCACATGAGTGCTAAAAGGAACGCGTTAAACTTCGGTTACACGATATATCAGTCTAATCTAAAAGCCGTAATTTCAACTAAATACCTAGGTATTACAATTACGAACAATTTAAATTGGAAGGAACACACAGAAAATCTTGTGGGGAAAGCTAACCAAAGACTGTGATTTATTAGCAGGACACTTAGAAAATGTAACAGACATACTAAGGAGACTGCCTACACTATGCTTGTCCGTCCTCTTTTAGAATACTGTTGCGCGGTATGAGATACTTACCAGATAGGACTGACTGAGTACATCGAAAAAGTTCAAAGAAAGGCAGCACGTTTTGTATTATTGCGAAATATGGGAGAGAGTGTCACAGAAATGATACAGGATTTGGGATGGACATCATTAAAAGAGAGGCGTCTTTCGTTGCGACGGAATCTTCTCACGAAATTCCAATCACCAACTTTCTCCTCCAAATGCGAAGATATTTTGTTGATACCGACTTACAAGATATAATAAGGGAAATCAGAGCTCGTACGGAAAGGTATAGATGTTCATTCTTCCCTCTCGCTATACGAGATTGGAATAATAGAGAATTGTGATGGTGGTTCGATGAACTCTCTGCCAGGCACTTGAATGTGATCTGCAGAGTATCCATGTAGATGTAGATTAGAAGTAGAGTCTGGGGTCTGCTTTTCCCACTATCTGTTTTATATGGCCATTCCACTTAAGGTCGTCCTGTATAGTTAAGTCTAGATATTTTACGGCAGACACTGTCTCCAGCTGTTTGTCATAAACAATGTAGCTGCACAGTAGTGGATTTCTTTTCCTATGTATGCGCAGTGTGTTACATTTATTTACGTTCAGGGTTAGCTGCCAGAGTCTGAAGCATTCATCAATTCTCTGCGGGTCGCTCTGCAAATTCTTATTATCTTCTGGCGTTGCTACTTTGGTACAAACAACTGCATCACCTACGAATAGCCTTAAAGACCAACCGACGCTTTCTACCACATCATTTATATATACTGCGAACAGCAACGGTCCTATCACACTTCCCTGTGGTACTCCAGATATTAGCTCTACATATGTCGATTTAGTTCCGTTTGAGCGACGAGCTGAGTTCTATCTGCAAGAAAGTCTTGAATCCAATCGCGGGTGTGCTCCGACACTCCGTAAGCTCGTATTATTTTCATGAAGCGGCAATGCGGGAAGGTGTCAAATGCCTTACTGAAATCAAGGAACACGGCATCAACTTGAGCACCGTTGTCCACTGCGCTGTGGCTCTCAAGGAGGAGCAGAGCGAGCTGAGTTTCGCAGGATCTCTGTTTGCGGAATCCACGTTGATTTTGGAAGAGGAGATGTTCATTTCCCAAGAACGTCATAATTCATGAGCATATTCTTCAGATTCTTGAGATTAACATAGAGAACCACAATTTCAATGACACAAACGTTTGAAGAAAGACTTTCCACGAAACACAGAAAGTTGCTAACAAATTCTGATCAAATAGATCACCAAGGGGCAACACATAATTGATATAAGAGGTGCATTCAAGTTCTAAGGCATCCGATTTTTTTTCTCCAGACTGGAAAGAGATAGAAACATGCGCATTGTTTTAAAATGAGGCCGTGTTCATTGTCAATACGTCCCAGAGATGGCAGCACCGTAAGGCAGATGGAATTTTACCGCCAGCGGCGAGAATGAGAACTGTTTAAATACTTAAAATGGCGACGTTTTCCTTACTTGAACAGCGTGCAATCATTCGTTTTCTGAATTTGCGTGGTGTGAAACCAACTGAAATTCATCGACAGTTGAAGGAGACATGTGGTGATGGAGTTATGGATGTGTCAGAAGTGCGTTCGTGGGTGCGACAGTTTAATGAAGGCAGAACATCGTGTGATAACAAACTGAAACAACCTTGGGCTCGCACAAGCCGGTCTGACGACTCGATCGAGAAAGTGGAGAGAATTGTTTTGGGGGATCGCCGAATGACTGTTGAACAGATCGCCTACAGAGTTGGCATTTCTGTGGGTTCTGTGCACACAATCCTGCATGACGACCTGAAAATGCGAAAAGTGTCATCCAGGTGGGTGCCACGAATGCTGACGGACGACCACACGGCTGCCCGTGTGGCATGTTGCCGAGCAATGTTGACGCGCAATGACAGCACGAATGGGACTTTCTTTTCGTCGGTTGTGACAATGGATGAGACGTTGATGCCATTTTTCAATCCAGAAACAAAGCGCCAGTCAGCTCAATGGAAGCACACAGATTCACCGCCACCAAAAAAATTTCAGGTAACCGCCAGTGCTGAAAAAATGATGGTGTCCATGTTCTGGGACAGCGAGGGCGTAATCCTTACCCATTGCGTTCCAAAGGTCACTACGGTAACAGGTGCATCCTACGAAAGCGTTTTGAAGAACAAATTCCTTTCTGCACTGCAACAAAAACGTCCGGGAAGGGCTGCGCGTGTGCTGTTTCACCAAGACAACGCACCCGCACATCGAGCTAACGTTACGCAACAGTTTCTTCTTGATAACAACTTTGAAGTGATTCCTCATGCTCCCTACTCACCTGACCTGACTCCTAGTGACTTTTGGCTTTTTTCAACATTGAAAGACACTCTCCGTGGCCGCACATTCGCCAGCCGTGCTGCTATTGCCTCAGCGATTTTCCAGTGGTCAAAACAGACTCCTAAAGAAGCCTTCGCCGCTGCCATGGAATCATGGCGTCAGCGTTGTGAAAAATGTGTACGTCTGCAGGGCGATGACGTCGAGAAGTAACGCCAGTTTCATCGATTTCGGGTGAGTAGTTAATTAGAAAAAAAAATCGAAGGCCTTAGAACTTGAATGCACCTCGTAACATTCTATATGGCGCAAGTCCTACTGTGGCGTCAAAGTCGTTAAGGGTAAAAACATGTTAATAAGATTCAGCATTCTTAGTAAGATAGATTTAGATAATCTGATCAAAAGCATCCGGACGCCTATTAGCGTGTACATCCTTCAACTCTGTAGGTACCACTTTCGGAGAGGTGTTTGAATGGTTTTGGAGGAATGCCAGCAATTCTTCCTCAAGACAGTAATGTATGGTTGCTGGCATCCTAACGAAGTCGACGTTCTAACTCATCCTACAGATTTATGTAACTTCATCTTCTATAAATGGAAGAAACAGTGTGTGGCTGGTCGATGACTTGCAGAACACAGATATCCGACAGTGTAAATTGATGGAATGATTCTATTGCGCTACCAGTTTCGGCGCCTCATTGGAACTATCTTCAGGGCTCGGGACGGGATAAGCCATCCACTCGTTCGCCCTTACTAAAGGAACCACTATAGCAAACTGCTTTTCGTAAGATGTATTCGTAATAGAGAGCTCATGGCGTCATTAGGCTTGTGAAGTTGCTGCTTATAATGTAAAGATATCTACGGAAACCATTTGATATAATAGTTCCTTCAGCAAGCATAGCGGACTAAATGCTTGATCTCGTTTCGTACACAAGAGCCTGAAGATTGTGTCAACTAGGCACCGAAACTGGTAGCGTAATAAAGTTATTCTACAAATTTACGAATGTTGGATATGTGTTTTCCACAACATGCCAAGAGTGTTCCACTGGGTTCAGCTTGGAATGCTGTGCAGGGCAGACGATTTCAGATATTTTATTTTCTACAAACCATCGCCTCAAAAATGCTGCTTTATGGTAGGGTGTATTGTCATGCTGATACAATCGTCGTCTGCGAACTGTTCCTCTACTGTAAGCGGTATATAGTGCTGTAAAATGTGTTCGTATATTTAGTGTTTCCTTAAGCACAATAAGGGGACCACGCCCGAACTATGGAAAACTCTCCACAACGCGACGTCACATCCTTCGTACTTCACTGTTGCCACACCACATGATGGCAGGTAACGTTCTCGAGACACTCCAGCGGGTAGGAACAAGTTATAATGTCATTCAATCACCAGTGGCGTCACTCTTTAGACAATCTTAAACATCCCTGAGCACTGACTACAGACATATGCAGACTCTGAGGAACTGTTCGATCTGTACGTCATTTTTTAGCATCATATGCTAGCTGGACTATTGGCAGCACTTTAGAACTCACCAGTAACTCCTCCCCCTTATTTATTGCGACTTGTTATAACCATCTTGTGCAATGCTGTACGGTCCCTGTCTGAGAATTTTAAAAATTTCCGGGGAACTGATTGTTCAATCTTCAGTTTGTACCGTCATTGTCTCTCATTACGTGAAATGTACCTGTTGTTGCTTCAGCTGTGGCTGTTCCTTCGCGTTTATATTTCACAAAGACGTCACAGACTGCCGCCCCGAACAGCTATAGAAAGATTTAAATGTCTCTGATGGATCTGTTACTCGGGTGACATCCAATGACCAATCCAAGACACTGAGCTCAGTCGATCCACTCTGCTGTTATTACTTCTGTACTGAGAACGCAATACAATACGCCTGCTATTGCGTCTAATGGGAAATTCCGCGTGGGTCAATCTGCGATGTTCTTGTTGTTACCAACAACTGGAAAGAAGTCTGAAATGAAGAGTCGTCCCAAAACACCCATCGAATATAAATCCCAACGAAAGTTACAGAGTTGTAGATTATTGTGAAAGCGTTGTGTGTGACTGAGGTGACCTTAGAACTGCAGTATTTCAGTATTTCACAATGCAGGGATCGGTAAATATCATTACAAACAAAAATCACACTGAAATCAGTGCATACAAGTACACCCAAAAACCGCGTTGATCAACGAAAAGACCACCCAAAATATCCCTTAAAATACCACCCAAAGAGCAATGGTTGTATCTCTTTACAAAATTTTCACAAAATTCCATCATTACTAGCCGAATTGACAGAATACGGCACAGTCTGGTCACCCGGTCTGTACTCAGTTATGGAAAACGGTTCCGATACGAAACGATGGGAAGGAGTTTGCGGAGAGCGGAAGGGGTATGTGATGTCATTAAAAGATTTTGTTCAACGGACTACTTCAGTTCGTCCGAGCCGACTGTGTCCCTGCATGCGCCCCCCCCCCCCCCCCCCGCCCCACCCTTTTGACCAAAATATATTTACTCTCTTGTAATACTGTAACTGAAGCCTCAAATTCCCTGTACAATTTAATCTCAAAATACTTATGCACTACCAGATGACGAACCATGCACTGTTAAAGCATGGAATATCAGGGATCTGTCTTTTTGTTGTGGTGCGTTTATTTTGTTTGCAAACAATGTACAACAACCAGTTTTTCGAACTTCTAGCCGAACGGGGTACCTCTGCACCTCAAGGCTCTGATATGTCAGCCTTTGGTCTAGTGTCCTCAATCCATCGGCTTGCAACTTTGAAAATGATTTTCAGTGATTTCCCATTTTTAATTTAGGCAAATGCCGTGGTTGGTCCAGAGATAGCATGAACATTTCTGCCACACTTTTGACATGTATGAGCACCGCTGTTTTCTTTTAAGCAGCCGCAACATATCAGAAAAAAAAGAAATGGAAGGCTCTTCGATAACCATGCCTTCATCACTCTTTTCTTTTCCTCGATCACGGATTGCATTTTCACGTACATCTTGTGAAGCGAGCTGCGACTTTTGCCTCGATCCGTTTCGTCTTTCATTCTACTCTCGTGTTGCTTGTACGTTCTCTATTACTTTTTCCAGTTCGTCCTCAGTCTCTAGATCTTGTAAAACGTCGCCAGCCAGGGGCTGCCGAATAGAGCTTCGCTAATTCCAGAATGAAAAGCTTGTTTTCATTCGTTCTACAAACCGCAGTCCATCACTCCAGCAGCTAGATTTTTCATCTTGCATGCAAGAACGCAGCGTAAGTTCAATGTCCTGATCTGCTCTTTCGACGTTCTCCTTTCTTTGTTAGTGACGCAACCTACCATGACACGTAGATCTTCAAGGGTGGTCAACACTCATTACGGCAGCGTACCACATTGTTTGAGAGTTCCCTGCTGTAATAGGAATGTAGAAGCGTTGGAGCACGAAGAACGAAGAAATGTAAATATGTCAATGAAGTTGTAGGTTATTTCTCCCACTATCTTTGATTTCAGAGCCCTGAGCACTGCTCAGTTGCTGATATTAAACATTGTCTGCGAAACACGAAACACTACGATCCGGCTATGAGTCCCGGTCGGGCACTCAATGTTAATCTGCAACAACGTTTCAAAACAGTTAATCTTCCAATGAAATGAAATGTCGTATGGCTAGGGCTTCCCGTCGGGTAGACCGCTCGCCTGGTGCAAGTCATTTTAGCTAATGCCACGTCAGCGACTTGCCCGTCGATGGGGATGAGATGATGATAAAACAACGCCCACTCCCTCATCGGAGAAAATGTCGGACCCAGCTGGGAATCGAACCCGTTCCCCATTTGCATGGCATTCCGTTGCACTGACTACTCAGTTATCGAGGCGGACAATCTTCCACTGCAAACAAAAAGATTCATACTGTCTTTTATGACGGTAGTAGCTCTCCATTCCACATAACTTGCTAGATATCCTTTTGAATTGTCGTACTATTACGAGCTCTCCATGGTTGTTTGAGAGTATCATGTTTGTGAGCTGGATTGCTACCAGGATTCTTAAATACGCTTAAGACGACTCGGTTACACTCAGGTCTTGTTTGGTAAACCGTTCACCTCATGAACTCTCCTGTCATTGACCTCAGTAACCGATTGTTCGTTCCGCCTGTCTCTGGATTACCGTCAGTGCGATTGATTATAACCTGTGTTCTGCCCACGCAGACCAGAAAAGTGCTCTTAACTGACGGAGAGACAGACAAACGGAAAAGAGACGTCAAATATATATTATAAATGAGGACCGTTCAATAACTGCTGCAACACATATTTTTTCACGATCAGTTTCGATTGAAAAGATTCGAAATTTGTTGTGAATCATCGTGGAATATTCCCGCTTGAGTCGCTATACTTCAAGGAAGTTCCGGATGTGCCGGCGTCACACGCCGCCTTCAAAATGGTGCCTGTAACAGAGGTGCGTTCCAAGCAGTGTCCTCTCATTGAGTCTCTTTTGATGAAAAACTAAAGCATAGCAGATGTTCGTAGGGGCTTGCTGAATGTCTAAGAATATTTGGCAGTGAACAAAAGCACGGTGACTCATTGGGCGAGTCATCTGCCATCATCACAACAAAGTCGTGCAAACCCGTCCGGTCTCCGCGTGCCGGCCGAACGCACACCAATCACAGTGGTGACTCCTGCAGTGTTGAAACGTGTGGACACTCTTATTCGAGGTGGTCGACGGGTCACAGTGAAACACATCGCTGCACTGTTGAACGTCTCTGTTGGTATTGTTGACACACTTGTCCACCAGTTGAGATACTCAAGTGTTCCTCGCCACCTAAGAGAAGACTGTAAAGGGCAACGAAGGACTATTTGTGAGGTATTTCTTGCGTGTTACGAGGGCAAGCGTGACAATTTTTTGCCCTACACCTTCAGAGGCGATGAAATGAGGGATCATCACGTCGAACTGCAAACAAAACGGAAATCCATACAGTGGCGCCGCATCGCCTCTCCTCCGAAGAAAATGTTCAGAGCTCAGCCTCAGCCGGCAAAGTCATAGTAACAGTCTTCTTGGACCCACCAGATGTTATTCTATTTGTTGTTCTCCCCATGGTGTAACGACCAACTATCAACTCTGAAATGTATTGTGCCATCCCCAGGAAACTGAAGACACGAGTTCAACGTGCTCGACGCCACAAAAATACAAACGAACTCCTCTACGACAATTCAAATCGTTACACAAGTCTGCGCCACCAGAGAGAAGCTCACAAAACTTCGCTGGACTGTTATTGCTCATCCGCCGTAGAGTTGGATAACAAATAAAAGTTTTTTTGAGTGACTTAAAGAGAAATTAAGTTTTCCCGAATTTTTTCCTTTACTTGGACGGCAAATCCTTTCTTCTTGCCAAGTTTCATGATTGTAGTTGAACGTGAAGTATCCGTTGTTGAGTGAGGTTGAGAGTGTCCAAATAAGACATACATGGCTGTATCTTCTGAGTGCATTTATTTAGAAACATAAATCTTTTACACCATTGTTTTACCTTAATGGTGTTATCGCTCTTATTCAGGCTAGTCAGAGTCCCTGTAATCTTACCAAATTCTTCTGGAAGACTTCGTACCTGTGTTGACTTTAAACTTTACAATACTTGTCCACTTTATTCGTCTGGCCGTTCCTGAGAAAAAGGGAGCATAACATACGGACAGATAGACAACAAAGGAATCCTATAGGTGTTTCGTTCTTACTGATTCATTTTCGGGACCCTAAAAATTATTTCACTCAAATATTTACGATTAGTAAAATGCCTCCAATAGTGCCGCGTCTTCTTAAGCGTAGACGTACACATTGATCGTCTCTCTCTCTCCCTCTATCTCTCTCTCTCTCTCTCCCGCAACATGTAAGAAAACATTGTAAGAAAAAAATAGCGCCTCACGAAGAAATTATCTCAATGGGACGGAAATTAGTAAATCTGAGTACATGTGCGAACAAAAAAATGATGACAATTTCAGAAAAAATTCGATGAGTTATTCAAGAGAAACAGCATCACAAATTGAGCAAGTAATTGGTTCATTGATTGATAAAGTTGTTGGTGGTCTTCCTGAGGAATATCGTGTCAAATTTTGTCCATCTGGCGCCTTAGATCGTCAAAACACAGAGCTGGTTGGAGGACCTTGCCCATAACGTTCCAAACGGTCTTGACTGAGGAAAATGGAAATGAGCGTTTAGCGTCATTGGCCGGGAGGCCCCTTGTAGGGCAGGTCCGGTCACCTTTGTGCAGGTCTTACCACATTCGACGCCACATTGGGTGACGTGCGCGCCGGATGGCTATGAAATGATTATGAAGACAACACAACACCCATTCCTTGAGCGGAGAAAATCTCCGACCCAGCCAGGAATCGAACCTGGGCAATCCGTTACGCTGACCACACAGCTATCGGGGCGGACGCGATATGGCGGGACCTGGCCACCTAGCTGGCCAAGTTAGAGTTCAGCAAGGGGACAGCAACGGGACACCAACCTGACTGTCATCCGCCAAACGGCCCGACAACCAGTGGTAACATTCCTTTTCACAATAGGACCCCTTTTGTACTCACCATTACAACTGAGCTCAGCGGAACGAGGACGATATTCTCTTTCGGTTCGCTTCATGGAAAGCAGTCATGGGCTTACATTTCAGCGAGATAATAAACGTTCGCACACAGCGAGAGTTTCCATTGGTTATTTTCGTGGTTGCCGAACCCAGCCTTGGCCAGCAAGGTTGCCGGATCTCTTCCCAATTGAGAAAGTTAGGAGTGCAAATGGCGGGGGCCTTCAAATAGCTCTAGATTTTGACATTTCGACGAGCCAGTTGGACAGAACTTCGCACGATATCCTGAGGACCTCGTACAAGAAATCTATCACTCAGTGCCAAGCCGAAAAACTGCTTCCGTAGAGCCAGAGGTGAACCAAAGCGTTATTGATTCACTCAGTTCTTGAAGTTCTTTCTCTTGCATAAAATATCAAGTTTTTTCTCAAATCGAGTCATTTGCTTGTCTGCGCGCACACATCATATCTATCGATTTCCATCCAATTCGGATCAT
Organism: Schistocerca piceifrons; assembly: GCF_021461385.2. NCBI lineage: Eukaryota > Metazoa > Arthropoda > Insecta > Orthoptera > Acrididae > Schistocerca > Schistocerca piceifrons. Next base: position 800,266,106 of record NC_060139.1, read on the forward strand.
TCTTCCGTGATGCGTTGTTTTTTGTGGGAGGTGTAACATAAGCACTCTTCAGGAGAATTCTAAAATTGTTGGAAATTTGGAAATTTTTGGTAACTTCATATGAGGTCATCAGTCTCCAGGCTTACACACTACTTAAACTAACTTACGCTAAGGACAACGCACACATCCATGCCAGAGGGAGGACTCGAACCTCCAACGGAGGGAGCCGCGCGAAGGGCGGCAAGGCGACTGAGACCACGCGTCTACCACTCGCGGATTTAAACTTCTTTAGAGGATATTTACTATATTAGTGAGAGTGTCGAAGGGGTATTGGTGATGCATTAGGTCACTCCAGTTGCAAATATCGGGCTCCATAATTATTTATAGCAAGAGGGAATTTCAAATGTTTACAGCGTATGTAAAGAAATTTCTAAATAAACTGCAGCTACTGTGAAACAGTTGTAGAAAGCAAGCACAGGACTGATGACGGAGCGAAGTTAAAAAAAAACAAATCCACCTTTGGCTGTCAAAAGTATAATGTATCAAGTCTTCAATGACTGCAGTAGCATAATTTTTTCGAGCGACATGTAACAAAACCAAAAGAAATGCTGGTTGTCAGCCACATTTGGCCGCGTCTAAAGGAACCGTCCAGAAGCTCAGTCTGCTAATGGTTACCAAGTAAAAACCTAAATAATGATTCATGCAGAGTGCCACTACATCGCCACTCTTGTTCTTCGTCTGTCAACGTTCATTAAGATCTTCATCGATTTTGTCTTACACTTCGGAATTTATTTAAAATGTCTAGCATTCAAAGACGATAAGAATGTCCGTTGGAACTTTAACATTGGTAAGGGGCGTTTACTTGGTGAATATGGTAAGACGGTATCCAGTTTAGAGGCTGATTCCGGTATCATGTCTTACATTAAATGTTCTTTTGGTGTCTTACAAAATATTAGGTGAATTGAATATATACTTAGGCAGGTGAAGTCACGAACATAGTGGGCTCTTCTTTCTTTTCTTTTTCTTTTTTTTTACGTGACATTCGATTCACCACCGGCTGTACTATATTTTTCAAACTCCACTTGCGACCTTAGGTCAGTTTCAGCAGTTAAAGCTGGTGACAACTCAGCAGTTGTCGACATATTAACAAAGTGAATAAAATGGTGACAGCTACTTTATGTTCAGCACCTTTAACCACTTGAAACTGACCTAATGTCGAAACTGCTATCTTGGAAGTGTAAGTAAGACTGTTGATTGAGTGCGTGACGTCTTTTAAAAAGATTCTACGATAGTCTGAATCCACACTAAAATACAACTCTGTGCAGTTTATTAAGTAATTTAGCAGAAAGTAACCATATTCTTTTTAAAATGTGACGCTATATTTTATAATGTAGTCGACGTATTTAAACCATCCGTCTATAAATCAATTTAAATGAAATATCTATCAATTTTAAATAGGAAACTGGAAGTGTTCAAAGTTTTTGTGCTGGATGCAACAGGCCGTACATAATTAACGATCTTAAGCTGGATGTTGATTGCGGAATGTTCATTTAAGTGAACGCAAAACTCGGCGCGCCTTATTAACGAACTCCCAATGAAAATGAGTGGCTGTTGACCAGTCGACCTGTCTGGCCGGCTGGAGTGGCCGAGCGGTTCTAGGCGCTAAAGTCTGGAACCGCGCTAACACTACGGTCGCAGGTTCGAATCCTGCCTCGGGCATGGATGTGTGTAATGTCCTTAGGTTAGTTAGGTTTAAGTAGTTCTAAGTTCTAGGGGACTGATGACCTCAGATGTTAAGTCCCACAGTGCTCAGAGCCTGTCGACCTGTCTGTGGCTGTCAAGAACGTTACCGGGCTGCACTCCTGTAAGTTATTAGAAGAGTTGAAAGTTGGTTGGCATAGTGATTTCTTGACATCCTGTAAGACGGTTTGCATCTCTGCTAAATAGCAAGTCATAGACCCGTTAAAGAGCCGCTTTAATTCGCTTTCTCCCTGAAAGATTCACAATCTTTAGAGATGAAAAAGAGAAAAAAAGTAGTAGATTTCCTGTACACCAGCTGAACGGAAAATTTTATCAATTGGCACGCGACTTCCATACAACTGAAACTGCAAAGAACGAAGAAGAAGCAGAGGTCGGTGAAATTAAACCGAAAAAGGAGCATCTATAAGTCTACATCTGCTAAAGCTACTGGAGCACTGACTGAGGGAATCTGTATTTTCTTCCTAGAATTTCGATGGCACGTTGACGCAGAACGATGTAACCCGTTTTACATTTTCATTTGTCTCAGAGTTTCTCGGTAACCTGAGCAGAGCAATCTACATTATTCCACAAGCGAAGTTCCACTCGGCGTCAGGGTTTCAGTCATTTTTCGAGCGCTTTCCGTCGAAATTAAAAGTTCACGGCCTGAATGCTAAATGTTCTGTGGCTTCTGTTTTTCACGCTTCTGTTCCCGAAAGAGTTTGCGCTTTAGAAATTTTCCTCTCCCTCCTCGTGCGCCTTCGTCCTCGGCCGTCGTTTTACAGCTCCCACGTGACAGATTACGAAATTTTCACGCACTCGCGCATTCTGTCGCGTGGCTGAATTTATATGATTCCGTGATGAATTAAAATTCTTCCTCTTCATAAAAAAGAGACGTTTAGACTTTTATGTTGCGTTATTGGGAGCCTTTAGAAACGTGATACAATGCACGCTTCGCGTAACTCCTTACATGAATAGAATGGTAATGGACATTTTAATTAAATGATGAAGATCATTGAGTAAATTGATCACAGTCGGCGGTGTGGAGTTACAAATTCATAAAAGATTCTTTTCCTCCATTCTATCTTCATTTCACCTGACCAAAACAAGTTAATCAATTACAATGAGTACTGAAGTCATACGCAAAATCGTTCTTAGATATTATTCAACAAAACCCAATGAATAAACCATTCAATTATAATTAGTCTTGAAGTTTTGTTTTGTAGGCTACACAATCCAAAGCCGTAATACAGAACTAGAATACTGAAACCTCGTTGTTAGGTACTCAGAGAGCGCACAGGATGGGGCCATAAACAGTTATTGTGAGTTGTACAATCAAACACATAACTTTATTCTTCCAGGAACCACTCTTTTACACATTGCTTTAAAAGACGTTTTTTTGGTCATCAGCCTACTGACTGGTTCGATACGGCCCGTCACGAATCCCTTTCCTGTGCTAACCTCTTCATCTCAGAGCAGCACTTGCAACCTACGTCCTCAATTATTTGCTTGACGTATTCCAATCTCTGTCTTCCTCTACAGTTTTTGCCCTCTACAACTCACTCTATTACCATGGAAGTCATTCCCTCATGTCTTAGCAGATGTCCTATCATCCTGCCCCTGCTCCTTATTAGTGTTTTCCACATATTCCTTTCCTCTCCGATTCTGCGTAGAACCTCCTCATTCCTTACCTTATCAGTCCACCTAATTTTCAACATTCGTCTGTAGCACCACATCTCAAATGCTTCGATTCTCCTCTGTTCCGGTTTTCCCGCAGTCCATGTTTCACTACCATACAATGCTGTCTTCCAGACGTACATCCTCAGACATTTTCTTCCTCAAATTAAGGTCGGTATTTGATATTAGTAGACTTCTCTTGGCCAGAAATGCCTTTTTTGCCATAGCGAGTCTGCTTTTGATGTCCTCCTTGCACCGTCCGTCATTGGTTATTTTACTGCCTAGGTAGCAGAATTCCTTAACTTCATTGACTTCGTGACCATAAATCCTGATGTTAAGTTTCTCGCTGTTCTCATTTCTACTACTTCTCATTACCTTCGTCTTTCTCCGTTTTACTCTCAAACCATACTGTGTACTCATTAGACTGTTCATTCCGTTCAGCAGATCATTGAATTCTTCTTCACTTTCAGTCAGGATAGCAATGTCATCAGCGAATCGTATCATTCATATCCTTTCACCTTGTATTTTAATTCCACTCCTGAACCTTTCTTTTATTTCCATCATTGCTTCCTCGATGTGCAGATTGAAGAGTAGGGGCGAAAGGCTACAGCCTTGTCTTACACCCTTCTTAATACGAGCACTTCGTTCTTGATCGTCCACTCTTATTATTCCCTCTTGGTTGTTGTACATATTGTATATGACCCGTCTCTCCCTATAGCTTACCCCTACTTTTTTCAGAATCTCGAACAGCTTGCACCATTTTATATTGTCGAACGGTTTTCCAGGTCGACAAATCCTATGAAAGTGTCTTGATTCTTCTTTAGCCTTACTTCCATTATTAGCCGTAACGTCAAAATTGCCTCTCTCGTCCCTTTGCTTTTCCTAAAGCCAAACTGATCGTCACCTAGCGCATTCTCAATTTTCTTTTCCATTCTTCTGTATATTATTCTTGTAAGCAGCTTCGATGCATGAGCTGTTAAGCTGATTGTGCGATAATTCTCGCACTTGTCAGCTCTTGCCGTCTTCGGAATTGTGTGGATGATGCTTTTCCGAAAGTCAGTTGGTATGTCGCCAGACTCATACATTCTACACACCAACGTGAATAGTCTTTTTGTTGCCACTTCCCCCAATGATTTTAGAAATTCTGATGTAATGTTATCTATCCCTTCTGACATATTTGACCGTACTCCAAAGCTCTTTTCAATTCCGATTCTAATACTGGATCCCCTATCTCTTGTAAATCGACTCCTGTTTCTTCTTCTATCACATCAGACAAATCTTCACCCTCATAGAGGCTTTCAATATATTCTTTCCACCTATCTGCTCTCTCCTCTGCATTTAACAGTGGAATTCCCGTTGCACTCTTAATGTTACCACCGTTGCTTTTAATGTCACCAAAGGTTGTTTTGACTTTCCTGTATGCTGAGTCTGTCCTTCCGACAATCATATCTTCTTCGATGTCTTCACATTTTTCCTGCAGCCATTTCGTCTTAGCTTCCCTGCACTTCCTATTTATTACATTCCTCAGCGACTTGTATTTCTGTAGTCCCGATTATCTCGGAACATGTTTGTACTTCCTCCTTTAATCAATCAACTGAAGTATTTCTTCTGTTACCCATGGTTTCTTCGCAGCTACCTTCTTTGTACCTATGTTTTCCTTCCGAACTTCTGTGATGGCCCTTTTTTAGAGATGTCCATTCCTCTTTAACTATACTGCCTACTGCGCTATTCCTTATTGCTGTATCTATAGCGTTAGAGAACTTCAAACGTATCTCGTCATTCCTTAGTACTTCCGTATCCCACTTCTTTGCGTATTGATTCTTCCTGACTAATGTCTTGAACTTCAGCCTACTCTTCATCACTACTATATTGTGATCTGAGTCTATATCTGCTCCTGGGTGCGCCTTACAATCCAGAATCTGATTTCGGAATCTCTGTCTGACCAAGATGTAATCTAACCGAAATCTTCCCGTATCTCCCGGCCTTTTACAAGTATACCTCCTCCTCTTGTGATTCTTGAACAGGGTATTCGCTATTACTAACTGAAACTTGTTACAGAACTCAATTAGTCTTTCTCCTCTTTCATTACTTGTCCCAAGCCCATATTCTCCTGTAACCTTTTCTTCTACTCCTTCCCCTACAACTGCATTCCAGTCGCCTATGACTATTAGATTTTCGTCACCCTTTACATACTGCATTACCCTTTCAATATCCTCATACACTTTCTCTATCTGCTCATCTTCAGCTTGCGACGTCGGCATGTATACCTGAACTATCGTTGTCGGTGTTGGTCTGCTGACGATTCGGATTAGAACAACCGGTCACTGAACTGTTCACAGTAACACACCCTCAGCCCCACCTTCCTATTCATAACGAATCCTACACCTGTTATACAATTTTCTGCTGCTGTTGATATTACCCGATACTCATCTGACCAGAAATCTTTGTCTTCCTTCCACTTCACTTCACTGACCCCTACTGTATCTAGATTGAGCCTTTGCATTTCCCTTTCAGATTTTCTAGTTACCCTACCACGTTCAAGCTTCTGACATTCCACGCACCGCCTCGTAGAACGTTATCCTTTCGTAGATTATTCAATCTTTTTCTCATGGTAACCTCCCCCTTGGCCGTCCCCTCCCGGAGATCCGAATGGGGGACTATTCCGGAATCTTTTGCCAATGGAGAGATCATCATGACACTTCAATTACAGGCCACATGTCCTGTGGATACACGTTACGTGTCTTTAATGCAGTGGTTTCCATTGCCTTCTGCATCCTCATGTCGTTGATCATTGCTGATTCTTCCGCCTTTAGGGACAATTTCCCACCCCTAGGACAAGAAAGTGCCCTGAACCTCTATCCGCTCCTCCGCCCTCTTTGACAAGGCCGTTGGCAGAATGAGGCTGACTTCTTACGCCGGAAGTATTCGGCCGCCAATGCTGATTATTTATTAAAATTTATGCAGTGGCGAGGATCGAACCCGGGACCGAAGACGTTTTGATTATGAATCAAAGACGCTACCCCTATACCACGGGTACCCCCTACTACTAAAAAAATTCGGCTGAATGCCTAGTTAAACAATTTGAGATGTTTTCTGGATTGAAGGCCCAAAATCACGCCATAGCAAGAACGACTGAAGGCGTGGCTTAGAAGTCAAAATCAATTAAAAATAGAAAGTAAATTTAAAGAAACCTTCAACTTAAAACAATTAGTGGCTGAAGGCCTACACTACACGTCTGAAAGACAAATATAATTAAACACGTAATAAACAATTACTTTCTAACCAAGAGATTTCTTTTCAGACTTACAACAGAACGGCAGAATGCCTAATTACAGAAATATTACCTTTTTGCACCGCTGAGGGCCACAAAATAATTTGAAACGACGGCTGAATGCCTGAACAACAAGTCAGACAAACAATTTAAAATAAACCCCTTCTTTCTTATAAAAAATTTCCTTTAAGGAATACACACAGCTGAACGCCTTATTAAAAGGGGTCCACGTAAAACCACTTCTGAAGGCCACACATCAAACAACTAACGGCTTAGGTCATGGATTACAAAAAGTTCAGCTAGAACAAATTTTAAGGAAAATATTTTTTTAATCAAATCAATCTCCAAAAATTTAACACGGCTGAAAGCCTTTATGTAAAATTTAAAGGAACTGAATTAATACATGGCTGAAGGCCTCGTACAATACTTCAAACAAAAACGAAAATCACAATCTATAACAAACAGAACAAGTGGTACTCAGAAGTGTTCCAGTGGTCGGCCTGAGAAGGTAGCTCAAACGTAAAGTGAGGTGAGGTGCAGTATTAACGATGTACGAGACTCAGTATCACATTTGACGCAGTGCCATATTTACGTTAATTACCGAAAGTATGATCGCTTGGGCTATCATGAGAACTTAGTGACTGTGTTGAGGAGTTGTTGTTAGGGAGGACGCAGCGTGTTATCCTGGATGGTGTATATAGCTTAATAATCGATTGTCGGTTATCAAATCAAAGTCGATTGAGACACCTAGCAACAAACTCTTTGACTAACATAATTTTATATGAATTAACTTCCATTTCTTTATATATAAGACATATTTACAGCAACAGTACAATATTGTAATTCTTTCGAAATTTAATTTAGGAATATTTCGAATAATGAAACCAGTTTAATTCATCATGCCATACTTTTCTGTTATGAACAGAGTCATTACGACAACTACCTATCATAACACAATAAGTAACTTTGTGGGGAACTTAGTCTTTTGGTTAATTCTGAAACTGTATTACACATTAACAATTGAATCTGTTGTGATATATCAAAAATCAGTTGATAGACGGTTCGAAAAATAGCTTTTACTCAGCTGATGCTGCTGTACAAAGGTTCATGTTTGGATATATCTGCGACTCAAATGTATCAGTTGAATTAATATTAGTAAAGTATAAACCATAGTAGTAGCATTCTCGGTTGTCCACCTGGTTCATGACGTAAGTTCTCCACGATATCCAAGAAAACTGACACGGTGCTGTATACAGCTGATTCCTGATGACTGCCGATCTGGACGTGTCGGCTACCTACATATGTTAGCCGTTATCTCCTACCCCACTCCGGTCCTAAGACTATCACCGCGAAGTGGGAGAAAACTTAAAAGCCTATGCTGCATGCAGATTACATACTTCAATATTTTGTTTTATCCATTTGTCTTCTTTCCCTAGTTATGTAAAATATCAATCTGTTGGCTCTGTAAGCATGTTCTTGTCTACATTATTACATTTTTGTCTAAAAGCACCGCAAAAGTCTCTCAGGACTACATACAGTCACTTCTCCTTTTTGACAGTATTGCAATTTGACTTTGTTTGCGTCTTAATTTGTTGTATTTCTTTTTTATCACTACAATAACGAATAAGCCTTATGGGCACACTATATATTTTATTGGAGTTTTATTTTATTTCATTTTGTAGAGTTATGAAATTAACGAATATTAATACGCTTAGGTAGTCGTGACTAATGATCCTATGACAAACATATATTGTGGCAACTGTTCTACCATTTATAATGAATACGCCTAATGAGCACACTATAAATTTTACTGTAGTTTTCATTTTATTTCGTTTTGTACAGGTATGAAATTAACGAATATTAATACGCTTAGGTAGTCGTGTCTAACGATCCTATGACAAACAATTATTGTGGCTACTGTAGCACAGCTTATTTTGAAAAGTGGCGCTGTAAACAGAATGTCTCTTCCGGACTGTGCCTAGTTTACACCATATTTTAAATGTGTGCGATGATCATGAGCTGATTTGTGTGCATTTCTTGACGGTGCAATTGTGACTTCATTACAATAGGACGTGTTGTAACACAGTTATGCCTCGTCATACTTTTTAAGCGCACATTTCCGTATCTATTAAAGCTATACTTTTTATTATGGAATATTTTATTATTTTAAAATGCAGCTATCCGCTAGTTTTATTTGTTTCCCCATGGTTTGCTGCAAATCTGAAAATGATCCGCTGACCGAAACCAGTAGTCTAAGGACCAAAAAGATTTGTTTTCACTGATGGAAATAAAAAAAATTCTTCCCTTGCTCCACACGTGAATGGGATTGCAAAAATCTGTAATAGTGCACGAGGGCTTGCTGAAAAGTTAAAATTCGTAGTCAACTTCAGCTGTCCTTTCTTTTGCACAATTCGCTTCGCTACTAGTTTCCGTCAAATGACCATTATGAAGCATAATCTGGCATAAACGGCTGGAACAACAAGAGTAATTTGCTCTTTTGAGCAAGTCATACCAGTAAAAAAATTTTTTTACAGTAATAGCTATGTACAATAATTTTCATGAAGTAAAGCCACAACGACACCTAGTAGCACACTTGGCATGATTACATATGTTAGAATGTTACTAGCTGTCTTTGTGGACTTTGCTTCTTCATGAAATCTATCGTACACAGCTATTATTGTAAAAAGCTTTAACTAGTACTGTGTGCTCAAATGATCAAATTAGTCTTATTATAGTATAAATATTTCCAGCCGTTTACGTCAGCTTATGGTTGATAATAGTCATTTGACCGGAACTAGCAACGAAGCGAACTGTGCAAAATAAAGGACAGCTGAACATTCACCAGAAATTTTAACTATTATTTGGAGGCTGAATATCCCCATCTACAAACATACATAAATTGCTGAAAAGTAATGCCTCCGAATTCTTTAAGCTTTCTAAATGTAACAAACTTTATTAACATTCTACATCTTTATCTTCATGTCTACGTGTTTATTTCTCAACAGAGTCACCCTGGTGACGAACGCATTTCTCCCAAAGAAAAATCAGTTTGTTAATTTCACCATTGTGGACTGTTTGCCTTAGACGATGGAGACACAACCTCACCTCTGCTTGCACCATTTTATCACTGGCGGAGTCCTCGGAGATATTCTTTAAGTTTTGGAAACAGACGAACATCGGATAGAGACAAGTCAAGACAGTACGGAGATGATCGATGAAAATAAACTGAAGGCGTCGACTTGTTTCAGATGGCGCAGCGTTCGTGTGTGATCTGGCATTGGCATGATAAAGGAGAGGGCGCTCCAGGTGTGGACGAATCCTTCGAATTCAAATCTCGATTACAGTACGCTATTTCTCAGGCACCGACGTAATTACGTTACACAACGTCACGTTACACGCTACAATTCGGGTCCTTCTAGCGGCAGAGGGCTAAAAATATTCAAGACATGAGAAATAAAGATGTAGAATGTTAATATCATTTGTTTTATTTAAAAAACTCAAAGAGTTTTTACAATAAAGAGTCCGAGTCATTACTTTACAGCACGCCGTCCTGCTAAGGGAGACCTTCTGCCACGCACTTACCAGTTGTTTTCAGTGCATGAATGAAGACGGACCCACGGTAAAGTGTCTTAGACGTTCTCACTGTCCATATCCTTCAGTCTTCACCATACAATTTAGAAATAGGATCTGAGGGCATAAATTTAGTTCATTTTTGTTTTTCTTTAAGATTTAAATTTCTGTTGTTTGTTCTTTGAGTACGATACACTTGTTTTAAAATTTTACCCTACACACAATAAATCATTCGTTGTTTTATGTAATGTAAACGATATTGTTATCAAAAGTTCAAGGAATTTAATTTTTACTCAAAATTAATTTGTGATTTAATATTATAATGGGTACAGTAATTAATATTACCAAATTGCTGTCTATTACGCAGTGTTAGTTTGTCTTCCGCAGTTATCTTCATCACATGTTAAATACAAGCGCCTTGTAGTCGCTACCGATGGTTCAACCGGTCTGAATCACTTTGGGTGGAAGTTAGAATTATCTCTGAGTAGTGCTTGTCAGCGATTATTGACAACTGATTAGACACTAATACATTGATCTTAAATTTGACTCCCGCTACGAAAATAATTACTTTTTTGTCTACATGTTTCTGCCACTTTTCAATATTTCACACGATTAAGGAAGGAAGCATATTAATATTAATCATACTCTGAGTTATCCCTCGTATTTTACTAATAAACTGAATATACTATACTTATTAATGTCTTTAATTAACAATAGGCAGGTTTCAAATCCAGATGTGGCTCAAATTTCGTTTTGGTAAGACATTTTCATTAAACCGCATTCCCGTATTAATTTTTTCTAATATCATTGTAAGATCACTGAATGAATTTATCTTCACTAATGTCATTCATTGAATTTTCGTGACTATAACTTAATTTAAGCAATACATGTTCTTCAACCAGTTTCACGCTGTTAAGCCACACAGTTTGCTTGCTGAGGTTCAGTGTGTCATCTTTGTGAATTTACTGCTATGTACTACATCGACCCACAGCTTAAATGAAGCGGTAAAATAAAAGGTAAGAAGTAAACAAATTAACAAAGATAATACTTTATCTTCAACTTCACGTTTTGTCTTCAGTAGTCATTACTTTCTTGCTTTATTAACTGTAATTCACATGTCAATCCATTTCAGACGGCCTTTCAACTATTCATACCATGCTCCCAGAATGGACCTTTTCAGTTATTCTCATTGTTTCCTTACTATGTCCTTGATACTCGCTTCCCTTAACCTTCGAATGTGCCTTTAGAGTTCCACATTTAACACCATGTATTGATCGCGCTTCGTGTCCCCCCTTTCTTCTCTAAGTTGCTGTCACTTGTCGTATACGGACGAAATTATAAGATGATGAAGCATGATAACAAATAGAATATCATCGAAAACTTCCAAACAACTGAGACTGTCGTCACACAGTTCTTTAGCAGTTGCTATGAATAAAAAACTTTGAAGAGGATAACATAATTCCGATCCAATTCCAAATATCAATGTTGTACAAGAATGTGATGAGTTGAAATATTAATATACTCAAAACTTTCGTACGAGGAGCACTGAATTAGTAATGTAACAATTTTTTTCTGAAACCAGATTGATTTTATTCAGGATTCCGATACACCATATTATTCCTCACTCTTTTGGCTTTCTTAACATAATCTCCGTTCAAGGCGGCGGGCTTACCCAACCTTAGTGGGAACGCCTTTATGCCCATATGGAACCACTCTACTGGTTCACGCCAGAGCCAACGTCTTACTGTGCCAATAACCCCCCCCCCCCCCCCCCCCCATCATCCACGTACTGCTTCTCACGGATTGCAACCTTCTGTGGACCAAACAGATGGATGGTGCGAGACCTGGACTGTAGGGTGTTTGAGGAATAACAGCCCAATGAAGGTACATGAGCTTCTTTCGGGTGCGCTGACTTTTATGAGGGCTTGCGTTGTCATGGATAAGGTATTTTTGTAGTGAGAAACACGCTGAAATCATTTCTTCAGTTTCCTGAGGGTAGCCTAATACGCTTAAGAGGATTTCTAACAGAATAATCCCTTCAGAATCTCAGAAGACCGTCGGAATGGCTATACCAGCTTGTGACGATGCTCGACAAAAAATTGTCACAATCAGCCTCGTTACACGCAAGCAATTCAGCGCAGATGGTCCTTCTTTGTTCTTTGTGGTCTTGTGTTCGGCGGTAAGGAACACAGCGCGCGCAAACGTTTGAGTATCCCAACTGGTGGACCAGTGTGTCAGCACTATCAACAGAGACATCCATTTGGGCAGTGAGGTGTTTGGGGTCCGCTGATCTCGTTGAATGAGAGTGTCCCCACGTTCCAACATTGAAGGAGTCACAGCTGTGTGCGGTCGGCCACCAAGCGGGAAATCGGTCAGGCTTTGTGCGACCTTGTGTGATGATGACAAACGCGTCGCCCAACGTCCCTCCGCAGAGATTCTGTAAGTGCCTATGAATATCTGCTACCAAAAGAAATTCAATGATAGCACTCGGCTTCGAAGACACTTCTGTTACAGACTCTGTTTTGAAGGCTACCAATGGCGCCGCTAAAGATCCGAATTTCATGAAATTATAGGGGCTGAAGCGGGAATACTCTACAATGTCTCACAACAAATTTCATCTTTTTTGAAAAAAATCTGTCCAGCAAAAAATGTGTTGCATTAATTATGGAACATCCCTCATACAAACATGTGTAGTTACGAGACTAACACGAAAATGAGTTATAATAAACAGATTTTTGAAAAAAAAATTAAGTCACACCATGACTAAAGAAACGGATCGATCGATTAATAGAACAAATCCTCAAGCATCAAGACGTCGTCAATTCGACCACGAAGTGGCGCGTGGTTTGGGGGTGGTGGTGACGTAAGAGTTGTTTAGGGAGACGAAGACCCGAGTAGAGTACGCAGGTTCAAGAAGAGGTAGGTTGCAGCAGTCATGCCGGAAACAAGGTACCTGTTTGGGGTGGATTAGCTTGGAAAACTACTTCCGACTGAAGATTACAAAAAGAAGACAAACTTAATTGTAAGTAGCAACAAGGGAGTCTTCTGGGTCAAACGTAGTTATTACCATCGGCGTTGTGATGTTTAAAGTGCTGAAAATCCTTCTGGGGTCACCAGTAGTGCTTAGGATGTCTAGAAATCATCAGCATGGTTTCGATTTAATGCCGATTATTTAAAGAATTCTCACACGGCTGTTAAAATTTTGTGTGCAGGAAAAAGAGAGAACGCGTAAACAGAAAGTTACTAGTAAATTTTATCAGTACAAAGAAGAAGAAGTTACTCCAGCCCACCAGGACACATAATCAACTATTACTACACCCATACTGTTATTTTTTTTAAAAAAGCAATAACTATTACCTAATATCAAAAAAAGAACAGTCAGCCTGAGTAAGTTTTTTCTATTTATTTGTTGTGTACATTAGTCTGTAAATGCATATTAGAGTAAGCATTAAGAATGGTACGGCGTACATGGTTAGTACATAAAATAACCCTACGGCTCATTTGACATCCATCTTTGTAATGGTTAAAATTGCTTCGAAAGCGAGATTCAGTGAAATTTGTGTTGGAGCGCTAACTTAGTTGCTTTGAGGTAAGTCGCAATTTTTGTTGAATAACTGCCCTGACATTCCACAGCAGAGACAGAAGAGATACGAAAACCTAGAATCCCCCGTTTACCTTCCCACAATGAAATCCATTCATTTAGTCAATTTATTGACCAATGTGCTACCTCACAACCTCAGGGTGTCAAAACGGAAAGGTGTGACTATAAGCTTTCCCGAATGCCCTGGTAGTGCTTTTCTGTGCGTAATAAGACCACACGCTTTATTTATTATAACTAAAAAGTTTCTTGGAGCCTCGCAGGCAACAGCAAGTTTGCCACTCGCAGTGATGAGATGAAATCCTCCGACGACTATTACCTCTAATAGTCTAGTGTACTCATAATTAGAGGTACATAGTGAGATAAAGTGGTGCTTAAAACACTAGCGTATCCCTTGTATCCTATTGTGCAAGTGACTGCTGAATTATCGTGTAGCACGAGATCTGTGCATTGGAACACGATGCCAGAAACATTTGCTTTACCTCGAAATTCGTGCTGACGCTGCTGAACTAAATCGCATTACAGGATGTCTGTTCTTACTGAATTAATGAGCCCGAGTTGGAAGTTTACTTTCGTTTGAACATTTACGAGTGTTGCAACGAAAGCGGGAATGCTACTTTACCACCCGCAGGGTCATTAAAGCCCAAGTAGGATGCACAAAAACTGCGAACCAGACACTAACAAAACGTGTAGAATGCGATACGCATTCTGAATGGGTACTGCCGCTAACAGACAAACGAGTAATTGTGGAATGTTAGCAATCCAGCAGAAAAGGGCCACATTTAGTCAAACGCCTGTGATTCTGAAGAGCAAATTATCCGTTTCAAGTGATATTAGACGATCATAAAATTGTTTGCTTTTCAAAGTGCGTACATTAAAACGACAGCCCACACAGTCAGGAAATATATGTTACGTTTCCATTTTCTTCTAAACGCTCCCATATAATAGGTTTTCGGCACTGATTTATCGATAACAAGGATCAGCTCACGATGGGTACGACAGTAAGCAATTCATCGCTGCAATCTGAAGTAGTTTGTCGCCTAAAGCCAGCGCTGTTAAAGCGCAGCAGGCATCAGGAGAGTGGAGGTACCTGAAATTGTGATTGGTAAATTTCGCTTCGTTTCTCTATCCAACAACCGTTAGTTTCTTTTTCTAAGTTACTGTGCGAGAATTCTGTCCACATAAAAAGGAAGAAAGTTAATATATGTATTTGCCATTCATTGTTCTACAGATATAAAAGTAGACGAAAATCAAAGAAAATCCCACATAATAGTTTGCAGTAGCAGATTGTGAATTTATAAACAAAGAGAAGTGAGCTATCTGAGAGAACAGTGGTCCTGCGAAATATCATATAAAAACACAAGATTAATAAGAAAGCTACACGGAAGAAGCAGTAGTTCTCCTGTAAAATGAGAGGGCATTCACGAAGAACAATAAAAATAAGAGAAATACGACCTATGGTAAAGGAAGGTGATTTACAACTGTACATAACCATAAAGTGAAATTAAAGTCGTACAACATTATTAGCTGGAAGACCCCACTGGATAGCTTCAACAGCCTAGTTTGAAAGCGTTTCTTCCGGCTTGCGCAGTGGCCCTTTTATCGATAGTACTTTCGAGAGACAAATGGATGACGATAAAAATATCACTCATTGATCATCGTGGAATAATTTTGGTCATCTGGCATGGTTTAATCAAGGAACACACTGTGTAGATCACGAGAACGTACTTCTCATAATTAGAAGAAAGTAAATAAATACAACAGTCGGCCTGAAAGACAATTATAAAACTAAATACCATGAGTTTGTCAGGCAACGAATTTTTGTCAGAATATCGAGTGAAGGTATAAACGGAGCCTTATGGAAATGTTATGATCACATGACAGACAAAACAGTTTCAATATCTTTTGGTTTCTGACAGCATCCAAATTAACAACCACGTGTAACCTCAGATATCGAAGAATTCTTTAAGGTACAGCGGCCCACATATTGAGAGACGTGTAGCGGGTGGAGAAAACTGAGAATACTGTTCTTTGGTGCGATGTTGAAATTTCAGAACTGTCCCTCACATGTTTCGAACTCTGACCAGACTCGTGCAATGTCTATTCTTTACTGACTCAAAAGTGCTCCTCAGCATATTATTCACGAAAACGAGCCTCACATCGACCTGATTGTCTCTTAAATGGTCTACTTTACTTGGTATATAAGAAGACTGCCCCTTGTACGCCACCAATTTAATGCTGCTCGCAAAACTCAAAACATTTTTTGGTGATGAATGTTAATCACTTTTAACTGGGTCGCTTAATAACTTCATAGAAAAGTCAAAATAATCTGTGTATCTCTTCTGAGTAAACTGGAGACCATTTGAGATTTTCATAGTACACCTTTCTTCGAGAGATGAAAATCATGTACAGTTTATCTATTTCCTTTATTATTGGCTTCCTAAAAATATTTATTTAGCTGACAACAGATACAAAGACTGTTCTTTTAAGAAGAAACCAATCGGAAACCCGCTACGTCATCGTAGACGGAAACACTGCCACACAGCTATGCATTCAGATAGAGAAACCCAAGTTGTCAACAAAACGTTTCAGAGAGAGAAAAGGTTCAGTATCATACGTTACAAGAAAATCCAACCCAACAAGTCTCCGATAGGCATGGTCTATGGCAAGTTTTCGACTAATATAGAACCACACGACATAAACCATGCTCATTAGCGCTATACCTGTTGCCTCCTGCCTCTATCATCTCTCGAACGGCGCTCCGCTTCCAACCCTAAACGTAAGTATTCCTTTTACACATAAGCAATGTTTCGATTACCACGTGAAAAATTCGTCATGTAGCAGGTCAAGCTCCCTATCGACCAGATATGCCGTTGGGAGCAGCACAACAAGAGGATCGAATATACTGGAGGACGCTCCCCTACTTTCGCGTAGTGGTATACAACAACTGATTCCATTCTCTAATGAAGAACTAATGAAACCATTTTGGGGTGAAATCTGTGAACATGTTGACATGACATAACGTGGCATGATGTCAATGAAATACGTTGGGAAATTCTGCTTCACGTAACTTTCAATATGGGTAAATCGCTTACTGCCAGGAGACTTTTTTCAAACGCTATAGCTGCTCATCTTCAGACCATACAAAAGTACTGCAGCAATTCACTAAAGTCGTATAGTCACGAATTTTCATACTAATCAGGCTTCAAAATATTAAAAATTCATCACAGGTGTAGCTTTATACTAAATCGAATGAATCCGTATATCATGCGCATTGGAAGCAGTCTCCTTCACTAATTTGAGTACGTATACATGATCTACGCTTAACTCTGTGAAATATATTTTATTCTTATTCATGAAAAGAAAAATCTGATTCTCTATCAACAGCTGTTTGGCTTCTTTTTGATTTACATATTAGCCGTCTGTGGAATGACGGGGAAATGAACTTTTCATGTTCGCAATAATTTCCTAAACTGGCAGTGGAAGGGTTAATAAAGACGCTGTTGGGACTTATAAGCAAAGCAATTTTATTTTCGACTGACAATCAAAAATGAATGACGATTCGATAGCACACAAGACTTCCACTCTTTTGGAACATCAAGGCCAGAGAAACGAATGTAATAGAGCGGCGTGGGTTAGTCTGCAGTAGGAAGTACGTGATTTGAATTTATTTCACTAAAACAATCTGTTAAATTTAATGACATGATATGAATCTGTTAAATGTAATGACATGAAATGACATAAATTCATTGTTAATTACATTACGTATTCTGCATTCCGTAACGTATTTCACTTTTGTCGTTATTCCAATTGCTACTGATTCCATTCTGTTCATTTCGCTAAATTCATTTCACTTACATACATCTTTCCTTAGCTCTATTGAAGCTGCTCAGACCCGAATCAGCCATCCATTACGCTTACATCACGTTGAAAAACGCTATACAATAGCACACAAGGTTTGCACAGGTTTATCGTTGAATTACGGAACATAGGAAAAAACATTTCTTACAGTGATGATTTATTGTGCACATTATCACGTGAAGTCTTTGTTGCGTCAATCACGTCTGCTTCAAAAGCATTTGCAGCATTTTCTGTGTGTTATATAATGTGGAGTTTACGAACTACGCCTTTTTTTACGTCAGGCACTTCTGATTCAAAATGTTTTCCAACAGTTTGGCCCTATATAATCGTCTTTGTGTACGTATCGTGATGAGGACTCCAACAAGTTTTCTTCGGGTGCATTAATTGATGTGAAACCGTAATTGCTGTACAGTGAGATTAGTAAATCAAGACCTGTTCTATTCCTACACCAACAGCGCTGTTCTTATAGGAGAAAAATTATAAAGTATATACTCCTCTGTCGACTGGAAAACGGGTTTTTAATACGAAAACGTGTGCAACGCCATTAATATGAGAATGCTGCTTATAGGGCACCTCCTTACAGGTGAAGTTAAAAATAAAAATCTGTATACAAGTAGTTAAGCGCTTCCGATTATCGGGAGGAAAAAAAATTGTCTCTAAAATTTTCTGGGAGTAGATTCCAACGAATATTTGTGGTTATTCAGATCAGTTAACACAAATAGGAGATGTCTCGAACTTACGTAACTGCTGTTCTGGTACTGTCTGAGAGCTCACATTGTAATAATAACATACGCGAAATATCTTCTTTAACATGTAGACAGTCATGATCACTGAACTGTACACTCCAGTCGAGTAGTGGCCACTGAATTGCGCAGTCGGGTCGAGTTGTGGCTACTGAACTGCACAGTTAATCGAATCGTGACCTCTGACTGTGTTGTCGGGTACTGTATTTGCCACTAAACTGTACAATAAAGTGGAGTCATAGCCATTGAATTGTACAGTTGACTCAAGTCGTGGCCACTGAACTGTACAGCCGAGTCAAGCGGTGGCCACTGAACAGCACAATCAATCGAGTCGATGCCACTGAAGTGTACAGCCGAGCCTTTTGTGGCCACTGAACTACACAATCGGTGAGGCATGACCACTGAAGTAGTCAGATCGAGTCATGGCGAATGAGCAGACGAGTCTGGTCAATTCTTGGCCATCAAACCGTACAGCCGACTGAAGTCATACCCACAGAGCTGTACAGTCGAATCACCGTCGTGATCACATAACTGCACAGTCAGTCGTGTTGTGTACGTTCGAGTAGAGTCATGAACACAGAAGAGTATGGGAATATTTACTTAAGTGTCAAATTAAAATAATGTGTGCTTTGTACAAAAGGGTTTTACTACTATGACATGTCAGTAGTATAAATAGAAAGAGCACACTTCCTTTTTAATGCTGTTTGGAAATAAATGTTTCGTTTCAAACCCTATGAAGAAATTCAAAAGTGGCTGTCCAAAAGTCTTATTTTATCTTAATCTGTATGTTTGCCATTTCATTTCTCTTCAATGTGCGCTACGCTACCAACGTTGCTTTGTTCCATTGTTGTTGTGATCTTCAGTCCTGAGACTGGTTTGATGCAGCTCTCCATGCTACACCATCCTGTGCAAGCTTCATCTCCCAGTACCTACTTTAACCTACATCCCTCTGAATCTGCTTAGTGTATTCATGTCTTGGTCTCCCTCTGCGAATTTTACCCTCCACGCTACCCTCCAATACTACATTGGTGATCCCTTGATACCTCAGAACATGTCCTACCAACAGATCCCTATTTCTAGTCAAGTTGTGCCACAAACTCCTCTTCTCCCCAATTCTATTCAACACCTCCTCATTAGTTATGTGATCTACCCATCTGATCTTCAGCATTATTCTGTAGCACCACATTTCGGAAGCTTCTATTCTCTTCTAGTCCAAACTATTTATCGTCCATGTTTCCCTTCCATACATGGCTACACTCCATACAAATACTTTCAGAAACTACTTCCTGACACTTAAATCTATACTCGATGTTAACAAATATCTCTTCTTCAGAAATGCTTTGCTTGCCATGCCAGTCTATTCCTTGCCATTGCCAGTCTACATTTTATATCCTCTCTACTTCAACCTTCATCAGTTATTTTGCTCCCCATATAGCAAAACTCCTCTACTACTTTAAGTGTCTCATTTCCTAATCTAATTCCCTCAGCATCACCCGACTTAATTCGACTACATTCCATTATCCTAGTTTTGCCTTTGTTGATGTTCATCTTATATCCTCTTTTCAAGACACTGTCCATTCCGTTCAACTGCTCTTCCATGTCCTTTGCTGTCTCTGGCATAATTACAATGCCATCGGCGAACCTCAAAGGTTTTATTTCTTCTCCATGAATTTTGATACCTACTCCGAATTTTTCTTTTGTTTCCTTTACTGCTTGCTCAATATACAGATTGAATAACATCGGGGAGAGGCTACAGCCTTGTCTCACTCCCTTCCCAAACACTGCTTCCCTTTCAAGTCTCTCGACTCTTATAACTGCCATCTGGCTTTTGTTTAAGTTGTAAATAGCCTTTGTCTCCCTGTATTTTACCCCTGTCACCTTCAGAATTTGAAAGAGTATTCCAGTCAACATTGTTAAAAGCTTTCTCTAAGTCTGCAAATGCTAGAAACGTAGGTTTTCCTTTCCTTAATCTATTTTCTAAGATAAGTCGTAGGGTCAGTATTGCCTCACCTGTTCTAATATTTCAACGGAATCCAAACTGATCTTCCCCGAGGTCGGCTACTACCAGTTTTTCCATTCGTCTGTAAAGAATTCGTGTTAGTATTTTGCATCCGTGGCATATTAAACTGATAGATCGGTAATTTTCACATCTGTCAACACCTGATTTCTTTGGGATTGGAATAATTATATTTTTCTTGAAGTCTGAGGGTATTTCGCCTGTCTCATACATCTTGCTCACCACATGGTAGAGTTTTGTAATGACTGGCTCTCCTAAGGCTGTCAGTAGTTGTAATGGAATGTTGTGTACTCCCGGGGCCTTGTTTCGTTCCATTATCTTGTGTAAAACTGTATACTATGTTACTGAAAGACGTAAAACCCTAAGAGAAAGGCAATACGAGGATGTCGTTTAAGTCTGAAGTTTTATAAGTTTTATCATGTATCTCAATTGTTTAATAATGAATTGTTATTAAATAGGCAATACGTTCTAGTCTAGTTCCACTAATGAATGTTTTAAATACCCATCATTAATGCATCAGATGATTTAGCTGATAATGTGGAGGGAAGGAATGATAAATAGAGCTGTTTTCTTTTCCACTGGCGAATGTTGTCAAGAGTGAAACGTATTAAAAACAGGAGATGTTTATTCTGACTAAAGTCGCAATTAATTCCGCTCTTGAAAATTTATTCCTTCAGAATTACTAGTCAAAGATTGTGAACGTGAGTTTGTATTGATATTTCATTCAAAAATATAGCTGATGTCCCGTTTTTCTGATTGAAAAATCGCGGATACATACACACATAGTCGTAAACATTTCTAAATTTGGTAGAAGAGACAAATGTAGTCACAATATTACACAGTACCATCAACAGTAGGTCTATCATAAACAAAAAGCATTTATGAACAAAGGCGGAAAATCGACATGAAAGAGAATTGAAATGAGAATTTGTTTAACACTCCCACATCAGAATAGATATGTCCATACATAGTTACCATGTGTTTCCGAGTTATGCAATTTTAAACAAAAAACATTCATCATTAATTGTAGACATTCTAATGTTGTTTCTACACTAGACAAGATATCATTGTTTGATATTTAATTTCCATTTCAGGTTGTAATTATTCAAATTGTTATATACATAAATATTAATGAACCCACAAATTAATCGGTAACGTTAAGGCGATACGAGAACTTGCTGTTGACGCTCCATGCATTTCCTTACGTTAAGCACCGATAAGATAATGAAGTCTAGATTTATGTTCGTCTTTGCATTATCTCTGTTTCGAAAATGTAACGTCTCAGTTTCTGGTTTTGTTTGAGTGAAGCACCAGCAGGGATGTTTCAGCATAGGGACTTCCTTACCGGAGATATTAGGGGATGTTGTTGTTTTGTAGATAGAGATGGTAATTTCTTACGGCCGGCTTCTTGTTTCTGTTCTCGCAAAAGATATGTTTACTTTCCATTTCAGCCACAAACAAACGCCAGTGAAATGCGTAAATTACATAGATTATATCGTTCACAAGCAAACCTCCCAATGTTTATCTGTAGGCTAGGAGCCTGCGCAGAACTAATGCGAAGTGTTAGTCATCTTAGTACTGGTGATGGCAAACATATATCTGTGGCGTAATTGCGAGTTTGTGATTTATTGTCTTTTACTTTTATTTGTGACCATAGTTGCGATTTATTTTATAAAAAGTTTTCAGCATTTTTCCTGTATTATTATTATTACTGTGGGACCGAACTGGAAAAGAACAAATATCTACTGTCATCTTTTGTAGTTGTGCTGTAGGCAGTTAGGGATCAAATAATGAAAGTTAATAACGTGAATGGGTGTTTTTAAAAAAATATATATGATCGGAGGAAGTCTGTCAACGGTGATCGCCGCTAATTAAGTGGTCCCTGGCTAGTTAAAACTAGCTTAGAATTCTGTATTTTCCTTACTCCAGGGGAGTTGAAAATCCGTTAGTGTACTTCAGTGTCAAACGGAGACACAGCGAGTATTCAGTAAGTCACATTCGGACAGCTAAGACGAATCGCCCTCAGTCTTACAAAGCAACAGAAGGCAATCTCGCTCGCAGTTTGAGAACATAGTCGCATCAGACGTACAGAACAAGACAACAAGTCGAAAATTATCTAAAATGTTTTGAATACAGCCCTCTGCTGAATTATAATGAAATATATGAAGCTATACAGTCTCTGAACTACATTAAAGTGGCTATTGAACCTAAGCATGTTTTAAACTTGTCTTTCTGAAAGCGGCCTGTATTGCAGTAACATACGTGAATAACTTGCCAATTTTCTAAGTTGCGCAACAGAAGTCTGCTACGCTGAAAGCCGTAAGATGAGGCATTCACGTTTTTATTTAAGAGAGACACATCATAACATGTTTCAGAGGGATGAGATTATCACTTTGGGGCAGGTAAAATAGAACTGTGAAAAATTATGCTGCGGTTGTACGAATCAGCCGTAAGCGGCCTTAGTTAAACAAATGTTATACTTCAGTATCGATATATTGTGGGGAAGCCAACAAAAGCACGTTGTTTGTGGATGGGCGGCCCGCAGAAGCCACGCAAGCGTGAAAGTGAAGGTTGCTGTGAATATAGTCCAGTAGTATCTGTTCTGTCCGACAAGTCCTACATAACAGACAACACTCGAGATGACGCTGGTGCACACGTTGATACGAAACAGAGAATGAGGGAAGAAGTGGAAGGAGGCCGGATAGGAATTCGTGACTTCCAGCCGAACAGGGAATTAGTGTAATGGAATGGTGGAAGTTTTAATTTTTCGCCGGACCAAGACTCGAACCCGAGTTTTCTGCTTCTCATGAATGGTTGCTTTAACCGCTTCGCCCAACACGACACGATCTCTGGCTTATATTTCCAACTTAACCGCACGCTACATTGCAGCGTCCCTCGTCCATGAACTTCCTGCTCGCAAATGATTGATTCCTGTAAGAGTTCGGACGCTACTGGCGCATCTGCACCGGAAAAAAGAAGAAAAAAAAACGTGAAGGACCGTCACGCTCTTACAGGGTTGGAGCATACATTCATATGAAATAGAGAATGGGGGAAGAAAGGGAAGGGATGGGTGGGAATTCGTGACTTCCAGTCGCACAAAGAAATGGTTCAAAAGGCTCTGAGCACTATGGGACTTAACATCTGAGGTCATCAGTCCCCTACACTTAGAACTACTTAAACCTAACTAATCTAAGGACATCACAAACATCCATGCCCGTGGCAGGATTCGAACCTGCCACCGTAGCAGCAGCGCGGTTCCGGACTGAAGCACCTAGATCCGCTCAGCCACAGCGGTCGGCCCAGTCGCACAGAGCATTCTGATAACAGAGAGGCGAATGCTGTAAATTTATGCTGGATCGGGCTAGAATGTGATGTTACTGCTTCTCATGAACGGATACCTTAACCGTTTCGGCCATCCAGAAACGGTCCCTGAACGACTCATATTTCCAGCTTGTTGCGCGCTGCAATGTAGCGCCCTTCGTCCATAAACCCTACCAGCAAATTATTTATTTCCATATGAGGTAGGACGATATTAAGTATTCTACACTGATCAATAATTTGCGAGTACGTGATTAATGGACGGGAGACGGACTGTATCGTGCGATACTTTGGAAATTTGAGTCGTTGAGGGTCCGTGTCCGGATGGCCGAAGCGGTTAAGGCAATCACCCATAAAAGTCCATACCAGCACAAATTTCCAACTTTCGCCACTGGATTACCACAATTCCCAGTGCGGCTGGAAGTTGTGAATTCGCATTCACCCCTTCCCTTTCACTATACTCCATTGCATTTAAATGAAGTCTGTGGTTTGGCCGGAGAGTGGTAGTCAGTTCCCTAGTACCTGGAACAAGCAAGGGTTGTCCTGGACAGTGGGGAGTGGATGTGGAAGAGCAACAGGTTTCCGTCTTTAGAGGTGGCTACGTGAAGGGTAGCCAGAAGCAAAGTTATTGTTTCATTCGTGGCATCTCTGTGTTGAAACAGAACACTGAACTTGGTGAAGCAAGGTGCTGCAAGGAGACAGTATGGTCGTCCCCAGAATGAGATTTTCACTCTGCAGCGGAGTGTGCGCTGATATGAAACTTCCTGGAAGATTAAAACTGTGTGCCCGACCGAGACTTGAACTCGGGGCCTTTGCCTTTCGCGGGTAAGTGCTCTACCATCTGAGCTACCGAAGCACGACTCACGCCCGGTCCTCACAGCTTTACTTCTGCCAGTATGGTCGTTATTACCATCACCCAACGAGTTTCTGGTGAAGTCCTGTCTGCAATATTGGACAGTAACTGAGTTACGCCAAAAGTACCTGACTTTAGCAGCCCGCATAGGTGTTTTAGAGCCCCGTCACTGATGTGTAATTTTATTTCTTTAAGGGGGTCTCAGGGCGAACTTGTATTCCCTTTGGGTAATCTGTGTTATTCTACTGCACCAGACATACGGTCTTTTGCCATAAACGGCGTCCACTTTACTCGGCCGAGTTGGTGTTCGCTTGTTGCTTGATTAATGGGATCCTATAGCAACTAATTATTCAATGGTAAACTAATTCATGCGATTAAGCGCTGCAAAAGTTGCTGGATGGTTCATTATCTTAAATGATTTGGAATTACTTTTATTTGTGTTTTTAAGAGCTGTGTGTTGTTTGTTGTTTTGTCCATCAATGTAAAAATTAGCAGAATGGCTCTTGGGACAGATGTCCTATCTGAAACCAAATCTTCTGTTGTAGGGTTTTCTGTGTGAGGTCTCTGCGTTCTTTAGTTACTACTCGAGGATTCTGGTGTAAAGCATCCACTGGGATATAATTTCTATTAGTTGACTCCTGTCGTAATTAAGTTGGTTGTTGGGTCTTTAAAATGAGTTCCTTTGTTTTAAATTATTTTTAGTTGTTACTGGTACTTTTAAAATTTTTTTTAGTGTTTATGATCAACGATGCCATGGAACTGTATTAATATTTAATGCATTTATTGGCATCTTGAAAGCTTGAAGTTCAACGCTTTTTAATTGAATCTTCAGCGCTCTTGTACATAGTGTTTCACTTATTTTAGATAGTGCTTTTACAAGCTTTTGATATGACTATTTTTAAATTGGATCCTTCGCGTCCCTGAATTATTTTGAATGAATTTCACCTTTTTTGGTTGCTGGGGAACTGGAATGCAGCTGCAGGGGAAATAGTAGAAGAAAGGGTCACAGGAGAATATGGACTTCGGGACAAGAAATGAAAGAGGATGAGACTAATTGAGTTCTGTAATAAATATTCTGTTCATAAATCACATGAGCAGGAAGTGTACTTGGAAAAGGGCGGGTGATACGGGAAGATTTCAGTTAGATTACATCATGGTCAGACAGATTCCGAAATCAGATTCTGGATTGGAAGGTGCACGAAGGAGCAGATATAAACTCAGATAACAATGTAATAGTGTTGAAGAGTAGGCTGAAGTTTAAGAGATTAATCAGGAAGAATCAATACGCAAAGAAGTTGGATACAGAAGTACTAAGGAATGACGAGATACGCTTAAGGTTCTCTAAGCCTGCAGATACAGCGATAAAGAATAGTCCAGTGGGCAGTACAGTTGAAGAGGAACAGACATCACTAAAAAGGGCAATCGCAGAAGTTGGAAAAAAAACATAGGTACAAGTAAGGTAACAGCGAAGAAACCAAGGGTAACAGAAGAAATCCGCCAGTTGTCCGGTAAAAGAAGGAAGTACTAAAATGTTTAGGGAAATTCAGGAACACAGAAATACACGTCGCTGAGGAATGTAATAAACGGGAAGTGTAGGGAAGCTAAGACGAAATGGCTGCATGAAAAATGTGAAGAAATCGAAAAAAAGTACAGACACGGCGTATAGAAAAGTCAAAACAACCTTCGGTGAAATTAAAAGCAAGGTTGGTAACATTAATAGATCAGCCATAATTCCATTGTTAGATGCAGAGGAAAGAGCGGATGGGTGGAGAGAGTACATTGAAGGCCTCTATGAGGGGGAAGAGTTGTCTGGTGTGATATAAGGAGAAACAGGAGTCGATTTGAATTTAAGAGAGCTTTGGAGGAGTTAAGATCAAATCAGACAGAAGCGATCGATAACATTCCATCAGAATCTCTAAAATCATTAGGGGAAGTGGCAACAAATCGACTATTTATTTGGTGTATAGAATGTGTGTGTCTGCCAATATGCCGTCTGGCTTTCGGAAAAATATCATCCACACAATTTCGAAGTCTACAAGAGCTGACAAGTGCGGGAATTATCGCACAATCAACTTAACAGCATCCAAGTTGCCGCCAAGAACAATATGCAGAATAATAGAAAAGAAAATTAAGGGTGTGTTAGAAGACAGTTTGACTTTAGGAAACGAAAAGGCACTAGTGAGGCAATTCTGAAGTTGCGGTTGATAAGGGAAGCTAGACTAAAGATAAATTAAGACTTGTTCATAGCATTTGTTGACCTAGAAAAAGCGTTCAACAATATAAGATGGTGCAAGTTGTTCGGAATTCTGAGAAAAAGAGGGGTAAGCTGTAAGGAGAGGCGGGTAATATGCAGTATGTGCAAGAACCAAGAGGGAATAATAAGAGTGAACCACCAAGAACGAAATACTAGAATTAAAAAGGGTGTAAAATTGGGATGTAGTATTTCGCCCTTATTGTTCGATCTGTACATCGACGAAGCAGTGATGGAAATAAAAGAATGCTTCAGAAGTAGAATTAAAATTCAAGGTGAAAGGGTATCAACGATAAGATTCGATGATGACTTTGCTGTCTTGAGTGAAAGTAAAGAAGGATTACATTATGTGCTGAATAGAATGGATAGCCTAGTGAGCACAGAATATGGATTGAGAGTAAATCGGAGGAAGACGAAAGTAATGAGAAGTAGCAGAAATGACAACAGCGAGAAACTTAACATGAGAATTGATGGTCGCGAAGTAGATGAAGTTAAGGAATTGTGTTACGTAGGCAGTAAAGTAACCAGTAACAGACGGAGCAAGGAGGACATCAAAACGAGGCTAGCACTGGCAAAAAGGGCATTCCTGGACAAGAGAAGTCTACTAGTATCATTAATAGGCCTTAATGTGAGGAAGAAATTTCTGAGAACATATGTTTGATGTGCAGCATTGTATCGTAGTGATACATGGGCTATGAGAAAACCGGAAAAGAAAAGAATCGAAGCATTTGAGATGTGGTGCTACAGACGAATGTTGAAAATTAGGTGGACTGATAAGGTAAGGGATGAGGAGATTCTGCGCAGACTCGTAGAGGAAAGAAATATGTGGAAAACATTAAAAAGGAGAAGGGACAGGATGATAGGACATCTATTAAGACTTCCATGGTACTAGAGGGAGCGTTAGAGTGCTAAAACTGTAGAGCAAGACAGAGATTGGAAAACATCCAGCAGGTAGTAGAGGACGTAAGTTGCAAATGCTACTCTGAGATGAAGTGGTTGGCACAGGGTAGAAATTCGTGGCGGGCCGAATCAGACCAGTCAGAAGACTGATGACTCAAAAGGAAAAGAAAAGAAAAAATTTATCTGTGACCGTCTTGTGTAACTTGTTTTGTGATGCAATAAATTTGGCATTTTTTCTGTAGGGACCATGGAAATTTGTGGTAAGTTCCTATGGGACCAAGCTGCTGAGGTCATCGGTACTTAGATTTACTACTTAATTTAACTTAACCTAACTTACGCTAAGGACAACACACAAACGCATGCCCGAGGGAAGACTCGAACGTCTGACGGGGGGAGCCACGCGAACCGAGGCAAGGCGTCCTAAGCCGCGCTACCCCGCGCGGCCTAGGGACCATGCTTAATCTTTTACCACAGCCTAATCCGAACATCATAAGCCGTTTCAAAATGTATTGAAAGACGAATTGTCGAGGTAAAGAAGGGGTGGTTGGGGGGGGGGGATTGTCTTACATCCTCAACATACGTGACCAATTGTTGAAAGCTGACAATTACGTAGCCACTCTGAACTGATGCTTGACTTACTCAGTACATAAATGAATTCCTGGGTACCAGGTTGAGATTCATTGGGAGAGTGCTTAGAAAATGTAGTCCATCAACAAAGGAGGTGGCTTACAAAACACTCGTTCGACCTATACTTGAGTATTGCTCATCAGTGTGGGATCCGTACCAGGTCGGGTTGACGGAGGAGATAGAGAAGATCCAAAGAAGAGCGGCGCGTTTCGTCACTGGGTTATTTGGTAACAGTGATAGCGTTACGGAGATGTTTAATAAACTCAAGTGGCAGACTCTGCAAGAGAGGCGCTCTGCATCGCGGTGTAGCTTGCTCGCCAGGTTTCGAGAGGGTGCGTTTCTGGATGAGGTATCGAATATATTGCTTCCCCCTACTTATACTTCCCGAGGAGATCACGAATGTGAAATTAGAGAGATTAGAGCGCGCACGGAGGCTTTCAGACAGTCGTTCTTCCCGCGAAGCATACGCGACTGGAACAGGAAAGGGAGGTAATGACAGTGGCACGTAAAGTGCCCTCCGCCACACACCGTTGGGTGGCTTGCGGAGTATCAATGTAGATGTAGATGTAGAAGTTAGAAAAATATCCAAGCTGCATGTAAAAGAAGGCGATGTGCGAGAATGACAGTAACGGCTCGCATACGAAACGAGTGTAAAACGGGTAAAGACATGTCACCGTTGAGTCAACCTATGGAGCAGAAACATTATTTGCATTTTTTTATTGACTTGTACCCAGACCGTTTGGATGGTGAGAAATTCATTGACGGTGCAAAACCATATCCCTATCACTCCATCATCGGTGTAGAGAGGGATTAGAGAGACGATGTTGTAGGAAGGTAAGTGGTGTGGTGTACTCGAAGCAAGGGCAGTCATTACCGGGAGCGCAGTGTGCGGCTAGTAGTAAACACGTGACGCGCGGCCCAGTACAGCAGGGCAGGGCACGGAGCGCCGGCACTTGGCCGACAAGCGCGCGCAAACAGCCGCGTACGCAACCCGCTGTGCGCCCCACTGGCTGTCAGCCAACCGGCAAATGACACGAGAGCCTTTCAGCGCGCACATCGCCAATAGGCCGGCACCCCCTTCCCCACACTGTGTAGGCTCCTAGACGGCTACAGACGGCAATACAGCTGTGACGGAGTGAGTCCGCGGGTCTTCTGTTTGTCGTGTGTGTGTGTGAGGGGAGAGAGAGAGAGAGAGAGAGAGAGAGAGAGAGAGAGAGAGAGATGTGGGCAGAGAATACTATTGTATAGTATTCAGGGCAAGTAGCATTTGAAGTAGCATCCCTTTCACACGTGAATTTACCAGGACATCAAAGAGGTTTTCGGGAAATGAGACTGCTCAGAGCGGCACGTAATTTTGTTCTATCAAACGAGATGCAAAATTAAAGTGCATTCACCACTTTTTTTACCTAAACAATTATGCCCTTCCTCATTACAGTACAGATTTACAATAATGTTAGAACAATAAGGCACAAACGATTTCAAATGTAAAATAATTAACTCTGATAAGATTATGACAAGAAAATTAAAAAAATACCAAACATAAAAATAAAACACAAATACACCGCAAAATGTTTTATATTTCATAAAATCAAGAGAAAAAATACATAGAACAATATATGAAGAATATCCATTTCGAATACATTTATCTGGGAAAGACTTATTAAAAAGCCCAACATAACAATTGGCATTGGTGTGGACACATATCACGCGCGCATACAGCGATACAGAGCTATTTCTCGCTTATTTCTGACAAATGCGTCTTTCCAGTACCACTTCGTCATTGTTGTTGTTGTTGTTGTTGTTGTCTTCAGTCCTGAGACTGGTTTGATGCAGCTCTCCATGCTACTCTAACCTGTGCAACCTTCTTCATCTTCCAGTACCTACTGCAACCTACATCCTTCTGAATCTTGTAAGGTGCCAGGATTTGTTTCTTCTTTCTTCTCTTCTCGTGATAAGATTTTTACTTCTCTGTTCAAGGTGCTGCAATTTTCCTGGGTCGGTGCGTCATTCTCTTTGGCATGGGCGTTTAGCTTTCAATTCGAACATTTCTCCGGGCCAGAAGAACAAAGAAACAAGTAAGAAGCAGAGAAAAAGCAGGAAGAACAGAAGTTGAAGATTCGTAAGATTGAGACCAAGAAAGAAGATGGGTGAAGAATAGACGACATACCTTCCCAAATCCCTATCCTATTGTAAACTAGTCGTCTGCGAAGTATTACAACGAAAAACGACCGTTTTCAGCGACACATAACGATGACTTTCACGCATACAAAGCCAGTAAACCACGAGATTCTGCAATCACAGCTCCATTCCATTATGGGACTCCACAACAGCAACACACACTTGCAAAGCCAACAACGAACGAAGCTGTACATCAAATACTTGCCCACATCCATCTATCTCAAGTCCATCACCTTCGTGCAAAAACATTCGCCAACCTCATGCTTAAACATTCATAGGATTGTGTGAATGTGTGAAATCAAATTATGTGATGTAGGAATTGTGCAAAAGAAACGTGTGAAAAACTAAATAAGTTAAGCACACCAGACAGCTAATAAACTACAAAATAACAGTCACTGACTATGGACTTAAGTAAAAAAATAGACTATCGATAAAAATAAGTCATTAGTTCTGAAATGGACAGTATATAAAGAACAAAAGTAAGGCATAATAAACACTAAAACTATGTGCCACTTATTTTCTCCTCATAAAAATTAAAGAATAACTATATTTTAGTTATTTTCTCCTTATAAAAACAAAGAATAAAAAATTATCTTGTTGGATGTTTTCCCTTTTTTTTAACATTTGTACCATTTGTTAGGATAATATCTCAATACTTGTGTATGTATATTTCTTTGTCAAAGCAATTCTTGGAAATAATTCTTATTTGTTAGTGTAACAATGTTGAAATGAGTGTCTAGAAACAAAAACATTTTACTTGTACATGATATTTAGAAAATGTGTAAGGAATAGATTTTACTTAATTACTACATTTATAAAAACAATATTTCTAACAAGGGAACCTCCCCATCGCACCCCCCTCAGATTTAGTTATAAGTTGGCACAGTGGATAGGCCTTGAAAAACTGCACACTGATCAATTGAGAAAACAGGAAGAAGTTGTGTGGAACTGTGAAAAAATAAGCAAAATATACAAACTGAGTAGTCCATGCGGAAGATAGGCAACATAAAGGACAACGTGAGCTCAGGAGCGCCGTGGTCTCGTGGTAACGTGAGCAGCTGCGGAACGAAAGGTCTTTGGTTCAAATCTTCCATCGAGTGAAAAGTTTAATTTTTTATTTTCAGTTTATGTGACAAACTCTTATGTTTTCATCACTTTTTTGGGAGTGATTATGACATCCACAAGAAAACCTAAATCGGGAAAGGTAGAAGAATCTTTTTACCCATTCGCCAAATGTACAAGTTAGGTGGGTCGACAACATATTCCTGTCATGTGACGCACATGCCGTCACCAGTGTCGTATAGAATATATCAGATGTGTTTTCCTGTGGAGGAATCGGTTGCCCTATGACCTTGCGATCAAATGTTTTCGGTTCCCATTGGAGAGGCACGTCCTTTCGTCTACTAATCGCACGGTATTGCGATGCGGTCGTAAAACACAAACACTAAACTTATTACAGTGAACAGAAATGTCAATGAACGAACGGACAGAAAACAACTATGCAAAAATAAAGAAAGTAAAATTTTCACTCGAGGGAAGACTTGAACCAAGGACCTCTCGTTTTGCAGCTGCTCACGCTACCACAGGACCACGGTGCTCCTGAGCTCACATTGTCCATGATGTTGCCTATGTCGCCCATGGACTACTCAGTTTGTATATTTTCCTTGTTTTTTCAGTTCCACACAACTTCTTCCTGTTTTCTCAATTGATCTGTGTTCAGTTTATCAAGGCCTATCCACTGTGCCAA
Organism: Schistocerca piceifrons; assembly: GCF_021461385.2. Classification (NCBI taxonomy): domain Eukaryota; kingdom Metazoa; phylum Arthropoda; class Insecta; order Orthoptera; family Acrididae; genus Schistocerca; species Schistocerca piceifrons. The sequence continues at coordinate 800,298,433 of NC_060139.1, forward strand.
CTTATAACTAAATCTGAGGAGGGTGCGATGGGGAGGTTCCGTTGTAAGAAATTCGTTGTGAAAGACTCCTCACTTTCGATAACAAACATCTTAAAAACAAACTTCACAATTAAATAAAGAAAGAAAATAATTAAAAAATAATAATTATAATAGAATAAAAATATTCTTCCCTTGTCAATATAAAAAAATTTTTGATAATAATGTGGAAGAATATAAAAATATAAATTAGTAATACAAAGTAGCATAGAACCAGAATAACGTGGCTGAACAGTAGGCAACAAAATTTAGATAACAGAATAATTTTTGACTGGCTTAGACAACGATTCAATCATTGCCTAACTTCAGTGCAAAAATTAAGTTCGAAGGGTGGTGATATGTAAGGTGTCAGGCAAATCCAACACCTTCCATGAAAACCCTGACATGATAAACACATCCACTAGTATGTCACATAACTCCGAATAAATCGTGACATTAAATTAACCAAAGTAATACGAGCAACGAGTGAGCAAAAGGAATACCTCAGGCTAACACAAGAATGACTAAATGCATGTCATACCTTCCCACAGTGAGACAGACGCAGTTACGAGGGGAGAGACGAGAACAGAAGCCGAGAGCAGAACCGTGTTAAGCTAGAAGGCCCTACGATAAGGGACGGACACCCACGTCGCCAGCTAACCGCTAGGACCACCCCACAGCCCATGTTAAAAGCTAGAGCTCTCCAGAAGAACAGTATAGATCTTACGATAACACTAAAAGGGCCAACCCAGCCGCAAGTTTTAGTGTGAGACTTTTTCGCGTCTCTGTTACGTCAGGACCATCCCCCAGCCCATGTTAAAAGATAGAGCCCTCCAGAAGAACAGTATAGATCTTACGATAACACTAAAAGGACCACACCAGCCGCAAGTTTTAGCGTGAGACTTCTTCACGTCTCTGTTACGTTGTAAACTTTAAAAACATTGCCCCACCTAGAAAAGTATAACGTTTCTCATTGGATAGACAGAATTTTTGTAGGCGGAGCTTAAGGTTAACATTGAGACCCCGATTGGTCAGATGAAAACACAGCCAGATAGTTTTTTAAACCAACTTCGGTAAATTGTAGTAAGGAGAAGTTAGGAGAGAGTTGCTTCCGAGACGGCGAGGTGAGCGGAGCTGTGCTGCCCGCCGCCCCCTGACGAACACCGACAAGGTAATGAACGCACGCGATGCTGCATAACAGTGCATAAAGCTTCACTCAGAACTGCAGAAGTCTCATCTGTTACACCCCCTTTTTGTGTAATACTAGTGTCGATCGTCAATTAAAGCTCATGGTGTTCACATTTGCCACTTGAATTAAAAATCTGAAATGCGATGATTTTTCTGTTATATAGTTATTGAGAAGCCACATCAGCCACTGTAATTTACGACAAGTTAGATAAGTAATTAAAGATAATTGAGGGTCACTGTAGAACATTTTGATAGTTTTCTCTTTTGTGAAACTCAATTTAAACCTAGATTATAGATGTGATATGGCATAGGTCATCCTTCGATCCATTGTAGAACTTGGAAACCAATTCAGGGAATATTCGTTCACATTTTTGTTGAACGCAGTTGGTTTTTACCATCCTGTATTAAAACATTTCCTTTTATAAATAGTGCAATTTATAAACAATGTTTTGTGAGTAGAATAAAATTTCCAATGGTAAACGTAACTGCTTTTTCGACGTTATTTTACCAGCTAACTAAAAATAGGAAAGCCTTGAACCCCTTCCACTAAATTTACTTTGTATTAAGAGTCTTTTACAGGGAGTGCAGTGGAGCTGACGCTGAAATCATTAAGTATTTGGTTATACCATCGCTAGTTCTCACTGAACTCTTCTGAATTCTACATGTCATGAGTTGTCTGGCGTCTCCTTACCAGCAACAGGTCCCAGGTTCAAACTAGTCAATTCCCTAAAAAACACGCTCAGAGCGTCGTTGTGCGAAAGTGGTAGGGAGACACGACTTAGAGCAAACAGACACCACGCAGAATGTTAGAATCTGCTTAGTCCATTCATCTCTTGGTCACCCTCTACGATTTTTACCCTCCACGCTGTCCTCCAATACTAAATTGGTGATCCCCTTGATGCCTCAGAACATGTCCTACCAACCGATCCCTTCTTCTAGTCAAGTTGTGCCACAAACTCCTCCTCTCCCCAACTCTATTCAACACCTCCTCATTAGTTATGTGATCTACCCATCTAATCTTCAGCATTCTTCTGTAGCACCACATTTCGTAAGCTTCTATGTACGACTGAATTTGATATTAATGAAAATTTTAAATTTGTGTTAAGTTCCCATGGGACCAAACTGCTCAGGTCATCGTTCCCTTGGCTTACACACTGCTTAATATAACTTAATCTAACTTGCACTAAAGACACACACACCCATGACCGAGGAAGGACTCGAATATCCGACGGGGGCAGCAGCGCGAACCGTGGCAAGAAGCCCCAGACCGCGCGGCTACCCCGCTTTGCTGATATATACTATACTTTTGCTGTTGGTCAAACGTCAAAATGAAAACTTAATAGTGAGGCGGGGAGGGGATTTCGAAAAAACTGACTTCTTCCACAAATCAGGGCGCACCATGTAATGTACATTAATAACTGCAGAACTTTTGTTTTATTTTTTAATATATGTTGCCGTTTCAAAGTTATTCATTCGGAAATACTAAACTTAGTTTGTCTTAGAGGGTAGCCACATTTGCACGTATAAAAAATATGCACCTCTTATTCTGCTCTATACTACAATATATTCAAAACCTTGTGTAAATTTAGTTGTAAGAGCTTTTCTGGATGCATGCATAGTTATTATTTAACAACATTGGTGTGGTCACTTGGCGAAACTATCTATAGCGGGAACGGTCGAACTTTCTCACCTTCCACCTACTCTCTGTTGCAGTAAAATTTTCCAACCGCCCACTGCTTCCTCAGTAGCGGTGATTTATAAATAAGGAGATAACTTTATTTTACAAAATTTATAAAGCAGAGATACAGAATGTTAAGGTAGTAATAAAAATTATTTACGAAATACTTTCTGTCAAAATTTTATGAAAACGAAATGAAAATGTTTTTAAATACCTTCCACCTACCATGAAAGGTGGAGCACCCACTAGTGGGCAGATGGATCATGTCGCCTACCACTAATCCATAGTGTCAGAGAACACTGTTTATTTAATATTCTTGGTGCTGCTTTTTTCTTACTTCAGTAAAGGTACAAAGTGAGTATATGAGTACAGATTTATTGATTTTAAGTTTGACTTTACATTTAACTTCATTCGCTTCGAGTACTACATGGGGATTAATGATTCTTAGGTAACACACGTAAGTTCAGACAGTGTAACATATAGAATATGTTCATTTAAACTACTTAAATTTACGTCGATCATCCCATCAACCTGGTGCTGCTAATGATAATGCAAAGGGGTGAATAGAAACTAACAAGGCGAACGGGTTTCAACTGAATAACACTTCTCTGTGCAGCGATTGCGCAGTAGTTTTACTAAGGGAGTGCATCCCAATGTGGAAATACAGACAATGAAGTTGGCAGCTTGGGTGAAGTGTCACCTCTTGTTTCGATGGCAGAGGCACTGATTCTGCGGCTGGAAGGGAATGCCCGGTGGGGGGGGGGGGGGGGGCGAGGTGCGCAGAGAGGGAGAAACTTGTTACGTCACGCACGCCACCGAGGCCTGCGGTCTTCTTTGTGTCGCGGAAGACAGGCCGCCGACAATTTCCATTCAGCGAGAACACTGCAAATAACGCCCAATGAGCGGCGCACAAAAGCAAACCCTCTCCCAGCGAATTTAACTCCCGTCTCTAGCAGGACTCGAGCGCCAAACGCGGGAGAAAGACGGAAAGTGAAGGCGGGAAGTACAGAGGGACGGAACGCATAGGAAGAGGCGAATCGCACCGCGGACGGCAGCATCCACGATGGGGGCACCAAAGAGTAGAAGAGAAGAGAAAAATATTCGGGAAAATAGAAGAGTCACAGCAGGGAAATGAGAAGAAAATGGTAAAAAGAGGTGCTGGAGCTTACGAGAACCAAGTGTTTGTGATTGCAAAGGGAGAACAGACTGGCCACCCTCTCCGTCTCTCTCTGTTAGAGACTTAATCTTCGCCGATTGCCCCTCTGCCGTCCCTCCTGCCTCCCAGAACCTCCCGTGTGATTAATTGAGCTTTTCCATCGCGCTAATATTTTCTCTTCGAGTCGAAGAGGCAAATCTCGCTACGCAAACGAGGGAATAAGAAGCCGAGGGCTTTGTTTGTCACACAAGAAAGGGTTCTAGGGTAAGACAGAAAAAAGGTGGCTGTAAAAACCGGTCGCCGGTTTGCAACGAAAAGAGGGTACGTCTTTCCATTACTGACAAGGCCATCAACTAAATTTATACATGAATTTCTAAAAGTGAAATAATTCGAAATTAACAATACTCATAAAAAAAATACTGTTCCGTCACGTTCACGAAGGAAATATTGTGGTCTTAACAGATACGGCACGTACAGCCAAGAAGGTACCCGCGATATAAACAAGATGCGGGGAGGTGCTGGAAGGGGAGGAAGCACAACATAAGTGTTTTGTGAAAGGTGGAGGAGTGGAGGATGCGAAGCACTATTTTTTAAATGATAAAACACAAAGCTATTGGTAAATATTTCTGTATCCGTCCCTTAACAAAAACACTTGTAGCCATTTCTTTTGCATTTAATTTATTTACACAATGAGACATGTCCTATCATTCTGTCCGCACTTCTTTCAGTCTTTACAGTATTTTCCTTTCTTCGCCGATTTTACGGCGAATCTCCTCATTCCCAACCTTATCAGTCCACCCAATCTACCAACAGACTTCCCCCAGCCATGAATGCCCTCTTTTTTTGCTCTCCTAGTCTGCTTTTCACGTCATCCTTGCTTCATTCGTCATGGGTAATTTTACTTCTAAGGTCGCACAATTTTTTAACGTCTTCTACTTTGTGATTATCAATTTTGATGTTAAGTTTCACGCTATTCACATTTCTGAAACATCTCATGACCTTTTCATTTTCCGGTTATTTCTTCATCTGTATTTTGTACTCTTTAGAATGTTCATTCCGTCCAGAAGATCCTGTAATTCTTCTTCACTTCCGCTAGGATAGCAATGCCATCAGCCAAACTTATGCCAATCTCATCGTTGTCATTTTTTGCCTTCAGAATTTTAATCCCATGGTTTAACCTTTCTTTTATGTCCGTCATCGCTTTTTCGATATAGAACGTGTACACTCCAGCCGTAAAGGTGGTTTCATATCTATTAATGGAGGACTTGGTTCTTGCACTTCCAGACTTATAGTTCATTCTTGGTTCTTGTGCGTAGTGTACATTGTCCGTATTTCCTAAGACTTACTCCTATATTTATCACAATTTCAAATATTTTGCACGAATTTACATTCTAAAACGCTCTTACTAGCTCAACAGACGTTTTTGACTGTTTGCTACCACTTTGTCAAAGGTTCCTAAAACCAACTATGTATTTATACTATACGCACGTTGTTATTAGCTGTTTAATATTTACTGGCAATCCGAGAGAAAACATCGTGAATCGAAGATACAACGCTACTGGAAGCAATTATTATTCTCATCTAGGATTTTACGACAAATGACTCTGGATACAGTTACTTCTAATCATTATCTACAACTTGTTCTGGCCGTCACTGCACTAATACTATGTCAACACGTCTCTCTCTCCGTCAGTATGGAATACGAGTTTGGTATGCGAAGATGTTCATCTGTTTCGATAGAGAGAAGGCAGCTGCTCTTCACTAACCCTTACTTATTGCACCCTTGGGTTCACACATTACTGCAGTCGTTTCCTATGCGTGCTAAAGAAAGCAGGTAATATATCTTTCGAGAAAAAGGAAATCATTTTATTTATCAACAAGATCTCCACCCACGGCAGTTCATTTAGTTAAGCGACTCCATCATGTTGGAAAAATTGAGTTTTTCACTATCTAAATATTACTAATTAGCGACAGCAGACAATTTTGAAACATATTTATCTCCATGAAGCTTAATTTTCAAACAGTAAGCCACTTGTAGCTAAATGCACAAAACGTGATGATGGAGGAACAATTTAGAGGTGTATCCCATTCTGCTATGTCCGATGCTTTGTATACCGGTAGATAATCATGGTGGCAGACATCCGTACCTGCCTTGGTCGCCTTCCAATCACTAAATGGTCAGACGCTCCAAGAATAAAGCATAATGGGGCGAAATTTTCGTTCTTCGTATTTCTTAGTAATTTATAAGAGCAGGTAAACGAAAACCGAACACCCGCGACCTCCGAAGCACGACATAGGCCCACTCAAAAGCAGTCACCACACTGGGAGACGAGAGTACAAATTCCTGTTTAGTAGAAAGCGACTGTCCGCTGATGGACGGACTGCGTTCCCTCCCAGTGAGATACTTGTCTTAACGTATGTTGTGATTATTTTGAATGCGACTATTCCATGCGAGTGTATAGTTTTCTTTTGACTGCCTCTCATACAAGCCTCTGTCCGTATTTCCACAATTGTCATCCATCTACTCTCGCTTTTCGTGACGTAGTCGTTTTGGGACGACGTGTCCCACTCGTCATGCTACACGTCCAATGTCCGCGTCGCCACCAATCGTCCTGCAGTCACTGCATTACAGCCAACTGTCTGTGTGATCCACCGGTTTTATGCTCCTAGGCTTCCCTTGCCAATGAGTCTAACTTTTTCAAAATCCTAAAGACGGCGATACGTCGTACACGAACACTCACTGAACATGCTGCATAGCCAAATCCACTTAAAAAATGACAGTGACGTGGGACACAATCATGAATACCTATAGGAACTGCTTTTGTTTGTAATAAGACTATTGAAAATAAGCTCGCGGAAGTATTCAACTTTAATCAACAGGGGTGTCAATTTTGGTGGTGTTCGGGCAGGGTGTGTATGAGATTGGTACCAAGAGACAAGTCTGACGTATCACATTCAAACGTCTTTTATAACCACATTGTGTATCACAAGTAACCACAGCGACACAGTCCTTTGTTATTGCCACTGTTACATATAAATTTACAAGATATTCAACAAATCCCAGAATCTTATCACATCTGTATGGTTAAATATTGTATACTGATTTACTCCATACCGCTAAGGTTATGGAATCATTAAAACTAATGTTCTCGTATTGTGCAAGGAGAGTTGTTCAGACTAGGCTTAGATTTTCAACACCCTACCGGCAGAAACAACGGAGGTCGGTACTCTATGGAAGTATACCATAGTAGACACTTCGATGTCTGGTGTCAGAAAAATGTATCAGAGAATGAGGAATACAAACTTCTCCATCAGTTATTTTATGCTGCATTCAAAACATGCATAAATAAATATAGCTGTTGACCCACAACGAATCCAAAGCTACACTAATATTTGTTAAAGGTATACTAAACTGAATACACACAAATAGAACAGAAAACACAAATATAGATTCTTTATACATTGCTACGGAACGTAGTTCTACGGAATTTCTTCCAAAGAAGTGATAAAGCACAGAAAGTTGCTGCTTTATAATGATCAGTGGAGTTATAGCATCCTAACTGAATGTAGATGAAATTTCAGATAGATTTTGAGAAACAAACAACACGCTTCAATATGAAGAACGAAAAAAAAAAAAACTTGATGGTTCATGTGTGGATTTGAGCTTGAAAGAACTTGTCGCTGACAAAATTCATGCTTATGTTGATATTGTAATTATACGTTATTGTAAGCAGACACAAAGGCCAAATTATATTAATTTATCGATAAGAGTTCACATGGAATTAAAACATTTTTACTACCAAGTACTCATGAATAGCTTTTACTCAAATACGAAGAAACGACAAGAAAGTTAATTACACATTATTATGACAGGCTACTTAACTCTTTCATCTGAATGATACACTGTCCTGCAAAGTGACACAGATAATTAAAAATATTTTTTTCGGCATGGGCACAAGTCTCTGTAAGCAACGGTCGGAACGTACTATCAGTCGCTCAGATCCTCGACAGCAGAAATCCGCTCTTAATTCATCGGTGAAAAATTCTTTCTCCCACATGTTCTTTCCGCTTGCCGAAAAGATTTTCTTGCATTGTCGTCTATTGTCGATGTCGATGGTCTTCTTCTCCTACCAGCATTACACACTTCTATGCAGCCTAGGCCAAGTTGTTGACTCCATTTTACTTCGGCTGTACGCGACACTGTATTTGGTCCATATACCTCCAGAATGTCACGATGAATCTGTGCAAATTAGGGGGTTTAGCTCACAAGAATCGTTCTGTTCCTCGTACTTTATGTTCCCATTTGCAGCCCATTTCAGTTGTTCCTTTTGATGCATCTGTTATCTACACCGTAGGAGAACATTATGTGTAGAAAACCCGGAACATGTACGAGTACTACAGTGCGCTATTGTTCCACAAAGGACTTAGCGTGGGACGATACGGGTAACTCACTTTTAAAATATGTAGGTATACACAAAAAGCCATAAAAACCCTGTCAAGGATGTGAAACTTCCTCTACTTTTCTAAGTTTTTTTTGCTCTTGTCTTTTGTTTACTTTGATACTGTCCTTCACGTTTTCTAACTACATGTTATTCTATGGATACCTGACGTGAACAGTCAGAGTAGGAGGAGATCTATAATTTTACAATGTAGTCTTCTTTTGAAAACCTGATTTGCTACTCTTTTCATCCCTATGCAAGTGCTTCAGGGAAAATCTTTTTTGCATGATCCCGTCTTTTTCCTCTCCTACTCGCTTTCCGCACTAATGTTTGTTCCATCATCAAGTCATCAGTTCCATGATGCAGTCGGACACGTCGTTCTTATCTGTCTTTTTTGTGGTATGGGCTCTCCATAGACCATTTCCTCAGCTGTTGTATTGCTTTCTTTAAATCTAAAGGATTCTTAACATACGATGGAAGTCGGCCAAATGTACATTTATTAATGCTACTAAGAAAACATACAGTTTTCTATGTTCTAAAATCTCTTCATAGCACAAGGACCCTATCAATGAAAAAGAAAACACGTCCTTTATTGCGAGGTAAAATATACAGGTATGATTAATAAAATCTTCTCCAGTTCCTTGCCACGTCAACTTATTAAATTTCCACGAGCTTTCAACTAAGTTCTCCACAACAATAGTCGAATTATATGTGACTATCGTGTGTCGGTGGCCACGCCCTCATATACCGTACCGATAGGTGTGACGTCATTGGTGATCTGTCCACCTCCACATAAGGCAATATTAATGTCCAGCGCCAGTTTCGACCCTGTAATGCTGGCTCCGACGATGCGTTGACGTAACGGACACGGGACGTAAATATTGCGTTGTTTGGTGATGGATTGAGCACATGTGCCGTCACAGCTGACAGAACGGCTATATAAAGACGAGGCTACCGATGCCACCCCAGTTAGTTACCACTTACCGATGGCAAAGGATTATTCGGCGAAAGGTCGTTCGAAAATCCTGAAGATACAATTGATTTATGTTCTCACGAGATCACACATTCATACAAACAGATACAGTTGTCGAAACCATAAAACCAGATCAAAATCGAAAATCTCCAAATAGTACCTTTCTAGAAATCCATCAAACGTTCTGCATGTCGACAGACCATTACATTAGTATAATGGAGCTTTTACCTATCTGACCTCACTAGCTGCCCCATAAAACACTTTTTCTGTGAAGTTCCTTTTATGGAGCTTACGTCGACGGACAACGCGAAACACCAACATTTCCACGTGTGACTCTGAGCTCTGTCAAATGCTTTATCTGTCATATTTTAATATCCTTCATATCTTTTCAGTTATCCTATTGGTGTCTAATCGACTGCTCTGCTCGAAAGAAAATTTAAGATAGAATAAAAAATACCTTACTTGCGAATTAATAAAGATTTATCCTTTAGTACTTTCTTTTGCTGCTTATTGAAAGGAAATTAACAGGTCAGAAGCAAGAGAGAGAGTGACGAGACAATGTAAAAGGCACTGGATGCCAATTCAAAAGGCGTGGAATTCTAATCCCTGTCGGGTAAACAAGTTTTTGAAAGGAAGGAAGATTAAAGACTCCTTCTTGTAGGTGACGAAGATATTAAAGATGGTTGATATTTAGAATTTCCAAGAAGCCCAAATTGATTAATGTGAATGTTGGGAGGGACAGTTTATTTGGACAGGGTATGGCTATTTTCCATCCTCATCCTTGTTCTCTTCAAGTTTCAGGTCCGTCTCAGACATGACAACGACACTCATACAGCAACATCAATGTCCTTTTTTCTTAGTAATTTCAGCATTTTCAGCCTTTATAATCATTTACAAGCAATTCTTCATACTACCACGATTTTTTTCTTTCTGAGCATGTACTTCTAATGCTCCAAAATTACGCATAAAAGAATGTCTGATTGTTATTTATGATTACTGAATATTGATTCTACTCAAATCTATGTTTATTTTCACAATCAGAGGTTACGTAATTCCGGAATATTTACCTGAGTAATATTTCGCCCTTTCTGAAAAGATAGCCTTCACTTCAAAAGTTCTCCTTTTCTCTTTGGAACCTACTTAAATTTACTCATATCTCACAGTTTCAGACTTTCATCTTTACTGTATCCATAATTTGCCATTTTAGTTTTCTACATGACGTTTATTTCCAATTAGAATTTTATTCTAAGCAGTTAAATGTGAGTTCCAACTCTTTTATTATATTTTTAAAAAATGCATACTTTGAGGTATACGCTGTTGAACCACACGCGCTATTCACTCAGGTATTCAATTGCTCTGTTACCTGCTTTTGTAATAAATATATTTGTTTTTCCTCATACGTCTTGCATACGCTATTGAATATTACCTATTTTGTTGCTTTTTCCACGGACACTAGCTTCTTCAGACCTACTTTGTACATATACATCTCTAAAACAATTACAAATTTCGTTTCAATATATTGTTTTGGTATTGCGTTAGTGTTGGTATGATTAAGACTACAGCCAAAGTAGATGAAATAAAATGTGTATCATTCTGCTGTACTGTTATTCCAAAATATCTCATGTAGTTCATCTTCTTGTCCACTTGCCATGAAGTGTTAATACAACTCCGCTAACATTTGCAAATGTAATACTTCAGGGAATAACGAAGACAGAGGTGAAAATTGACAGACGTGCATGACACGTGATTTTATTGAAACCAAAAAGAGTGCACAAAATGACCAACAAATGGCGCTTCATATTATGGAAAAACAATAATTAGCATAACAATTTGATTTTCAGCAAAGACGATGTTCTTATGACAAAAGCTCAACATGTCAGCCATCATTCATTAACAATGCGTGTAGTCTTGTGACAATGTTGCAAACAGCACTGTACAGCATATCAGTAAGTACGGTGAGACGTTGTCTTTCAGCATCCCTAATGAGGTCGGATGATCGCGGTAGACTTGCGACTTCGGGTAACCCCACAGCCAATAATCACACGGATTGAGGACTGGGGACCGGGGAGGCCAAGCATGGTGGAAGTGGCGGCTCAACACGCCATCCTCACAAATCGGTGTGGGCAAGAGGTCCTTCACACCCGTCACAGTACGGGGCGGAGAACCACCCTGCATCAAAGCCGTACCCTCCAGCAGATGTTTATCATTCAGGATAGGGATGATGTGATTCTGTAAGACGTCGGCGTACTTCGAACCCCTCACTTTGACCGTTGTGAAAGCAGCGCCCCGCGTTTCCTCGAAGAAAAAGGGTTCGATTACGACTGATGCGGTAAATACATTTCTCACCTTGACTTTTTCTTCGTACAGTTTGGTTCCCAAGACAGTTCCAGAATTTTCAGCAGCCCAAATTCTGCTGTTGCAGGTGCTGACAGGCACTCGGAGAGTGAAGTGGGCTTCGTCGGTCCACAACATCTTAGACAACGTCGCCATCTTCCTCTATTTTTTGAAGTGCCCACACCGCAAATGCTCTCGGCGTAACGGTTCATGATGACGTTGGATTTTGAACGGATAGCATTGGAAGTTAAGTCTTAGTGCTCTCCAAATGACGGTGTGGCACGTACGTCTACATCCACACGACCTCTCGGCAGTTCATACTTAAGTACGTGGCAGAGGGTTCATCGAATCACATTTAATCTACTTCCCTACCATTCCACTGTCGAACAGCGCGCGGGGAAAACGAACACTTAAGTCCTTCAGTCCGAGCTCTTATTTCTCTTATTTCATTACGATGATCATTTCTCCCTATGTAAATAGGAGCCCACAGAATATTTTCATACCCTGAGGAGAAAGGTGGTCATTGAAATTTCATGGAAAGCTCCTCCCGCAGCGAAAAACACTTTGGTTACAACGATTGCCACCCCAATTCGTATATAATATCCGTGGCACTCTCTCCATTATTTCGCGATAACACAAAACGAGCTGAACTTCTTTGAACATTTCCCATGTCTTCTGCCAACACTATCGCATGTGGATCCCACACCGCACAACAGTACTTCAGAAGAGAGAGGACAAGCGTGGTGTAAGTAGTCTCTTTATTAGACGTGTGGCATTTTCTAAGAGTTCTCCCAATAAATCGATGTCTCCGGTTTTCTTTCCCCACAACATTATCTATGTCATCATTATAAGTCAACCCTCAATATTTAGTTGATTTTACAGCATTTAGATTTGTGTGTTCTATCGTGTAGCTGAAATTTATCGGATTCTTTTTAGTGTTCATGTGGATGACTTCTGACTTTTCATGATTTGGGGTCAATTGTCACTTTTCTCACGGTTCGCCTCGATTAAAACATTCAGCAATTCGTTTTGGTCATCTGATGGCATTACATAACGGTAAACGACTGCACCATCTGCAGACAATCTAAGAGGAATTCTTAGATTCTCTTTCAAATCATGTATGTAGATCACGAACAAAGACCTACAACTCTTCCTTGGGTAAAGCCCGACATTACTTCTGTTTTAGTATATGACTTTCCGTCAATTATTACGATCTGTGACATTTCTGACAAGAAATTTGTAATTCGGCGGATTACTCCTACTTTCCTTTATTGTGCAAAATTCCAGTCTCTGGGTACGGATATTTCTACGAACGAGCGGTTGTATATGATAGTTAAGTAAGGAGCTATTGTATTAGTATACGCTGGAAGGTACCTGACTGGTTGACATTTTGAACCGCAAGCCTTGCTGCTTGGCTACACCAAGGATTTCTTCTTCTAGGCTACTCACGTTGACCGTAGTCCTTGATTCGAGTACTAGAATACTTACTTCGTCTTTTTTGTGAAAGAATTTCTGAAAACAGGGATTAGTAATTCTGTTTTAGTGACGCTGTCATCAATAACATCACCATTGCCATCGCGCAGTGAGGGTATTAATTGTGTCTTTCTACTGCTATACTTGACATACCAGCAGGATCCCTTAGAGGTTTCTGCCAGATTTCCAGACAGAATTTCTTTGTGGAAACTATTAATAGCACCTTACAGTGAAGTTCGCACTAAATGTCGAGCTTCAGCAAATCTTCGTCATTCTCGGGTATTTTACATTTTTTAAAATTCGGCACGCTTTTTTCGTTGCTTCTTCATCGGTGTTCCGACCTGTTTTGTGTACCACGGGGGATCAATATCATCTCTTATCAATTTAATTGGTATGTATCTCTCAATTTGCCGTCGATGCTATTCCTTTGATTTTAATCCACATCCGATCTCCCCTTACAGATTCGGATGAGCAGAGACTGTCTCTTAGGAAGGTGAAATGTGAGGAAAAGTGACTTCACCATGCGGAGGTGCCCAAAAGCCTCCTTTTCTTCCTGAACCCAGCAGCAGTAACACATGTGTGTGGTCGCCCATTACGGGGCCGATCGTCTAAACAACACATGATTTCGAAATTCGAGATCATTTTCTTCACAGCGACGCTTGTCCTGTTCGAATAAACTTCTTCTGGCGACAGACTAGCAAGGCTGCAGCAACTGACACTCTATTCCGATAGTGAACCTTCACCAATAATGCGGTTACTGGTAAAGAGAATATGCTACGATTGCTGGCTCATCTGACTCTCTGTATCACTACGTTTCATTTTATACGCGATTCTCATACAGCTCCACTGGCGCGTTGCTGTAGAGCGCCTCGTTTGGCTAGCTTTTGAATTCTTTTTTTTTTTTCAATCAAACCTCGTGAGTTTTAAAGTACTTACGTCAAATTTTACCTTTCTACCTACATTATTTAGTGAATTTCTGCTTTTTCATGTTTTAACAGACACCCTGTACTTCCCAGAAAATAAGCTCACCAGCAAAATATCAGCCACCCCTCCCTCCCCCAACAAAAAGAGCATACTGGTCGCTTTGGAGCGCTGTAGATGACGTACAGCTGGTACCAGGTTCCCACGTGACCGCTGACATACATTATGGCTGTGAAGTGACGTGTATGTACAGATCGGTTGTACTGAACCAGTGCAGCAAAATAGGTAGACATGCAGACGAAAACGAATGGCTAAAAGGAGCTATGTTTTCTGACGTGCCCCTGTCCAGTGGGTGAACTAACTTGCCGAATAACTGACGCTTCAACGGCGGACTATCCTACGTGTCCGCAAGAATAGTGTTACGTTCGACGCCACGAAACACTGCATTAGAAGGACGTCAGGCTTCGTTAGCCATGACCGAGTGAGGCGTTTGAACCACAGTGTGTCACGGTGTAGTTCATACCGGATGTGGTTCTGCGACATTTTAGAAGTATATTACTACAAAATAGGCCCACTCATTACGGTTTCCATAGATATTAGGCAGGATGTTTATATCAACGTAATGTTACCCATGTTTAATTTCATCAGTTATAGTCGGTAACATTTAATGACATACGGGGTGAATCACCTACAACTTGCACCACAAATACTGCGGAAATGTAAAGTAGTACTGCTGTGTCATTTCCACAGAATGGATAGGTAGACAGGGACTCTTATTGTTAGCCGATGAACAGATTTTAATAATACTTAGAAAGTGTATTTGTTTGGGAAACATAGAATTTTTAAATGGAACAATGCTTACTGACATTAAGAAACTTAATGCAGAATGTCAGTGGTCTGTGTTACAGTATTCCAGTGCGCGTCCTTTACAACATAACGTAACTTGAAAAGTTCCCACACATACACTTGTGCAATACGTGTAGTAGTACGCACTAAAGCACAGTACAAGTGCATACATTTATTATGTGGATTCTGACCAGTAACGAGACAATTGACCATCACAAGTTGATTTAAGTATGATCATTGGCAGCGGCAATAGACGCTTCCAGTCTGCCATGGAACGACTGCTGCAGACATCACGTTTTAAATTTCAGCGGAGGCGTCCGAGCAAGCTGCAGTAAGATGTCATCGCGCATCATCGAGTGTAGCTAGTATGTCCTTGCACACAGCGTCTTTCAGCTTTCCCCACAGAAAAAAGTCCACAGACGTCAAATCCGGGAATCAGGCCGGTCTAGGTAAAGGACCCCTGCGTCCAGTCCCACGATTTGGAAATTCCTGAAGACCTGATTTAGTACTTCTTTCACTATGGGGTGGACAGCTATCATATTGGTACCACAGGTTCCTACCAGTGTGCAGAGGAACGTCTTCTAGCATGAGAGGAGGATAGCCTGTTTGGAGCTTGCGATAACTGTGCGCCTTCGGTACTCCGCCTGTGGAGTACGGCCCTATGCTGATGGTCCACAATCCCATACCAGACGTTTACACTCCATGGGCGCTGTCGTTCTACCTAAAGAAGCCAACGAGGTTGTCAACAGACCGTTAGTGCTTTTTACCGTGGTTTATCTGACCACGATTGTTAAATTAGCTTCATCACTAAACAAGGTACATGATAAATCTGGAGTATCCTGTCTTAATGCCCAAGTACAGAAGTTAACACGATTCTCATAACCTTTTCCATGGAGAGAGAGGTAGTAGGAATGGAAACTAGCAGAATACGTCGGCACTTACCTGACACATGCCGCTTCCTCGTACGATTGCACAGGTGCTACCGTGTATATCAACAGCAACAGAAGCAAGAAAATTTATTTCACCCTCTTCTTCTGTCACTTGTTTCCTTCTGCTGCGTTACACTATCACTAACACTACCACTACCACTGCGGCTACCACTTTCAAATTACTGGTTGACGAATTTGATAAATAACTAACGAAGTGGTTGGCGTTGATTGGGATATCTTGTCGGTTACACCATAAAAGAACGAACAGCATTGTTTCTGCACTCTCCATACACCATGTTCATGTCGGCTTGTTCTGCACTGGTGAATCTCATCGTCCACTCGCGACCTACTGATTGAACAGTCACATGCTCACATTCTAACTGATTAGCAAGTCGCGGTACAAAGAACGAACACACACACACACACACACACACACACACACACACACACAATGTAAGCAAATGTAACATCATCGTGGCTAGCAACTACCCAGATTGAATGGGTCAAACAAGTGTAGGTCTGGAAACTTTTCAAAATAAGTTATCTCGTAAAGGACTGTCTGTACCAAAACACACTTTCTAGGTATAATTACACTACTGGCAATTAAAATTGCTACACCACGAAGATGACGTGCTACATACGCAAGAATTAACCGCCAGCATGAAGATGCTGTGATATGCAAATGATTAGCTTTTCAGAGCATTCACACAAGGTTGGCGCCGGTGGCGACACCTACAACGTGCTGACGTGAGGAAAGTTTCCAACCGATTTCTCATATACAAACAGCAGTTGACTGGCGTTGCCTGGTGAAACGTTGTTGTGATGCCTCTTGTAAGAAGGAGAAATGCGTACCATCACGTTTCCGACTTTGATAAAGGTCGGATTGTAGCCTATCGCGACTGCGGTTTATCGTATCGCGACATTGCTGCTCGCGTCGGTCAAGATCCAATGACTGTTTGTAGAATATGGAATCAGTGGGTTCAGGAGGGTACTACGGAACGCCGTGCTGGATCCCAACGGCCTCGTATCACTAGCAGTCGAGATGACAGGCATCTTATCCGCTTGGCCGTAACGGATCGTGCAGCCACGTCTCGATCCCTGAGTCAACAGATGGGTACGTATGCAAGACAACACCTATCTGCACGAACAGTTCGACGACGTTCGGAGACCATGGCTGCGTTTACCCTTGACGCTGCATGACAGACAGGAGCGCCTCCAGTGGTGTACTCCAGGACGAACCTGTGTGCACGAATGGCAAAACGTCATTATTTCGGATGAATCCAGGTTCTGTTTACAGCATCATGATGGTCGCATCCGTGTTTGGCGACATTGCGGTGAACGCACATTGGAAGCGTGTATTCGTCATCGCCATACTGGCGTATAACCCGGCGTGATGGTATGGGGTGCCATTGGTTACACGTCTCGGTCACCTCTTGTTCGCATTGACGGCACTTTGAACAGTGGACGTTACATTTCAGATGTGTTACGACCCGTGGCTCTACCCTTCATTCGATCCCTGCGAAACACCTACATTTCAGCAGGACAATGCACGACCGCATGTTGCAGGTCCTGTACGGGCCTTTCTGGATACAGAAAATGTTCGACTGGTGCCCTGGCCATCACATTCTCCAGATCTCTCACCAACTGAAAACGTCTGGTCAATGGTGGCCGAGCAACTGGCTCGTCACAATACGCCAGTCACTACTCTTGATGAACTGTGGTATGGTGTTGAAGCTGCATGGGCAGCTGTACCTGTATACGCCATCCACGCTCTGTTTGACTTCATGCATAGGCGTATCAAGGCCGTTATTACGTCCGGAGGTGGTTGTACTGGGTACTGATTTCTCAGGATCTATGCACCCAAACTGCGTGGTAATGTAATCTCATGCCAGTCCTAGTATAATATATTTATCATCTGCATTTCTTCTTGGTGTAGCAATTTTAATGGCCAGTAGTGTACAATTGACTGATAAGACGAGCCGCTGACTGTCAATTCATTCTGTGAAAATCGCACATCAATAGCAAGTTTTAGGTGATTCTCCGTGTAAATTTGTATTGATACTTTTCATCTACATACTAATGACGAGTGTGGTTTGGACACTCCGTATTCGAAAGTGACAATAACCACGTTGACAGACCTGTACACTTATGTTACTAGTTTTTTAGAATTCTTAGACGATCTGTCGCACCTGGACTGGCCCGCTAAATTGCCAGATCGTTATGCCACTCATGCCAGGGAAAATGGTGCTGAAAATTTCTGCAAATCATTATTTACAGTTATGGGTGGCGTGTGCCTTAACTTCGAAGCTTTCCAACAAGCTGTACATTAATATTATGAATGAATGGTATCAGGTGGATAACACATACCTCAAAATATTGATGAAATCCTTCGCTGCCGTTTTCAGTATCATCATCCGGTCAATACTGTATTACAATTTTGTTGGCGTTCGACCCTTGAGGAAGGTGGCAAGGAATTAACTTTTTTTGCGTGCGTATTATCTTGATAATAAATGACGAAAAGTAAATTAAAATCATTAACTTCAAGCTTTAAGTACGCGATCTATTAGTAACGAAATTCTATAAAATCAGAAATCATCCACTTAGTTGTCGCTAGCAAACAGGTTTATGTAACAAAAACCTTTAAATTTTTTGAAAAAAAAAAAACAATATTTTCGATCTGAATGAGGATCCCCACTTCAGTTTTGCCGGCAGTTAGATCCGCTATTAATGATACAAAATTTCTGCTCACACCTTTATACAAATGGCCGTTGATTAATATGAAACCTCAACCGCCAAAGTTACGTTCTCAGTTTAAAGTATACAAAAAAGTTCGTCCAATTCGCCCAATTTCGAATAGTATCAATAGTGCTTATCATGCCCTAGAGAAGTTTCTTCACGACAAGTTAAAAGAAATCTTACGTTTTTCAAAATAATTATTCAATTTTTAACAGTCAAAATCTCATTAGTGAAATAAAATACTTACATTTGATCAGATTACGAAACTGCTATCGTTGGATATTAAAAATATTTACGCCTACTTACCTGGGCAAAGAATTTTAGATATTGTAGAAAGAAAACGACGATCTTGGAGGGGGTTAAATCCTTAGAAAATTTCTTTTTTTAATTTTTCTGCTGCCACTATAGATGGTGTTTCAAACTCTAGATATATAGACGTAATTTTGATTATTTAGTGGAGATCTAATAACAGCACTGATCACCTTTCCAAAATCTTTAACGAAGTTCACGAAAAAGTCGCTTTCGCTCGAAAATGACTTCCATCAGCTAAATTATCCTCGTCTTACATCAACAATAGTAGATAACAAAATTTCTTTTCCTCTTTTTGACGAAGAAACCTGCACTGATCAGATAGTGCCGTCCTGTTCACATAACCCACATTGTAATAAAAAAATCTTTTTTCATTCTTATATCATAGAGCTTTATCTACTCCTTTATCTGATGAAAAACGCTTTGCTGAGATTAATTTGATTGTAACTACTCCTTACTACTGCAGTCAATTATGTGTACAGGCAAACTGTAGCGAATAATATTTTCAAAAATAAAACCAATAATGGAACTACCTCTCTCGGCACTTCACTTGATAAGGAACATAATCAAAATAAAAAATATATATGTATATCTGTACCGTTTTTAGGACCTGTAGCTTACTGGATTCAGCGTCTCCTCCAAAACATGTACAACTGTAAACTAGTATTTTCTACTAATAATATCTTGAAAAATAATCTTATTCATTAATTGAAACCAGTGAACTCTCCCTGACAAAACCTAGGTGTCTGTAAAGCTAACTTTGACAGAAGTCCGGCCCGTTGTATCCAACAAATAGGATGGGCTATATTATTTACATATAAAGAACATCTCTTAGCAAAAACGGAATATATATATATATATATATATATATATATATATATATATATATATATATCGTCATTTCCTGATCACTTAGTACTACAGCTCGTAAGACTAAAGAATTTCATAACGTCAGTATCTTGCACACGAAAAGCTTCAGACTTAATATCCTTGAGAATTAAAAATTTTGAAATACGTTTCTCTTCATAACGGTTTCATTCTGAATGAATAGTTAGTGTTCCGTAATAAAGACTTCTTCAGTTGTATAAAGCTCTCACTTAGAAACGCCAAAAATTGACTCCTCTTTTTTTCAGAGTAGTTTAAACTACCGTCTTCTTCTCTTCTTTTGATTTACTATGTTGTAATCGTTTTCATACAAAATGTGTAGAAACTGTGCCATGCGGACACGTTTTGATATCGATAGTGCCCGGTTGTTAATAGCCTCCCTGACGGCAATAGTTTCTATAACGTTTTGCCGCCTGCAAAGGACAGGTCTGTGGGCCATCATTTAAGCGCAGTCGCGGCCAGAAGGCGCTCTCGATGTCACGGGCAGTTGCATGATATGTGTGACAGCGGCTGGAAAGAACGCCTTGACGTTTTGGTCATTCAGAATGCTATTTAAAATGTTTTGCATTGTAAGCAGCTGGTTTCTTCTATTGTTAGTATATGGTGCTAGTTGTTTCGTGGCCACGCTGCGGCATTTCGGTGTGTGAGCTTCTTACTCTGTCATCTGCAGTGCCTGTTTCCTCTTACAGCCCTTAACAGCGTATTGCGGGTTCTGCCATATAGCTATACTTTTACTGGCAATTATTAATTTTCCAATGTTTGTAATTTTATAGTGTTTTCTATATTATCTGCTTATAAAGTATCTTATATGACGAGAACATTTTTCTCTTAAATCACTCCAACTGTAACTTCATGTGAGTACGGTTTCCTTGCAAATCTGTTAGTTATATTAATTATCTATCCTTGTTTTTTGTCTATGGTAATGTTTTGTAATCTTGTAACTGTATCGAAACAAGGCTGAAGTAAAGTCTTGTTGCAATCAGTTGGCTGTATTATACAAATCATTTTCTTCTATATTTGCTGACTTGCAGTTTTGTTTCAAATTGTTGATAATAAATGTTAGAAATGGACAAGAGCACTAATATGAAAATTTTTTGCTTGGATGTTGTGATGTAGTCAAGGATAATCCATATCAGAAACTTTTCGATACTGGTGGATATCAGTCACTTCATTAATGAAAATAATAACGGTATATAAACAGATTTTTATGTAAGCTTTATACTTTGTGAACTACTACTTTCATTTGACAAGATTCGGGTAATTTTGAAGTTAATTAACAATAAACGTAAATATTTACGTTTAAATAGTTTCGCTGTCAGCAATGTAAATGGTTAAATCTTTCACCTACATTAGCAGTCTCTGTGACACATCTCATTTAAAGGAAAGAGACGATGAAAAAGTAAAAAATTTTTGCGCAATCGTAGCGAGTAGTTGAAATTTTGTTGCTCATGTGAACAAATCGAAATTAAATGACTTCGGGATCCGAATGACTATTGTGAACCAGCATGCAAACACACAAAAGCTAAAATGAAATAGCTTCTGTTATCTAGTAGCTACAGTACCCAATTAGCTATTACCATTTTCGAAAATTGCTAATTTCTTTTTAGGGGAAAAACTAGAGTCCATAATCACACCGAGAAGAAAATGAAACAAATTTTACAACCAGATAAGCACGACAGTTAAAAGTTTTCAAAGGGTCCTTGATTACTTTCAGTTTTACGAAAAGTGACAACTTTCAGTAGGGCTGATACAGCGTTGGTCATATAATCCGTTTTGAAAGAACACGTCACAATAAGCTCCTTAAAGAAAGGAAACGGGAATGGCAAGTACTGTGATCTTTGACATTTTCTGTCAACTCGTATGTGTTACGGCACTGTAGTTGAAGACGCAGAAGAAGAAGTGGGTAGGCGCAAGGAGAATTCCCTGGAAGGCAGTTTTTCTTACCCTCTCCCTTTGCCGGTCCGCACCGGTGTCGGGACGTGCAGTGCACAGTTGCAGACTATTTGTCATGAAAACTGCGCAGGGTTACAGCTGGCGCCACGCCCCACGCTGGGAATGCTCTGCCCTGAATCGGTGGCGGCTGCACCAAATTTCATCGACCGTAGCGCCCGATGGAAACAGAAGGGCGAATGACGGGCAGCGGTTATGCGGGTAGCATATCTACCAGGACCATTGTGCTTCGCAGGTAGCGTAAGTTGTAGTGTGCGGCGTGTGAGAGACTTCCGCAAAGCCCCCTATGGGTTTCCAGGCAGTTTCTGCGAGCTCTTCGTGAGGTGCTTGTACATTAAGACAGGAAAAACACAAATTCACATAGTGTAATAACACAAAAATGCAGGACAGGGTTTGTTTTCAGTGGGACATTTGGTACTGCAGCCCACCCCAGAACTTCATTCAATATATCTTTCCTCTTATTTCAATATTTGTTTCCACCAAAAAAATTCTATCCAAATATGCTTTCTGTATTTATATGTTCACACATTCCTTACGTCATTATTTATTTTCCATTATCTTACCTCATCATTTATTCCCAAGAAAATCCTACCTAATCCTGTTGTCCCTAAACCCTACTTGTTTGGTTCATATCCTCTTTCAAAATACTTTTTTTGGCCAATCCATTTTCCTATAGCTTCTCAATGCATTTATTCCAATTCACAACTTGTTCTCTTATATGGCCTACCCCATCTTAAGCTAACTTAAATCTACTGAGCTCAGATGCTAAACTAAGGGACGAGGCAATGCAGCAGCACAAAACAATTAACACAAACAGCAATGACAAAAAAATTCAAATTGGCAAAGCAAGCAGCATTATAGAAATTAGCAAAGCAATTGCAATATTACAACTAATATAAGGCAATGTGCAGCAAACAATAAAAATAAATCAGTAGTAAAACTGGGTTAACAGAGTAATACAAAGTCAAATTCAGTAACACTATGCCTGAAAACAGCAGCAGCAAATGCAATAACTTATATCTAAACATGACATAGCTCAAGCAGAAAAAATATTACAGTAAAAATGGCCATGTTGAATACCTATGTCACATCTTAAAACTAGGGTGATGCATCACCTTAACTTACACTACTAAATAAGCTACCCAGTCATTGACAAAAATTATGTATGCAATTCCTGTGAAGGGAAATTTCTTTTTGTGCTCCCTCGTTTTTTTGAAGTAATTATAAAATGGTTATTTACTGGATCTGTTGGCATAAAATATCTATATTAGTACATCTATTAAGTTTTATTTTAACCAATGCTGCAGTGCAGCTAGAAACTAGATATTAAACAAAATAGGCAAAGCAAGGCGTGAAACGTCATTCACTAGCCATGTGGCATTTCATAATGCAGTAAACAATCTTTCAACCAGCAAGGCAATAGATGTGAAATGTTTTTCATCATTTCATTAGGTATTTTAGTAAACATCATAAATTACGAGCTCCACAGTGTAATCATATGTTTTCAAGTTTCAGCGTGTCGTATTTGCGATACTTTCTACAAAGAAATGTTAATAGCGAGGATAATGGCCTCCTTTATTCTCCACCTGTGCCTCTGAAAGGCACACACTAATGGCTTTTTTCCAGGCGACTGTCGCGCAGCTGCCCACGTAATGCGTCGTGCCCACGGCACATTACGTGAAGGTCACTTAACTTTCTTACCGAAATATTTACAACACCAGTTCGCACTACAGTGGCAGTCTCACATACAAAATTTCACGGGTCGAGAATTTGCGTTGCAAATGTGTAGAAACAATATCTTATGAAAATAACAGTGTCCAAAAAATTTTCGCCGGCATTGTGATACATTCACACATTTACACACATTTCATAACTCTTAAAGTACGATTTTTGGTTTCCAACATCCTTTTTCACAAGTCAGAGTCCCTAACCACTATTCATTACTCCTTACCTTATTACACATATATATATTCGTCGACACGTCAATCTTGCGACGACACTTCAATATATCATCATAATAAATACATAGCATAATCAAATTCCTCATATAGCATCAGCTTATTGATCATAAACATACCTCAACAGCATAATACACATTGTCGTCGTAATAATAACAACATAACACCTCAGTCAAATCTCAAAATCGTCGTAGCTTTCTGCAATAATTTCAAAACCTAAAAAAAATTCTCTGCCCATGTCAATAGTGTCATCTACCTCAAACGTACTTAAAAATCATGATCTCATACCAAATACATCATTCAAAGCTCTCATAATATCACAATGGTTCCGAAAAAATATGAACAGTTCCTAAAGTACAGACAAAATACAGTTTCATAAGTGTGAAATTAACCAACTGTGTAATTACGTAAACATTTGTCACTGATGTAGTAAAAAAAAGGTTTGTCTCTCAGTTAAATGATCAGATAGCTGTGTAATTTATGTGTTAGAGAAATATGGTACCGCTGTGTAAAGTTGTATAAGCAAATACCATATTAGCTAGGGCTCCTTGTGCTTGCAAAACACATGGTACACAAAGTAAGCGTGTACCCCCTGAGGATTAATGTAATTATACCCTCAGGTGTTACAGATTACAGCAATGGAATGAAATGTATCATGGAAAACCTTTGTATCATTGTACTTCAAATATCTTTAAAAATAAATGATTTAAGTGCAAAATTAATCACTCAAATACGTGTCCTGTAGCGCTAAATGTACGTCTTGCTGTAAGATAATCTCTGTGGAAGTGTCGTAGTTATAATCTCTGTGGAAGTGTCGTAGTTATTGTCCTCCGAATGTTAAGTTCTGCAAAAGCCAATGTACTTACCTCATGATAAGCGAAAGTGAAATGCTTTGTGTATAGATATCTTAGTTATTACGCTTATTGCTGTGATGAAGAAAGTACTATGCTGTAACGTATTGTTGTGCTACGGAAAAGGCAGTCTCATTGTAGCAATACCACAAAAGTTACGACTAAAACATGTTTTACTTTCCACAATAATACAGAAAAACTGTGCAGATATAAAACAGAAACACTGCAAAAGCAACATTGTAAATTGTCACTCATTAGTAGTGTCGTGATAAAATCGTGTAGCTGTCACATAAACTAACCACTGTGTTATCTGGTATCTCACAGAAAGTACTTTAAATCCAGAATGTATTTTCAAGTAAACCAAAATGCTGCATTAAAATCTCATTAGTAGTACCGGTAAATGTTCTAAGTATGTGAGCCTTATAGTCGTTACATAATCGTGCAACTAACAAGCAAGAATGTACACACACAATAACACTGTGTCGTCTGTTCACTATAACAATGCACTCGTAAATACTGTCTAAATATGTTCCCTAGTTTCTAGACTGGATAGTGAACTTCAAAACATTGTTGCATGTTAACAGTTCCTAAGTCTGACAAGGCATACTAATAACATGAAGTGAAAAATTTTATGGCAAAGACTAAGTTATAAAGCAGATTTTCTTTCAATAAACGGTTTTACATGTGAAATTTGGTGCAATCCTTAACTCTTCCTAGTACGCAGTTTCAACTTCAATGCAATTATCATGCGGTATACGTCGGTAGCGAACAATGGAATTTTTCTCAAGGTTAGCGTCTATGTTATTTTTCTCTGAGCCAGCTGGTGCACGCGGCTGCCAGCGGTGCGAGTCATTGTCTCTCTCTTTGTTGGCGCACGTCGTTATTAGGATTAGGAGACCTAACTTTTGCAAATTCACCTTGTCGAGAAGGCCCTGCCCTGTTTGAAGCTTGCCAGTTCTTGTGGAATTCAAGTCTGTCGTTTTTTCGGTAGTTTACATATTTCTTGCTTCTCGGTGATGTGGTGGAGAATTTCTCCCGGAATCGTAACTGCGTGGTGGACCGTTGCGTCTGAAGTTATTCTGTCTCCCTTGATAATAATTATTTTCGTTCCCATATTGTCTGTTTCTATGGTTATCTCTGTCATATTCATTACTACGGAAATGCGATCTTTCTCTGTAACTATTACTCTGCCAGTGGCTGTAATATGGGTGGTGTCTGTTTTGTTCACGATTTGTGTTGTGAGAATAGCCTTGTCGTGTCCAGTTATTATTTCTTTCATCGCGGAATTGCGACGGATGTGACCTGTAATTGTTGTGTTCCTGTTTTCGTGTTCCGCGATTGTCGGTGTCAGTTTCTAATTCGTGTAAGAGTCCCTGAAAAGCTTCAATGTCGTCTTTGCAACGTCCTGCCAAAATAATATGTCGTAAATGTTCAGGTAATTTGATTAAGCAAATGAGGATGAGTTCTGAGGGGCCGTATGGGTTTGACAGGTACTGATTCTTGTGCAACATGTCTTCAAAATATTTCACAAGACTGGAAAATTCAGATTGTTCGAAATGTTTCATCATTATGATGCTATGTTTTACTCGGTCTGGTGTAGCTTGAGACCAATATGCAGAGAGGAAGGCATGGTACAATTCTCCTTCACTGCGACAATCGTGAATGACCGATCGCATTCTTACAGCTGGTTCGTTCTCTAAATAGCCACACATAAATTCTAACCTGTGCTCCAATGACCAGTTGGGAGGAAAACACTGAGCGAATTGATGGAGCCACGCTTGTGGATGAATGTCGTTACCAGAATTCTTAAATGTTTTAAATTTACGTGTAGTAATGAACAGCTTATAGTCAAAATCATCATGTCGGCGAGTCGCATATCGGTCATTGTTACGTCGTTTCGGCGGTTTCATTTCAAAATTCGGTGCACCTTGCCAATTTCTTTCATAATTTCCGAAATGTCCTATGTTATTATTTTGTGGTTGTTCCGTATTTCTATGTCCCTCTTCCCGTACTGGAGCGCGAGTGTCCTCTGAAATATGTAATTCTTGTATTACTTGGGCCAACTGATCTTGTACTTCCCGGATTTCTGTTTTGTACTGTGTATTGATTTGACTTTGATTTTGTTTGAATTTTCTAATTTGTTCATACTCTTCAGTGTCCGTGAAGGCTACAGGTCTTGTGTCATTCGGATCATTATCTACCTTTGTAGATAAGTTAGTGAACTGATCTGAAAGTTCGGCTACTTTATCCGATAGTGAAATTATTTCCTCTCTGTGTTTTTATGAACCAAGTTTCAGAGTGTCCATTTGTGTTGAAATCGTATCTACTGTGTCCTTTAAATTTTCCTGAGTTTTTGCAAGTTGCATAACCAAATCGGTAGATGCAACTGAGTCAATTTTAGCTTGCAAGGTGTCGTAACTTTCATGAACAATAGTTTGCAGTTCTTTTATGGCTGCTTCGTGATTCTGTAATGCATTTTCATGACGCGAAAAAATAGGTTAGAAATGCTCACAAATTTGTGTTTTTACGTCATTACAGACTTTTTGACATTTCGATTCAATTTTATGTAACTCAGTAGTTAAATCTTCACGTGTTTGTTCAAGTGTGGTGTCTAACTTCCGAAGATTTTGTTCCATTGTGTCCAACTGTTGCTGTGTTTGTCTCTGGTGTTGTTCCATTGTGTCTAACTTTTGAAGCTTTTGCTGTGTTTGTCTCTGATTTTGTTCCACTGTGTCAAACTTTCGAAGATTTTGTTCCATTGTGTCTAACTTTTGAAGCTTTTGCTGTGTTTGTCCCATTTGTTGTATTAATTGTAATAACAATGCACTGGTGTCTGAAACATGTTCCTCAGTGCTTTTCGGCAGTGAATTTGCACCGGCAACATTCACATTTTGACAAGCAGAAAATGTGTCTTGACTTATTTGAGAAAACGGTGAGGACCCAAAACCTGAATCTACAGTATTTGCAAGATTGTGTCCTGCCATTTCGGATTCCTGACGCGAGCTATTGCCGACTGATTGATCGATAATGCTTCCCTGTTCACTAACTGTTTCACTGTCTACGCCATTATTTGCAGCCCGCTCCATTTCCCTATGCACAATTACCAAATTACAAGGTGGCGCTAACACACTGCTTTCGTCTTCACTGTCATTTCTCAGTTTACTTTGGAGCGTAGTATTACGTTTTTCACACGCCATTATTGTCACAATATTTCACACGACAACACAGAAAAACACAATTTGAAGAGCATAATAAGAAAACACATTAACATAACATTGAAAATAATATCTAGTTAATTGCAAGCGCAGCTGCGAAATATTTGATGCAAATCTACATGCATGCCACAACAACAATGAAAGACTGCAACTACAAAGGAGATTCTCTCTACAATCATGCGCTAGCAATCAACAAAATCTACACTAACTACACAAACTACAAGAAAAGAATCAGAAGATTCCAGTGAGGTATCCTCGGCTAAGGGTCGACATATGAAACGTCCCCTTTGAACAATTATACATGACTGTGTTTAAACTGACACAAAATATTTTTAGCGCAACACAATCTAACTTTCAAAAATCCCTACAAAAGAATGGCTCTGACTAACATTAACCTATACCTTTCACAAATCACTTACAAAAATCTTCGTATCTCCAACTACTACAATACAGCGAGCGCCACTACTGCCAGCTAAATAAGAGATTCAGACTACTGAAGACACTAACTGCTGGTAGGCATAGTTAGCAAATGAAAGCTTTTAATAGAGAACAAACAATGTATTTACCTTAATAGTGATAATATATATAGCAGTTCATGACATCCATTCTTACAAATGTATTGTTTCTGATGGACACACCTCCAGATTATCCATTCTCAAAAATACGCCATCTCACTTCCCCACATCCACCATTGTTGGCGGCTCATCTCCAACTGCGCAACGCTACGCGCTGTTCACATCCAGCTGTCCAACACTACAATGGCAGACGACAATGCAAACTAGCCACAGACTGCACACAGCACAGCCAGTGATTTTCATACAGAACGCTACGTAACGTTGCGAATAAGAAAACATAAACAGCCTACTCACAGTTGCTATAAAAACGATGGTCTACTGAATACTGCAGAGTTATTCGAAATCACCATTTTCTCCACCATACTACTGTGTGTTTCAAGCTCAGTGCTCGTTTTCTAAACAGTTTATTTGTTCTCGGTTTAGGAAAGGAAACTAGCAACGAAGTTAATATAATTGTCAATTTTTAGGTGATTTATCTTCAATAGTTTGCGTGCTGTTATTACATATTGGTAATATCTGATTCCTTACGTACATACAACTTTCGTTCATTGTTGTTGTTGTGGTCTTCAGTCCTGAGACTGGTTTGATGCAGCTCTCCATGCTACTCTATCCTGTGCAAGCTTTTTCATCTCCCAGTACCTACTGCAACCTACATCTTTCTGAATCTGCTTAGTGTATTCATCTCTTGGTCTCCCTCTACGATTTTTACCCTCCACGCTGCCCTCCAATACTAAATTGGTGATCCCTTGATGCCTCAGAACATGTCCTACCAACCGATCCCTTCTTCTGGTCAAGTTGTGCCACAAAGTTCTCTTCTCCCCGATCCTATTCAATACTTCCTCATTAGTTATGTGATCTACCCATCTAATCTTCAGCATTCTTCTGTAGCACCACATTTCGAAAGCTTCTATTCTCTTCTTGTCCAAACTATTTATCGTCCATGTTTCACTTCCATACATGCCTACACTCCATACGAATACTTTCAGAAATGATTTCCTGACACTTAAATCAATACTGGATGTTAACAAATTTCTCTTCTTCAGAAACGCTTTCCTTGCCATTGCCAGCCTACATTTTATATCCTCTCTACTTCGACCATCATCAGTTATTTTGCTCCCCAAATAGCAAAACTCCTTTACTACTTTAAGTGCCTCATTTCCTAATCTAATTCCCTCAGCATCACCCGACTTAATAAGACTACATTCCATTATCCTTGTTTTGCTTTTGTTGATGTTCATCTTATATCCTCCTTTCAAGACACTGTCCATTCCATTCAACTGCTCTTCCAAGTCCTTTGCTGTCTCTGACAGAATTACAATGTCATCGGCGAACCTCAAAGTTTTTATTTCTTCTCCATGAATTTTAATACCTACTCCAAATATTTCTTTTGTTTCCTTTACTGCTTGCTCAATATACAGATTGAACAACATCGGGGAGAGGCTACAACCCTGTCTTACTCCCTTCCCAACCACTGCTTCCCTTTCATGTCCCTCGACTCTTATAACTGCCATCTGGTTTCTGTACAAATTGTAAATAGCTTTTCGCTCCCTGTATTTTACCCCTGCCACCTTCAGAATTTGAAAGAGAGTATTCCAGTCAACATTGTCAAAAGCTTTCTCTAAGTCTACAAATGCTAGAAACGTAGGTTTGCCTTTCCTTAATCTTTCTTCTAAGATAAGTCTTAAGGTCAGTATTGCCTCACGTGTTCCAGTGTTTCTACGGAATCCAAACTGATCTTCCCCGAGGTTGGCTTCTACTAGTTTTTCCATTCGTCTGTAAAGAATTCGTGTTAGTATTTTGCAGCTGTGACTTATTAAGCTGATAGTTCGGTAATTTTCACATCTGTCAACACCTGCTTTCTTTGGGATTGGAATTATTATATTCTTCTTGAAGTCTGAGGGTATTTCGCCTGTTTCATACATCTTGCTCACCAGATGGTAGAGTTTTGTCAGGACTGGCTCTCCCACGGCCGTCAGTAGTTCCAATGGAATATTGTCTACTCCGGGGGCCTTGTTTCGACTCAGGTCTTTCAGTGCTCTGTCAAACTCTTCACGCAGTATCATATCTCCCATTTCATCTTCATCTACATCCTCTTCCATTTCCATAATATTGTCCTCCAGTACATCGCCCTTGTATAGACCCTCTATATATTCCTTCCACCTTTCTGCTTTCCCTTCTTTGCTTAGAACTGGGTTTCCATCTGAGCTCTTGATATTCATACAAGTCGTTCTCTTATCTCCAAAGGTCTCTTTAATTTTCCTGTAGGCGGTATCTATCTTACCCCTAGTGAGATAGGCCTCTACATCCTTACATTTGTCCTCTAGCCATCCCTGCTTAGCCATTTTGCACTTCCTGACGATCTCATTTTTGAGACGTTTGTATTCCGTTTTGCCTGTTTCACTTATTGCATTTTTATATTTTCTCCTTTCATCAATTAAATTCAATATTTCTTCTGTTACCCAAGGATTTCTACTAGCCCTCGTCTTTTTACCTACTTGATCCTCTGCTGCCTTCACTACTTCATCCCTCAAAGCTACCCATTCTTCTTCTACTGTATTTATTTCCCCCATTCCTGTCAATTGCTCCCTTATGCTCTCAATGAATCTCTGTACAACCTCTGGTTCTTTTAGTTTATCCAGGTCCCATCTCCTTAAATTCCCACCTTTTTGCAGTTTCTTCAGTTTAAATCTACAGGTCATAACCAATAGATTGTGGTCAGAGTCCACATCTGCCCCTGGAAATGTCTTACAATTTAAAACCTGGTTCCTAAATCTCTGTCTTACCATTATATAATCTATCTGATACCTTTTAGTATCTCCAGGGTTCTTCCATGTATACAACCTTCTTTCATGATTCTTAAACCAAGTGTTAGTTATGATTATGTTGTGCTCTGTGCAAAATTCGACCAGGCGGCTTCCTCTTTCATTTCTGTCCCCCAATCCATATTCACCTACAATGTTTCCTTCTCTCCCTTTTCCTACACTCGAATTCCAGTCACCCATGACTATTAAATTTTCGTCTCCCTTCACAATCTGAATAATTTCTTTAATTTCATCATACATTTCTTCAATTTCTTCGTCATCTGCAGAGCTAGTTGGCATATAAACTTGTACTACTGTAGTAGGCGTGGGCTTCGTATCTATCTTGGCCACAATAATGCGTTCACTATGCTGTTTGTAGTAGCTTACCCGCATTCCTATTTTCCTATTCATTATTAAACCTACTCCTGCATTACCCCTATTTGATTTTGTGTTTATAACCCTGTAGTCACCTGACCAGAAGTCTTGTTCCTCCTGCCACCGAACTTCACTAATTCCCACTATATCTAACTTCAACCTATCCATTTCCCTTTTTAAATTTTCTAACCTACCTGCCCGATTAAGGGATCTGACATTCCACGCTCCGATCCGTAGAACGCCAGTTTTCTTTCTCCTGATAACGACATCCTCTTGAGTAGTCCCCGCCCGGAGATCCGAATGGGGGACTATTTTACCTCCGGAATATTTTACCCAAGAGGACGCCATCATCATGTAATCATACAGTAAAGCTGCATGCCCTCGGGAAAAATTACGGCTGTAGTTTCCCCTTGCTTTCAGCCGTTCGCAGTACCAGCATAGCAAGGCCGTTTTGGTTATTGTTACAAGGCCAGATCAGTCAATCATCCAGACTGTTGCCCTTGCAACTACTGAAAAGGCTGCTGCCCCTCTTCAGGAACCACACGTTTGTCTGGCCTCTCAACAGATACCCCTCCGTTGTGGTTGCACCTACGGTACGGCTATCTGTATCGCTGAGGCACACAAGCCTCCCCACCAACGGCAAGGTCCATGGTTCATGGGGGGGACTTCGTTCATGAGGAGGCAATTAACACAGGCGATACATTTATTCCTGACTGAGATAAACCTTGTTACACACCTTCAAAAACTTGAATGACAGACGATATAATACAACACTGAAAGGTAATGCAGAATTTTGCTAATCCAAGGAGTCTGTCAGTTACCTCTCTTCGTATATAAATTCCGTGATAAAATTTGACAAACTGGTACTGCGTATTCATCTATCCTTCAGAGTATCCTACACTTTTATCAATTTTCATCGGTAGACATTTCCAGACTTACGTTTCATAATTTAGAAAGCAAATATTTGATGGGAAAACTAAATGTGACTGTCAATAAGAAGATTGTAAAAAACCAAGCGTGATCTATAAAATTACTCAAGGCGTAATACTAATTGCACAGACGTGTTCGCTTCGAAATCTGAAGCGAGGCAATTGGGTAGCAGGGAGCGTCTAGCATTGCCGTAAGGCCCAGTTCACATCAACCGAAAATACACCAGCAGCTGAGACCAGTTATAGAATACAAGAATATAAACAGAAATAATAAAAACTTGGTATGTATCGAATTGTGTTAATGACATTATCAGGGATCGATAATACATTCCAGTTTTTCTTTTTTTTTTTCGCTGTAGCCTGGACTCAAGGCCACATATTTCTGCACGCATTGTGAGAGGCTGGACTCTCCTATCTTTCGCCTTCATAAAAGCTAGAAATGTCTGCTTTTAGTTGAAGTTATTTAGTTGGTACTAGGAGGATATTTTTACTGCACATTCATTCTTGAAGTTAATAGTGCATTCCCTTCCACATATTATTGGTGGAGCCAAGCCAGAGAAAGGTTGAGAAACATCATTTGAAATCATTATGGAAGGATACCAATAAAATTAATTTACGACACTACTATCCTCTATAATGATTAAGAATCACAAAATTTGTTATGGGGTATGATCAGCAGTTTATGAGTATAGGATATGGACAGACATATTCGAAATTACTGAGGCATCCAGAAATCAAATTAGCGACACGTAATATGAAAATTAAAAACGACGAAGTAGAATTTAGGTACATAGGAATCAAAATAATAATCAAACGTAGTACTTAAACGTAACATCTGACTCGTTCTCTTATTCGTTTCTAAGCTAACAGATTTTCAATTGTCTTTTTCCATCCCTTCTTAGGTCTCGTAAGCAATCTGGATGAATGAGCTGTTAACCAGACCGTGCAATAGCTCTAGCATATACGTGTCATTGACATCTTTCCGATTGCGTTGATGAGACTGATCCGAATATCTAGCTGACTGCCTTGTGTTTCTTTGAATTTAAGTATTAATTTGAATAATTGCTCAGTTGAAACTAGCCTAAATTATTTTAGATATTCCGAAGAAACATTACCTGTCCTTTTTGCATCGATTTGATGACCAGTCTTCCAAAGCTCTGTCAAAATGTGGCTCTAATAGTGGGTCCTGTACGTCTTCCAAATCGAGATTTAAGCAGATAGCCCCTTCTCTCAAAGTACTCTTTGCAACTGTCCTCTCGTTCCTAGTTAATAGCGAAATCCGTTTTACTCTTTAAAAATTGGTTCCCATCCTTTTAAATTTTTCGAAAGTTTGTTTGACCTTTCTACATGCTGAATCTGTCCACAGAAAAACCATTTCCCTTGCAATTTACTCATATGTTCCTAGCAGACCTTGCACCATAACTTCCCTGTACGTCCTTCTTAGTGATTTGTACTGCTATATTCATTTCTTTCATAAACAATCTGTATGTTCTTCTTTCGCTAATTTGTTCTGTCACCCAAATTTTCTTTCGTTTTTTTTTCAGCCTCTCTGATTATTCTTATTATTACTCCTCAAATGAACTACTTATTCTGGTAATCATTATCTACAGCCTTAAAAGATGTTAGAAGCTCATTATTGTTCCCCAACACAACAGTATCAAACTAGAACACACACATTCATTCCTCCTGACGAGAAAGCATTTTCCTCCCTAGCAGAAGTATATTCGTTTCAAACATTGTCTGTAATTTGAGAAGGAAGTTTCAGGTACTACAAATCTGGAAAATAGCAATGTATGGATATGAATCGTGTTCTGTGGGAATATCAAAAAGGAGTTACAAGTGTATATCTCCAGGGGAAGAATAGATAACGCCTACAGGAAAATTAAAGGGGCCCTTAGAGGAAAGAGAAGCTGGTGTACGAATATCAAGAGCTCAGATAGAAAACCAATCCTAAGCAAAGGAGGGAAAGCTGAAAAGTGGAAGAAGTACATAGAGGAAGATGAACTTGAAGGCAGTATTATAGAAAGGGAAGAGGCCATGGGTGAAGATGGGATGGAAGATGTTATACTGTGAGACGAAAGACTATAGTCAGAACAAGGTTCCGGGTGTAGAGGATTTTCCATCAGAATTATTTAGAGCCTAGGGAGAGCCATTTATGACAAAATTCTTCCATCTGGTGAGCAAAATGAATAATACAAATGAAATACCATCACATGTAATAATTACAATTCCAAAGAAGGCAGTTGCTGACAGGTGTGGATATTTCCGAACCATCAATTTAATAAGTCATGTCTGCGAAATGCTGACACGAATTGTTTACAAAACGATGGAAAAACCGATAGAAGCCGATCTTGGGGAATACCAGTTTGAATTCCGCAGAAATGTAGGAACACGCAAGGCAATACTGACCCTACGACTTATCATAGGTTGAGGAAAGCCATGCCTACGATTATAGCTTTTGTAGACTTAGAGGAAGCTTTTGACATTGTTGACTGGAACACTCTCTTTGAAATTCTGAAGGTAGTAGAGGTAAAATACAGGGAGCGAGAGGCTATTTACAACTTGTACAGAAAAAGCGCTGTTGTAAGAGTCAAGGGGCATAAAACAGTGGTTGAGAAGGGAGCGAGACAGCACTGTAGCCTGTCCCCAATGTTATTCATTTCGTACACTGAGCAAGCAGTGATGGAAACAAAACAAAAAAATTTGGAGTATGAATTGAACTTCTGGAAGAGCAGTTGAAGTGAATGGATAGTCACTTGAAAGGAGGATGTAAGATGAACATCAACAAAACCAATAAAAGGATAATGGAATGTAGTCTAATAAATTAGATTATGCAGAGGGGATTAGATTTGGAAACGAAACAGAGTTGGATGGCCGAAATAGAGATAATATAAAATGTAGCAAGGAAAATGCTTCTAAAGAAGAGAAATCTGTTAACATCGAATATTGATGTCTAATGTCTCCTGAAATTATTTGTCTCAAAGTAAGAAATCAAAAAATTAGAGATATATCTGATGCACCTTTGAATGATACTAGAAATCATATACAGCAAACGAGGTGCTCAAATGCTTCTCTAACCTATTTTGTGTCTTACTTTTAGACAAATCATTTCACGAAACATCTGACCACTTCTCTAAATCTTTTTATACACAAAAAGCGTGAAGCAACACATTTAAATGTCGCTGGGTATTCTATTATGTTAAAAGTATGTAAATTGAGAGAAAGCAGTGAAGTTTTAATTTATGTTGTAATATGATATTTATTTTAGTTTTCCAACATGAAAGAGAAAACTCCATAATTTCTACAACAATGTAACTTTTTGGGAAAAATAGCTAGGCCTTGAGGACACTAACTTGTTGATGCTCGATTTTCCCTCAAATCTATAGTGAAGTTGTTCCTAATTACACTGATTAATTTCTCACAATTAAAATGTATTTTACAATGTTATATTCAAGTTTAACCGCATTTCTCCATTTCTCACACTTTGTTTGTCTATGAAAATTAGGCGAAAATTTTTCTTTAACAGCATATTTTTTGCAGAACTAGACGTCACGTTGATTAATGTGCTTCCCCGTTTGTCCATTTTCAACTCTTCCTATGGTATGAACAATCGGAAAAAATCCATTGCTTGTTTTGCACGGAGATTTGTTTTCGCTCTACTCAAACAATTTACCAGAAATCACAGGGTAACAAAATTTAAAGGACACAAATTTGTGGAAGATGTAGTCAACGACTGCGTATTTCAAAGAAAGAACTGGGGGAAAACAATATGAAAGTACCAGCAATACGAGACAGAAACAGTTTCATAACTAGGATATATACACACTCCTGGAAATGGAAAAAAGAACACATTGACACCGGTGTGTCAGACCCACCATACTTGCTCCGGACACTGCGAGAGGGCTGTACAAGCAATGATCACACGCACGGCACAGCGGTCACACCAGGAACCGCGGTGTTGGCCGTCGAATGGCGCTAGCTGCGCAGCATTTGTGCACCGCCGCCGTCAGTGTCAGCCAGTTTGCCGTGGCATACGGAGCTCCATCGCAGTCTTTAACACTGGTAGCATGCCGCGACGGCGTGGACGTGAACCGTATGTGCAGTTGACGGACTTTGAGCGAGGGCGTATAGTGGGCATGCGGGAGGCCGGGTGGACGTACCGCCGAATTGCTCAACACGTGGGGCGTGAGGTCTCCACAGTACATCGATGTTGTCGACAGTGGTCGGCGGAAGGTGCACGTGCCCGTCGACCTGGGACCGGACCGCAGCGACGCACGGATGCACGCCAAGACCGTAGGATCCTACGCAGTGCCGTAGGGGACCGCACCGCCACTTCCCAGCAAATTAGGGACACTGTTGCTCCTGGGGTATCGGCGAGGACCATTCGCAACCGTCTCCATGAAGCTGGGCTACGGTCCCGCATACCGTTAGGCCGTCTTCCGCTCACGCCCCAACATCGTGCATCCCGCCTCCAGTGGTGTCGCGACAGGCGTGAATGGAGGGACGAATGGAGACGTGTCGTCTTCAGCGATGAGAGTCGCTTCTGCCTTGGTGCCAATAATGGTCGTATGCGTGTTTGGCGCCGTGCAGGTGAGCGCCACAATCAGGACTGCATACGACCGAGGCACACAGGGCCAACACCCGGCATCATGGTGTGGGGAGCGATCTCCTACACTGGCCGTACACCACTGGTGATCGTCGAGGGGACATTGAATAGTGCACGGTACATCCAAACCGTCATCGAACCCATCGTTCTACCATTCCTAGGCCGGAAAGGGAACTTGCTGTTCCAACAGGACAATGCACGTCCGCATGTATCCCGTGCCACCCAACGTGCTCTAGAAGGTGTAAGTCAACTACCCTGGCCAGCAAGATCTCCGGATCTGTCCCCCATTGAGCATGTTTGGGACTGGATGAAGCGTCGTCTCATGCGGTCTGCATGTCCAGCACGAACGCTGGTCCAACTGAGGCGCCAGGTGGAAATGGCATGGCAAGCCGTTCCACAGGACTACATCCAGCATCTCTACGATCGTCTCCATGGGAGAATAGCAGCCTGCATTGCTGCGAAAGGTGGATATACACTGTACTCGTGCCGACATTGTGCATGCTCTGTTGCCTGTGTCTATGTGCCTGTGGTTCTGTCAGTGTGATCATGTGATGTATCTGACCCCAGGAATGTGTCAATAAAGTTTCCCCTTCCTGGGACAATGAATTCACGGTGTTCTTATTTCAATTTCCAGGAGTGTATATATAGCGGAAAAGGTCGATATCGTGATAATGTATAGCTGTTGTGATCAAAATGCCCAACGGGCGTGTGCTATGTATGCTTCTCGGTATCCTGGACGACATCATCCCAGTGTCCAGACCGTTCGCCGGATAGTTATGTTATTTAAGAAAACATGAAGTGTTCAGCCACGTATGAAACGTCAACCCCTACCTACAACAAATGATGATGTTCAAGTAGGTGTTTCGCTGCTGTCGCGGCTAATCCGCACATCAGCAGCAGGCAACTTGCGCGAGAATCGGGAATATCAAAAACGTCGGTGTTGCGTTCTATTTAGCAATGAAGCGTCATTCACCAACAGCGGTAACGTAAACCGGCATAATATGCACTACTGGGCAACGGAAAATCCACGATGGCTGCGACAAGTGGAACATCAGTGACCTTGGCGGTTTAATGTATGGTGCGGCATTATGGGAGGAAGGATAATTGGCCCTCATTTTATCGATGGCAATCTAAATGGTGCAATGTATGCTGATTTCCTACATAATATTCTACCGATGTTAGTACAGGATGTCTCACTGCATGACAGAATGGCGATGTACTTCCAACATGATGGATGTCCGCAACATATCTCGCGTGCGGTTGAAGCGGTATTGAATAGCATATTTCATGACAGGTGGATTGGTTGTCGAAGCACCACAACATGGCCCGCACGTCCACCGAATCTGACGTCCCCAGATTTCTTTCTGTGGGGAAATTTGAAGGATATTTGCTATCGTGATCCAGCGACAACATGCGTCAGCGCATTGTCAGTGCATGTACGAACTTTACGCAAGGCGAATTACTCGCTCTTGAGAGGAATGTCGTTACACGTATTGCTGAATGCACTGAGGTTGACGGACATCACTTTAAGCATTTATTGCATTAATGTGATATTTACAGGTAATCACGCTGTAACAGCATGTGTTCTCAGGAATGATAAGTTCACAAAGGTACATGTATCACATTGGAACAACCGAAATAAAATGTTCAAACTTATCTACGTCCTGTGTTTTAATTTAAAAAACCCACCTGTTACCAACTGTTCGACTAAAATTGTGAGCCATATGTTTGTGACTATTATAGCACCATCTATCACAAAGCGAAAAAAGTGGTCCAACTAAAACATTCATATTTGTTTACGTACTGCACGAATATGTAATAAAAATGGGGGTTCCTATTTAAAAAAAAAACCGCAGTCGATATCCGTTTGACATACGGCAGCACCATCTAGCGCCATCTGGTTTGCCCCTTCAAGCTAGACAAGTTTCGTTCTTTGTAGTTTTTTCGTTTGACGCTTATATCTTGAGATATTTGGCACGGTCACGACCAATGGACCACCCTCCCGCATTCCATGTATTTAGTTGTCTGGCTATCTAGTGTATGTGCCGAAATCAGCAGTTTACATACCATATGCCTTGCCCTACCCCTGCATCGAGGTCACGATGCGCGTCGTGTCTGACACCAGCATGAACTCGCGACTCTGCAAACAGGGAAATATGTTGCGTCCCGCAGTGTCACCACCCACGCAGCGAACGCAGATTTGCTATCGGAAAGTGGGTCGCCGCTTGTGAGTGCTGTAGGGCGTAGTTGTGTTCCGATACGCGGTGGGGACACGTGTCGGTCGTCGTGTGTCCAGCAGGCGGCACTGAGTACCTCTCCCGCGTGGGCGGCCGTCTGATAACGTCACACACCGAGCTGTCACATCTCCCCCACAGCCGACGAGATGTAAGACAGGGGAACTCTCTGTCTGATCCGCCCACACTCTGGACACAACGATGTTAATATATCAGTGTATTGTGGATCTTGTTACCCGGCCTAAAGGCACCTCTGGCCTTGGATATCTGGAAATTATGATTAATACACAATAGTGCCAAAGAAACTGGTATACGCATGTGTATTCAAATATAGAGATATGTAAACAGGCATAAGAGGCCCTGCGGTCGGCAACGCCTATATAAGACAACAAGTGTCTGACGCGTTTGTTATATCTACATCTACATCTACATCCATACACCGCAAGCCACCTGATGGTGTGTGGCGGAGGGTACCGTGAGTACCTCCAACGGTTCTCCCTTCTATTCCAGTCTCGTATTGTTCTTGGTATGCCTCTGTGTGGGCTCTAATCTCTCTGATTTTATCCTCATGGTCTCTTCGCGAGATATACGTAGGAGGGAGCAATATATTGCTTGACTCCTCAGTGAAGGTATGTTCTCGAAACTTCAACAAAAGCCCGTACCGAGCTACTGAGCGTCTCTCCTGCAGAGTCTTCCACTGGAGTTTATCTATCATCTCCGTAACTCTTTCGCGATTACTAAATGAACCTGTAACGAAGCGCGCTGCTCTCCGTTGGATCTTCTCTATCTCTTCTGTCAACCCTATCTGGTACGGATCCCACACTGCTGAGCAGTATTAAGGCAGTGGGCGAACAAGCGTACTGTAACCTACTTCCTTTGTTTTCGGATTGCATTTCCTTAGGATTCTTCCAGTGAATCTCAGTCTGGCATCTGCTTTACCAACGATCAATTTTATATGATCATTCCATTTTAAATAACTCCTAATGCATACTCCAAGATAATTTATGGAATTAACTGCTTCCAGTTGCTGATTTGCCATATTGTAGCTAAATGATAAGGGATCTTTCTTTCTATGTATTCGCAGCACATTACGCTTGTCTACATTGAGATTCAATTGCCATTCCCTGCACCATGCGCCAATTCGCTGCAGATCCTCCTGCATTTCAGTACAATTTTCCATTGTTACAACCTCTCGATATACCACAGCATCATCCTCAAAAAGCCTCAGTGTACTTTCGATGTCATCCACAAGGTCATTTATGTATATTGTGAATAGCAACGGTCCTACGACACTCCCCTGCGGCACACCTGAAATCACTCTTACTTCGGAAGACTTCTCTCCATTGAGAATGACATGCTGCGTCTGTTATCTAGGAACTCTTCAATCCAATCACACAATTGGTCTGATAGTCCATATGCTCTTACTTTGTTCGTTAAACGACTGTGGGGAACTGTATGGAACGCCTTGCGAAATTCAAGAAACACGGTATCTACCTGGGAACCCGTGTCTATGGCCCTCTGAGTCTCGTGGACTAATAACGCGAGCTGGGTTTCACACGATCGTCTTTTTCGAAAGCCATGCTGATTCCTACAGAGCAGATTTCTAGTCTCCAGGAAAGTCATTATACTCGAACATAATACGTGTTCCAAAATTCTACAACTGATCGACGTTAGAGTTATACGTCTATAGTTCTGCACATCCGTTCGTACATCGGTAACTGCGGCTACAATGGCAGGTTATCAAGATTTAAGTGAGTCTGAACGTGGTGTTATAGTCCGCGTACGAGCGATTGGACACAGCATCTCCGAGGTAGCGATGAAGTGGGGATTTTCCCGCAGGACCATTTCACAAGTGTACCGTAAAACATCAAATATCCGACATCGCAGTGGCCGGAAAAAGATCCTGCAAGAACGGGACCAATGAAGATTAAAGAGAATCGTTCGACGTGATAGAAATGAAACCATTCCGCAAATTGCTGCAGATTTCAATGCTGGGCCATCAACACGTGTCAGCGTGCAGACCATTCAACAAAACATCACCAATATGGGCTTTCGGAAGCGAAGGCCCACTGGTGTACCGTGGATGACTGCACGACAGAAACTTTTACGCTTCGCCTGTACCCGTCAACATCGACATTGCACTAATGACGACTGGAAACATGTTACCTGGTCGGACGAGTCTCGTTTCAAATTGTAACGACTGGATGGACGTGTACGGGTATGGAGACAGCTTCGTGAATCCATGGACCCTGCATATCAGCAGGGGACTGTTCAAGCTGGAGGAGACTCTGTAACGTTGGAGTCATGTGGGACGCCTGATACGACTCTTGGCAGGTGACACGTACTTAAGCATCCTGTCTACTCAACTGCATCCATTAATGATTATTGTGCGTCCGACGTACTTGGGCAATTCCAGCAGGACAATGTGACACCCTACACGTCCATAATTGCTACAGAGTGGCTAGAGAAACCCTTTTCTGAGTTTAAACTCTTCCGCTGGCCATCAGAGTCCCCAGACATGAACAATATTGAGCATATGTTGGATGCCTTGCAACGTGCTGTTCAGAAGAGATTTCCACCCCCTCGTACAGTTACGGATTTATGGAAAACCCTGCAGGATTCATGGTGTCACTTCACCCCAACACTACTTCATATATTATTCGAGTTTGGGTCTTCAGTGTATACCTTGTTCTTCTTGGTATACTAGCGAACTTTGGCTCGGCACGCACAAGTCACGAACTAGTTCACTTGTTGCAGTGTGACTTATTTCAAGGCTTTGAATAAGTCAACGGAAACGAAAGAGATAAAAGAAAAGTTAACAGCAATGGAAATGAAGATTCTAAATCACATCCAGGGATTAACCATATGGGACAAGAGAACGAGTGTATCGATAAGTGAACAGCATTAAATACGGTGTATAAATAAACGGATGAA
This sequence comes from Schistocerca piceifrons, assembly GCF_021461385.2. Taxonomy (NCBI): domain Eukaryota; kingdom Metazoa; phylum Arthropoda; class Insecta; order Orthoptera; family Acrididae; genus Schistocerca; species Schistocerca piceifrons. The sequence continues at coordinate 800,340,743 of NC_060139.1, forward strand.
AGAAGAAACAGAAATTGGATGGTAAATGTGGAAAGCAGAAGCACACGAGACTAATTAAAATTTGTGAAGATGGGTGACCGCAAAGGAAACTACTGCCCAGACGACACCCAAGGGATGGAAGAACAGTTGATTCAGTACATTCACGGAATGAGGCCGACAAACAGGGGAAATCCTAGTCAGCAGAATAAAAAGAAGAAGAAATCAGTCGTCAACTGGAGGATCTAAATAAATTGTTGTAGCCAAAATGGTCTCCAAAACTATTTTTAATTGAGCAGTTTCGACTGGTAAGTCTGTCATCTTCAGATTTCGAAAAACTTTTATGGCTGTATGTCATGTTCCACTGCATGCTCATTATTCCTGGCATTAACGTTATAGTGGAGAGTACGAGGGTTTGAACTTAAATAGTGGCAACTATTTATTTACAGCTCGTAGAAAATAGATACGTCGTTCGGATTTGTTTGACTGATGGGGCTGCTAAGTGCTATAACACCTATTGCACTCACCTGACTTAAGCTCCCATGAGTTCATCTCGATTTCTAAACTGAAGGAAACACTTCACGGCATTCGCTTCAGAACTGATACAAATTCGTCGGGCAATAGACCGCACCGCTCGAACAGTCAACACCACTGGCACTGCTAAGAGTATCCTACGACTTCCACATCGCTGGCAACGGGTTATACACAATGCTTGTGACTACTTCGAAGGTCAGTAAAACTTTGAAACACGTATATATTTTCTACGAGCTTCAAATACGTAATTGCCACTACTTAAGTTCCAATCGTCGTATATTGCTCATTCCTCACAGGTTTGTCAAAAATAAAATTACAAACAGGTTTGTTGCAAGTAAAAATATTCACAGCTAAAATTCACCTTGTGGATCGTGGAATGCCTGCGTACGTAGCCGTCCTTTGATGTTCGTCAGTTGTTAAACCCACAATAGGTAATAGAAGTGTACATTTAGGCTAAGTTTGTATGACGAGTTAAGCACACTCTGGACCCATCTCACTCGAAGTGTGTAGTGGAACTCGTCATAATGAAAAGCCTCATTGAAATCTGTGAAACGTAAAGTCGCATCCTTCGCTCTAAAACAGCGATAAATAAATATAAAAAAAATTGGTTCAAATGGCTCTGAGCACTATGGGACTTAACATCTATGGTCATCAGTCCCCTAGAACTTAGAACTACTTAAACCTAACTAACCTAAGGACATCACACAACACCCAGCCATCACGAGGCAGAGAAAATCCCTGACCCCGCCGGGAATCGAACCCGGGAACCCGGGCGTGGGAAGCGAGAACGCTACCGCACGACCACGAGATGCGGGCAAATAAATATAAACTCGAAATGTACACAGCTGACAAATTTTATGTGTGAAATATACAAAGCGATCTAAAGCTACATCTGTGGTCATTTAGATATAATATGTTTACGTAGAGTAAATTTTTGTGATCGCTGCAAGTGCTGTCCTTACGAAGAACCGCAAAATACGGAAAGGAAAGAATTGGCGCCACGCATTAATTAGTTCAATATTGAGTTTAGGGGCATTTAAAGGCCTTTGCGAGACGCTTCTAGCGCAAACAGAAATTCCTCATTTCGAATTGCGTGTCACTGTCGTTATTTGACAAAATTTCTTTCTACCTTTCTTTTTCTTTCTTTCTTTTCTTTCTACAAGTACTTACTTGTCATTTTCATCTACTACGGTTTAACATGTCAAAATTCCAAACTCACTGGTTTCTTTAGTCAGTTATGAAACTGCCCCACAGTGGCGATATACTTTGCAATTCCCCACTGTATAATACAAGTAGAAAATAGTCACAGAACCAAACCTTTGCTACACTCTATAATAATGATAGTAGGTAATAGGCGAGAACTGTTTAGTTTATGACGACTTTGTGTATCGAAAGCACGTGAGAAGGGCGAAGCAGTAAAGCAAAGACCCGTACAGCATGAATAGCTGGAAGCTGCCTAATTGGAAGCGTTAGACCTGTCCTTCGCCCACGCAGGCGCCATTTCTTCACAAAGTATGAAAGCTATGTTCGTAAGAGTATCTCTGAAGTGTGGGTGACTGTAATTGGTGTGTTTTCAGTGTAGTGTTATGCTCGTGCTGGAGGTGATGAGAGAAGGGAGGGAGGTTTCAAATGGTTCAAATGGCTCTGAGCACTATGGGGCTTAACAGCTGAGGTCATCAGTCCCCTAGAACTTAGAACTACTTAAACCTAACTAACCTAAGGACATCACACACATCCATGCCCGAGGCAGGATTCGAACCTACGACCGAAGCGGTCGCGCGGATCCAGACTGTAGCGCCTAGAACCGCTCGGCCACACCGGCCGGCCGGGAGGGAGGGAAACCCGGCGCCGGAACATAGCCCACTCCTCTCAAAGAGCACCAAGGGGGCAACAGAGCTTAACGCCCCCATACGACGGGTGGTTCACCATCGAAATTGTCGCATGTCTTCACTTCATGAGACACCGCAGAGCGGTTTGGGATTGAATCCAGGACATTTGGTGCCGAGACTGTAGATCAAAGAGCCCATGCCACCACGCCTCCTGTCCCCTCTACCGCAAATGGAAAAGGGAAAATGTCAAATCCCGCGGCGTACCCAGACGGTCACCCATCCAAGTATGGCCACACCGAAAGGTGCCTAACTTTGTTGCTGTCACGGCAACTGATATATCCACTTTTTTGTTAAGGAGAGTCGGGGAGGAAAAGAATAAACTAAACGCTATCGAGATGCATGAACTTTATTTAATTTTTTATTGTTTTTATTTATTTATATTTATTTCTTTTAAATTTTTTATGCAAGAGGAAGTGGGAGGTCCGCTCTCCTATTGAAAGAGAATAAGCATTCACTCCAGTAGTAGTCGCAACGAGGGCCGGGATGCCTGCTCATCTGCATTAGAACAAATTCAACGTCTCTCGCCACGGACCCACCTGCAAGACGGACTGCACTCCAGTGGTAGTTCGAAGTTTGAGGTTATTAACTATCCGTTCCTGGATACAGTTGCCGAAATCGAGTACGGCCGTTGACAGGGTGAAGCAGTTACGCCCAAGACAATTGGCTACCGTCTGAAGGGTCCCGCTTTACTCCGTTTGAAGGTTCCCACTTTACTCCGTCTGAAGACTACCACGTTACTCTGTGTAGCAGGACTTGTAGCGATTCACTTGACAAGCCATACAACGACTACAATGAGCCGAAGGCAAAGCTCTGCGGCTATCGTGTGACGAGAATGCATATGGATGCGTGGTAAGAGACTCTCTTCAGTTCTTCGCATCTGCATGCACAGCTTACCGTGTCATAGGCCGATAAAGAATAGCTTCTCTCAGGCCATCTTTAGAACTCAGCACTGCTTGGGATACTATCGGTTTGTTGGCTTTATAGTTGTTTTTACTGCTTCATAATGACGCAACCTGATATCCGAAAGGAAATTTGCACGCCGGTTCTAAATGTTTTTATTTGTTATAAATGATGTATCATGTTTTTATGAAATGTCTCGCGATGCCTCTGTTACTGGCAGTACTCACTTCTCGCTATTCAGATTTAAGACTTCTGGAGTTTTTTAGTTGTTAGCATTCTCTAACTGTGGTTTAAGACCTCTTCTGGTACTCTGTGTATTTTCCGACCCTCCCAATAACATACACGTTCTAACCTCCTCCTTTCCTTTTCCAACAGCCCACGTCTGTATACCCGCTCCCCACCTTCACTTTCTCCTTGTCCGTGTTTGTTTTATTATTCACATTGTATTTTACTTTTGGAGCATATTTCCTTGCAATTGTCTATAACACTTGTTTTTTACGGCTTGACCAGTGTCATACGGTTGCTGTGTGCGGTCTTTCTCATGGTTTAATAATATATTGTACGTCGTCTAATCTAATTGTGTTGCTGTACAGCGTGTATGCACTCACTATTAGAAGCCATAAACGTTGCTATTGACCGTCCATTTTCGTATTATAGATTAAACCGTTTAACGTCATATGATTATTTTTCTTGATCGAGCACGCTGAGTCATGCACTTACCGTGTTGTGGCGTTGGATTCCCTCTCTCCATACACAGGGTCAGTGATCGTGTAGTATAGGTCACACGTATTGTATCCACATTTTAACGAATAACATGCTGTTAATACTTTAGTATTTTACATTTGTTTTGCACTACATATAAAAACTGTAAGTGCTTAGAGCAATGCGGATGCATGTAGAAAGCATGTTCTACTTCTTTATTAATGGAAGTAACATGGCATTTTGAAAGCAGGCTGAACGTTTTTAAAAAGCTTTTGCTCTCAAAATTCTTGTCCCTTTTATAAATTTGAAATAATGTACTGAATGACTGTTATTCATAATAAACTCTACGCCAACGTTGACGGCCCTATAATGTCCCGTACCCATTAAGATAGCCCACCTGATGTTAAAATTTATCTACTTTGTACACAGCTCAGGATTCTTGTTCAGTCTGTTCATGTTGAGCAGGTTAAAATCGTGTAACTATCAGGTCCACTCGTTACCTTCTGTACCAGTTTATGTAACTGCCACGAAATATGGTGGCTAACTAAACTGTAGCCGCGCGGGATTAGCCCAGCGGTCTGAGGCGCTGCAGTCATGGACTGTGCGTCTGATCCCGGTGGAGGTTCGAGTCCTCCCTCGGGCATGGGTGTGTGTGTTTGTCCTTAGGATAATTTAGGTTAAGTAGTGTGAAACCTTAGGGAATGATGACCTTAGCAGTTAAGCCCCATAAGATTTCACACACATTTGAACATTTTTTGAACTGAACTGTCGAATGAAAACATTTTCCTGGAACATTTTTATTTTTAAAATAATATAAGATGAATGGTATTTACTGTACGTGTGTTAGAATGAATGATGAAGCAATTCATGGTGAATCACAAGTGCTACCCACAACTCCCTCTCAAAGAAGACAGCTGACTATCCAGTCAGGGTAAACGATTATTACAGCACATACTTCCCCTGCGTTACTCCCCTTCATTGCGGCAGTTGCTTGACCTGCGCACTGCAACCTAATTTAAAATCAAACGAAGTCAGATGTGTGCACTGCACTTACCATTTGTAAATCACCTGATTGCTGAACTTATTTCTGAACTGGCAGAAGCTAGACGAATTCAGGCTGTTAATGCTTTGTGTCTAACTACTCTCATAATAATAATAATAATAATAATAATAATAATACTGTCTACAAGACTAAGCTGCCGTTATGTAGTTATTGCTTTGTCGTGCTGTCAATTAATTCGTTTGTCTGCTTCGAAGCGGGTAATGAAGCCATTTCTGGACTACTGCAGGTACTATTTACAACGTGAAGAAGACATTCCCTTTAGATAGATAGCATTTGTTACGTAGAAAGGACATTTTCTTGAGATATTAAGCATTTGATACGTGCATGTTTCACTTTTATCACTAGCGATGTAAGGGACAAGCACGCCATATGTGTGCAGTGGGTGGGTTATTTGAGGAACCAGTAACCTACAACGCATTACTGATACTAATTGAGAAAAAGTAATTACTGATAACTTGGGTATCAGAATTAGAGTCTTATAAAATTGTCATAACGGTGATGATCTTTTGGAAATAACTTAATTTCGTGACTGAAACATGTAGCGTTGCTTTTGGGGAGCGAAAAGAAAAAGAATTGTTATTTTACATTTTTTTTCTTTTTTTTTGAAAAATGTCGAAAAAGCAAATATTTTGGTGGGCCACTTGGCAACAGAATCAGGGATGATTACCCTATTATAATAACATACGTTGAGCATTAAATACCTGAATAAGAGCAACATATTGATATATTTGAGATCGTTCGGAAGAAACATTATAATTTTTGTACATTTTTATAGTCGCGATGTAGTCATACCCGGAACAACAGTAAGGGACCAGAAGATTTATAGACTTTAAAAGGAATGCAACACTACACAATTTAAAAAAAAAGATGAGTTGTTTCAGAAATAATAGGAAAACGATAATGATCCTTCTGCCTCATGCTGCGTTCGGCCCATCAGCGTGATCGTAATTTCTGGTGAAGAGTAACACAAAATAATTATCATTCAAGTAAATACGGAGATGGAAATCATCAAGGTTAATTTGTTAATTTAGTAAAATAAGTACACTTATCTTTAACACACCTCTTTTTTTAATGCTACGTACCTTTTCATACTAGATTACGTTAGATGACCATTAAATACAATCAAAATATCCTCTTGATGCTGTCTGTTAGTAATCAATTACAAGAAACTACATGTTTTCTGATTAGAAAAATAACAATTAGCATATTCACTTAATATTTTCGCATAAAATATAAAATACCATTGCGGAACGCAGCAAGTCCGCGTCCGCCTTTCATGGAATACAAACAGCAAAAGGTGAGGCGCCAAATGCCTCATTTGTCTTGAAACAACAGAATTTTTTTTATATCATTAATCGATACATGTACACACAGAGTTGTAGGCACCGCGCAAGAACGGCAAAGATAAAAAATAATAGATTCTGTCGCTGCTATACGATGGTTCATTTCTTTTACTTTACAATTTTTCGATAACTTTAGGCTATCAGGCGTTTACTATTGAGCGTATATTAATGTTTGTGAGGTGAAAATTACTAATATTACAAACAGAATCGAACTGTTTGCTTTTTACCGCTCAGAAAATTCATTTTACCGGTCAGGGAGTAATTATCCCCAGGTTGGGATCCATTGGTTTAGAGCAACTTTGTGTATTGTATGTAATGTTATATTATTGTCAAATTATCTGATGATGGCATTATTCAGTTAATGACGTATTACCTTGCGACCTGCCTAGCTTTCTACCGACTACACACATGAGATTTATTCCAGTTTTTGCTGGTAGGCCGTTCGCTACCAGCATACAGGGCACGACGCACTCGTACCGCGTGGATCGCAAACGGGCGCTTATCTGGCGTGTGGTGGGTGATGGATGGCGGCTTATGATGAGCAGACGGACGCGCCGCGGTCAGCGCCGCAGCGGGCGCCACAAAACCGCAAATCGCGAGCTGCCGCTGCCGCTGCCGCTGCCGCGGCCACAGCCGGCGTCGCACCGCCGTAGGGCGGGCGGGCTGCCTCACGGCTTCCATTTCCGGCCGCCGGACGGAGGCGAGTGCGCACGCGCGGCGCGCCTATCCCAGGAGGCTCCCGCAGTGACGGAGGTCGCCAACCACCGCCTCCAGACCGCGGTCGCCACTGACTCACTGCTGCTGCGGCCGCTTTAAAAGCTCCTTCAAGTGGATGGACTCAGTTGTTGAACCCCAAAGTCAATCTTAATTGAGTACAGCATGTGCGTGATAAACAGACCGTAAGCTGGCTGTATCGGTAAAAGAGGTGGTCCTTGCACTACGCCGGCCGGTGTGGCCGAACGGTTGTAGACGCTACAGTCTGGAACTGCGCGACCGCTGCGGTCGCAGGTTCGAATCCTGCCTCGGGCATGGATGTGTGTGACGTCCTTAGGTTAGTTAGGTTTAAGTAGTTCTCAGCTATAGGGGACTGATGACCTCAGCAGTTAAGTCCCATAGTGCTCAGAGCCATTGAACCATTCTGAACTTGCACTAGGACCGTACCGAATAGATCGTGAGATACGCCCCCGCTAACGGCGTAGGCACAGAGGGAGTGCAAAATCTGACCAGTAGGAAAGGAAGAAGGCCTGACGAACTTAACGATAGAAATACATGAGTTCTGCTACAACTCGATGGTCTACAATGTACCTACGAGAACAGGCCTTTTCCCCGGTCTGCGGCGGTTTTCACTGAGACGATATGATATGCGATGCGATACGTACTGCGACGGCTGCGTTACAACACCGACATAGTTTACTGTCTTACCGCCGCCTCATCAATAAGCGAAGAAAAGTAGACGCAGAAATTATAAATATCACGTAGCCTTCCATTAGGAACGTGGATCCGCTCAACGACTGTGTTGTACTTGCAGGTGATAGGGCATAGCAATCAGTCGTCCTTTTCTTGCAAGTTTTAATCGGCAAATCTAGATTTCATCTAGTGCCTAGCTATTATCAATGCTCCATTTCATAGTATCAATGAATGTTCCGGTATGTCAGTCTCCTACAGTTCGGGCTTCTGTCACAGTTCGTCCAAGACTACTCTTGTTTGACAGAAGCGCGAACTACAGGAGATTGTTGTACTGGAACATTCATTGATTCTCTGAAATGGTGCATTCATAACTGCTAGGCACTAGCTGAAATCTAGATTTGCCGAATACAATGTCCAAGAGCAGGACGACTGATTGCTGTGCTCTTTATTTGAAACGAAATATGATACATATACCTTTGGACTTCGTAAGTAAAAAGTTTACGTTTCGCATAAATGATTGAAAACCGCTGTTTTGGAATTTTTGCGCGTTCTCCGCTATGAAGTCTTTCTTTCAAAACTGGTTCAAATGGTTCTGAGGACTATGGGACTTAACATCTGAGGTCATCAGTCGCCTAGAACTTAGAACTACTTAAATCTAACTAACGTAAGGACATCACACACCTCCATGCCCGAGGCAGGATTCGAACCTGCGAAGATAGTGGTCGCGCGGTTCCAGACTGTAGCGCTTAGAACCGCTCGGCCACCCCGGCCGGCGGATTTTGAAGAAAGCATTCGGTTGAGAAAAATGGTTTTTTTTAGTGAGATGAAACTACATGCTTTCAGAGGCCTTTTGAGGTCTCAAACATCTATGATGTACTTATGCAGACTGCAGTGACGAGTTTACGGGAAATATCAAGTGGGCTGAGACATGAATGGGAAATTAGAGGGACGAAAGAGGTGCGCTAGGGTAGCGCATGGTGTTGTCCAAAGGTACTGTGGAAGGGTGGTGTAGTGGTTAGCGCACAAACCTAGTGACTAGAAGACCCAGTTTCGAATCCCTTCTATTATCCATAGGTATGGTGATATTTCGAATAAAATAAAGCACATATTTTGTAAGGCATGCGGCGAAAAATGCTGTAACTGGACATTTCACATTTGGTATATTTTAAGTCATTCAGTGCTGAGTGCCAGATGTAGCTAACATACATAAGTTGTTTCTGTCGTTGGATATCTCTTTGCAGTTTCGAGTAAATACGTGACTTATTCGAAAGCTATCTGCGACGACACTGGCAGCGAAGCACGCTATATACACGAAAAGAGTTACATATACAGTCTAAAAAAAGAGAGGTCCCAGCCAAAGTGTGAAGGGACCACATTTACTGCGACGTCTCATATCGTGTGAACTTGAACCGCTCCTAAATGCACACTGCTGTAAGAGTACCGTTTCTACATCGTCATTTCAGTCAACAAAGAAACTACTGTTACTGAACCATTAGCATCGTTTGTCTGGAAGCAGCGCTCTTGGTTCGGACTGTTTCCGCCTGCAGAGTCCGATCACGTTCAACAACCGAATAACTGCTGCTCTTTCGCTGCGGTATTGTAGGACCTCAAAGATCGGCGTGCGTGATCTAAAAATAATACGCTTTCTTTCAGCAAACCCTCCCGATTTCTACAGCTTTGTACCGACTGAAGATTGGAATATCGCGATGTTGAAGGAGGCAAGTTTGGTACGGATACGTAATTTGTCTGTAAGGCCAGTAATTTTCTTGCTTCCAAGTTTCGGTTGGTGCAAGTGATGTGTAAATAAAATAGTATTCAAGCCTTATGTCGCTGATTAATAATTTTACAGGAGTCGTTACTAGTGACTATAGACAGTACCGTTATGTTCACCTCGCAAGGAAACATCACCAACCCGACCTCATATTTAAAGGAGAAAAAAGTTCACTTGCAAGGTATCTGCACCAGCAATCGATCCTGGACGGGAATTTTAGCCAAAATTGTGACAGTACATTCAAAACATCATAACTACGCACTATCACTACTATGGCCCAAAATTATGGCGCGGGTGCTATTTGCTGTGACTGACAACTTGCAAGTGTGTTTTTTTCCCCTCCTTAAAATGTGAGGTCGAGTTGGTGATGTAGCTAGTGAGTTGAAACTGGTAGAGGATAAGTGGATGCCTCTCCTGGCGTTACACCCCCCGTTTCCTGCCTCCCGAACGAAATTTTTCTATGTCATTTGTGTGCGTCTAGTGTTATCAGATGTGAACGGTTTTCGAAATGTTGCGAATCCCGTAGCTGAGGTGGGACGTCGGATCCAGCTGGTATCCACGCGGTCAGATGTGGAGTATCGCCTGAAAACCATACCGAAGTTGGCCCGCACAGCGGCCCTCGTCGGTAGTTAGACGGGCGGATTCCAAGCTGAGCTGAAGCCTCTACCCGAGTGTCGGATAAACTTTCAGCATTTATGTTAAAGAAGTTCATGTCTCCAGTTAGTGAGATTTCGTGTTGATCTGACCCAATTCTACATCTACATCTACATCTACATCCATACTCCGCAAGCCACCTTACGGTGTGTGGCGGAGGGTACCTTGAGTACCTCTATCGGTTCTCCCTTCTATTCCAGTCTCGTATTGTTCGTGGAAAGAAGGATTGCCGGTATGCCTCTGTGTGGGCTCTAATCTCTCTGATTTTATCCTCATGGTCTCTTCGCGAGATATACGTAGGAGGGAGCAATGTACTGCTTGACTCTTCGGTGAAGGTATGTTCTCGAAACTTTGACAAAAGCCTGTACCGAGCTACTGAGCGTCTCTCCTGCAGAGTCTTCCACTGGAGTTTATCTATCATCTCCGTAACGCTTTCGCGATTACTAAATGATCCTGTAACGAAGCGCGCTGCTCTCCGTTGGATCTTCTCTATATCTTCTATCAACCCTATCTGGTACGGATCCCACACTGCTGAGCAGTATTCAAGCAGTGGGCGAACAAG